>NC_136756.1:27193421-27873421 GCF_936440315.1 Barbus barbus | reverse complement strand
TTAACTATAATAACCATACTCAGTATTACTGATACTGCAGGAAGGCTAGTATTGTTACTTTTGTAAAATTTGTTACTTTTGACAAGACAATACTATACTTGGTTGTCTATACTGATTCACCAGCATGACCAGCACTAACCAGCTGGCCTCGTAAAGAAATCCAAGCTGGTCTGTTCATTATTGAACTAAGGATCTGCTTTGAATTATAAAATCTAATTTACTCATCAGTGACTCTGTTTCATGTAGACAATCAATGCCATGGAGTCAAAGATGACCAATCTGGAGCAGAGGATCGCTGAGCTGTCCGAGGCCAACAAACTGGCAGCCAACAGCAGCATTTACACACAGAAAAACATGTGGGTTCACATGCATGAACATACAGACTCCAGCTGGAAATCATTTACAGTTGCTAACCATAAACAGACTAACACATTATATGACTTGACTGAAGAGTTGTTTGTTTGGATTATTTGTAGTAACACATTTAATTATTAATTGAATTTTAGTCTTTTATCATGTTGCGGTTGCTTGTTGTTGTTGTTCTGTAAAACCAATTAGCCATTCTGCTTCATGCTGTGCTACATAATGTCTAAAATACACAGTTTGTATTGAATATGGTATTCTTTGCAAATACATTTTTTGCATTTAAGTATATATCAGTCACTTAAAATAATGTTGAAGTGCTAAAATTACTAAAACTGAAAAAAAAACAAAATTAAAGCTAAATAGAAATATAAAAAAAATACAGAAGCACAACACAAAATTACTAAAACTTGAACTAAAATGAAAACTGAAAATAAAAAAGTGCATTGCTGCTAAACAAAAATAAGAAGAAACAAAACTATTTAAATAAACTATAATCATATGTAATATTGTGAAGGGACTTCTGGGAATGTCCTTTTATTGTTTTTTACTATAAATTTCATCGTTATTTATAGTGTATAAAATTAGGTAAAAAATAAAATAAATAGTATATAGATAAATTAAAAAAATTAAAAATAAATAAAAAATACAATAAAATAAAAAATCTGTATTTACAATATTTGTATGTATTTTGTTACAGTGACTTTACTGCAGTACCACCGTAGTACTTTTGTGCAAGAGTCTTGTGGCTTATTGCTTTTGCTGCCATGTAATATTAGTATTAAGACAGTATTTTCACAGCCAATTTCATGACGTTCACATGAATGAACTGTGGATATTTGGATATGAAATGTGTTTGAATGCAAAGGTTCATTTCAAGCTAATGTGCCATGATAGCAGATTTTCAGGGTTAAGCACAAAGTGAATGAACGGTGACCTGGTATATTTGCATTATACTAAGGCTTCTTAACAGCTTTATATTATCCCTGATGAAAAAGAACAGTAGAGTTTGTCACCAGTATACATTGTGGTTTAGATGCTGCTGTTCTGAGGATGTTCCCACTTGAACATAGCTTAACCAGCATGGTTATTTAACTCTACAGGGTGTTAGAAACAGGTTTTGGCCTGATTGGCCAGCTTTATAATTTTTTGCAGGGTTTTTCTCAAAAGAAATCTTCAAATCTAGTTTGTAATCTTTAGGAAAGCCCAAGAGGAGATGATCTCTGAACTCAGGCAGCAGAAGTTTTATCTGGAATCTCAGGCAGGAAAACTGGAGGCCCAGAATGCAAAGCTGGAGGAACATCTGGAGAAACTGACACAGCAAGAGCAGACTAACAAGAGCAGAGTGCTGGAACTGGAAGCCAGACTGCGAGAGGTGAGTGACGACCAAGACCATCGTGACGATGATGAGAATGAGACAGTTTGAGAAGAAATGTATGACAGCAGTTGTGCTGTTTCTTATTTTTGTGGAAACAATGATACATTTTTTCAGGTTTCTTTGGTGAATAGAAAGTTCAAAAGAACAACATTTATTTGGAATTTTCTGATTTTTAACATTAAAAATGTCTTTAAAGTCACTTTTGATCAATTCAGTGCTTTCTTGCTGAATAAAAGAACTAATTTCTTTCAGATAACAACAAAAATTGAACTGACCCCAAACTTTTGAGCATTTCTTGTTTTAAATGCCTTTTTCAGTTCATTTAAATAGCCCAGCAGCAGGGTGACTGAAATCCATGTGGTCTCTTAATTAATATGAGCCTGTGATTAATATGATTACTATGAGCTCTAATCTGCTAAATATTACTGTAAGGCATGAATATATTGTATTTTACAAACATTAACATGAATTTCTGTAAAGCTGTTTTGAAACAGTTTGTATTTTGTAAAATGCTATACAGATACAATTGAGAGTCTGAATCATGTTTCACCCCAAAATCAACAAAGAAATCAATTAGATTTTGCATGAAGACAATGAAGTCTAAAACTACTTTTTTTCTTGCATCATGGCATTATTTTCAATTTCTCATCACTGTAAAAAAAATCATTTGTTGAGTTAAGTGTAAAAAAATCATTGTAATATGGTAACAATTGTTTTACTGTGATGCAATAAAAAAGGCTGTATTTTCAGTAATGAGTGTAATCAAAGATAATAGGAATTATTTAAAAAGTTAAATATTCAGGATATTACAATAATGACAATTTTAGGAAAATTTGTGCCTGAAAGAAAAGTTCACCCAAAAATGAAATTTGCTGACAGTTTACTCACCTTTAGGCCATCCAAGATGTAGATGAGTTTGTTTCTTCATTGGAACAGTTTTGGAGAAATTGAGCATTACGTCACCAATGGATGCTCTGCAGCGAATGGGTGCCGTCAGAATGAGAGTCCAAACAGCTGATAAAAACACCACAATAATCCACACCACTCCAGTCCATCAGTTAATGTCTTTTGAAGCCAAAAGCTGCATGTTTGTAAGGAACAAATCCATCATTAAGGCATTTTAACTTAAAACCGTAATTTCTGGACAAAACACCATAATCCATAATAACACTGAAAAAGTCTCCTGTTGTCAAAATAAAAATCCACCCAAATATTTGTTTAGAATAAGTCTGTTTAGGACAGTTTTGGCATGTAAACGGTGATTGGTCTGTGCAGAATTCAGCCCTGATTCAGACGAGACAACTTTTTCAGTGGAGAAAACAATTTTATGGATAGGGTGCTTGTATTGTAGCAGGAAGCAACAGTTTAAATTTATTAACGTCTTGATGATGGATTCGTTTCTTACAAACACACAGCTTTTGGCTTCACAAGACGTTAATTGATGCACTGGAGTGGTGTTGATCACCCTGTAACTACGGTCCTGCTGTGTGTTCCTCCACAGATGGGTCTGGAGCACGAGGAGCAGAAGCTGGAGATCAAGAGGCAGGTGTCGGAGCTCACGCTGTCCCTGCAGGAGAGGGAAGCTCAGATCAGCAGCCTGCAGGCGGCCCGGCACGCGCTGGAGAGCCAGCTACAGCAGGCCAAGACCGAGCTGGAGGAGACGACCGCGGAGGCTGAGGAGGAGATCACCGTCCTCCGGGTGAGATGTGATGAATGAACCTGAAGTGAGCATGATCCAGATCCAATCCATCTCTTTCCTTTCCCCCATCATTTAGAAGGTAACAGTTTAGTTTGGAGACCAATTCTCACTATTAACCATTAGCATGCATATTACTAACATTTTGGCTGTTTATTAGTACTTATAAACCACAAATGAATGCCTTATTCTGCATGATCATATTTTAGAGCCCTTAATCCTTAATCTAAATTTAACAACTACCTTACTAACTATTAATAAGCAGCAAATTATGAGTTTATTTAGGCAAAAGTCATAGTTAATGGTGAGAATTTGTCCCCAAACTAAAGTGTGAATAACATTTGTATTTTACTGAGATCAGCAATTAAAAAATAACAAGTACGGCAATAAATAAATGTGATTTTAGTTATATACATATGGGAGATGAAACAGTTTATTAAACCTAAATTTTAAAAAGAAAGTTTCCATATGTGTTTGTATTATGGAGTACCATATTTGATCCATCAGGCTTTTATGGCTCGTATAATATAGTGAGAATATGCAGAAATTAAATATACTTAAGGAGGAAAATAACACCCCAGTTTTTATCCAGAGGCCCAAAGTGAGCAAAAAATATACAATTTTGTGCAGATGCTGACATTTAAATGGATAAAAGTATGACATTCTGATGCTTGTAATGTAAATCTTGATAACAATATATAGCAGATACTTGCATAAAATAATATAATTATCAGTCCTCACTCTATATATCCAATATTATATCTTAATAAGATGATATTTAAATGCTTAGTTTGATGATCAATACATAATGCAATGCAATACAGTGATGAACAAATAAACGTTCCTTCAAAGCCTGGTGATCTTATTTGATACATTTTGGATGATGATGTCTGGATAATAAAGTGAAACTAAGTTGCTTCAATCCAATAAGTGTTCATCTTGAAATATTACTAACAATATCAAAGTCATTCTTATGTTTACTTTAAAAATCAATAACAGTTTCACTTCTAAAAGACACGTGAAGCACGAGCAGAAGGTGGACGTTTGTACAATTACACTAAAAGACTTTTACTTGATAAAAAAAGTAGATTGAGTTCAACAGGTTTTTCAGCAAAGTTTTGATCATTTAGAGACCTTTGAAATTTCCGTATCAAATATAATGCAGTGGTTTTTTGTAAGTAACTTAAGGAAAAGGCTGCTCGACTGAGTTTAACTAAGAAGTTTGTATCTCGACAAGCTAAAGTTTCAAAGTAGCTTGTGAAGGATCAGACATTGATATAATCCCTATCATTTCATATCACCATATCACAGACTCCATGCATCTCCTTTATATGGTTCAGTCGTAATGAGTAATCATGTGGCGAATCTCTCAGTGGACCATTGTGTTGCTCTTCTTCACAGTGCTGTAAACATCTTCCCACGCTCTTCTGCGGTGCGCCAGGGCTGCGGCGCTCCGTTTCAATACATCTATGACATAGTTTCATCCTCGTGCCCTGCCGCTCTCATGCATGACACTCCAGTTCATTTCACAGCGCCGCTGCTATCTGCTCAAATGCACTTTACTGCAGAACTCCACGCAGCACTCTGGCAGAGTGAGCACTTCTTGCAAACATGCCAATTTTCACTCTCATTTCATTTCTTTTTTTAAAGGCCCATCGGGATGAAATCCAACGCAAGTTTGATGCCCTGCGAGACAGCTGTGCGGTATGCAAATGAGCTTTTCTCTGTTTTTGACTCATCGCTTGTGACCCACACCAGTCCTACCTGTACAGATAGAAAGTGTGGATGGTGCAGTTTCCATAAGCAGCAGTCATAAATAAAACTTTTTTTTCCAAATATCAGTATTTTAGTTTCAAATTTACATAAACGTGGACTAATGTTTAAAAGTATAGGGGTGGTAAGATTTGTTTAAATATAATTAAAAACAGTTCTATGCTTACCAAGGCTGCATTTGATCAAGAATGCAGTAAAAACAGTAATAATGCAAAATGTTTTTACAATTTAAAATAATATATATATATAATATATTAAAATGTAATTTATTCCTGTGATGCAAAATTGATTTTTCAGCAGCATTACTCCATTCTTCAGTGTCTTCATGGTCCTTCAGAAATCATCAAAAACATGTACTATTATTATCAATGTTGAAAACAGTTGTGCTGCTTCATAGTTTTGTTAAAACCATTTTTTTAGGATTCTTTAATGAATAGAAAGTTAAAAAGAATTTATGTGAAATAGAAATATTTTGTAACTTTTTTTTGTAATACTTACTGTCACTTTTGATTCAATTTAATGCATCCTTGTTGAAAAAAAAGTAGTAATGTCTTTTTAAAAAAACTTGACCTTGAAGTGTAAAGGATAAAGTGTGTCTTTTGAACCAGTGACTGGATCTGTATCATTTTAATCAAGCTTTTTCAAATTCATTTAAATAGCCCAGCAGGGTGACAAATAATCTCTTAAATAAAAGGAGCTCATAAAAATGTCACGTACTCTGACATTTACAAAAGAATTAGAAAAGCATTATTTAAAATAATTTTAGATGAAGAATAGCATGTCACACTGCTGTTGCAGTTTAGTAAATCATGTCATGCAACCCATTTACCAAGATATTGAAAAAAATATATTCATATTTTATATATTTTTTGCATTTGTCACTTTTATCCAAAGCAGCTTAACTATCCCATGTAAAAAATAACCAAAAAAAGAGAAAGAATGATTTCTGAAGGATCATGTGACACTGAAGACTGGAGTAATGATGCTGAACATTCAGCTTGGATCACAGAAAAGAGTTATTTCAATTGCTATAATATTTCTCAATATTACTGTTGACTTGACCTTTGTGAGCAGAAGACACTTAGGAATGTATATATATATATATATATAAATGTGTGTGTGTATATACAGTATATATACATATATACAGTGCCCTCCAAAAGTATTGGAACAGTAAAGAGAAAATTGCTCTGTTGGCTGTGGAGTCAAGACATTTACAAATATGATTAAAAGATGAATATGAGACAAAACTACAGAATGTCACATTTTATTATTGGGTGATTCAACACATAGATGTTTTACCAGCTAAGAAGTTCAGCACTTTTAGAGTTCATCCCTCTATCTGATGTGAGCATAAATATTGGAGCAGTTGCCTCACAGGTCTTTCTAAGTGATCAGCTGTGTCCTGTTGCATTAATTCTTCAGATATTAAAAGCAGGGAATGTGTCGTATCAGTTATATCCATTACTTCTGTATTCTGAATCTTGCATTCGATGATGACACACACAAACCAGGATGAAGACGAAGGAGGGGACTTTGAGAGAAAAGCAAGCAATTTGGATGCTAAAAGAAAAGAGGAAGTCAGTTAGAGCTCTAGCAAAAACAAAGAGCATGGAGAAATCAAGAGTTTGGAAACCACCAGCAACCAACACCGACCTGATCGGCTGAGAAAACTAGTTGATGACAGACAAATCATAAAAGCTGTGAAAATGAACCCTAAAAGACGTGTCTGTAAAATCACCAACAACTTCCAGAAAGCTGGGGTGATGCTCTGACAATCTACTGTCCTCAGGAGACTTTGACACAGAATTACAGATGCTACACAGCAAGATGCAAACCTCTGACCAGCACCAAAAATAGAAAGGCAAGATTAGAGTTTGCAAAGGAAGGGTACAAAACCATCTTTCCTACCAATATTGAAGAAAATGCCACCAGATTCATTGGGAAGTGCTTCATATTGCATCAGGACAATGACCAAAAACACCCTTCCAGTTCAGTCAAGGAATTTATAAGAGCAAAGAAATGGAAAGTCTTCGATTGCCCAAGTCAATCTCCAGATTTAAATCTGATTGAACATGAATTTCACCAGCTGAAGAGGAGAGTAAAGGCAGAAACTCCCCAAAACAAGCAACAACTGGAATTGGCTGCATTAAAGGCTGGGAAAAGTATTTCAAAGGATGAGACCAAGAGTCTGGTGATGTCTATGGGTCACAGACTCACTGCTGTGATTGTGTGCAAGGCATCTGCAACTAAATAATAGCTTTTAATCTTTTATATCTGCCTTATGTTCAACTGTCCCAATACTTATGCTCACATCAGATAGAGGGATGAACTCTAAAAGTGCTGTTCTTTTTATTTGGTAAAACATGTATGTGTTGAAACGGCTAATAATAAAATATGACATTCTGTAGTTTTGTCTCATATTCATCTTTTAATCATATTTGCAAATGTCTTGACTCCACAGCCAACAGAGCAATTTTGTCTTTACTGCTCCAATACTTATGGAGAGGACTGTACATATACACACACACACACACACATTTTTGTTTGTGGAAAATAATGCTGTTTATTTTCAAATGCATCTGTTTTCAAGCATCCTGAGAGTTGTTCCTCCAGCAGCCATTGATTTGGGGAACGCTTGCATTTTGAAGTGCTCTTGTTTGCGTTGCCCCTGGAGTGTGTTTCATTATTATCAAGCACAGAGCATCTCTGCCCTACTTTCACTGTCCACCCACACTCAAGCTGTTTGAGCGTCTCCACCGATGCAATGTTCTCACCCGGCCCCAGCGCTGGTTTTAGACACCCATCTTCTCCACCGCGCCGAGGACTTATATTAAATTTTTCCTTCATCATACTCCTTTGCAATCATAACTGGAGCTCAGATGAACGTATAAACTTGGAAATGAGAATTTAAAGTTTTATTAAAATGAAAACATATGGACTTGTTTTTGTATGTATGGCAAGTCAAGCATCGCTATTACTATTGCTCATACTTATGTAAGTGAGTGAGGGCTTGTGTGAGTGCTAGTAATAGTTATTCCCAGCTTTAAAGAGTCTGAAGCCTCGCTGTCAGTCTCGGTGAGTTGGTGGGACTACAGACAGACAGACAAGAGAGCGGCGTTTGCTCTTCGATCTGTCTTTCGTAAACTCTTATAATCCCAGCCCCTGGTGATGGCTTCTTTCCACCAAACACGCTTTAATCTTCTCAATTTTTGAGCTGTATTATGTATAGTAAGAGTATAAAATAAAATGTTATTCCTTTTCACTTTTATTTGACTAATTACATGCATATTAAATTCCTGTGTGACTCAAAATAAAAAATAGGGTGTTGGGCTGTGGTTGCTAAGATGATCTTTTGTTTCTCTTGATCATAGATGGTGTAAATCTTATTTAATAAATAGATATGCTCTTAATATTTTTGTCGTTTCATCTGAATATCAGAATTTGTGAGGTTTAGTTATTTGAAACAGCTTGGAGGTTAACATTTTCTAGAAAACAGAAAATACGTATATATATAAAATATGTTAAATAATTATATTATGTTGAATATCAAAGGTTTTCTTTGTGTGTGTGTGTGTGTGTCTGTTTACTAATGTGGGCACATTAATGTTTTATGGATTCATGGAGTGCAAAATATTGTTTTATAATATATAATAATAATAATAATCAATTATAATAATAATCAATTATTATTATTTTTTATGAAAAGATCAAATTAGACCCAGAAGGCCCCAAGTGCCTTCTTATGTTTTTTATTTTATTTAATATTTACTGTAATTTATTGGGTTTTTCATTTTAGACATCCATATAGGAAATCATTCAATTTGAAATTACAGTCTTGCTGTTATGGAATATTTTACTTAAATATGAGAAATTAAACGTGTATATTCATATTCCTTTACATAAATCATATAATAATTTACCTTTCAGATGAATCTCTTTTACTGGGATTCTGCTTTATCTGACATTGGTTATTCAATTATTCAAATAAATGAATAAATAAATAAAACAGTTTTTTTAGTATTTTACTTTAATGAAACTTATAATTTTATAAGATAAGAATATAAGTTAATATAAGAATAATATGCAAAGTAATGCATACATTGAAAGTTTTTTGAATAATTTTACATTTAAAAATTGTTGAAAAATTTAAATGGAATGGTTGATAGTTGATTTAGTATTTTACATTCATGAAAATGTCAAAAATATGAATATATAATTACTAATACTAATATAAAATAATATTATATAATTAGTGCTGTCAAACGATTAATCGCAATTAATTGCATCCAAAATAAAGGTTATTGTTTACATAATACATGTGTGTGTACTGTGTATATTTATTATGTATATATATATATATATAAACATAAATACATAAACGTACATGTATATATTTAAGAAAAAAGTTGTGTTTATACATTCAATATATTTATATATTATATAAAATATAAGAATATGAATATATAAATGTATATACATGTAAATATTTGCAAAATATATACTGTATGTGTGTGCATTTATATAAACATAATAAATATACACAGCACATACACATATATTATGGATGCGATTAATCATGATTAATCATTTGACAGCACTAGATATAATATAAAAATCATTTATTCATTACATAATTTTACATTTTAATAATTTGTCAAAAAAATCACACTTAAAATTATAATATAGTATTAAAAGGCATATGTACGTTATATAAATGTTAGTGAGGCAAGATGGCCTCTTTGAATAATTTTTAATTTTCTATGAGAACTAAATGAGCAAATGTTTCTATTTATTATCGTTAACACATTAGCTGATGCATCATCATCATCCTGCACATGCTTAACTTACATCGAAATACATTGCAATTTAAAAGTGCACGATAGCATCTTCCCTCATCTTACCCTACTGCCTTTCTAAGCTATCAGATTTCTACTTGAACAATAAAAAACATCTAGCAACCATGCATAACACCCTAGTAACCACATGGCATTGTGCAAATAGCCATTCAGGAGAAGGCAAACAGATGCATTTTTGAATTTAATCGGTGAAAGATGATAAAAAGCAAATCACAGGGCAAATAAATTAGAGCGGGGTCAAAAAGTGTTGTTTTTTTTTGGTAAGTAGTTAAAGTGGGTCAGTGCGTGTGAGCGTAGCGCTGTGTCTTTAACAGTAATGACAATAATAATGAGCGCAGAAACCTCCTCCGCACCAGAGGAGTGCTTGGCACTGCAGCACACCAACACTCTTGACCAGCGCTGCAATTTCATGCAAACCTGCGTCTCTTCTGCTTGTCAGATGGAGGCTTTGGAAATGTGTGAAGAAACGAAAAAACGCTTCTAAAAAGGGTTTTAGTCAAAGAAGGTTTTCTGATGAAGTTCAGAGTACACTAAAAAGTTTTTGAACAGCAAGGTTTTTCATATTTTCTTATATAAGTCTCTTCTGCTTACCAAGCCTGCATTTATTTGATCCAAAGTGCAGCAAAAACAGTAAAATTTAGAAATATATTTACTATTTAAAATAACTGTTCTCCATTTAAATATATTTTAAAATGTAATTTATTTCTGTGATTTCAAAGCTGAATTTTTCGCAGCATTACTCCAGTCACATAATCCTTCAGAAATCATTCTAATATTCTGATTTGCTGCTCAAAAAAACATTATTATTATAATTATATTGAAAACAGCTGAGTAGAATTTTTTCAGGTTTCTTTGATAAATAGAAAGTTCAGAAGAACAGCATTTATCTAACATTAATATCTTTATCGTTACTTTTGATCAATTTAAAGAATCCTTGCTAAATAAAAGTAATAATTTGGCTTGGTGAGCAAAAGAGAATTCTTTAAAAAAAACATAAAAAATCTTGCTTTTGACTGGTAGTGTAGCTCTGTATCTAGCTTTGAGTGATGTTAAAGTCTTTAAGAACATTTCTGGCGCTCGACAGGATTAAATACACGCCTGTTACACGGCAGGAGTTTGGACAGGACATGTCTAGAGCGGCAGGAAAATGTTAGGAAGAAAACAGAATAGCATCAGGACTGTTCTTTAGTAGGAAAACAGTAAATTCATACAGGTTTGAGTCATGGTTTAGTGGTCGGCACACATACTTGTGATGATTTTTAGTAAGATATATATATTTTTTTGTATAGTATTATAAAACAAATACTATGGGGTTTGGGTTTGGTATGTTTTTGAAAGAAATGCTCACCAAATCTGAATTTATTTGATCAAAAATACAGTAAAAATACAATTTCAAATTGTAATATATT
Organism: Barbus barbus; assembly: GCF_936440315.1. Classification (NCBI taxonomy): domain Eukaryota; kingdom Metazoa; phylum Chordata; class Actinopteri; order Cypriniformes; family Cyprinidae; genus Barbus; species Barbus barbus. Next base: position 27,861,943 of record NC_136756.1, on the reverse strand, counting down.
GTAAAATGTAATTTATTCATTATAATTTTCAGCATCATTACTCCAGTCTTCAGTGTCACATGATCCTTCAGAAATCATTCTAATATACTTATATGATAATATTTAATATGATTTGGTGCTCAAACATCTCTGATTATCAATTCTGAAAACAATCTTTTATAAAAATATACGTCTTTACTGTCACTTTTGATAAATTTAATACATCTTTGCAGAATTTGATTCATCTAAATTTTATTTTATTTACATCTATTTTTACTATTTTGATCAAATTTTGTCATGCTTTTTTAATTAATAGGCCTGCAAATAACTATTTTAAAATTAGCAGATATTAATGAGTTTTTGTGACACTTACCTGTCTGTTATAACTTATATCTTATAACTTATATGTTATAACTGATTATTATTTTTTCCAGTTTCATAATGACTGGACATTTTTTTTTCATTATAATTTTATAGTTTTATTTGAAATAGAAATCTATAAATGTCTTTTCTGTCACTTTTGATGAATTTAATACATCTATTTAATTTTATTTACATAGATAGATAGATAGATAGATAGATAGATAGATAGATAGATAGATAGATAGATAGATAGATAGATAGATATTATAAACAAAATTTAATGAAAATACATTTATATAAAAATATGTTTTAAAATTACCAAATATTTCTGGGTTTCTTTGACACTGATAATGTTATAACTTATAACAGCAATTCTATTATTTTTCAAGTTTGACTGGACAAATATTTTCATCATAATTTTGTAGTTTTATAGAGAATACATTTACAAAAAAAATAACGTCAAGTTTTTTTTAAAAATGCAACCTTAATTTTATAGTAAATTTTAAATACATTATCAATTTGACATGCTTTTGTTTCTGTTGGTCCTGAGCATAATATGGCACAGAAAATGCACGTATGCATTTAAAAATATTACATATATATTTTTTAAAATTTTAAAATGTAATTTTCTCAATGATAAAATACTTTCTCATATCCAAATACGTGACCCTGGAGCACAAAAGCAGTCTTAAGTCGCTGGGTTATATTTATAGTAATAGCCCAAAAATACATTGTTTGGGTCAAAATTATAGATTTTTCGTTTTATGCCAAAAATCATTCGATATTAAGTAAAGATCATGTTCCATGAAGATATTTTGTAAATTTCCTACTCTAAATATATCAAAACTTAATTTTTGATTAGTAATATGCATTGCTAAGAACTTAATTTGAACAACTTTAAAGGAGATTTTCTCAATATTTTGATTTTTTTGCACCCTCAGATTCCAGATTTTCAAATAGTTGTATCTCAGCCAAATATTGTCCGATCCTAACAAACCATACATCAATGGAAAGCGTATTTATTCAGCTTTTCAGATTATGTATAATCTCAATTTCGGCAAATTGACCCTTATGATTGGTTTTGTGGTCCTTGGCCACATATTATAGATTGACTTTTTTTGAACTACTCTTATATAATCTTTGTTGCACCTGTATCAGGTGATCACGGATCTGGAGGAGCAACTGATGCAGCTGACACAGGAGAACTCTGAGCTGAACCGACAGAACTTCTACCTGTCCAAACAGCTGGACGAGGCCACAGACGAGAACGAGGAGAGACTGCAGCTCAAGCAGGACGTGGAGCGTCTGCGCCGGGAGGTGGCCGACCGAGAGATGCACCTCAACAACCAGAAACAGGTAGAGTCCACACACACACACACACAGATGTGTGTCAGCAGGTGTGTGAGTCGCAGACGCATGTGGACGCAGCGGGAGAGAGATGTGAGCTGAATTTAAGAGCCCACCGCAGGTGATGAGCACCGCTTAAACAGATGCCGCTCTCCCTGAGAGGATGTTTAGCTGTCATTAGCATCTCGAAAATGAGCGGAATGTAAGAATTTATCACATTAGGGGGCTAAAAGTTGTTCTGTAAAACATACTGTGAATTTAAGAGCTTAAAACATTATTTCCATTCCAAAATGATCATTTATTGAAAATAAACCACAAAAGTCAGATTTTTTTTTTTTTTTTTTTTGCTTTATTTTAGTTCTTCTGGCGTTGCAATGGTCATGTTAGTAATAATAATGACATAAACTTTGTTCAACAGTTTGAGGTCAGTAAGATGTTTTTAATGAATTTTTCAAATAAAGAAAAGAGCAAAGATATTCAGCAAAGATGCATTGACAAAGATATAATGTTACAAAAGATTAAAATATCTTCTATTAAAATATCTTTTACATTTATTTAGCTTATAAAAAGTTATTTTAAATATATAAACTTATATGAAGTTAAATTAAACTCATCTGCTAATCTCTAAACATTTTATCTGCTAAATATTGTTCTTTGTGAATGTATTCTCTATAAAACTACAAAATTATGATAGAAGCAAAAATCATAGTTATTATGAAAACTGGAAAAATCTTGGCTAGTTAAATGATTGCTGTTATAAGTCATACCACAACAAAAATGTATACAGTTTCCACACTAAAATATATATATATATATATATAAATAAAACAAAAATAAGTCATAACACTATGGCCTGGTTTCACAGACAGACTAAGCCATAGTTCAATTAGGACATTTAGGTCATGTTTACGAGCATGTCTTATAAACATTACAGGTATGCATCGAGGCAAAACAAAGCCACTGACATGTTTTAAGATCAATCAGTGTGTTTTCTTTCAGCTGAAACTGCTCAGACTTTCTACATTTTAGTCTGGGACTTGGCTTATGCCATAAATAAAATCAAATTTAATGTAAAGAAAGGTGACATAAAATGTATTTAGTTAAATTGAGTTGACAGTAAATACATTACTAATATTACAAAATATTTCTATTTAAATTATTCTATTTAAATGGTTTAAAATATAGATTTACAATTATAAAAAGTTATGCTTATCTACTAATCTACTTGATCTTTTTTTAGAAACGTTTCTACTTTATAAACATTGTTCTTTATTATTGTATTCTCTATAAAATACAAAATTCAGAAATAAATTGTCCATTCGTTATGAAAACTCATGCAATATTAAATGATTGCTGTTGTAAGTTACATTTCTCAGTTTCTTTATATAAAGTTATAACATTAGTGTTATAGAAAATCACTATTTTAAATGGTTATTTATTGGGCCTGAAAAAATTCTTGGAAATGATTAAAGTATTTTTAAAAATATAAAAAAAAAAACTAATTGTAATAAAAATCATTTACATATAATTAAAAAAAATATATTTAAATTAAATCAAAAAGTGACAAGATTTTTTTTCCAACTGATAATTATCCGAAATATTTGTTGGTATTAGAATGATTTCTGAAGATCATGTGACACTGAAGACTGGAGTAATGATGCTGAAAATACAGCTTTGATCACAGAAATAAATTACATTTTACTATATATTACAATAGAAAACACTTCATTAAATTGTAATAATATTTCACAATGTTACTGTTTTTACTGTATTTCTGACCAAATAAGCCTTAGTGAGTAGAAGAGACTTCTTTTGAAAACATTAACAAATATTACCAACTCCAAATTTTTGCTGGTCATATAATTATTCGATCTGCTGGTTAAAAATGTATGGAAGTTTGTAATGCATCATATTTGCAGTTTAGTTTCTGTAAAAGCTGTTTCTCCTGTGGAAGACATTTATATGATACAGTGTAGTATGTTTTCTTAATTTCTCTGTTTTACGGTTTGAAAAGTGACGACACAACACATGAACAGCAAATCACAGCTGTCCTCCTCAGTGCCAAAACAAAGCTGTTTAATAAGCTGGAAAATGATGCTTGCAGGTTCCATTGTTTTGCGCGATCATGCCGCAGCGAGCTGCGTGTGTGTGTGTGTGTGTGTGTGAGTATGTGAGGTGATGTATGCGCGTGGGACGCGTGTGTAGGTGTGCAGTCCTTGCTGTTGTATAACAGCAGCGGATGGTAATCATAGACGCTGGTAGGAGGCAGAGATGTGTCATATTCTCCCCTCTGCCCTGCCAGTGTTGGACTTCACAGGGGCAAAAGCAAGCCGGTTGTATTTAGAGACACACTCTCTCTCTCTCTCTCTCTCTCTCTCTCTCTCTCCTTCTGTCTTTCTGAAACCTGGTAATATCCAGTCCTGCCGCTGAGATGCACTTCCGAGCACATCTGCCTGATTCAAGACGCCCTCGATCCCCCCGCCGGCTCTCTGAGGATCAATTCCGATTGGCAGCGACTCTGAAATCCGGACCTGCTAATGAAAGTCAAAAAGAAAAAAAACTGCAACTTCCTTTCCACATCTATCAGCATAATTTCAGCGTTACATCCTGCAGTTCCTTAGATGCCGTCTGTTGGTTTGCAGCAGATGTATTGAATAAGATATCACTGATCTGTTTCTTTTTATCAAGGGTCCTCCCGTCATAGAGATACGGAAATATCTGGCCATTTTAACCTGTTACCCTGCGCCCCTATTTTTGAGCATTTTGTAAAAAACGATATAACCAAATAAAAATGTCTGTAGCTCTTGAACCCTAAGGTCTATATTTAAAAATCTGGTGTTGTTTGAAACTAGACACTTGATCCTTTGTTACTCTAGAGTCATAATAACTCAAAATTAGTATAGCAATAGAGTAAAACAAGGTAAAATATACATGAAATTGACTCGCGATATGTTTTAATGAAGCTCACTAAGGGAAAAATGGATGAGACTTGCATGCCAAAGGCCTGAAAACACCATAAAGATAAAGCTGAACATCTGACCATGTTTTGACTCAAATTTGAGGATGATACTCCCAAAAATGTAGTTTCTGTAAGCTTTTATTTAAAAAAAATCTAGGCGTCCTTTCAAAAAAGCCATTTGGAGACCCCAAATAGACACTTTGTAAACAAATGTCCAAATGAGTCAAAACTACATAATACATATATGTATATCAATTCAGAACTGCTCTGCCCACCAAAACACACAATAAAAAACTATTTCTGAACAGCATTTGTAGTGCTGACTCATTTAGTCATTTGGTTAGTCTACAAATGGCATTTTTGAAAAAAAAAACGCCTAAATATTTCCTGAAATAAAATATGAAATAATAAATTTTTTATAGGTAAAGACTTACAGAAAGTACATCTTTATGGTATTTCATTTCAAGAAAAGCTTTGGAAAAGTCATTTGGATATTTTATTTCAAGAAAAGTCTAGGAATCCTTTCAAAAATGCTATTTAGAGACTCCATAAGACACTGCATACTACATATGTATATCAATTCAGAACTGCTCTACCAATGAAACCACAAAAAAACACAAAACTATTTCAGAATTTGAACATAACTAAACAGTCTTTATTCTGAACAATTCCAATAATGAAAACAGTGAACCAAAACAGATTTGATCATTTTTGAACTAGTGAAAACACAAAACATGCAAAATACATTGTTTTTACAACATTTGTATTTTTTATTTATTTTATATGGTGAATATTATGAATATTACTATTTTACTAATATAGTAATAGATTACTATTACTAATATTACTAAATAATAATAAAAAAAACTATTTACAGTATTTACAGTGGAGGAAGACGCTCTAGCAGCCACTAAAATGGTTTTTTTCTGACCATCTGGATTCACCAGACCTCTGAAAAGACAGGAAAGAGTGAGAGAAAAAGAGTGAGAAAGTGTGTAAGCAAAACAAATCAAACTTGCAACACTGTTTACATTTTGTACACACACACACACACACACACGCGCGCACACACACACAATACTCGGGACATACCCACAAACAAACACACCCACACGAACAAAACTCATGTAATCCCCTCATATTATCCCTCTCCGTTGTCATTTTTAGAATCTAAAACAGCTAACATGAAACAAAAGCTGCAAATAACTACATGATAAACACACAAACATTCAAGAGGAGGGTGGAGACACTTACGTGCTAATGCTATCCACGCTTCCCAGCGATCTCCGTGCGTTTTCGGTTACTAAATTAGCCATTTTGTCTCCCCACGTCCTCCAAAACACCACCAAACGCCACAGAAACTCTTCTCAAGTCGAAGATCCATGATGGAGAGATTCAGATGTGAGCTTTGGACAACATCTGTTCGCTGATAGCCAGTCTGTGTAGCGCTGCGACGCCATTATGTGTACGCTTCATGCGTAACCCGAGAGCGCACGAAAACACACGGACAATACGCCGAGCTATTCTCTAAACAATCTTACGTAAACTATTCAAACTGTCAATCACTGTAAACGTCCTTGTGGTTGGCTAACACTTCCATCCATCAAAACTGTGCTGGCGAGGCATTGGCTGGCTTCAAACACCCCTATTGTGATGTGTCCGGATTGACACCTCGCTGACCCATTCACGGACGCGCTTACTGTCCCGGGTTATAACAGCTCCTGCGATTGAAGGAGAGAGACGAGGGAGGGCTATTCTTACTCGGAAGAGACGATTCTGCTGGAAATAGATGGCGTTTCAAAGCTGGAATCCGAATTATAATCGATATTTATTGGAAAATGGACGCTATCGATAACTATAACTCGAATCGCTTATGTAAACAAAGGAGGATCTATCGTGTTTTCCCCTATTTTTTCGTTGTTTTGGATTAAAAAGTGGATGCATTTTGAAGAGTGGACCCTTCTCTTGAAATGTATGCTGGTGTGTCTTGGAATAGTCTGAGCTGACCAGCGCTATTGGCGATCAAACGTGAGTACTGCGGTTCGCTTTGTTCATTTTAAATGGCCGGTCTTTCAGCATTTCTGTTAACCCTTTCCTCTCTGGTGTATTGATTTCAAAAACAAGCTCAGATCGTTAATCTTGAGTGTTTTAGCTTTCAAATGATATATAGTTAATGATAATTGATTGAATATTGTTCTAAAACAAAGGTAATAAAAAGCCCGACCACGCCCGACCACGCCCTTCCGGCCCGCCCACGGGCCGATGCGGGTTAACAGGTTAAAATGTTTTTTTTTCCAGGCCTGGAAAAGTCTTTAAAAATTATTTTAAATTAATAAAAATGCATAAAACTTTAAATTATTTAAAACTTTAAAAATCATAGATACTTTTATGATAATTTTAAATAAAAATTTAATTAAATGTATTTAAAATTAAATTTAAAATTAATACAATTTTATTTGAATAAAAGATTCAAATGAAATTTATTTAATTCATAAAAACTTATGTTTATCTAAATTTCCAGACTTGGAAAAATCTTGAACATTAAAATCTTAAAAACAAAATGGACATTTCTATAAATGTAGATAAAATTAAATAAAATGTAACTTAAAATTGTAATTGAATTTAAATTAAATTACAATTATTTACAATTTATTTAATAACAACTTATTAAGCTTATAAATTTCAGGGCTTGTAAAAGTCTCGGAAATTAATGAAATCTTTCAAATAAAATGGAAACTTCTGTAATGAAAATAAATGTAAATAAAATATATTTAACTTAATGTATAAATTAATTAAAGTTTATTTAAAATTTATTTAAATTAAATAATAAAATGCTAAAAAAGGATACAATAAAAATCTGAAAAATCTAAAATAAAAATAAAATTAATTAAAATTAAAATGCATGAATGTATTTAGTAGTAAAATGATATACTCATCTACTAATCTCATTTTATCTGCTAGACGTTTTTATTTGTGAACGTATTCTTTCTAAAAGCAAAATAATAATAAAAAATTATGGACAAGTCAAGAAAAAATTAACCCCCCCCCACCCCATCCCATGACTGTAAAGCGCTTTGGGTGTATAGAAATACACAATAAAGCGCTATATAAATGCCTCATTCATTCATTCAAGTCAAGAAAAAATTATTGTTGTTTGAGTAATATTATTATGAGTGTATTTATATGCTACGAAAGTGTGATGGTGTGGTAGCCTAGAAATGATCCATGTGCTTGTGTGTGTAGAACATCGAGACGCTGAAGACCACATGTACGATGCTGGAGGAGCAGGTGCTGGAGCTGGAGACGCTGAACGATGAGCTGTTGGAGAAGGAGAGACAGTGGGAGAACTGGAGATCTGGCCTGGAAGAGGAGAAGAACCAGGCGGAGCGCCGAACCAGAGACATACAGAGACAGCTGGACAACGAGAAGCAGAACAGGTACAGAAACACACACGTCTGCGCTGTGAGAGCTGGATGACAACTGGACGGTGTCAGAGCCGTGGTCTAGCAGTTAGTGCATGACACAGACTCCTACATAATGAGCCGTGAGTTTGGATAGTCAAAAATAACATTTCAGTTTAGTGGGTTTATTATGTTGAAAAAGTCAGTCAAGTCACCTTTATTTTTATAGTGATTTATACTATACTGATTGTTTCAAAGCAGCTTTACAGTGATAAACAAGAAAATAGTGATTCAGCGATGCAAAAAAAATTCAATCTAAAATCTAAAAATACAACAGTAAACAAAGCACTCCAACCTAGCTTTATACAATGACAACTGTAAACTCAGATGTAATGCATATAAAACATTTAAATATATGTCATTTGAGAATTTCATTTAAAAATATGATATATATATATATATATAATGCACATACTGCTATCAAATAAAGTTATAAATAATATCAGAATTTTTCTTCTTTTTATCAGGCCTTTATTTATTTCTGTATTTATTAATGCAAAATTAAATTGAATAAATAAATGCATATATTTAATGCACATAACTACATTATTTTAGTACATATGTTTAGGATATAAAAATGCTAGCTATGCATATAGCCTTAAAATGTTTCCCTTGCATATTGACACGATACATCATTTGTATAGTCAACAAAATAAATAAATAAGTAAAATTAAATAAATAGATACATACACAAAATCATTTAGTGGATTTATGATGATGTCAAAGGAGTTTATACAAAGCTTTATACAAGAAAACTGCAAACTAATACTAATAATTATTATTATTAAATATTTTATAGTGTTAAATAATGAATAAAAATAGATATACATGAAGGCATGATAAAAAATGTTGACATTAATGCAAATATAAATGAATGAATGCATATCTTTAATGCAAATCAAAGTACATTATTAAATTAAATGAATAAAATTCTAGATTTGTATATAGCCTCCAAAAAATAATTCTGCTGTGATGTTTATATATAAGTGTTGGACATTATCAGTGTACAAAATAAACTGTTTTAGCAAACTTTTAACACACGTTCTAGTTTATTCTTTAATGTCCACAGGGCCAGAAGTGCCCATAGTTATATAAGAGTTACATAATGAACGTTAAGTATAGATAGAAACACTGAGTAAGAGACAGACTGTGTCCAACACTTCTATAACTCTCTCTCTCTCTCTGTCTCCAGACTCCGCGCAGAGCAGCGCAATTCTGAGTCTCGTCAGACCGTTGAACTGGCGGTCAAAGAGCACAAAGCTGAAATCCTGGTACTGCAACAGGCCCTGAAAGACCAGAAACTCAAAGCTGAAGGTCTTTCTGATACTGTAAGTGTGGCAGTGCACGTGTGTCGCTGTGGATAAAAACATCTGCTTAATAACAGCAGAAATACTTATTCTGTATCAGGGTCAGAAATGAACTTTTCCATTAAGGGGCAATATTTACCCTCTTGAATTGACTTCCAGGGGCATTTTTACCTTCATAAGGGACATTTATATGTTACCTTATTACTTGTATCTGTGTTGTCAACCCTCTAGTGCTGTTTGGTCATTTTAGATTTTTTTTCATTAGAATTTTTGGTATGGAATGGTAAAAAATTGTTGTGAACACACACACACACACACACACACACACACACCACACACACACACCCCACACACACACACACACACACACACACACCACACACACACACACACACACACACACACACACACACACACACACACACACACACACACCACACACACACACACACACACACACACACACACACACACACACACACACACACACAAATAAAACTAAATAACACGGACATGATTTGAAATGGTTAAGTGGTCCTGAAAAAAGTCCTGGTATGGTGCCCAAACTCTAAGGTCATTTTTTTGAGTTATTAACAACACATTTGGAACAAAGCTTGTTTAGATTTATGGCTTTGATTTTCTTCATGTTTTGAAAAATATGTATTCATATCAAATTTAAAAATAGTATATTTGTATATTTTTTCCTTAATAATCTTAAACTTCTGTAACTTTTTTAAAACTTTTTTTTTTCACTTCAGCAAAAATCTGCCAAGTGTCTCATTTAATAAGAGACCAAACTGAAGTCTGTGCTCCAAAGCATTCAAGATTTACATTTAGGTTGGAAATTTCATTTTCATATTCCATGAATATAATTTAGTACTGTAAAATCACCAAAAATGATCAAATATTTAAAAAATATATATCAAACTAAAATATAACACATTAATTTCTTTAAAAAAAAATCTGGGATTTTTGACCGCCACACGAGCAGCACTAGAGGGTTCAATTTAACCAAATACTTGAATCTAAATACAACAATAACAACAAACTGCATAAAGTTGTATGTAAATTATAAATAAAAAACTGAATTATTATTGCTAATATTGTAATAATTATTATTAATGTAGATTAATGAAATATTTACAAAAACACATAAAATGTATAAAAAATTTTCTACACAGTCAAACAAGTTGTTCCATGACGTTAGTCTAGCACTAATTATGCAACGTTATAATCACTAACAAAGCTGTTTATAAGGCGAAATTAATCTCTTACATCGTATCTGAAGTTTGTTGTTTATGCCCCATTTTTTGCCCTATTATCTTGAATTCGTGAGGCATTTTTGTGCATTTTGGTGGCATTTTTTCCATAAGCCCCCATTAATTTCCCACCATGCTCTATCTTCATCAGCTGAGCGATCTGGAGAAGAAACACACCATGCTGGAGATGAACGCACGCAGCCTGCAGCAGAAGCTGGAGACAGAGCGAGAGCTCAAACAGAGGCTCATGGATGAGGTGCTTCACTTTACTAGCGCTCAAAACATGCACTTACTGTACCAAATAAACTGAGCTGAAATCATCACGTTTAATTGTGCATCCTTAGCATATCCAGTGTATCTTTTTCCTCTCAGCAAGCAAAGCTGCAGCAGCAGCTGGACATGCAGAAGAGCCACATCTTCAGACTGACTCAAGGACTTCAGGACGCGCTGGACCAGACGGACCTTCTGAAGACCGAGCGGACAGACCTGGAGTACCAGCTGGAAAACATACAGGTGCACACATACACCTGGACCCATGCTTACTGCAGAGGAGTAGCTTTGGGTGTTTAGACTGCAGTCAACCATACTACTCATACTAGGCATGCAGTATGTATGCTGTGCAAAGTTTCAGCTACTATAGTTGCCAAAATGTACAGTTTTCAACCTTAATAGTTCCACATGTAGTGCGCTCTGCTGGAACTTTAATTTTGAGAGTGATGAATTACACAATAAGTGAATTCTGTCCTCTTTCAATATTTGATTGGATTTACAAAAGATCCTTTTACACAACAATGGTAAAAAAAAAAAAAAAAAAAAATTATTTCTGAGATTATAACCATCTACTTACAGAATTAAACGGGCAGCATTGCAGCATAACGCCCACTGCGTGCTATTTTTAAAAATAACACTATTTGCTGCACTGTATACAGTACGTTGTATCGGGATTATTTTAGTATGATCAATACACAATTATAGCTTTTATTAATATTTAGATTTTTATTATTATTCTGTTTTCATTTTTTTAATGTTTTTTAATTTCATTGAGTGTTTTTGTCTCTTTTCTTTTTCTAAATATTTTCTATTAATTTGATTTAATTTGGTTTTAGTTATTTTAGTACTTCAACTTAAACTAAATGAATGTTGCATTGGCACCTCCCTGTAATATTGTAATTCAGTTCATGTTTATTTTTCACATAATTTTTTTAATGTAAAAAGGTTTTAGTTAATGAAAATTAATGACAAAATATATATATTTTGTATATTCATACTATTATTATGTATATTAATATAAATATTATTTTAAGAATTGGTTTGAATAAAAATAAAATTAAGAAACTAACCAATGTCAGCTGTGAACAACTAATTTGAGCTAAATTTATTAAACAGATCATTTGTGCTTAGACTGTACTAATCTATACTGACAAAATGTTCATGAATAATAATAATTTAAGAATAGTTCTTTTTATAATTATAAATATTATATATATATATGTATATATATATATATATATATATATATATTGTGACGAGTCGGCTGCCTCCCCCCTGTCCATCATCACCACCCCGTCCCGTATTCGCCGCCCTTCACCAGGCTCCCGACAGGAGTGGGTGTGTGAGAGAGGAGGGGCGCTGAAACAGCCAGGGCTGGCGGCGTGTGATGAGGCGCACCTGACGTGAATAGAGCCTCATCACCGCCGCCGTTAAATGCCGAACGCGCCTCTCCTCGAGAGACCGGTCTCTTCCCCGTGCATGCACGCTGGTGTCCTCGTGGGTCCAGGAAAGGGAGCGTAGAGGGAACTACCCGCCGCCGCCAGAGACGCGAGCGGCCGGACCCGCAGTCCGGCCGACACCGCACCCGCGATACGGCCGTCGGGCGAGGACGCCGGGCCGTGGAATCCCGTCGAGCACCCGGGGATCAAGGAGTTGGACGAAGCCGCCACAGAAGCCGCCGTCACCCGCGCCCCGGGACCTCCAGACGGGAGCGCGTGCGGCCGCCGGACTCCGCCCCTTACCTGGACCCTTCCCTCCTGAACACTGCCTTCCTTCACGAGCCCCGCAGCACAACGAGGACACCAGATCCCTGTTTATTTTGGACACTTTTCCCCCTTTGGACACTTTTTATTTTAATATTTTGTTTAATAAAAACCTCTCCGAGGCTTGACGCCACGCCCACTGTGTCTGTCGTTGGCTCCTCCCGCCACAATATATATATTCTATTTTATAATATTGTTATAGTTTTAACTAATAGTGATTATAATTTTATTATATAAATATTTTTATCTTATAAAAAAGTTTACATTTATTTTTAATTATTATTTAATTAAATTTGTCAAAAGTTAGGACACTTTCACACAAAATTGCATTAAATAATGCAAAATTATCTACCATATTATACAGGTTAAAATAGTTGCATACTACATACTGTTTAAAAATAGTATGCATGGCAAGAATGCTAGTGTTCCATTCCAAACACAGAGGTGTGTTCCAATAACTGCTCCCTTTGCAGGCGGCGTACTCTCACGAGAAGGTCAAGATGGAGGGGACCATCACCCAGCAGACCAAGCTCATAGACTTCCTGCAGGCCAAGGTAGAGCACCCCTCTAAGAAGAAAAAGGTCAGAGTCATCCGCTGTAAATTCACTTCATTAACTAATCTGACTAACTGCTTGCTGAGCTGAGCATTAGGTGTCCCTGAAGCTACACACGCAAATAACCGCATACTAACCGCGTCATCCGTCAGAAATCTCATATGTATTCATATATACAGAAGGCCTGAATAAGTGAGTTGTAGAAAGGGGCACCTAATTTGACTGGATATGTAGGGATCGAATGGCAGGATAGAGTCCTAGTGTGTCTGTGAGCGTGAGCCTGGGCGATTCACTTGCTCTCGTGTTTTGGGTGCAGGGGCTGTTTGGCGGCCGGCGTCGAGAGGATCTGCTGGCGGCACAGGGACAGACGCAGGTGCCCGCTGTGCCCACTGTGGCCCCTGTCCCCCTGCAGTACAACGACCTGAAGACCGCACTGGAGAAGGAACGCGCTCGCTGCTCGGAGCTGGAGGAAGCCCTGCAGAAAACCCGCCTGGAGCTCAGAGAGGGTGGGACCACACTCTGCTTTCACATTCAGTCGTGCTGTTACATTTGGAAACTGGTTGCCTGTTTTACAATGAACAGGGACTAAAATTTTGTCAACAATTACACAAAAGCAACATGAATCATGAATGTGTCTTTTTGTGTTCCTCAGAAGAAAATGTTTTTTTTCAAGATAAGCCTGAGATACGCAGTAAAATATCATGAAATACAGATTAAAAGCGAAAGAGAAACGTCTGCTTGAAAGACTTAAATGTAATTTCCTCATATGTTGTCAGAAATGTTTTTAAAAAGGGAAATGCCACTGCATAATAGAATTTAAAAGAAAGTTAGGGACAGATTTTTGCATCAAGAATTTCAGAAAAGGCAGTGAAAGTTTAATTTAAATTACAAAAGTTAATATAGTTTTTACATGCATTTGTATTTTTACATGGAAAATGTTTTTTGAATTTAGAAGACTTGAATTCTGACTAGAATGATAATGCAGACTATTAATCATATTATAATAATATTTTTATACTCTAAATTACTACATATAACTTACAATTATTGCAATATATACTACTGTTTAAAAGATTGAGGTCAGTAAGATTTTTAATAATATTTATACTTAAGTATTAATAGTAATGGTTTTATTAATCAAGGATGCATTAAAGTGATCAAAAGTGAGAGTAAAAATATTGCTTTTAAATGCAAATTGTTGCTTTTGAATATTTTATTATATTCATCAAAAAATTAATCAAAATATTGCTGTTTCCACAAAAATATGTGAGTTCTTTTAAAGAAAATTTAATAAATGTGTAATTTTATTTATCAAGGATGCATTAAATTAATCAAAAGTAACAGTAAAGACATTTATAATGTTACAAAAGATTTCTTTTTCAAATAAATGCTGTTCTTTTGGACTTTCGATTCATTGAAGAATAATGCATCACAGTTTTCAAAATTGCTAATAATCAGAACTGTTTCTGGAGCAGTAAATCAGCATATTAAAATGATTTCTGAAGGATCATGAGACTGGAGTAATGATGCTGAAAATCCAGCTTTGATATACAATTTTACTGCATTTTTGATTAAATGAATGCAGCCTGGGTGAGCAGAAGAGACTTTTGAATGGTAGTGTAATAAAGGGTTTTTTAAATGACACGTTCTATTAAACCATAAGCAAATGTGCCACACACTGTGTGTAGTGTTCTCAGACAGGCTGTTCTCTCTGTCGTCTCACTGTATTCCCTTCTCTCAGCAGTTCAGTTTAATAAAGCCATGGAGCACAGCGGTACTCCAGCCACCCCGGGTTTGGCTCGTCAGCAGCTCATGATGTCCACCAAATCCAACAAATCCCCCGAGCACCAGCCCAGCAGCGGCCTGATGTCGTCCAGCTCCGGCCGCAGGAAGGACGCTGCCAATCCTGAAGGTTAGAAGCCAGACGCAGAGCTTTCGCAACCTTTTTAATATTCAAAACATAAGCAGAACAACAATTGTGTTCTCTTGGTCCTTCTTGCCATTTCATCTCATGCTATGAAAAAGGAAATTAAATCAGAAGCTTGTAGGAAAATGCTGATTTGATGTGTATCAATATAAGATGAGGAGGCTCTGTCCTCTGAAGGACTCCAGAAATGTTTTCGCTCATGTCTGTCCACACTCACTGTCCTCTCTGTTGTCGTTTCACAGAAATAAGGAGAGTCACTTCTGAAAGTAAGTTCTTACATAACAGGCTCAGGCGGCCCACTCTCAAGAAACCATGCCATTTGTGTTTGAAATATCAGGATTTTTTATTTATTGAATTATTTACACCTTTATTTCTAAAGGTTACTGATGAACTTTCAAGATGGGGCTGTTACAGTATATGCCTAAAAATCTCAAAATACAGATAAAACTAACAAACTAACATTTGAACTATATGGTCAGAAAAATTGACATCATTTCTCAAATATAATTTCAGAAAGGTCAACTTTCACATCCACAGCAGACACTTTCTGCATTATTAAATAAAATGCATTATATACGTAGCCTACTATTAATGTTTTTTTTTATTATACATACTATTAATAAGATTTTATATATATAAAAACCGTTGTGTGTTTACACACACACACACAAATATATTTGAGAAAATATTGTATAAATAAAATATATTTGCATATTTACTATTTCAAATAAATGTGTTTTAAATGTGACAGTGTTCAGTCATGGAGAGACAAATGGCACCGTTTCCTGAGAATGAAGCAGGCGTTTCTCCAATATATTTTCTTTCTTGTTATGATCTTTATATCCCTGCAGAGATAAGCTCTCTGGCCAAATCCAAACATGTCATTCAAGGAAATGCTTCAGTTGAAGTCTTTTGGCCGTTCTACACCCAATTTATTGAACGAACACTTGCCGTGTCAGGTCATCATGGTTTGATGGCTGCAGACTTCCACTCAGGACATCATGACATGATTGTGGATCCTCAAAGCTCCTGCACGCAGATCTGTCAGGACACTGAGCTTATCTCGTATATATGGCCATACTCCTGCTGTATGCCATGCGGAATGCCAGAACTCCGAAATCCTTGCATGCTCGTACCCAAGCTCCCAATCGGACAGCTTGGACAGTACAGTGAGCTGGTTTCACCCTCTGGTGGAGAAATGTTCTCAGGAGAAGACCTTTTCAGCTTGCTTTCGCCTGTTTGCATAAGTTATATAGATGTGCATAAAAGACCGTTTTTAAGAAAGTTAATTTGTTTGTTTGATCGTGTAGAGTACACCAGACGTGTGAAGGACAGGATTCATCACAACACTCCTCACCGCTTCACGCAGGGGCTCAACATGAGGGCGGCCCGCTGCACCGTCTGTCTGGACACCGTCCATTTTGGACGGCAAGCCGCGACATGCATCGGTACGGATTACATGTAGACCATTTCCAAATACACTATCACTATACTTACAATGTGCCGATACGACTTTTTCCATGAGTACGATACTGATACTTATATTTTTGTTACTTTCCGATACCAGTACCAGTACTGCATTGCACAAATATTGGGTAGAGAAACCACACAGAGAAATGGTAACATTAAAATGAACAGTTTTTTTCCAAGTCAAAAGTATTATTAAAAATAAAAAGTATTTTATCATAACATCACTGAATCAGCCTAATTACATTATTTACATTACCATCAAAGCTGTTTTTATGGGTTAAACTAAGTAGAAATAGCTTAAGAAGTACAGGTTAACACTTTTTGTTGTGAAAAAGGGAATTGTAATTGTTTGGTTTAATTTTAGTAATAAATGATTTCTTTAGTCACTTTCTTATTTTTTCTTGTCAACCCTGTAAAACCTGAAGCTAAATGAAGTTGTTTTCACATATTATACATCATGTGAAATGTGCTTTATTCATATGCAACGTCATTTTTTCAGGAAACAAATGACTTTTAATATATCACAGTTACTGGTCATTACTATTAGGGATGTAAAAGGGTGGAAAGTTGGAACATTTTAGAAAGTTTTGGAAATTTTCTGCCTCTTTGCAACCCTAATAACTATGTGCGATGATTTTCGAAATATAATTTAATAGGAGAAAAATGGAAATAATGGAAAAAAAAAAAAGTTTTTCCTCCTCAAGCATGATCCCTTTTCTGACAAGTTATGACAACAAGTTTACAGTTATTAAAATTTAGCAGGTTTTTTTATATAATAGTTTTTTTTAAACCGTGCATTTATTAGACATTACATTTCTGAAAACTAGTCAATGCTGCTGCATTAGTGTATCTAATACAATGGCTGAGCAAATGTATATATTTTTTTCTTCTTTTGGAAAGTCATATTGGGTTTTATTTCTTTTGATAATGGAACTCATGGGAATGCAGTAATTATTTGTTGTATTGTTGGTTCACCACTACAGAAGTTACTATGATGACTTCTGAAAAACACAAAAATATGAAAAGGGCAAACTGTTGTTTCTTAATAGATCGCTGACCCAATCAGGTCAACCTGGGCTAAAGCTGAAGATGCTGATCCTCTTTCTGTGTTGGTTTAACCATCTTCTCTCTCCTGCTACAGAATGTCACGCTTTGTGCCACCCAAAATGCTCCCCGTACCTTCCAGCCACCTGCGGTGTGCCCACCGATTACGCGCTGCACCTGTCCGAGGCTCTGTGTCGGGAAAAGGGAAGCACCTCTGGTCTGAAAGACGTTGGTGGACACATGAGGCTGGAAGGATGGCTGAAGCAGCCCAGGTGAGCCATGTGCCATGAGCATGAACACCAACAGAAGAGAAGCAAACACTAAGTGTACATGGAACTGTGGTTGTCCTCCTGCAGAAATGGGAAGCGTGGTCAGGGCTGGGAAAGGAAGTACGTGGTACTGGATGGATATAAAGTGATCACCTACGAGACAGAACCAAGAGATGGTTTGTGAATGTTTTTACTTTTCCCAGTGTGCAATGGCTGTGTTGGCATATTATTACAGAGTAACAGTTCATCTCTGCTGGAAAATCTTTAATCATACTAGGATATCCTGGTCAAGCTGGTTTTTGGATAGTGGTAGCTTGTTTTGGCTAAATCTAGGTGATTAGTTCCTCCTGATCAAGCATCTAGACATCTTAAACCAGCTTATGGAGGTCTGCTGGTCTCCCAACCCGAGCAGCTGACAAAACCCCTCTAAAATCTTCAATCCAAACCACCCAGACCATCAGAAACCAGATTGATGATCAGAGATGACCATGTGAAAGTGTTATCTATTTTCCAGCTGGGATAAACAGGTGTGGAACGATGTACAGTACCTTGATGTGAATGGTGTATAATCTGTCTTCTCAGAGTCAGTGAAGCCGCTGGATGAGTTTGAGTTGTGTCTCTCTGATGGAGACGTGACTGTTCATTCTGCTGTTGGAGCCTCTGAGCTGCCCAACACAGCCAAGACAGGTGACAGACTTTCTGTAGAATTACATTGTACCATGTACCTATAACCTATCAAACGTTTTTAGTCTGCAGCATATCAGTTCAGAAAGTATTCCATGTTTGGAAGATGTAACATTTTTCTGCCTCCTAACATACTTGTATGTGTTCAGATGTGCCGTATGTGCTGAAGTTGGAGTCGTCTCCACAGTCGACATGCTGGCCCGGTCAGACTCTGTACCTCTTGACCTCAGGGTTTTCTGAGAAGCAGCGCTGGGTGGCCGTGCTGGAAGCTATTGTGGCCAGCAGCCGTGGGGCGAGAGAGAAAGCCGAAGCAGACGCTGTGAGTGAGAGAAACCAGAAACACCCACAGACTGTTCAGTGACATTTAAAGAGTCAGTGCAGTGACATGTAAGGCAGAAACTGTAGGTTTGTCTCTTCTTACCAGTACAGCGGGATGCAGGGAATCATACTGATAATCCTAAAAGCTCTGCGAAGTGCACTTTGAAACATACTGCTCACATCCTCATGATAGTGTTTTTGGTTCTATACAGAAATTGTTGGGTAACTCCTTACTCAAGCTAGAAGGAGATGATCGCCTGGATATCAACTGCACCCTCCCGCTGACTGACCAGGTACCTGCGTCATCCACTAATCACAATCGCTTTGAATTTACATACAATTAACATACCGTCATCTTGTTTTTGCCATCAGATTGTGTTGGTGGGCTCTGAGGAAGGACTCTATGCCCTGAATGTGATTAAGAACTCCCTCACTCACATCCCGGGTATGGGATCCGTGTTTCAGATCTACATCATCAAGGAGCACGACAAGCTGCTGATGATCGTGGGTGAGCAAAGATCACAACCCTTTACTGCTCGTTTCAGAAGCCAAAACTGAATGAATTTGACTAAGACCCCTTGCAACAGTGCAAAATAAAATTAGCATGGTATACTGTTTTATTTAATACGTTAATATCATGCATTTGTGCACAAAGTACCATGATAATAGTATTTTATTCTTTAAAGTATTCCCGTAGCTCAAACAGTAGGTCATGGTGCTTGCAACACAAAGAACTATGTAAATACCTTGGTACGTTAATATGCTAATCATTAGATCAAAATACCATGATATTTCACTGACACATTTATCCAAAGTTACTTACAAATGAGGACAACAGAAGCAATCAAACCAACAATATATAAGTTCTGTGACTAGTCCTGGTTGGTCTAACACAGTACATGTAGCAAGCTTTTTTTTAAATAACAAATTAAAAAACAAGTAGATAGAATAGAAAAAGAATGGTGAACGCTAATGTTAGAGGGTCCAACTCCAACTTCCTGGCTGTCCTGGAAGGTGTTATGGTTGATGAGCCTAGTTGGATGGAGAAATTGTCATGGGCTGGCTGAAACCACAAGCAGCTCTGTCTTGGCAAGGTTGATTTGAAGGTGATGGACATGCTGAAATGCAAGCAGCTATCATCGTCAGATCATCAGGATGGAAGGAGAGGTAGAGTTGAGTGTCATCAGAATAGCAGTGATATGAAAAGCCATGTTTCTGAATGACAGAACCTAGAGATGTTATGTAGACAAAGAAGAGAAGTGGTCCAAGAACTGAGCCCTGAGGCGCCCCAGTAGTTAGATGTTGTGACTTGGACACCTCACTCCTCCAAGATACCTTATTGCATAATAGCATCACTGTACCATAGTAACAACACAGTACTGTTTGACAAAGGATGCATTTAAAGTAAGTTGATTATGATGATGTGTTGCAGGGGATGAGCGGGCACTCTGTTTGGTGGAGATTAAGAAAGTGAAACAGTCTCTGTCGCAGTCTCACCTCCCCACGCTACCTGAGATTGTGCCATATATCTTTGAGACTGTCAAGGGCTGTCATCTGTTCGCCGCGGGCAGGGTAAGGCTGCAGTCACCATGTGTTTCACTGCATTGCAACTTCCTCTCTGTGTATTTTTAGTGCACTGTGTTGCATCATGCCTTTTGTGATGTGCAATGCAACAAATTTGTACCTTATGTTTTATTTTCTGTCTATTCTTGCTTTAGATAGAAAATGGTCCGTGCATTTGTGCTGCAATGCCCAACAAAGTCACAATTCTACGATACAACGACAATCTGAACAAATTCTGTATACGGAAGGTAAGTGACATTCGAGGTTTTGGATCTTGAAGCAAACTTGTCATTCCTTTGCAAACAGCTGCAATGTTTGACGTGCTCTTGCCTTCTGGTCTGACACCAGAGATTGCTCACACGAACACACCCCTAATGATCCGGCTCTTTATCTCTCAGGAGATTGAAACGCTCGAGCCGTGCAGCTGTATCCACTTCACCAGCTACAGCATCATCATTGGTACAAATAAATTCTACGAGATTGAGATGAAGCAGTGTGTTCTGGACGGTACGTATATCAATGATGTCCTGTGGGCACAGTTAGATGATTGTTTTTTAACCTTCAGGTCAGTCCACAATCTACTGACGTCTGATATCTCCTGTGATGGATCTGTTATTGAAAAGAATTCAGCTAGTCATTGCAGTAACATTTGCATATTCCAGGTTGGACCGGCTGGCGGACCATTTGTGAGAACATGATCAGGCACTTATAATTTGTAATTATGCATTATGTAAACAGCATTTTGCGTGATGGGCTGTTTTTGGCAGAGTTCCTGGACAAGAATGACGTGTCTCTGGCATCGGCTGTGTTCACTGGATCCTCCCACTGTTTCCCAATCTCCATCGTCCAGGTGTCCAGCACTCCGCAGAAGGAAGAATATCTGCTCTGCCTCCACGGTCAGACACCCATCACACCATCTAAACTACAGCAAGTTCCTGTTGCATGAGAATATTAGTTGCATGAGCAACAGTTCATACAAAATCATTACATGTCATGTTGTTCCAAATGCAATGTTTTTTTATTTTGCTGTTCTATGGCTGTTTAAATACTAATTTTTTTTCACATAGCAACACTCCACTTCACTTTTTCAATCTTACAAATGAACAAAAAACCATCTATTTATTTGATTTGCCAAAAGTTACAACATTTAAAAAAAAATCTTTGATTAAATATGCAAAATAACTGTATTTCAGTTATAAAACCCTATTTATAAAACTGTATATATTGCATTTCTCTTCACTGGATGACAGCTGCTGAATATGATGACAATGCAGCACTATGAAACATTTTTCAGTATTCTTTGTTACTAACTGCATACTCTATTAAAAATAGTGGGCACGTAATTTGTTTCTTTTGTTTGTTTGTTTTTTCCCAAATTCCATTAGATTTTTTTTCCATTAAACTTTTTCTGGATTCCTTTTTAAATGGTTAAATTAAATTGTATTAATGAAAAAGCATATATAATTAATTGAATTAATAAAAACAACTTAATTTAAAAAATATTATTATTATTTACAATAACAGCGCCCTGTGCTTATTTCCCCTGGAAATTCTGTGTTGTGCAAATCACTTAAATTGCATTGATTTTCTTTAAATGTTTAATTTCTAATAACAGAGATCGGTGTGTTTGTGGATGCTTACGGTCGAAGAAGTCGCCCTGATGATCTCAAGTGGAGTCGACTTCCCCTGGCATTTGGTAGCCAGTTTTCCATTTGTAACAACCCAAATGTGTAAACGATAGTGATGAGGACCTTGAGGATCACTAACTGAAGCATCTTCTGTTTCCAGCATTCAGAGAGCCGTATCTGTTTGTGACCTACTTCAACTCGCTGGACGTTATTGAGATTCAGGGACATGCAGCTCTTGGGTAGGATGTACAGCAACATGCATGCATATAAGACAATAAAATTAACATTAGAACTTGAGTGTGACACTAAATCCTCTTTAAAACAGGCCTCCCAGTCTTGTTCACCTGGACATTCCTAACCCACGTAATCTGGGTCCGGCCATATCGTCTGGTGCCATCTACCTGGCCTCGTCCTATCAGAACAAACTGCGGGTCATCTGCTGTAAGGGCAGCCTGGTGCGGGAGTCTGGGGAACTGCAGAGGACCGGTTCTAGCAGGAGGTGTGCGTTATGACAATTTATTAGAGTGAGAGCCCGGCTTTAAATTCTAAGTGAATGAGTCACTATTGAAAATCAGATGTTGTATGTTTGCAGATTTAAACTTTTAAGTTACACTGCTTGGCAACTGAATACAGTTGAAAACATTATATGTTGCGATTATTATAAATAATCAGGGATTAAAAAACTTTTTTTTTTTTTCCAATTTTAGTTTGTCTTGTGCAGAAAACAGAGCGCCATCAACACATCTTAGTGTAACCTAACACGGTCACTACAGTCAATTGTGGACTGTTACTTTCATATTATTTATATAGTATTAGAGTATTCAAGGTTTTTAAATAGCTTTTATTTTTAATATTTTAGTTTGTTTTAATAATTAACAAAATAATAATGCTATTAGCTAGTAACATTCACAACAATTGTTGCAACAATTTTCTCTCATTTTTTGTTTTGTTTCTAATCCTAGGAAATAGTAAATGTAATTATTTGATGTCTGCTATCTATGGAAACTTATTTTTGCCAAAGAATAAAAATATAAAAAAAGTTAAAAGGCAACTTATATCTTACAATTCAGACATTTTCTCAGAATTGTAAGCTTATATCTTGCAATTGTGAGTTTACATGGCACATTCCTGACTTTTGTCTCTGAATTCTGCATGTGAATGCAATTCCAAGAAGTCAGAATTGTGAGATGTAAATTCACAATTCCAAGAAATAAGTCAGAATTGCGAGAACTAAACTTAGAATTCTAAGGAAAAAAAATCTGAAATGTGAGAAAAAGATCTGATTTGCAAAATGTAAACGGGAAAAAAGTCAGAATTGGCAGATGTTTACTCAGAATTCTGAGTTTATCTCTCACAAACATTTTTTTCTCAGAATTCAAAGAAAAAAAGTCTTAAATCTGAGATGTGAATTTACAATTCTGAGAAAATGTCAGATTTGCGAGATGTAGATTCAGAATTTTAAGAAAAAAGTCAGATTTGCGAGATGTAAATTCAGAATTCCAAGAAAAAAAAGAATTGTGTGATAAAGTCAGAATTGCAAAATGTAAACATGCAATTCTGATTTTTTTTATTTTTTAAAGCTGCAGTTTTTTTACTCTGTGGCGGAAATAAGCTTCCATAGTTAATCATACTGCTGCTGCTGTTAGTGATCTTACGACGGTTAAAGGGATTCTCGATAAAAACATCCCTTACTCGTGGTAAAATCACACACACACACACGTGGCCTTGAGTTTCTTATTGCTTCATCAATATTTCCTGTTCACAAACCGTATAAATCATCTTGTGTGCAGTCAAAGCATCATGCATTTACCCAAATCTTCACAGCAGCCCAAACAAGCGCGGGCCGCCCACCTACAACGAGCACATTTCCAAACGCCTGGCCTCGGGTCCCGGGACCCAGGAGGGGCCGCTGCACCGCGAGCCCAGCACCCCTCACCGCTACCGCGAGGGCCGCACGGAGTTCCGGAGGGACAAATCTCCGGCCCGGCCTCTGGAGCGCGAGAAATCACCCGGTCGGGCTGTGCTAGACAGCCGCAGGGAGAGATCGCCCGGACGCTTCGAGAGCAGCGGCAGCGAGAGAGACCGGGAGCGTTCGCGCCTTCACAGTAGCTCTGTTCGCACCCAGCTGACTCCCGTCAACAAGGTACGCATGAGACACTGCCACGTAAACTGTGTATCCTTCTAGGGATACAGACATCAGGTTTGACGATGTTCATGCATGCTCAAATGCATAAACATCCGCTGCTTTATAGTTAAATTCCTTCTAGTTATGGCCTCAAACAGGATGCTCAGTTAATGTCCAGCCTTTAAAAAAAAAAAAGTCTCTGGGAAAAGACGTTAAAATCGGCATCCTTTGCAGCAGTAATGATGTTTCTGAGCTGATCTGCGTCAGACAGGGCAGGCAGCCTGTTGAAGTGTTGAAGTGACCTCTTTATCCTGGTGGTGGTGTAGGTTTGGGACCAGTCTTCAGTCTGAGAGCGTCCCGGAGGGATGACGT
This sequence comes from Barbus barbus, assembly GCF_936440315.1. Taxonomy (NCBI): domain Eukaryota; kingdom Metazoa; phylum Chordata; class Actinopteri; order Cypriniformes; family Cyprinidae; genus Barbus; species Barbus barbus. Next base: position 27,837,281 of record NC_136756.1, on the reverse strand, counting down.
AAGAGCCATCGTCCACCTCCCGCGTGGATGGACTTGCCCTTTTAACAGGCGCTTCGTAAAACTCTGAACTATATCATCTCATGCCTGTAACCGTGAACAGAGCCATGTTATTCACTCGCAGCCCCAGAGTCTGGGACATTGTGCTGATGTTGTAAACTCTGTCCATGCTGTAACCATTCATGAAGGTCTAATGTAAAGAAAAACAACGGCGATGTTTTGGGGAAAGACTTTGAAGGAATATCCCGGGTTCAGTACAGTAAGCTTTCATCAGCGTTTTGTGGCACAATTACTGCAGAAAATTAATTTGATTCTCCCCTTGTTTATTTATTTTATGTAAAAACTGTGGTAACAGTAAGGCATTTACAATGGAAGTAAACAGGAACAGGTACTGGTCAATTCTGCAATTTGGCCAATTTTAACGTCATATTTATTTCTAGTGAAAAGAACATCCAATTGATTTATTTTTATACACTTTATCTGTCAGCATCAGTTGATTTCAATTATAATACACTGGCCATTTCCTCAAAATGAGTTTTTTCCACTCCAGCAGCACTTTTTACAGTTTTATCCATATCTAAATTCTGAAGGTTTTTACAGACATTTATTTCTTAACTGATATTTTTTCTTTTTCATTTTCTGATTTATGGAGTGATTTAAAAGGAATATTTTAAATTCTGTCTGTAAAAACAAAAATTTTGAACCTGGGATAATCCAACGCGCATATTTCTGTTCTAGAAATTTATGTTTTGAACATAATGTTTACCAAACATTCTTCAAAAAAAAGTATCTGCAACAGAAGAAAGAAACCCATACAGGTTTGGAGCAGCTTGAGGGTGAGTAAATGATGACAGACTTTTCATTTTTGGGTGTGAACTACCACTTTAAAAGAAAAAAGTGAATTGCGTAATGCTAAAACACACAAATTCTTATTTAGAAATATATATTCGAACTAGAGAGCATTTAATGGTAGGACTACTTTAGGTTGTGTTGTTTTCTTCATGTAAACAGGCTCATGGTAGTATCCCTGTGTGAAAATGATCAATTCACTGACCTTGACCAGCACTGATGAGGTCAGTAAGCAATTTTAACTCAATGTACTTCCATTGTATTTTACTGGAACCACCATTTTTGGTTTAGTTGAAATTATGATCTGTGGTAACTGACAGCACACCACAAATGCTGTACATTTATACTGAACCCAGAATATTCCTTCAGCTTAATAACATGATTAGCACATTGTAAATAAGGCGATTTCAATTTTTATAGCTAAACGGAACTCGACTGATGAAGCTACGAAGTCTATTTTTTATGCTAATAAGCTGTTTGTATAAACAGTTGAAATGGGTTTCCTACAGAAAAGTACAGAAAGGTTTTATTTCCATGTATGTTGTATGCTAACGTGGTAAACAGTCAATATGGCTGCTCTTAATGACATTTTTTAAGCTCTATTTGACTGACATTATCGAACCTACTGCACATTGTATATTTTTATGCTAATAGAGTCTGAGCTTGTAAATCTTTTTAAAGAGACACGTCATGTTCTCGCTACAAGTGTCCTTGTGATGTTCAAGTGAACTTATCGTATTTTTGTCGGAAATAACGAAGCTTTCGTCGACACACTCGCACACAGCAGGCTCTTCTGGAAATTTCTGCTGCTTATCCGTTAACGGACGTCCTGTTCAGCTGTGACGTGAAACAATGTCCGGTAGCCCTCAGGGTTTGTAGAAGATCTTCTGTCGTTCCTCGTGGAATATGAACACAGCTCCGAGGCTTTTTGAGTTCAATTGTAATTGGGTTAATTGTAAGCAAACGCCTGAGTGATCATATCAAACGCATGAGTATATTCTGACTTGGTTTTGGGACGTCCCGTCATGTACCTTAATATTGGTAATTGATGTTTTTCAACTAACAAGGCTGCTTACCTTGAACTTTCTTTTTGTATAAAGAAATGAAGCTATATTGCACACTATTAAAGTATGAGCCATACACAGTTCTCCTGGCGTCGAGTCGTTCTTTTTTGGTCAGAATTGGAGCACGTGATCATCACAAGAGTCGCGCGCTTCCGTTCATCACCGATTCATCATCCGAGCCAGACCGCTGGGATCGTGGGACTTGACAGCGGAGCAGAGCAACCGGGAAGAGCATCCAAAAGGTTTGGAAATGCTAAACATTTGGCAGATGAGGGGCAAAATTAATAATGACATAAAAGCCGGATTCTGATGTGAACGAAGGCCAGCAGGCAACGGAATGGCGTCAGTGCTGGAGTAGCAGGTGTAGCCTATACAATCTATTAAGTTTTGATTATTAAAAAAAATATTTTTTTATTCTAATATGTTCAATATCACTGTAGGGTGCCTTTTGGTGTCCTGTACAACTCATTTGCCATAACTTAATGACTATGAAAGGGTGTTAGGCTAAATTTTTATATTCATGACAAAAGCATTACTTGGCTCTTCAGATGCATTTTCTATTTTAAATAATTCAACCATATCTATATAATCCAGTGTGTTCAATAACTAGGTGTGGGGGTAATAACATGCAAAAAAAAAAAAATTAAAAATACATGTGCGAATTATATGAGTTTCTTTAAAAATCTTTTATGTATTTATAATTTGAAAGCAAACAAATAAACCTGTTTGGGAAAGGGACATCATACCTTTTAGAAAATAAAATTAGCAAATTAATTTTCCAATGAAAACGCATTTAACAGTAATATAGCCTATATGTCTATGACAGGGTGGACATATCTTATGGTTTACACTTCGAATAATGGCCCATAATTATCTTTAAAAAAAAAATAAAGTGTGGGACCTCAGCTAATATGTGTCTGTAGAGAAAGTGTCTACTATTTATGACAAAGCCAATAGGAAATTATATGAGTATTGGGAGGGTTGAAAGGTTAGTTTAGAATTTATAATTTTATTCATTTTGTTGATGTTTACCATTCCCCCTCTTGTCTGTTACAAGAGAAATTCTTTAGAATGAATGTTCTCTTGAAGGTGTGAGTAATGAAAATGTGTTTTATCAGCACCTTAAGGTAGTGCTACAGTGTCAATCAGGTTAAAGGGATTTATGAATATGCTTCGTGATTCCTGGAACATTCATGCACTACATTTGACTCTTGAGAAATTTAATTTTATGAGTCTAATTTCTCACTTATTTAAACCGAGAACCTCTTTCATAACCCAAACCATTTGCTATTGTGTCAAAGTAGTAAAGCTCATTCATTTTTATCATGTATGATATGAGACATGGCAAATGCCTGCACAAATTATCATTTTAAATTTTGTTCACAATCGCAAACTTTGCATGCATTCAATAATTTGTGGATGTTTATCGTTGATAATGTTGAACTCTAACGTGATTTATTTACTGTACTAGGGATTTTTGTTCATTCAACTCTAAACTGCTGAAGATAATCATCATCTCTGGTTCATTATTTTAAATATTGTTTACTGAAAGCTCATGTTAAAGTCTTCAGTCTGCCAATTTTGATATCATCAATAGCTGTAACGGAGCCAGAGTAATTGTGTCATTATCATGTTTCCAGCTTTATAGTGATGTTATTGACAGTGCTTCATAAATCAGGGCTTCCCAAACCGGAGTTTGTGAGGGCGTTAATGAAAAGCTAATTCAATCACAAAGTAACAATGTAATTTTCAACTAAAAAGCAATAAAAATTAATGTTATAATATAAATTTAAAAAATATATATATGAACAAAAGCTATATATAAAATGTATATAGAACTAGTGAAAAGAGATTCAATATTTTTGTTTACCTGCAGTGAAGCTTGAACATGTGAACGTGTTAAAAACAGTTTGATAATTCATGTCATAATTCAGTGAATGAGTCCAGCATTCACTTCAGTTTGGAATTCCACTTCGTTTTATTCTTACAGAAATCTGCGACAGTGTATTTCTGATGATTACCAATGTGCAAAATATAAACCCACAGAATTTACTCTTTCTGGAAAAAAAATTAAAAATTCACATTCATGGATTGGCGTTAATGTAAAAGCGGTCCCACCACCGACACTCGAAACACTCTACAGAGCAGAGCAGATGTCATCAGCTTTAGTAATTAACGCCCATCATCACGTCTCTGAACCCTCACGTCACCGGCGAGACCGATGACAAGGTTAAAGGTCACCGCAAAAAATTAAAATGGTCATTATTTACTCGCCCTCTTGCCATTTACAGGAGTTTGAAAGATTTATGGCACTCTTTTTCATAGCCATCACATCCATCAAGCTCCAAAAAAGACAAACACTTGCAGTCGCTGTCGTTATATGGAAAAGAACTGCATAAAGTGTCTCCAAAATCCTAATTTTGAGAGGAAAAAAACAACATAAGGGCGAGTAAATAGTGAACTCCTGATTGAGGGAATTGTCCGAATGAACCTCCAAAAAGCAAATAAAATGGGAAGCGAAACAAAAGAGACTTTGATTGTGATTTGTGCGTCATGTGTGTGAGGAAGGGGCTTCATCTTAAGTGCAAACGCAGCTCAAACCCATCAACACTGATTATCCTGTGGTCTAGCAATTGTCAGGATTGAACATACGATTCAAACTAAATCAACCTGATAATAAATAAGTGCTGGGAGGGGGAAAAAAAACAAAAGGGGCCCTACTGCAGCATATCACATACAATATCTCTCTCCACATACAACATCTCTATTCGTCTGTTCAGCGTCGCTGGGAGAAACATAAGAAATACATTAAAAAGAAAAACCCCAAATGGCTACAACTGGGGAAAAAACAACAACTTATATTTGGTGACTAATTTAGTGAGCCACTATTTAAGAATTCTATACAATTTCTCATCTTAAATGCTATATGTCTCATTCTTATATCATTCTAATATATTATCTCGCATTTATGTTACAAAAAAAAATGCACTAGTGAGAACGTCGGCCAACGTCCACACAACAGATCAGAAAAACAAGAGTGCCATCTAGCGGCCCGTCACTATACAGTCAACATTAGCCAAAGGGAGAGTGCTTTCAATCTGAGAAAGAAACTAACAAGAGTCTGTCATTAACAGGGAAAGTGGATGAATTCGCTGTGGCGTCCAGAATCACCTCAAAAAGAAAAACCCGCCAAAGAGATGAGAAGTGAAAAACAAAGCTAGGATCTTGCGGTCTCGTCCCAGCAGCACCTTTCTCAGGAATGCCACTGATAATCAATCTTTGTGAGATGACGAGGGAAGAAATCCTATTTTGCACACCGTCCGTCGGAGAAAAGCTTCCCTCTATGCAGCAGGTACAGGACAAGTTTCATCGCAAATGAAGACGAGCTCTCAATCGCACCCTGTCTCTTCTGAAAGTGCTAAGCCTCCTCTCCTCATCGTTCCATATATACATGATTCCCTTTCGGGTGGGAAAGAAGCGTCTTCGGCCCCACAAAACAGTCTCTGGAGCGCCTCGGTGTCCTCAGCAGCGGTGTGTCTGGGGTCAGTTGGAGCTGGCGGTGATGGGTTTGTCCAGCTCGATGTTCAGGGGCGGCATGGGAGTCTGCAGGCTGCCGAAACACGACTTGCACACACGACTGGGCTCAAACAACTGCTGGCTTGGCACCGGGATCTTCTGATCGCAACAGCTGGCACAGAACACATTCCCACAATTCCTGGAGGAGGTCAGAGAAAGAGTTAAGAAAGGAAAAAAAAAAACAATAGAATTAGTGCTTTTATAAATAACTCTTAGAATTTAAACTAGGGAAGAGTAGAATACATATATTTATTAAATAAAACATTTATTTCCTGAAGAGAGGATCTGAATGCACAAACTGGGGAGAAAAAAACATCAATAATATTATATATTTTCATTCATTCATTTAATAAGTGATATATTAATAATAATAAATAATATTCATTTTTAAAACAATTCGTATTACTATATTTTTCATAATAACAGAATAATAATGCCTAAATTCACTAAAACTGAATGCATCAAATGTAAAAATTATTAATAAAAATAATATATAATTTAACAAGAGTAATTAACATACAACATAACATTTTAATTGCATTAAAATAAAAGGCATTACATTTTGAAATAAAAAAAAACACTGTTTACATTTGTATTTAATAATAATACAAAATAAGATATGAATTCATTAAAACGGAATGCATTTTTAAATGAAAAAAATATTACTTTTTATTTAATAATAATAATAATAATAATAATAATAATAATAATTAGTATTTTTTATTAATGCATCTTAACATTAAAACTGATTGAGCTAAAATGAAAAAACTTTTCTTTTTATTATACTTTAATTCCATAATCAGAAATAAAACATTCTCCTCCTTATTGTTATTATTATTATTACTTCGTAATCTCACATGTTAAATATGATGATTCTAAGAAAGATATTCCAAAAAAAAATCGATCACTATTATTTTAATCTGCCGACAACCCTAATTTACACACATTTTTCGTGAATCACTGTACAAAACATATTAAAAGAGCTCAAGTTCTTCATGTCCTGAACAGGAAATAACAGTGTTAAAGTGTTAAGTGTGGGAGGGGCTTCTTCAGGTCTGGACAGAACACAGCCCATGCAGATTTACTGCAAGAAAACATCTAATCAATCACAATTGAGTGAGAAGAGGTGCACTGACAGCACCACACGCTGTGTGTTATACAGAACACACACACAAACATGCAGCCCTTCATACATTACTGTCACACAAAACACACACATGCAGAGAGAAAAGAGACTCTACTCTACAGAAAATCAATCACATGAACCTCCATATCACTGACAACAGAATTTCTGGCTCTTATGAAGCTCATAGAATTACTGCAGGTGTATTCACAGATCATCACGGTACAGACGTCAGAAACATCAACATATGACCCTCCTTTACATACTAAACCCGCTCAGTATTCACTCATTTCACATGCAAGGAGATTAACCGATCATAACACAAGTCTTTCACATATGGAAAATAGTCTTAAAAGGTCTAGAAGATCAGCGAGAGTGTGGAAAACGGTTATGAAAAGCTGAATTATGACTGGTTTGGGTCCAAGAAACACTGCCTAACATTATAAGGAGACTTCATGTGTTCATATTTTACACTTTTACAGCATTTTATTTTTCCCTGATGTCCTAATAAAGATCCTATTTATTATTTTAAGTTTGGGGTCAGTAAGTTTTAAAGTTTTAAAATGAGTCTTTTATGCTCACCGAGACTGCATTAAGTTGATCGAAAATACAATACTACTATGAAATATTACAATTTCAAATAAGTGTTTTCTATTGTAATATGTTTTAAAATGTAATCTATTCCTGTGACGGTAAAGCTGAATTTACAGCATCAATTCTCCAGTCTTCAGTGTCACATGATCCTTCAGAAATCATTCTTATATACTGATTAGCTGCTAAACGTTAACAGAGAAAGCCTGTGAAGAGACGGATGAGAAGAGAGCAGGGTTAGGTCACTCTGAAGCGATGCAGGGTTAACAGGACGTACAAGAGCCTGAGAATGACACAGAGAGGGCAATTCTCACCAAACCTCTTCCACACGCTCCTTGCCTCTGTGATACAGGAGGAAAAATCAACTTTAAAACCTAGTGATATTTCTAACTATACAGCATTCGAGGGCATCACTGGCCAAAACGGCAGATATAGTTGAGAAAAATAAAAAAAGACTGCAAATATTATTTCATATTCTCTACTGAAAATAATGCATACAAATAATTCCATCTACAGTAGTTGAGTTTAATTATTTATGTTTATTAAGTCTGTCATGTCAGCAGTATTGCAACATGCTAATGCCAGACTCTTTTGCAATCTATCATGCACTTCACTATTTGTGTGGTGTGCATGTCACATGAAGTTGCTGCCTAGGTGGAGCGTCAATAGAGCGACAACATCAATAGAAAAGCTCAGTTCTGCTGTTCACATCAGTGGCGTGTTGACTCCAGAGCGTTTAGCTGTTTACTCACTGGGCAGTCTGCACTAGTCCTCACAGTGGTAGTTTGTTTAATCTGCTGTTTACAACTGCTGCTGTAATGAGTTAGGAGTCAACCATGAAAATCTTCTCCAAATGTTTGTTTACTGACTGACCGGAGGCAGAGGAATTTTAGAGAGGAAAAAGGAGGTTTTCCAGAGTAAAAAAATGAGTCAACATTAATGCATCTGACCCGAAAAGAGGTACACAGAAAAAAGAGAGAGAAGACTGTAGAGGTGTGTGTTTGTGTGGCAGTCTGTGATGTTGCCTTACCTGCAATGATGTTTTCTAGTGGCCAGCCAGAATCCTCTCTCACAGCCGTAGCACTGAGCGGCCAGATGATCCGGGTACCACCGGGTCACCTGTAACAAATTATATAGGCTCTAAACGAAAGAATCAATAAAAGACCTCATAACGACCTTAAAGACAACATAAAATGACATTCATAATGCACTGAACCTAAAGCAATGTGATGACTTTTGAGTGAAAAATTAGGAATCATTCACAATAAGAGCAGCAGGGTTTTAATAAGTAAATATGGTCAAATTTAATGTCTTTAAAATCTAAAGAAATATCTTCCCAAACAATCACTACGATTTAATTTTTTTTTTAAAGAAAGAAATTAACACTTTTATTCAGTAAGAATGCTTTAAATTGATAAAAAATGGCAGTATAGACATTAATGTTACAAAATATTTCTGTCAAATAAATGCTTTTGAACTTTCTACTCAAAAATAGTAAAAAAAAAAAATGTATCACGGTTTCCACAAAAATATGAAGCAGCACAACTGTTTTAAACATTGATCATGATAATCAGAAATGTTCCTTGAGTAGCAAACCAGCATATTAAAATGATTTCTGAAGGATCATGTGCCACTGAAGACTGGAGTAATGATCCTGAAAATTCAGCTTTGCATCACAGAATTAAATTACATTTTAAAATATATAAAAAAAATAAAACCATTATTGAAATTGAAATAATATTTCACAATATTATTGATTTACTGTATTCTTAATCAAATAAATGCAGCCTCGGTGAACATAAGAGTCTTTCTTTTAGAAAATATATATTTTTTAAATTCGTACCACCCCAAACTTGTAAGTAATAGTGTACCTTATCTTCTCTCTCCATATAACCAAACAAGTCTTTCTATCACAATAATAGTGTGTACCTCAGTGTCCTGCTTGTCCACCTGCTCCCAGCTGGCCTCAGAGAAGAGTTCAGTGCTGCAGCGGGACAGACAGCTGGGCTCCAGGTTGAAGTCGGAGTCTGTGATTGAGGTCTGACAGAAAGATGAGAAAAAGTCTCTTAAAATAAACCATCAAACATGCCTAAAACATTTGCACGTATGTATATGTATAGAATGCTATGTATTCTGTGATTAAATTTTTATTTCAGAGTTATATATTCCATGTATAATGTCTGTGATATCCTTTCCTCTAGGGCTGCATAATAAATCAAAGTGAAATCGAAATCGTGATTAGACAGAAGCTGCGATTGCCATGTGCATCTTTTCTTGGTTCTGTGATCAGTAGTAAATCTCTATCCTAAGGCCAGAGAAACTCCAAATATGCTCCACAGAAGAAACCCAGGAACTCCCTTTCATCTTGTTGTAGCCACATCATCTTACAGAAGGACTTATTTCAAACACACGGCTGACGTTATGAAGTGAGTTGAGTAAAAACGTTATTAAATGTGGTATTTTCACATGGTTTTAGATAGAGCAGCATTTACTACACAGAGCCATAGTTCACTGAGAAGCTACGCAAACAACTTTCATTATCGTGAACGATTTCATAATTGTATGATTATATCGTCTGTGATTTTTTTTGCGGAGCTTGTCAGTGAACTACGGCTCGGTGTAGTAAATGCTGCGTCTTCTCAAAGCCGGTGATGGAGATTTACTACTAATCACAGAATCGGCTTTACTGACAAGATGTCCATGACAAATCGCATTCGATTAATCGTCCAGCCCTACTGTATTTTGCTGTTTTGTTTTTATTTTGTTGTATTATTATTATAAATTATCTCTGTAAAAAAAAAACATGCCTAAAACCCCAACCCAAGCCATATGAGCAAAAGCAACACTTTTGTGTTGAGTGTGTACTGCTCACCACTTCATCACCCATGTCTCCGTTGAGTCGCAGCATCCCGGCGGCCTGGTGACTCTCCAGACGGCTCCAGAGCTCCTGAACCTGCCTCTTCAAAGCTTCCACCTCCAGCTGGTGACCGGCCTCGATCTGCCGCAGCCGCTGCTGCACGGCGTCCGTGTGCAGGGTCAACCCATCATCGTCCAGATGGCTTCGGGCCGAAGGGGGTTCTGGGGGGCTGAAGCTCGGCCGGCCCAGAAACCCCAAGTGCAGGCAGCGATGGTGGGAGCAAGCGCCCCGTGCGGGAAGGGTCAGCGAGCCGCAGCTGGCGAGCGACACCTGCCGGCTGAGCGTGGCCCGTTCCCCATTTGTGCGTGCCGCCCATTGCGGTGTGGAGGTCTCGGGGTCGGGAGAGTCTCCGTTGCACACCGGGTGGAGGAGGTCAGTGGAGGGAGGAAAGGCACTGAGAGACGGCCGTTTGGGGATGTTGTTTAAAGTCCTGGGGTCGGTTGAGGCACGGAGACCCTGTTTGAGGCACGATGATTCGGCGAGGGTTTTAAGAGGAAGTGGAATAGTTAAAGGTCCCAGACTCTCAGGCCGAACGCCCAAGTCCTCTGTAAGCGTCTCTGTGGAGCTCTCCAAAAGAGAAAGACGTTTCTCCTGCTCAACGGTTTCTCGCCCATGGCCGTTACTCACAGTTCTGAGGCCACTGGGAGGGAAATTATTTGTGTTACGAGAAGGATTGAGTTCTTGTATTGTGCATTTCTCGACTACTTCTAAGTCTTGGCTTCCTTGGCTGAGAGCAGAAGATGCTTCACAACTACCGTCTTCTGAAAAATGTCCATTGACATTTGCATCTCCAAGGCTTTTAGCTTTGCTCTCCTGAGCATCAGCAGTTAGCTGTGCCTCAACACTACCCTCTTCTGAACGTGCAACATCATCACTCTGTTCGTTCAGAGCGGAGGTTTTGTTAGTGTGGTCTGCCTTTGTGTCTCTGTGGCTATCTGGTGACGATTCGTCTTTTGTAGCTTCCTGGAGAATATTCTCCATTTGGCCCACAGCCACACCAACTGTCAGCTCCGCCTCGTCGACACCTTCCATCATTGGCAAGCTGACATCCCCGAACCACTCCCCATTCTCTGTGCCCCCATTGGGCAATGTTCCCATAAGCCCCAAAATGGTTTGTCCGTTGACCCTCTCATCTGAGTCTAGAGATGCAGCACCGTCAGCTCCTGTCCCGATGTTGAGCTCCAGAGACCTGCGATGGTCCTGCCATTTCTCATTCAAACTGGGGTCGCTGGAACGTCGATTGGAGGCCAGCGGGTTTCCGACTTCACAAGCGCTGGGCAGGTTATCGAACGAGCGGGTTTTAGGACGCCTGTGGGCACAATACAAGATGGAAAAAAGCTCATGACTTAATTTCTAAAGACTAAACGACTTAAAAATGTTCAGGTCAATATGAAACTCCATTTTCACTTCATTTTACTTCTATAAAGGCTGGAATACACTATACAGCTTTTTTAATTTATACACTACCAGACTTTCAGGTTGTTCTGAACACAGCAAACAAGCAACTATTTGCTAGGAGACGCATGAAAAATGTTAACAATGTATTCTAAAATCAGCTCAGAATATCAAATATGCTTGACCTTCTCTTACTGCACGGAATCACAGTCTGATTATCTGTGAAATTTGTCCACTTAAATCTGCAGACTGACTCTGACTTTCAGCAACTAGGGTTAACGCATCCAGACCCTAAACCAGGGCAAAAACAGTGTAGTGCAGGATCTCCAACCCTGCTCCTGGAGAGCTACCGTCCTCTAGACTTCAGTTCCAACCCTGTTGCAACACACCTGTCTGAAATTATCAAGTAGCCCTGAACACCTTGATTAGCTGGTTCAGGTGTGTTTGATTGGGGTCGGAGCTGAAATCTTCAGGATGGTAGCTCTCCAGGAGCAGGGTTGGAGACCCCTGGTGTAGTGTATTCCAGACTTAAAGTGAAGTATTTCAGATTAAAACACACAAACAGAGAGCTATTTTTAATTACCTGCTGAGGGGCTGGTCCTCAGGGTTGGCACCAGGTGCAGGGTAGGGGGCACAGGAGTCATCTGAAGGGGTTGTTGGTGAAGAGCTGGGTAAATAAACTGCTGTCCATAACAGGAGATTGCGTACGTGACACACAGGATGAAGCACCTATTACAAACAGCAGAGATAGAATATAATTAGATGATTGATATTGCTTAAAAATGGGTTAATCTCACAACAAAATGCCCAGGTCATACCAAAAACAGATATTGCATAAAGACTTATTTCCTAGGATTTTGACTCAGACATGTTCCTGAGAGGTTTTGGTAAATTTGGGACGTTTTTAGTTTAGTTTTTGATCCAGTTAAAGCAGAAATAAAAAAGAACAAGACGGATGTTTTATCAACTGCAAATAACTATAGGCTATTTACATTGTCATCATTTTCACACAGACCCGACAACAGTGTTGTTTTTTTAAACACATTTACATTATTTGAAATAAAAAAAAAACATAACTAATAAAATAAGGATTATTTAGGTAATAAAACTAAAGCAATTGATAAAATAAACTGAAAAATTAGAAAGTAAAAATAAAATCTAACAAAACCAACCAACCAACAGAAAAAAAAAAAAAAAATAAAAAATAAAATTTAAATGATAATGGATTCAAAAGTAAAAACTGAATTCAAATATTAATAAATAATACTAAACAAAATAAAAAGTATATTAATGATCCTAAAATAACAACAGGGTCAACACACTGATCCAAAAAAAAAAAAAGAAAATTCAACAACTGTTTTGTTGGGGCAGTGTGAATTAGCTTTAAAAGACAGGAGAAGAAAGGACAGGGCAGCACTGGGTCTCTTGAGTACTGGAGAGGAATGCAAGCGTGAGTTATGAAGCCAGTAAATGCCTCTCTTCATGTTTACTCACTACACAAGGAAACTCTTATAAAACAGAGGTATGAATTTTAAGGCAAAGGCAGCTGAGGGTTGTTAGGAAAGGGAAAAAAACATTGCAATGAATAGAATCAGTGCTGTACAGACATGACTAACGATGGAGTGAAAAATGGGTCATGTCAAATAATGGTACTTCTTTTGATTGATTGATTGATTATTAAATACTTTTATACTTCATTGCATAAAATAAATGTTTATCTTTTCTAATATTATACACTACCACACAAAAGTCAGGGGTCAGTAAGATTTTTTTTATTTTATATTAGAATGATTTCTGAAGGATCATGTGACACTGGAGACTGGAGAAATTATGCACATGCAGTTTTGAAAACTGCATATTAATTGAGCAACTACATGGAATAAAAAAAAAAAAAAAAAACTGCGCAAGAAAAATTGTATATATAATAGTCATAAATCTATTATATCTGCTCTTTGGACATTGGCATCAGCTCCTCCTATCAGCTGTAACCTCATATAACCTCTTGTGAGTAAATATTTGGGAGTGTAATGAGTTAAAGACAGACTGAGAGGAGTTGACGTACGGTCTCTGAATGAGAGGAGTACAGCAGGTTTCTGAAGGAGCGGTTGGCGGCTCTGAGGAGAGACCACACGGAGCAGGTTCTTTCCTGGGTATGTCTGTCCTCTCTCTCCTTCCCGCTATTACACAGGAACGTCCCGAACAGACACGAGTACGTGTGCTGCACCAGCTTCACCTGAACACACAAAACCAAAAGACTCAGAGCTAACAACTTAAAGTACAAGAAACATGTTTAATATTAAAAAGACAGGTTTATGCCAACTACCAGAAAGGCTTCGTTGAACTCAAAGGAACATGGGAATTGTCTCTGGAGCTGGTGCACACAATCTAACCACTGCAGGAAGACAGGACATCTCTCGTTCAAGTCCTCCGCGTTTTCTCCGTGACCACAGCGGTCTGCGAACTTATGACCAAAGTCCAACCACTCGGTCTCAACCAGCACCTGAAAACCCTGCCAGTAGAAAGATGATTTTTCTGTTTATGATGTCAAAAAGTTTGATGTTTGCTTGATGTCCTCCAGAACACAACATGTATTAGAAATCAGAAATGAAAGTCAAAAATACAGTGTCTGATCCAGCACTTAAGATGACTCATTCATCTTCGGAGTTCAAGCTCCAAAACCACATTCATGTCCAGTTTTCCATTTACTTTTTCCATACAGACAGCTTGCTATTAGTTGTAAAAGAAAATCTCTAGGCATCATGCTCAGTAAAAACATTGTTATTTTAGCATTATTTATATACAATAAGAGTTATAATTTACATTTTTAATGACTATAATTTCTCATTTTAATTTTAGGTTAATTTTTTTTTGTTAAATAGTAATATTACTATTTAGGTTTAATTACTTTTACATTCACCATTTCTATTATTATTTTTTCTATGCATTTCTTTTATTTCTAATTAAATTAAAACATTCAACTGAAATCGACTATGCTGCCCACTTGCAAAATGTCCCATCTTGTGAAAAAAAGGTACTGGATCTGGAAAGATTGAAAAATATATATATATATTCCTTATGAATATAGGTTTATTTGTTTGCAATTAAATGCTACCACTGATATTGATAGCAAGAAACAGGTTAAAATGAAGCATAATCAGAAAAGAAAAATTAAAGAAAAAAAAAATCTAAATATTAATTTTTTATTTCAGAGTTTGGCCTATTTGGATGGTGTGAAAGCTGTAATCTCACCCCACACTGAGTCCACTAGTAAACACTGGTCTGCACTGTATTGCTGCCTAGATCCAGCTGCTGCCAGAAAATATCTAGACTATGAAAAGTCACCCAAATAATACAATACACTCTCAGAAAAAAAAGGTACAAAAGCTGTCACTTCGTTCCGCTTATTCCGTTTAAGGGTGCATATTAGTAATTTTTGAAAGGGTTGCTTTTGTCCCTTTTTTCTGAGAGTGTATTAAAAGGAAAGCAGAAAAGTGACTCTCTATTGTTCAATCGCTGTTAATTAAAGTGTGTTGTGCTCCAAATATTTTAACATTTCCTCTAAGCCTTTGTCTATGTAAACGTCCTTGTGAGCATTTCAAACCACAGGATTTTCAATGAGCCCTTGTGGATTTTTCCAGCATGTGATATAGCTTATGAATTCCTCTCGTAATAATTCGGAAGGAGTTTTAATGGTTTTTCCCGTTTTTGTTCATTATGTCACCGCTCACCTCGACGGTGCGGTAGTACGGGTCCAGCAGGAGTTTGGCCAGCGCCGCTATCTGAGGGGTACGATCCCAGCCGTCTGAGCAGTGCACCAGCACGGGCCTGTGGTCACGGTCCACTGCGTTCACAACGAGGAGAGACGCCTTGAGCAGGAGGGACAGATGCTGCAGCCACTTTGTGCTCTCCAGAGCAGACAGCCAGCTACAGACACAACAAAACTCACCATTACACACTTTCATCTGAAGCATGTTCCAGTGAATATGGCTATATTATATAAGGCTGTTTGCAGCAAAAACAATCCTTAGAATCCTTTTTATAATTATGTATATAATTTTTATTCAGCAAAGATGCATTAAAGGAAATCAAAGAAATGCTGTTCTTTTGAACTTTCTATTCATCAAAGAACCCTGAAAAAATTATTAAGAATAACGGTTTCCAAAACAAATATGAAGCAGGGAAACCGGTTTTTGAACATGATAATCAGAAATGTTTCTTGAGCATCACATAAATAAATTACATTTGAAAATATATTCAAATAGAAAGCAGTTATTTTAAACTATAATAATATTTGACAATATTTTTGTTTTTACTGCATTTTTATCAAATAAATACAGCTTTGGTGATCATAAGATACATTATGCTTAGTCTCTTCAGAGACAAATAAAATAAAGATTTAAAAATAAGCTGATGGTTGTAATGTCCAATGAATGAATGAGTAATTCTGCAGATTAGTTTTAATAAATATATAAAAATTGCATGCTATCCTGTTTCCAAGTTTAAATCTTAATGGAAACCTGTGAGAAGGACTAAAGAAAGCACTGTCAAGTGTGGTTAATACTATAAAAGTTTTCCAACATGGTCAAATACAGCCAACGCAAACTGACATCAGCCAAGGAAACCCGAGTGCAGGTAACCAGAGGAGACATTCAAATTATTGCTCCCAAGAGAAACATGACTCAGAATCACATTTAAAAGGAAATTGACCTTTGTATGAATATGACTACCTCATGTAGCGAGACATTTACAATCAGAATAATCAAAGGAGAGAATTACATTTTTTCCCCTCTGAACAATTCATGTGTGTTGCCTAGAAACGCAGCTCTTGGCCAGAGTTTTTCATGCTGACTAAAAAGAGAACGAGAGAGTGAAAGAAACCGAAAGAGAGTCACTTGGAAGACTTGCTGTTGACTTTACAACAAATAGATGAGTGGAAAACAGTATGGATGGAAAAGGAAGCAAATACGAGCCAGTGCTGGAAACCACAGGCAGATGCCAGGAAAAGAACAATAGACGGAAAAATAAAAAAGCCGAGCTCACAAAGGAGCTAAAGCAAGTGCTTGTAAGAGTTTGAGATGAGCACAAGTAATGAATGCACTTCAATCGCTCATGTAGAGCAAGAACTGATGAAGTTTTTGATCAACAGGTAAGGGTTACAGCCTTGAAGTTAAAGGAACACTTTTTTTTTTTTTAAATAGGCTCATTTTACAACTCCCCTAGAGTTAAACAGTAGAGTTTTACCGTTTTTGAATCCATTCAGCCGATCTCCGGGTCTGGCGGTAGCACTTTTAGCTTAGCTTAGCATAGATCATTGAATCGGATTAGACCATTAGCATCTCGCTCAAAAATGACCAAAGAGTTTCAATATTTTTCCTATTTAAAGCTTGACTCTTCTGTAGTTGAGAGTATAGTTCCTAGCCATATCGGCCTAGAAAATCCCAACTTTTCATTTTCCGTCGGTCTTAGTACATGATGTAACTACAGAAGAGTCAAGCTTTAAATGGGAAAATTATTGAAACTCTTTGGTCATTTTTGATGACCAAATGCTAATGGTCTAATCCTTTAATATTTGATCTAAACATATATGCTTAACATTTGATTCAAAGCAAAGAAGAGTCATGTTGACCAATTTATAATATTTATTAATTATTTTTGAATTAGCTTTTATTTTAATATTTTCATTTTCAAGGTTACTTTAAGCAGCGTTGTGTTATATATTTATATATATTCATATTCTATTTAGCTTTATTTTGGTTTTACCAATTTGATTACTTAAACTTACTTTATTTCAATTTATTTCCAAAGCAAAATTTCTCATTTTTAGTTTTACTTTTAAGCTTTTCATCTAATATCCATATTTAATTTCAGTTTTCAATTCAATTACCCGAAAACAATTGTTAATTATTTTAGTAAACAATACAACACTGAGACTGACTACATTATTAGTTAGTCCTATAAGCTAAAGCCAGTTTGGTAATTGGCTGAGTTGCAGGTTTATATCACAAGAAACAGAGATATTGGAAAACTCATGTCATAAAACCAAGTAAAATATTGAATTAAGCATGAAATGCTCAAGTAGAAAGACATAGACCTACATATACCTACACATACCTACAATTACTTTAATATATTTGTACAGCTTGACAGCTGTATTAAAGGAAAAAAAAAAGAAGAAAAAAAGATCCCTAAAAGGGTGAAATACAACAACAAACAAAGGGACAGACTGCAAACCGCAGCAGATGATTGCTGGAAGACTTACTTGGCTGGATCAGGCATTTGTGTGCAGAGGAAGCGCAGAGACTGGAAACTCTTGCGGATGGAATGGATGTTGGCCATACCCATAAACACCACCTCACAGTTAGGGTAGTACTCTACGGGGGAGAACAACATGTCATTATTGAGTGGGGCGTCTTGTGTTATTGTGATTGCTGAAGGAGCACCTATGAGAGAGTACCTGGGCATTCACACCCTCCTCCTTTGGCTCTGTTGGCTACGGCAGCGGCATATGACCTGGCGTCCAGGATCAGAAGCTTTCGAGGTTGGGTGGCCAGTGTCTCCACCTCTGCGCTGTTAGTCATAGACGAGTCTATAGAAAAAGACGTGTGTATCAGTACAGAGACCTAAATTAAGAATTTACTCAACAGGGCCAAGTGGTACTGACCGAAGTCCACATCTGAGAGATCAGCTCCGTTAGTGTACTCGTGGGAGAAGGAGCCGTTGGAGATGCCTTTACAGGAGCTGCTGTCCACGGCACAGGCTCTGGCGATGGACTGGACCAGGTGCTCATCATCTGCGTTCCTCCAGCCCCACCAGCTGACCTCAGGCTGACCACAGCGAGCGATCACTGCCCCTGTGCTCTGGTGCCTGGGAAAGAGTGATTAAAGATCTCGACTATTCCTCTGACAGTTCAAGGCAGCTTTGTTGTAAAACTAAAACTAGTAAAATTGTTTACATTAATTGAAATTAAGATTAAGTAAAGCATGAATATAGAAATAGAATTAGAATAAAACTATAACAACTCATTATTTGAAATAAAGCTTAAAGATAAATATAGAAGAAAAAAAAAACAAGTTTCCTTGGCAAGTAACTAAAATGAAGTTCAAGTAAAAGTGCAATATTGCTGATAAATAAAAAAGAAAAAAACTGACGATAATCGTTATTAATAATTATGATTGTTTTTTTTTTTAGCGATTCTGATGAACAGTTTAACCATTATTATGGTGTAGCCATATCGATAGAACGATAGAATGACCGATAGAACGATATAAAGCTTAAATAAAAGATAAATATAGAAATAGAAATAAAATAGAAATATCACAAAACTATAAAATGTTTCCGTGCTAAGTAAGTGAAATATATTTTGTAGGGATGCACGATATGAAAAATTTTAACCGATACAGATAACCGGTAATTAAGTCCTTCTCATAGCCGATGCCGATAAGTTCATATTTTTATATTATAATTTTCATATAATCTGCAGTTTGTGCACCCAGGAGAATACAAAATCTAAGATTCACTGATTAAACCGATATTTTAGCAGCTCTGGCCTAACTATAGCAAACATTCAAATGTTTTTTATTTTTTGTGTAAGGCACCACAATACTTTGTAACAGAAATGGTTTAACAGAATTATCGGAGCAATAAAAATTACGCCATTTTCTCTCATATTGGTCGATAATTTATCGGTCCGATAAATATCGTGCATCCTAGGGGTGGGCGATATGGGAAAAATATCATATCACGATTTTTTTTAGAAATATCACGATTCACGATTTTAATCACGATTCTTTGTCATGTTAGTTTTACTATTTTGGTTTTACAAGTTGTCTGAGCATTACAGCCAAACTAGAAAGACAAAGATGCATGGCAGATATTTAGGCCAAAGTGGGCGAAGATAAAAAATTTGTCATTATTTTATCTTTCTTATTAAAAAATAAGAACAAAGATACACATTACAAATACACATGATATACAAATAAAACAAACAGTGCTTTATTTTCAGGTACAATAGGTGCATTTAGCAGGAGCATTCAATGAAATTGAATGAACAAATATAAAAATAAAACACTAGATAGACTGATTCCTAAAGCAACTGTATTAAAGTTTTTCAGTCAAGAATAGGGAGTGATTTTTCTTGCGTTTTGTTGTTTTGTTAACGTTAAATGAATAGTTACCGGAAAAATAAATATTCTGTTATCTGTCTGTCAAGTCTGTCATAATGTTTTATTTTTATACCATCATTTACTCAAAAGTTGTTTTAAACCTGAATGAGTTTCTTTCTTCTGCTGAACATAAATGCTATTTTGAAGAAGGTGGAAAACCAAACAGTTGCTGGTCCTCAGTGACTTCCAT
The DNA here is from genome assembly GCF_936440315.1 of Barbus barbus. Classification (NCBI taxonomy): domain Eukaryota; kingdom Metazoa; phylum Chordata; class Actinopteri; order Cypriniformes; family Cyprinidae; genus Barbus; species Barbus barbus. The sequence goes on along the minus strand of NC_136756.1, from coordinate 27,817,417 downwards.
AGGATTTTTCATTCCTACTATCAAAGTCAATGTAGACCAGCAACTGTTTGGTTACCCTCATTCTTCAAAATATCTTCTTTTGGGCTGAGCACAAGAAATTAATAGAGGTTTGGGACAACATGTGAGTAAATAACGCAGAAATTAAATTTTAGGGTGAACTATCCCTTTAATGACAGTCGACAGCATGTTTAGTGTCCTGTCCCTTTAAGAGCTGCACGCATCTAATATACAGGCACGCATCCGTTTCTCTCTTAACTATTTACTTTCATTTTAGAGATAACCAACTGAGTCTGTATGTAAACCTTGTGTGTTTTGACAGTATTAGCGCAAAAGATAAGTTAGTTGAGTAATCAGGCGCTTAGACAGGCTTTTTAGTGCGCGTGCTTCAGGTGTACGTTATATGTGCTCAGAAAAAGCGCACGTCAGACCAGCGCGCGAATTAAACATTTAACCAGCAAGGCTTGTATGCAAATAATGTACTTTTGTGATCGCGAATAAGTGCAGTGTCCTGTCAGAGTAACTCTACTGCTATATGTCGTGTTGTACAGTATATAGAGACGGAGGCGCCAGAACTGTATTTGATATAATGTGCGCTGTAGCACGATACAACGATATTTCTTCAAAAGCAGATTGTGGAGACATTTTTATCGTCCACGATCAAAAATCGTCATATCGCACACCCCTAGTGCATCCCTAATATTTTGAGTACCAAAATTAAAAAAAAATTTATTTTAAAACTGACAAAAACACAATGAATGCCTAAAGAATTTGCCTGAGGCAGCAACTCACTAGCTTTTGGATTCTCCATGTATTTTATGAACAGATTTAGCTGACTGACCTGTAAACCACTGCCGGAATCCTCTTCCAGGACCGGAAGGCCGCCACATTCTCCAGCTCCTTATCAGTAATCCAGGCTGGCACCAGCAGCAGCTGAGGGTAGCTGGAGCACAACCTGTGCCAGGGGGCAAGCAGAGGGCAGTGTGATCGGACTGACTGACTGATGCCTGTCTTATGTCATCTAATCCTGAACAGACCCGCCGAGTGCAGCAGGACAGGACTTGAGTGTCCAGAGCAGTTTAGATGTGCTTATGTTTGAGAGAGAAACACTCACTTGTACTTGTTGTTGATCTCAGACACTCTCCAGGCGTTCTGAGTGTCGAAGCCCATCCGCTCCACCTCGTTATAGAAACGTGACATCACGTGATCACCTAAAAGAGAGAGGAGAGTAAGAGATGAATCCTGAAGGTAAAGAGGAAGAGGATTTCCAAAGAAGAAATAGTTGGAAAAAAATTTTGAGAGTCTTTGTAAAGATATACAAGTGTATCTTTTATGGACTCTTTAAGTGGTAAAGCTGTCTGGCTATGCAAGACTAGCAGGAAATACAGAGATCAAATATTTGTGAGACATCTGATTTCAGCCTCAAGCATGCAAACAAGGTTTGAGAAGGTCAGACAGTACCTGGCCTACACAGATCCCCATGCTGCTCCTTCTCCACGCACCACGCGTGGAAGGCGAAGGAAAAGAGCTCCTCTATCTGGGATGGGGGACGGACTGCAGTGTTCAGCCTCTTCAGCCACTCCTGACACTGCTCAAACGTGGAAAACTGACACCTATCAAAACAGACATCAGATCTACTGCATCAGAGAGACACACTGACACATTGCCGCAACTAAGGCGATGGTCTCTTGATTTGTGCTTGTGTGAAAGTGCAATAATTCTGATGAAATGGAATAGAAAAAGATAAATGACAATGATTGTTATTAATAATGGCGATTATTATTTTAACAACTGTAATTAACAGTTGAACCATTATTGAGCAGCGGACGGATGGACGGACGGATGGAACGATAGAACAACAGATAGATAGACAGAACGATAAATAGGACGATAGATAGAATGACAGAACAACAGATAGAATGACAGACAGACAGAACGATAGATAGAACGACAGAACAATAGATGGAAAGAATGATAGATAGATAGAACAATAGATAGAACGATAGCTAGATAGATAGACAGACAGACAGAACGATAGATAGAACGACAGAACAATAGATGGAAAGAATGATAGATAGATAGAACAATAGATAGAACGATAGCTAGATAGATAGACAGACAGACAGACAGACCGATAGAACGACAGAACAATAGATGGAAAGAATGATAGATAGATAGAACAATAGATAGAACGATAGCTAGATAGATAGACAGACAGACAGACAGACAGACAGACAGACTCACCTGATGACCTTGCAGTCTTTGCAGGTGATGTGCATTTGGAACATGTCCCGACATTCTACACTTTCTATCAGCTGCAGGGGAACCTGAAAGAGAGAATGTGAGACAGATAGTCATACAGAAATTATTTTTCATTATTGGCACTGTGAGTCTCAGCACACCAAAAAGAGCATCTAAACCGGAAGTCAACATTAACCCAACTGATGCTAATGATTAAATCAACCTGCTGAATCAATCACACTGAAAGTTTAGACATGGGCTTAGGGTTTACAAACACAGTTAGTGATTAGCGTCTGCAGATTATTTCAGACAAACTCATTCTTTGTTCTGCAGCTCAAGTGGCATGCCGATCAGCTTCAATCAAGTGTGTGTGTTTATGTGTGCGGACACCACTGCAACTGTGCGGTTGAAACGCAGTTCCCCTTCAAGCTCCGGAACTTGCGCGTGATCGCACACTGACAGCATGCAAGTCACATCTGACCACAGCTCTCACAACTCGCAACATCATGCAGACAGACAGACTGCTCAGTGGTTACTTACTGACACCTCACACGAACAATTCTGTTCACAGAGAAAGAGAGGGAAGACAGAATCACGAGGTGGACGTGTACACTGTGGCTTTTGGCTCCTCTGTGATACACACATTCCTGGGCTGTGGTTTAAATCCACCATACTAATCTGACCACACTCAAACATTCCTGGGGTGCTTGCTGAAGGGTCAAAGAACACAATCACATTTGTGAGATAATAATTGATAGGTATTAGAGATTTAATACTTTGTCCAAAAATTTGCACATTTAATTTGAACCCCTACAGTGCTGTGGAACAAATTCAGAAACATGACAAAAAGAAAAAGAAAGAGCTGTCTTATGTCATCCTTTTTACATCTTCCTCTATTTTAATAGTGCCAGGACATTATTAAATATGACCAAAATAAGAATAATTAGGGACGCACCGAGTGTTTGGCAACCAAAATTGTTTGGCTAAAAATAGCACAGAAATTGGCCGAATAAGCGAAAAGACCGAATAATATGTACCGAACAACGACGTGATGTGATCAGACAGAGGTGCGCACTAATGCAGCAAACACATCGGCAATGTGGAAAAGTGTCAGAGAAAGACGCAAAAATCATTACAAGCACCGACAGCGAAAGACTGTTTAGCATTGCATCGCATGTCTACGATGAGAAGAGGAAGGGTGGCTGTTGCTGGTTAGTGTATGATGATTGAAATCGCGAAATGGCCTTAAACAATTAGTAAATAAACTGCAGAGCATTATGTTTTCTAATACACGCATGATTTGCATGTATTCATACAGCGCTGAACGAGCTCGTGGCACCAGTGTTCAAAGTCCAAAGTGTGAAGCATGGATGTGACAATGTGATACGTGCAACAAACACCTTCCCAAATTCTTATTGAGAATCATTTATAAATCTGCTGCTGTCAACAAAAAGAAGCACTGAGGTCTTCCTGTGGGTTTCCACCAAAACATTCATTAACGTTAGTAAAATTAAATAGAAAGTAGGACAATAATAATGATAATAATAATTACAACAACTATATTAATACAGTTATTATAGCATCCACACATATAGTGTTCAAATCTGTAATAATCTGTGGGATCTGAAATATTTTCTAATGTTTTAAAGGTGACATCATGAAAATCTGACTTTTCCAGGTTAAGTGCTATAATCAGTTTAACCCAGTAACTTTGTTTTAGTAAGCCTTTTTCTGCAAGTGTCTGAAAAAAAAGATGTGTGTTTTTAACAAACTTGTGTGTGAACTTAGTTTAGTACTCACATGCTGTGACAGCCGCTTTCTGTCCATGTGCTTCGGATGTGTGCACTCAGAAAACCATATATCAGACGTTCAAACTAATATGGTCTAAAACGCATGATTTCAGCAAAATAAACGTGATAATCAGAACCAAAACAGATGTTTTTAGCAGGTACAAGCTGAGCAGCTCTATTCTGGAAAGGGGACAGGAGCAGCAGCTCATTTGGATTTAAAGAAACAGGCACGAAAATCAGAGTGTTTCTGCTTTCACTCAAAATAGGCATTTTCTAAATTATATAATAAATGATCTGTGGGGTATTTTGAGCTGAAACTTCACAGACACATTCTGGGGACACCAGAGACTTATATTACATATTGTAAAAAGGGGCATAATATGTCTCCTTTAAAAGAATTCTCTTCTGCTTGGCAAGGCTGCATTTATTTGCACATTAAAAAATACATGCCTGATTCAAGAAAGGGGTCTCAAAAATTACCAATTTTTTTTACTAACTTAGTTAAATTGTGCTTTGTTGGCATAATATCTGCTAGAATGTTAAGAAATATTCAGTGATAGGCGCATCCCTAATAATAATAATTAATTATTTTATTACTTATGCCACCTACATAATACTATATATAATATATACTACATAATACTATATATAATATATACAATTATTTATTGTTAAATAATTATATATTGTTAATTATAATTATTCAACATGTTTTTATTAAATGATAAAATACAAAATATTATAATTGCAATGGTATTATTGTACAGTGAGTAGTAATAATAATAATTTAGAGAACATCAGTAAAATTATGATTTCCTACTCAAGGTTGCTGTAATTTTTTTGCTTTCAATTATTAAACCACACCGCAGGGAGATCTAAAGGTTTGCTTTTGTTAACAACAGATAGACGATTCACAAATTTGGGAAGATGTTTGCATGTGTAGTGTTTTCAAATGCATGTTTGTATGGAGCAGAATTTACTTTGAACCAAGCCACTCTGAGCTGCTGAAAGTACTAGATCATGAGTTGCTCCATGCATGAAAGAAATTTGGTTTAGTAATTGTTTACGACCATTTAGAAATTTAATTGTTTTTATTTCTTAGGTCAGAAAGAAAAATCACATCCCTACAGTTTCAGTCTTTCACAAAACATTTAAAGGCAATTACTATCAGATTTCAAAATGACTGCGACACATCTGTAACCCGTACAGCGTGCCAAAACCAACCCGTCAAGACTTCTGCACTCCGTTACGCTCTCAAAACTGTTGAAAAACTAACACTTTAGCAGTAACAATTCACATTCTCTCAACCTCCTTCCTCTTTTCTCTCCATTTCCAGCCCCACACTGTACACTTGCTCTTACAACAGCTTTGTTGCCTCACTAACTGGCCTGTAGTCACACACAGCATAAACCACACACACATCACTCGCTCTTCTTTCTCACGCACAACACACTCTTCGTTTCACAGGCACACAGAGAGTGTCACACTCATTTACTCTGGTGAATAAGTGACTGTCACAGATATCAACTGATGAATCAGCACTGAGCTGATCACCCACCAGCCACAAACAAACCCAGCTGCATGATCGCATGTACATGAACAGAATATTTTGGGTTAAACAAATCAAGCTTAACAGTATCTGTCAATTATGATAATTACTTTGTCTATCAGTTTATAATGCACTTACAATAAAAGCTGAAGAAACATCCAGAAATGTAAACAGTTAAGCAATAATGTACAGCCAGCCAGTTATTGCAAAATAAACCCCAAAAGAGATCAGGACTCTAATGCAAATCGGTTTCTGTTCAGGGTGGAGTGCTTGGGGGAAATTACTATTATATTAAAAGGAACATAAATTATGCACTTAATCTTTCAAATAAGCACTTTAAAGGGTCATGAAATGCTAAACTTCCATTTTCTGAGATTTTAACAGAGGTCTTTGTGTTACACATCATAGTGCGCAGTGGATGTAGGCATACGTTATTTGTAACTGGTTAATTCTGGCCTTTTTTTGCTTTATTTTCATCTTCTGGGTTTAAAATCTACATTGTGTCAACGTCAAAGATTGTGATGTGGCAAATAACTATAGACCAAAATTCATAGATCAAAAGAGTTTTTGTTTTTGCTTGTCAAAGTCTCTTAGTGGCATAAATTCTCTTCTATAGACCTTGAGTTTCGATTAAATAGCTTATATAAACACCGCAAAATAAACTACAAAAGTTATTAAAGGTGCAACAGCTCATTCTTTTATATTTTCCATGCAGAGTGCAAACGCAAACGGCTGTGCATCTACTTGTGCATTCAATTAGTGCTCTCACGGGATGTGCAATTATGTAATGCATGGTGAGTATGGTGAAAATGTAATTTGTTTATTTAGTATTTTGTAATGGTGAATTGCAGGGTGCATTTGAGAGATAGACTTCCATTGTAAGTGCATTACTGTAAGCACAATTTACATGGATTGTTGACAAACTTTTGACAGTATGCCAGTTAATGTCTTACATTTAACCCAGAATATTCCTTCACTCCTCCTGCTCTGGTTCCAGCAGTAGTTCAGGAACAGGCAGCTCTGTGTGCTCCGCTTGAAAGGATTCTAGATCATGACTGCTGGTCTATGAGGGGTAGAGTGGTAGAGCGGATTATTAGTACGTAACCAGAACCTTATTATAGTGCCATGTTGATAGCACGGGGGCGGACAATCCCAATCAAAAAGCCACTGCAACCATGGCAACAGGCTTGGGAAGAAACAGTGAAAGTAAAGAGGTAATAAAGACAGACCTGTTCGATACACACACACACACACACACACACACAGGGTGACAGCAGCCACTGGCCTGTGTCAGACTGAACATGTAACTGTTAACTGTGGCTCGCTAACATGTAACTGTGGCTCGCTGTCCCTAAATACCCTTCACATCATTGGTGGGCTCTAAATTTAGCAGCATGTCATACACCATATAAAAGAGTCTTTCAGTGACCACTGGACTGGCTATCCATCATACTTACACTATGGCACAACAGACCAGTTTCACTCAAGAAACTCTGAGCTGAAGGTACAACATAAATAAATACACATAAAATTAAAAAAACTATGCATCCAATTTATTTGCACATATTAAAGCAGTCCAGATCAGAACTGAGCAAATTCAGTGATTTTTGCCATTCACACTGTCATATATACACAAAACTATGCAAGCTTTTTTCCGCCACAGGATAAAAAAAGATAAAGTAACTGCAACATTTTATCCCATAATTCTGACTTTTTGTCTCAGAATTCTGAATTTACATTTCGTAATTTTGACTTTTGAATTCTGATTTTATATGGTGCAATTCTGACTTTTGTCAGATTCAGTTTTTTGTTTCCGCCAATAAATAAAAAAAGGCAATAGTAAGTAAAATTTCTCACAAAAAGTCATAAGTATGAGATATAAACTCTGAATTGCGAAAAATGTAAGTCAGAATTGTAAGATAAAAAGTCACGATTACCTTTTTTACATTTTTATTCTGTGGTGAAAACAAAGCTTCCATACAAAAATGAGCTGTGTTGTATGTGAAAAATCATCATATATGGGACACATTTAAATGCGGAAGTCAGATGAAATTCTGAAAATCAGATAAATTAAAAGTAGAACATTCGAGAAAAGGCCTGAAATGTAAACAACTACTCAGTTTAGTTTGACCTGGTTTCAATGCAGGAGATCCGTTTAGTCCACTTCAATTGCTTAGACATGTTGAGCAGCTCTGGTAATAAAAAGTGTAATTGAAGTGTTGAAAATCACACACTCACATTAACAAGCGACTCCTTGAACTTGATGTGCAGGCGGTAGCTGGACATGGCAATGATGGCATCCTCTGCCCTGCCCACGAACTTCGTACACTCTCCATGCAGCTCTGGGAAGGGCACCTACAACAGATGATCATTTCACACATGTATCCAACATGTATCCAACAAACAACTTAATATTAGACCAATACAAATATTTAGTGATGTTTAGAGTTGCATACCAAAAAATTAAGGCATTTACAAAAACCCTATCAAAAGTAAAACCCCCTTGATGTGTCTTCCTGTCAGAGGTGCTGAAAACAAAGGCTCTGTTTTAAAACCTAAAGCTGCCTCTTTTTCTTCTGCACAGCATTCATCAAAACAGAAATTGTACCTTATAATTACCTGATTTTAAACACACTTCATAGCCAGCAACTCTATTAATAGTCAGCCGTGTGTATCACACTTACATCATCTTGAATTAAAATTTTCACCATGCTTGCTGCAATGCACTGTAAGTGATGCAGCCTTAGATTTTGACCAAAACAAGACAATTTCACTTGCCTACTGTTTGGGACAAACTACACATCGGGAACACATTTAGGTAAACAGCTTTTTAAAAACACAGCTTAAATTTCCTCTCTTAGTCAGAATCAAAAATTATAATTATATTAACAGAACCACTACACCCTAATGAACAACATTCATCTCGGCAGTGGTCTTGATTCCCACTTACATGAAGATCGTCATCGTCCAGGACAGGGGGCTTGAGAGGGAAGATCTGATTGGCCTGGATGCACTCCAGACTCTGCTGCCCCTCCTCCTCCTGTCAAACAGAATATGGATAAGAAATGCACTCCATTATACTCTATTGACAATTACAATCAAGAATAATGCAGCAAAATATTGTAAAACCAACTACGGATAGAATTTGGCAGGGAAATGTGCTTCAGTCATGAACAGGAAATGCAATGAAATGTACAAAAAAATCTAAATTGAAATCAAATAGTATTTTCTTTATGCAAAATATAAATTATATAAAAATAAATACAATTTATACATTTTTTTAATGATGCGACCCGAACATGTGTTCCTTATTCATAGCACATCACAAAATTTGTTCGGCTGCAACAATAGAAGCGTGTGAGAGCCTCTTTATCAAAAGCCAAACATTTGACATCACAAGTTAAAAATGTTCAAACTCTTTTTCCAGTTTTATCACTCCCAGGGGCCAAAATACAAAATGTTATACGGATAAAACATTGTCCATGACTAAACCTCTGATTAAATGAGTGATTATCAAAGCTAAACTGGGGACAGAGTGGTCAAAGCATTTCCTTAACCAATACCATTTTTGGCTGGGCTTCAGAGCGGCAAAACATTTGTAATGGCACAGGGAGAGTTTGCCAGTACGTCCTGCTCTGAGGTCACTTCTGCTATTTCTGACATAACAGGCACTCCTGTAACCGATACAGTACGGCGGCTTTACATAAGACTCTAAGGGCACTGGGTTATAGTAAATCATGACCACTAACATCACTCACACAGACACCAGCAATAGATGCTATATATGCCATATGATACACATGCAACACATGCAAGTGAAATGCTTTGGACGCATCTACTAAATGAGAATAATAGTAAACAAATGGGAATTATGTACTAAACAAATGAAAAAATATATCCTTAATACACAAAAAAATATATTTTTAATTTCCGTGGCAAGATCCTATTAGAGTTGTGCCCTGCCTACAATACGATCTGTGTGATGAGCTTCAGGACTCAGAGCAGGGCATAAGTCAATCCATTCACTTCTGTATGCAGGAATGAGAGGCTACGGCCCGCAGCAGCCTTGAGAGTTCAGATTGGCAGAGAATGTTTGGATTCTGTTTCCACAAATAGGAGAGACTCTGTGAGAGAGGGCAGCTGTGTCGCCATGTTGTCTAGCTCAAACACGAGAGTCCTCAAGATGGACTGATCTGGTTGTGCCATAACATGCTGCCTAGTCAAAGACAAGAGTGTACTGGATGAGATATGCACAGAAGAGTTGTGTTTGTGTATAAACTAACTAACTCTATCTATCCATCTATTTGTAGTTGTGTATAAAACTAACTAACCAGCCAACTAATTAACCAACTAACTAACATTAACATATATTAGGGCTGCACGATATTGTAAAAAACTCACATTGCGATGTTTTGTTTTTCTGCGATATGAAAAAAAAAATTGTGATTTTGTAGGTGAGCAAATTAGCACAGAAAATAAATTACAAACATAGTTAAATATAATAGAACAACTACACATGGGGAAGGGGTTTTGGGGAAGTCGTGGCCTAGTGGTTCGAGAGTCGGACTCATAATCCAAAGGTTGCGGGTTCGAGTCTCGGGCCGGCAGGGATTGTAGGTGGGGGGAGTGAATGTCCAGCGCTCTCTCCACCCTCAATACCACGACTGAGGTGCCCTTGAGCAAGGCACCGAACCCCCAACTGCTCCCCGGGCGCCGCAGCATAAATGGCTGCCCACTGCTCCGGGTGTGTGTTCACGGTGTGTGTGTGTTCACTGCTGTGTGTGTGCACGTTGGATGGGTTAAATGCAGAGCACGAATTCAGAGTATGGGTCACCATACTTGGCAGTATGTCACTTCACAAAGTTCACATGTTTGCAGCGGTCACTTTGTCACGTTCAGTGTAGACAGCCTCTAGCTGTTGTGGTGTGACACGACAGTTGTCACTGTCACGAAAATGATCAGTATAAATATAACGATCAGTACAAAACATCGCACATCCTGCGATGTGACTATCGCGGATGTGCACATCGCAATAACGATGCTGAAGCAATAAATTGTGCAGCCCTACTAGGGGTGTGCGATATGACGATTTTTGATCGTGGACGATAAAAATGTCTCCACGATCTGCTTTTGAAGAAATATCGTAGTATCGTGCTACAGCGCACATTATATCAAATACAGTTCTGGTGCCTCCGTCTCTATATACTGTACAACACAACATACAGCAGTAGAGTTACTCTGACAGGACACTGCGCTTATTCGCGATCGCAAAAGTACATTATTTGCACACAAGCCTTGCTGGTTAAATTCGCGCGCTGGTCTGACGTGCGCTTTTTCTGAGCGCATAGCATACACCTGAAGCACGCGCACTAAAAAGCCTGTCTAAGCGCCTGATTACTCAACTAACTTATCTTTTGCGCTAATACTGTCAAAACACACAAGGTTTACATACAGACTCAGTTGGTTATCTCTAAAATGAAAGTAAATAGTTAAGAGAGAAACGGATGCGTGCCTGTATATTAGATGCGTGCAGCTCTTAAAGGGACAGGACACTAAACATGCTGTCAACTGTCATTAAAGGGATAGTTCACCCTAAAATGTAATTTCTGTCATTATTTACTCACTCACATGTTTCCCAAACCTCTATTAATTTCTTGTGCTGAACCCAAAATAAGATATTTTGAAGAATGAGGGTAACCAAACAGTTGCTGGCCCACTTTGACTTTGATAGCAGGAAAGAAAAATCCTATGGAAGTCACTGAGGACCAGCAACTGTTTGGTTTTCCACCTTCTTCAAAATAGCATTTATGTTCAGCAGAAGAAACAAACTCATTCAGGTTTAAAACTACTTTTGAGTAAATGATGGTATAAAAATACAACATTATGACAGAATATTAATTTTTGGGGGAACTATTCATTTAACGTTAACAAAACGCAAAAGAGAAAAATCACTCCCTATTCTTGACTGAAAAACTTTAATACAGTTGCTTTAGTCTATGTAGTGTTTTTTTATATTTGTTCATTCAATTTCATTGAATGCTCTGCTAAATACACCTATTGTACCTGAAACTAAAGCACTGTTAGTTTTATTTGTATATTATGTGTATTTGTAATGTGTATCTTTGTTCTTATTTTTTAATAAGAAAAATAAAATAATGACAAAGATTTTTTATGTTCGCCCACTTTGGCCTAAATATCTGCCGTGCATCTTTGTCTTTCTAGTTTGGCTGTAATGCTCAGACAACTTGTAAAACCAAAATAGTAAAACTAACATGACAAAGAATCGTGATTAAAATCGTGAATCGTGATATTTCTAAAAAAATCGTGATATGATATTTTTCCCATATCGCCCACCCCTAAGCCCTACTATACATCTATATGGTTGTGTATTTACTAACTAACTCCATTCATCCACCCATCTATCCCAGGCATGCCTCACATCAAGTTCAAGTTGAGCTTTATTGTCATTTCGCTACATGTGGGGACATACAGTGGAACGAAATGTCGTGCCTCGCAGGACCACGGTGCTACATAAATACAGACGTACAACAATGAAGTAAAAAAACACTTTAAACCTATAAATCTATACACTATAAACCTATACACAACTAACCCACTGACAGATTTTAACTATAAGAATACTATATAGAAATATTTACCCTATATATACTAAAAAAAAAAAGAAAAAATACAAACTATACGAATGCTTCACATAAATACTGTACATGTGCAAAGAGAAACATTTTGAGTCAAGCAGCTGGTTGGGGAACAGTGCAGGATGATTTGTAGTGCATGAGCTTGTAAACATACATATATTGCTGAGTCTTTTGTGGGATTGTGTACACGCAGCAGTGTGTGTAAAGTGTCTAGTGCACAGAGGAGAGTGTGTTACTACAGGTGGTTTGTACAGGCCCACTCACCTGTGTGTAGCACACTTCCAATTGCACAAAAGTGTTCCATACCGTTTTTTCTTTGGTGTGGTAAGGTTTGGGGTGGGGGGGTGGTCCATGTTTCAGGAGGTAGGGGTTTGTATGGGGTTTCAGAGGGGGGCGGGGTGGTTTGAGTTCAGGGCTCTCACAGCCTAGGGGAAAAAGCTGTTAAGCAGTCTTGGTGGCTGGCTGCAGTACAGGTCATAAACCCAGCCCTCTCCATATAAACGAATGGGACTTGAGTCAAAATAAAAAGATTAATTACACTTCCAATTAGGGGTGGGAATCTTTAGTCACCTTACGATCCGATCCGATTCCGAAAGTTACGATCCGATTCCAGAACGATTCTTGATCTACTTTTTTCCCCCCTTATTAATTAATTGAGAATTTTAAAATCCTTACATTTAATTATCCTCACATAAGTAATTAAGTACTTTTTAAAATAATTACAAATTAAAAAATTAAAACAGACGTTAAGAATTTTAAACTAATATAACTTCAAAACATACAAGCGAGTGGTAAATAATAAAGAGGAGCATAGAAACATAAACAACAAACAAAGAGTGCTTTCAATATTTAAGATTATCTGAAAGTTTTCCACCTGCGAGTGATTTTTCATCTTTACTGTTGTTTTTTTACTATGACATCATAGACAGCGGGAGATCTATTAAGCTGAATTCACGCACAGATCTCTTTTGAAATATAAGGAGTAATGTGGTTTGTCCTGTCCGTTTAATTCCTTAAGACATAACTGGCTGTGTTTACATTAATTTTGCATCATAAAACCATTTTGAGACGCAAGTACATTAAACCACGGGGTCGTGAGCACTACACAAACACAGCGCACATCAGCATTTGAAGTGGAATGCAGCCTTCTAGTAAGGTTCATATTTTAAATATACAAGTCCACTGCATTCCAAACCACATAAATGACGACTTCGTAGAGCATTTGTAAGGAAAATACCGACGGACGAGTGCGCACACTTCAAGTGTAACATCAAACAAAGCGTGCGTCTCTCACAGCACATCCTGTGCAATGAAGCCCGTGAATGTTGTTGTAAATCGCTTCAACCTATCCGAACTTTATGAAAGATGATTTTACGGAAGGTTCGAAAAACGTGTGAGGAACTGGAAGCAAGCAGAACACGGGTGTTAATGGAGCAAACTCAGCGTCATCGCACATCTGGTTAAAACCTAAGCTCAGAATCGATCCAGAATTGTTTAAGAGAGAATCGCGATGGATCGATTTTTTTCTCCTACCCCTACTTCGATACAATTTTCCGAAATATGGTTTTGGTCATTTAAGGAAGTTTTTATCACGCTGATATATGTTTAATTGTTCATTTTTGTGTTTTCAAGTTTCATTTTAGCTAGTAATTTGATGCTATAAAAACGATGCGTGTCGTTATGGTTGATTGGGTCTGCGGGAGTTTGATACAGCGGCTCAACCTCACGACACTACTGCGCAGCTACTACTCTGGCTCCAAACGAATCTCTACTGCGCAGACTCGGGCTCCAAATGACGTCATTTTCTCAAGATGGCAATGGCCATACTGAGAAATGGCTTCACTTTTCTATAGTAGAAGGAAGCGGAGACGCGTCGTCCATCTTTTTTTATAGTCTATGGCCTATCCATCAGTCTATCCATCCATCCATCTCTGTCTGTCTAGTTGTGTATAAACTAAGCCAACTAACTAACCAACTAAGTAACATTCTATCTATATGGTATCTATATGGTCTATATCTATCCATCTATCTATAAACTAACCAACATTCTATCTGTGTATAAACTAACCAATGCTCTTTCTGTCTGTCTGTCTGTCTATCTATCTATCTATTGATCTGTTTGTGTATTAACTAACCAATGTTATATGACATCTGTAGAGAAAAAGGAATAATCCAATTTGATTGGTAAATATAAAAGTTAGTGTTAGGTCTATAAATTTGTCAGGTTGCATATCCCAGGTAGTGCGTGTGTGTGTGTGTGTGCGCGTTTGCTGGATCAGCAACATGGCCGTCTGTGTGTAGCGCTGACAATGGCCATCAGCACGGCTCAGTAAACACATTAGAGAGGCCGGGCCCGGGGCGGCCCATTGTGGGCACAGGCACAGAACCAGACAGAGAATTACAGGGCACAGACTGGCACAGAATAGCAAACAAACAATAATGTGCATAACTCATTAGGAATGTGTAAACAAACACATCCATCAGCATTCGAGCATAGACCGGAGCCATTCGTTAAACTGTCCGCAGACACTTCAAACAAACAAGAAAATGAGGTACACGTCACTGAACACAGACATATACAGACTCTAACATAAATACCACAGCAAATGCTGCTTCTGTTAAATCCCTTAAAACGAAAGGTTCACAAAGCTTAGTTTTCAGTTACAGTGATTTACCTCGGTTAAGGGATGTTGTTAGTTCTGACATTAACCAGAAAGGTTAAAATCCCTTAACCATGATAAAATCACTAATTCAGGACTATAAAATGGCTGCAAAAGTATTAAATGTGATACAAAACACTAATGTTCAATAAATAATTTAATGCATTAATAACAATTCATGCATTCATTTATATTAGACTGTACGGCTGTTTACTAGTTGCCAAGGAACTAATAGAAGGTATAGTAAGACAAAAATCAATTGCTGGTCACAGATGATGCATCTAGACGCATCTATCTTGATGCATCTAACAGCTGTGAATGTGTTTCATCCCATCAGATTTTGGAGCCAGAAGTGTTTTATAACGCAGCACTCACTGATGACACTAGCACACATGTATCCATTCATCCCGTCTGTCTGTCTAAAGAGGGCATTGATCTGCGCTGAGACAGCAGTCAGGGTGGGACTTTGACACTGTCTGAGCGGCGTTCATTTCATCTGATTAAAAGCCAGAGAAATCAATGAGCAGTTTCCGATTCAGCATTTGAACCAATGCCTGAGAGTCACGTGCAGGAAAGAGAGAAATGTTGATAGTGTTTTTTACCATAGCCCCGGTGAAGGAACACCACTGTTGTCTCTTCTTCCACTTGTTCGCTCTCTCTTGCAAACGTCAGTCTGTATGAAGAAAAGAAAAATTACTTAATTGAAAATTTAATTTATTTTTAATTACTCTACTATTTCCTAAAAATAACAATGTCATTATTAGATTGAAGTTTGTTCACACCTTCACTTGAAATGCTCATGGTTTCCAAATGGTATTTTCATGTTTTAATGTAGATTTTTTCACCTATTTATTCACGACTTGTAGAGGTGCATTTAAAACAGGGGTGTCCAATCCTAGGGCCCGATTTCCGCAATGGGGAAAATGCGGACACAAATCACGTAATCCAGAATTTACTCTATAACACGAAATTTCACGCAATTTGCCAAATTTTGGTTCGATACATCAAAATTAGGTCAACTACAAAGGGTCAAAGTTAAGTCAACTTAAATCAAATTGCTATATGTACTAGTGTCTATGAATACGGATCCAGCATGTTTCCGTGTGAATGAATGCGCAGACGCGCAGCTTTGTGTACTACACACATAAAGAAGCGCGCGTGACGCTCGTGGTGTTTTCAGCCTCTGCCGTCTCAATATATGAGTACATGAACACACATAAAAATCTCTAGAACTGCTCTGAGAGTCACTTCATGAGCATTTTACCATTTCTTTTGACAAAAACTACTGTCATATCATATATCATATTATATCATATACAAACAGAAGCCTAAAGGACTTCACAGCAACCCGTCAAAATAAAAGTTCGGTTTAATTTGAAGAAACTGTGACAGTAATATTACTACTACTACAAATAAAATTATTAAAACATTGTTTTTAAAGGAATATTTACCAGAAAAATATTTACCAGAATTAATTTAGCAGAATGTAAATTCACAAGACTATTTCTAAAAAAAATAAAAAAATATAATTATATTTAACATTATAAATCTTTTTTTTTTTTATCAAATCAATTAATTAGAGATCCTTTTGATTATTAATATTTAATTAAAACATTAAAATGGAATCCAGAAAAATAATGTAAAACAGAATTTGGTAAAAAATTAAATTGAATGAGAAAAAAGTATTAGTAAAAAAAAAGTATTTTAACAAATTGATGTTTAACATTGTAAGTTTTAATTTCAATTAAACAGACATGCGTTTTGATAAATGACATTTAATTTAACAAGCAAAACGGAGTCTATAAAAAAAGTGGAAAAAAATGGAATCCTGAAAAATTTAAATGGAGCATGCACATACTATGTACTTATTGTAATTTCAATAATTAGGTATTAACTAGGCACTAACCTTGAACCTACCCCTAAACCTAACCTTTATATTTATATTTATATTCATCCAGTCCTAATTCACACACATGTACTTAGATCTTACCAAACTCCTAAAAGCAATGAGGTGAGGTTTGTTTTGGATGATCCCGCACTGCTGGTTTCACTCAGTGTTATGACATTGAAACCTGTGGAGAAAGATGAGAAAAAAAACAAGACCACAGTTTTCAAGCCATCACTCTCCATTCCAAACATTGCTTAACATCTCTGACAATACTGCTTTTCACACTTTGGTAAATATAGCTGTCCTGGAGCTGATGGTATTCTGTGGGCAAAGGCGGGCAGAGCCTTTCATGAATGCTTGTGTGGTGAAATCAAGCCAGTGACGCATATAGTTGGGTTGAGTTTTCTGAAAACAGGCTTCATTACAAATAATTGACTCAAAGCGTTTTTAAAGATTATATATCCCTTATATAACTGCAAAAAGTTGATTTATTGCAGGAGAACACTATGTATGTGCTCAAAACTACAGACAAAAACTAAATGCCACAAAATGTTTTATTTCAATAAACTGTAACATCAAAGTTGCTTGGAAGAAAACAAGCAAGTTTTCACACCTAAATTCAAATGAGAAACACCATATCGTTGATTTCTCTTCTTTGGAAGTGTACCAACCCTCAACACCAACCGGTTTTTATTTTCCTTCCTATGAATGCTATCTATGAAGCTCTACTACCTAAAGAGGCATAACGTATGAGACGATTCCGTTCTGCAGATGATAACAAAACCGAAGTTGTCAAAGACTAAACAGCAGAAGTACACCGTGTCATGGATGGGACGATTTCAGTGACCCTGTGTGTCTCCTGAGAGTCATGAGTGAGTGAGTTCAGCTGATTCATGGCCAGAGGGCAACAGCGTCCCTATGCAAAAACGTTCAAACACATACTTCCAGTGAAGGCCACACTGAAGCCACCTGGAAACTACTGATAAAACCTATCTCTAACGAGCAAACGCTCATGTTTACTACAGCTGAGGAGCCTGCCTTCAATCTGATTGGCCCGTTTAGTGTCTTAAAACTGTACTGCAGTCTCATGACCCAAACAAATGACTGTGCAATGTGGTAAATGAAAACCATTCAACATGCAAAAGCAGTTTTATGCAGAGGCAAACCATTTATATACTGGCCTATATCCAACAGCACAGTTTCAGGTAGAAGGTTCTGCTTATTCCACATGACAGGCCTCATATCTGTATTGGGAATTCAGAAACACCAGCTTTCTAGAGAATCCTCCACTTCCATTCTGGTCAACTGCCTACAGGTGGACAGAAGAATCATTCAGTGTTTTCTGTCCATCTCAGATGTCACTCTTACTGTCCTGAAGGTCAATCAGCATTGTGTGTTCTCATTCCTAAACCACCGCTGGGACTGATTCGGTTTCATTTTACTAAAACACCAATGTACAACCACCTTATACACTGTTCATGCAAAATACACACCTTACTGTCCCATTTTAATGTCATATGACACATCCAATGACTTGCTGTCATTATTTTCACTTGCAACGCCTCAAATCACAAATTCTTTCAAAGAATTTGTAATAATGAAAGTATTTATAATTAAACTGGAACCGTCATATTGTATTGCATCCTGTAAGAAAATAAAACTTGATAACTAGAACATAACAGAAACATTGTGTTTTACTGCCTTTTTTTCATTACATTCATTTTAAATTGAAAACTGATTAACAAATTTCATAAAAAATATGATTGCATTTGCTGTGGTGCTGGAGATCCAACAGTGATGGAAAATAAACAAAACTTGAAACGCTAACAAGAAATATACAATGGTTCCAATTAGTGTTATATGAAGCGTTTTAAATTTGCAATGAGAAGCATTCATAAACCTATTGTTCAACAAAATACACATTTAATAACATTTTAATCCAAATTGACAATGTCAGTCAAGTGTTTGAAATAACTTCTATTGTGATCTGATGTGGCTTCTTATCATAGAATGAGACCCCAAATATATTATTTTATATTAAATCACACAGCTCTCTGGAATATGCTTTTCAAAATATTGATACTGAACATCAATATATTTCAAGGGATCATATCAAAGTCAGAAAACAACAAGTTCCAATAAATATTTTCACACTTGACATGTCTGAATGAATACATGATGGTGCATTGTGAAAATGCTAGTAGAACATGTCCACACTTTGCCAGGACACCTGTGGGTAAATTGAGGAGACTTCATTCATTCACTAAACATCATCACAACACCAGATGATTCAAAGACATCGAGACTTCAAAAACGATGAAGAAAAGTGGAGCTAAGAGAAAGCTTCTGCAGAATTTGTGCACAGATGACTTGATCTAATGGAAAGCATTTTTAAATATGGCGTAATTGCCCAAATATTTTGTGGATTTGCTGTGCTCTAAACAAACAGCAGGAACAGATGTTTATCATTATGAGTTCATTCATAAACTCAACCACTTGCCACCTGTCACTCTGGTTTACTACTGATCGCCCAACCAGGCCCACAACACGCAGTCAGTGACGTGCAAATACACAATCATTCAGGTTTTATCTGCTGCTGTGTTTAGATGTCATGCATTTGCCCTCATTCAGCAGGTTGAGTGACTTTTACCCCGATGCATTTCTTTCGAAAGTCACACCATGAGTCAGATTCAAACCACATGAGAAACCCAACACCAAAACACAGCCGAAGAGCCAAAGGATCATCTAGCAGCACCACGCGGATCTGACAGAAACACAACAAACCCAACACATGCCTCTCTTCAGCGGGACCAAGGCAACCACACATTCCCTCAAAAATACCTTAGCTACCGCACTGAAACTATGGTAACTATGTGTATGGAGTGCAACAGCTGGGTTCTGGAAGTAAAAATCCAACTGAGTTTCTCCACAAGGAAATTGGTCTTAAATGATAACTTAAAAACCTTTAAAGAAAGACCATTCTGTGAGCTATGAGGTTGTTTATAGATGGCATATGCTTTTGTTGAAGCCATCAGCCCGCGTTATTTCAACATATTTTTTAATAAGCATGTTCAACAGAGGAAATCCTGGTGGTAAAACAACATTACTCATGATTCCACAGAGAAATATAAAAACAATCAGAGAATCACGACAAGCAAATTGCAGCAAACACTTTAGCGCCTGTCCACTCCCATGAAGCAATGGGATTGTAGTCCTTTCCCTCAAGCTGTTAAAGGGACAGCTGATCCAAAAATTAAATTCTGTCATCATTTTCACACCCTGAAGTTGAGTTTCTTTCTTCTGTTGAACACAAAAGATATTTTGAAGAATGCTGGTATAACCAAATAGTTGACGGTAGCCACTGACTTCCGTAGTATTTTTGTCCATACTATAGAAGTCAAATTCTACCATTTAATTTACAGAATATTTGTTTTTGGTTGAACTATCCCTTTAAATCTTTTTGTCAGATTTTCAGACACTTTTTTGCTTCAAACCAAAGTTTGTAATCTTGTGATTATCCTCATAGCTGATTGGTTTGGTTCATGGCTTATAACTTTTAAAACAAAGTATTTTTAAAAATCCCTATGGCAAAAATGAAAGGGAAAAATACTACCAGAACCAAAATTGCTGAAAAAGTTGCACTTATTTTGAAAGCTTCTTAGTTTACAATGCTATAAGAGGATCCCATAATTTAGGAACAGTCACCATGGTAATAACTATGGTATTGTGGTGGTTGGTGTGGCAGGTGTTGTTGTTCCTACAGTAAAACGGTCTTAAATATATTCTAAACGGATCTTGCATTGTTTGAATTAGACATCGTAACTTATGAATTATTGACCCTGGAGCACAAAAGCAGTCATAAGTAGCACAGGTATAATTGTAGCAATAGCCAACAATACATTGTATGGGTCAAAATGATCCATTTTTCTTTTATGCCAAAAATCATTGGGATATTAAGTAAAGATCATGTTCCATGAAGATATTTAGTAAATTTACTACCGTAAATGTCGAAATTTAATTTTTGATTAGTAATATGCATTGCTAAGAACTTCATTTGGACAACTTTAAAGGTGATTTTCTTTGCTCCCTCAGATTCCAGATTTTCAAATAGCTGTATCTCAGACAAATATTGTCCGATCCTAACAAACCATACATCAATGGAAAGCTTATTTGTTCAGCTTTCAGATGAAAAAAATGGACGCTTATGAGTGGTTTTGTGGTCCAGGGTCACAAATCAGTATTATTAATGTATTACAGATAAACACTCAGAATCAGTCACATGATGCAATGGTAATCATAGTCTCCACCAAATTATAATAGCTATTACAGTTATTGTTCCAACTGTGAAGTCATAATAATTACAGGATCTCCTCCAAGAAGTGCAAGAAGCTTCCAGAACACAAACTGTATTAACAATCACTATGTTAACTGTTATTATGCTGGCAACATGGCAGTTATTGTCTCAAAAATACTCCTATTTTAATATTATACACCATTGTCATAAAAATGAATCCAAAATTATGCATTATGAATTCGTAAAGTATTACTTTTACCATGGCGCCCATAGTTTCCATTCAAATAGTGAGCGTTTTCTTATTTATAACAATGTATGTGAATAATACGCAATGAATGAGCGTTGTATTGTTGTAGCAATAGGTTAAACGCGGTTACCATAGTGAACTGTTGTAAAGGGCTCGATCTGTCAGTCAGATTCGCGGCGGTTGTAGCACCGACTGACCGAAGAGCTAGCGAAGTAACGTTAACCGACAAAAACTGAGCACCAAGGCCGCGTTTCTCCCTCTACCATCGGTCAAGCTTACATCAAACCATCTAAATAGCACCAGGCTCTAAACCGCGGTGGTATTTTACCGCTCATGTGAAGCATTTCTGACATTTCTCCTCAGCCGAGGCCCGTTTCGGTGTCTGTTGATGTTGTTGTTGTCGCGAGCGGAGGGCGGACCCCTCAGATAAGGCCTCAAAACACACCGAAAAACACCCGCATTCCACGCCAAAAGCACTCAGCTCACTCACCTGAGGGCAGCCTGCGAGGCAGAGCGGGTGAACGCTTTCTTCCGAGCCGCAGGTGAGAATACTAACGACAAACAAATCGACAAATTGCACCTGATAGCCATTTGCAGAATCGGCCCGTCCCACTGTGGAATCCCGTCGTCATCGCAGCTACCACGTCGTCAGGACGTCACGACGCAGATTGCGTCAACACGTTCGAACGTGTGGTTGAGGGGCGTGTGTGTAAACAAGCTTTGGATGTCGTAACCGGTTGCTGGAGCCAATGAATGCATCTTTACAGATGTCTACAATCAAATTGACTTCACCTAACCGAAAGTGAATTTAAAGTTGATTTCAATTTGAAAGGGGAGACAGTTAGCCTACTCTATATGTTCAGGTTTATTTAGTATGGCTCGTTTCGGTTTTATTTTTTTAACCAGTGAATGTTAATTTCCAAATCTATAAATCTGTTGACAATTTAATGGAAATTTTAAATCATGAAATGACAAGAAAAAGTATTTATGCAACGTGACATGTTTGTAAATGTGCATGTAATTTAATGCAATGTAAAGCTTTTTTTTTACTAATAATCTTGTTTAATAAAAAAGTACAAGGAATAACAAAAGACACACAGACAAGGTAGGTTTATACAATGATGTACTGTATTCAATTATGACTCGGTACATACTGTATGTGATTAAAAGACACATGACATTTGACATGTATTTGTCCTCTCTTTAACAACCAAAGCTTTAAGTGCTCTGCCATAAGGTCATGGGAAATGTGTGCAAACACACCAGAACGTTACAGGAAACTGGATGGAGGAAAACTGACCTAGATTTTCAGTGCAAAAGAGGAACAACCAAAGAGTTTGGCCTCCTGCTTGTGTTAGATTTCAATCTTGTACTCACCACAGAGCCTCATTTACACACACTCCAAACACAAACACACACTAAATCATGAGCAGAACCGACAATTAAGTTTTCAATTCTGACAGTTTTTTAATTCTTCAGTGAGGCTGTTTAATTACTAATATTCAAATGAACAAAAAGCCAGTGTTTCTGGGGGCTCTGGGATAATTCAAATACAAACAAACTCAAGCACCAGAGATATTAAAGCAATCTTGTTTTGGCCGAGTTACTTATGACCTCTAATTTTATTAGACTGGAATGCCACTTTCCACAAATAAGGTACAAAACAGCCTGAAACGCTTAACAAGATCAAGCTTTTTCCTTTTCAGCAAGTGGTTTGTGACAGAACCCGCTTCACCTTTATATTGATAATCATCTTCAGGAAGTCAAATGTTTTATGTTGTGTTTATTTTATATGAAATGTTCTGGGACCAGGGTTATTATAGTTCAACTAAAACTTAAAAGCATTAAAAAAAAAGTCATTATTTGAAATAAAATAAAAATTATATGAAAAAAAGAATCTAATTGCGAAGGCAGCAACTTAATTTCATTTAGTTCAACTTGATGTAATAAAATAAACTGAAAAAATGCACAACTGCTAAAACCTTAAAATAAAAAAATTAAACGTACTGTTTTTTTTTTTGGTAATATGAAAAATCATTTGATAACAGGGTTGGGAAACAGCGAAGATTATTTTGAGTTATTAAAATGAGTTACCTCAATTGAATTTCAATCCAACAGATGTCAATAGCAGACTTACAACAGTTAAAATTGACATTTTGCATGAGTTTGAAGGTCAGGATCTCTGATTTGAAATGTTTTAACAACCTAATTTTCCATGAGATGATTTCTCCCATAATTCTCACACAAAACTATGCATTTGTGCCTCTAAGAAAAGTCAAAGTGTACCAGATTTGTGGAAAATACACAGCATCCTCCATTATAACCTGTAGGAAGTGAAACTGTAAGTGCTGATTTCTTGAACAAAAATACAAGAAACACTCTCGATCCTTGCAAATAAAAAAAAATAAATAAAAATGCAAGTTTCCAATGTTAAAAAGGAAGCATACAGTAAACTAAAGCCGTTTAGAATGGCCACAAATCTGTTGTCAGAGATTTTTATTACATGGGAGATAAAAACAAGTAGTGGTCATTGTTTCACTTGAACCAGCAGAACAGGTTTCTGACGGCGTCAGTCACAAGCGTTCAGATGAGATATTCTGGACCTTTTGTTGCTTATTAATCATCATAAGAGTATGAATTATAGTACATGAGATTCTTATTTCCAATTGATCAGATATACAAATCACACGATCCGATAGATTTACACTTCGTCGGGAACACTGAACGAAAAGCAAACGGCGGTTAGGAACAGTAAACGTCGACCAGTGGTGTGACCTGACAGGTTTTGTAAAGCTTGGAGAAGCAAGTCTACCCTGAGAGAAGTTTCTAGAACATGGGCAAGCTTGCCAGACCACCTCTGGCTCTGTGTGTTTGGTTAATAGAACTGTACACTCTATTAAATATCATCAGCACGCTAGTGTCAAGGACCTAAGATATATCCCTTTCAGTAAATGTGTAATATATATATTATATTTACATATGTTTTAAGATCTGATCCTCAGTACTCTTAAGACATGTGCAAGTGTTTTCTAACAACCTCAACGAGACATGAAGGCAAAGACAAATGCAGAAGAATTCACGATTTCTAAGTGCTGCGTGTATTTTTCTGGTGTGGTACTGAGGAGCTCCAAGTGTCCAGTATAAAACATGATACAGTAGGAAAGGGAGGAACAAAATACAGCATTTCAATCGATCGACAGCAGCAAAAACACACTGATGAAGAACATCTGGACCGATCGAACACATCTTTTCAGCAGAGCTTTGACGCATTGTCTGATTTCAACGCTTCGTGAGAGAGTCGCACAAAACAAACAGGCCGTTCTGTTCAAGAAACCGTGTTTGTTTTGCTTCGGTCGTTGTGTTCAGATTTCTATTGCGTCTGCTTCTGATTTACTATTATTCAGTGTTGACCTGAAACAGACTCTACGCAAGTATGTTTCCATCGACGCAAGAGAAGAGTGTCAGAACGCAATACTCAGTCTGCACAAATGCTGTCTGTATTTTGCGTCAATCAGTCATTTAACTCGTCCAGGTCAGTTATGACAGAAATCAGCAAGTTAGCCTAGTTAAAGTTGGTCATTTATAGCTAGCAACCTTAATATCATGTCTGATTAAATGGCACAGACATTTATGTATGTATATAACAAGAGCAAAAACAAGATAAACAGGAGAAAAATGAAGTGAAGTGACATTCAGCCAAGTATGGTGACCCATACTCGGAATTCGTGCTCTGCATTTAACCCATCCAACGTGCACACACACAGCAGTGAACACACACACACAGCAGTGAACACACACACACCGTGAACACACACCCGGAGCAGTGGGCAGCCATTTATGCTGCGGCGCCCGGGGAGCAGTTGGGGGTTCGGTGCCTTGCTCAAGGGCACCTCAGTCGTGGTATTGAGGGTGGAGAGAGCGCTGGACATTCACTCCCCCCACCTACAATCCCTGCCGGCCCGAGACTCGAACCCGCAACCTTTGGATTACGAGGCCGAGACTCGAACCATTAGGCCACGACTTCCCAGCATAATTTCTCAAGACACATTTCAGAGATATGTGTCAAGTAGTTGGAAAACATTATGCATGCTTTTCAAATAAAATATCAAATTAAATTAAATCAATGCTTGCAATGCACTGACCAAGCATTCACCTCTGCATTTGCATACTTGCGTAGAGTGCGTTTCTGGCCTTTTAATATGAAATAAAACTTCAGTGAATCTCCTGCAGTAAAAAGAGCACCTGGAAATAAGTATCAAAATCACTAAAATACAGCAAAGTAGACCAAGTGCTCATGGGATACGAAATAAACAATTAAAGCACACTAAAAACAGATTCTCATCTGATCTCCAGTATGTCATTTTAAGTGCATTTATTTTAAACTCCCTGCTAAAATATGTCTTAATTATAAAATGACCTGAACATAAAGTGTCACACCGCCGTAGATAAACATACAGTCATTCTCCACAGGATCAGACTTCATGTCGTTTCATTCAGAAGGAGGGACGGTCGGTGGAAGTCGTGGGAGGAAACAGAGACAGATTGATAGATGAAGAATGAGAACACAAGTATGGCCACCCGAGACCACGACTGCATCACTGATCAGTTTAAAACATATGCATGCTAACAATTCCCCGCGTAAACCCGTCCCACCCCACCAGTCGGTGGTCTTTGAGGCTCGACTGAAACGTATCTTACATTATATCCAAACCTTTGGGTGGAAAACTATGTTTCAGACATTGGAGGTTACAGGAAGTGCACTGGCCCGTGTGTGTTTGTGTGAGACCAGCTCATCGGGACAGTGAGGTACAGCTGGCATGAATTATTGAGAATGTGCACCGCAAAAACAGAGTTTGGTACTCAGTGGTTTTCCATTGAAAATATAAACAATTCTTAAATCAAGATGCACTGACTTGAGAAGTGAAATGACTTAAGATATGATGCCTTGTTTACTGAAAAATTAAGATGAAGTGAGTTTATGCTTAAAACATGAACAATTATCTGTCAGTGGAGTAAGGAAAAAAGACTTCATTTAAAGGGAAAACAAGATTTTCTTTGCCCACTTACAGATTTTTGTTTCGTTTTGTTTTAAGAAAAGGAACCTAATTTCTGAATTGATTTAAGATGTTAGACCTTGTTTTCTGAAAAAAAAAAAAAATAAATTCAGTCAGTTCATGCTTACAAGAAAAATATCTGTCAGTGGGTTAAGAAAAGTAAACTTGATTCAAAAGGAACACTTTTTTGTCTTGCTTTAAGCATAAACTTACTTTTTTAAATCTCAATTAAAGCATGTTTGGATATTCATACTGTAAAACAAGACTGATTAATTGAATTATTTTTCACTTGAGTGAGTTTATGCTTAAAACAAGAAAAACATCTGCCATGGGATAAGAACAAATCTTGTTTTAAGCAAAAACTTTTCTCATTTTGCTTCTCAAGTAAACATATCTTGATTTAAAAATGTTTAGATATTTGTACTGAAAAACAACAAGAATACTGTGTAA
Organism: Barbus barbus; assembly: GCF_936440315.1. Classification (NCBI taxonomy): domain Eukaryota; kingdom Metazoa; phylum Chordata; class Actinopteri; order Cypriniformes; family Cyprinidae; genus Barbus; species Barbus barbus. The sequence continues at coordinate 27,790,591 of NC_136756.1, read as the reverse complement.
GATTTTTTTGTTTTTTTGCAGTTTGTAAACTGTGCACAAGAACCCTGGTGTAAAACCTCAAAGTATCCAACCAAAAAAAAAATAATAATAATAATTTTTTAAAAATGACACGTTCACAAAATCAAGAATGCATTTACCATCGTACCGACTTTTTTTACATTTCCTTTTTTCTTGTTTTTTGCCGTTTTTCTCTTTTTATAGTATCGCTCAAGTATATCACAGGTTACTATCTAGAGAGGAAATAGAGGGTAAATTATGTTCCATGCTACATCTTGTTCAGAGAAGGCTATTGCAGACGATTTCTACAACACACACAATCACACGTTGTACGCTTGTATAACAAAAGATCCAAAACATGTCACCAAGAAACTAAATACATATGCAATGTTCACTATTTAGAGTCTTTTAGGACTATCCCTCGGTCAACGTGAAGCTGTCGCACGTCACTTGACTTCGCTGTCCCGTCTTACAGACAAAAGTTGAAAAACTGCTATTCAAAAATTAGCAAATTTGGTCATTGTCTCTCTCTCTTGTTTTGTTTTTAAATAAGTAGTGCTTTTTGATGGCTTAAGACGGAGGTCTTTTATTTCATAATCTCACCCAGTGGCAATCTACAAGACGTCAGTGTGCATTTCATGACACCGCTACGTTAACTCTCCTCAAAACCAGCTAGTGCTGTGACGCAGAATCCAAAGTGACTTTATCAAAATAGCTAAAACGTGTTTATAAATATCTGACGCTTACGCTCTTCGTCTAGAACTCCCACTCCAGCGTCTCCTCGCGGTTGGCGGCCCGCTCCAGGCGATGGATGATGTTGTTGAGGTTGGCCATCTTCTCGTTGCGTCTCTGAGTGCTTTTGTTGAGTTTGGAGTTGAGCGAGGGCGAGCTCGGCGGGTGATGGTGGCTCGGGGCCGGCGGGTTGGGCAGCGACGGGGAGATGGGGGCGGAAGAGGATGGGACGGGGGACACGGACATCATGAGGCCGGGCGAGGACGCGGCGGAGGGTGAGTTGAGCGACACTTCCAGGCTGCTCCGGGACGGTTCGGATGAAGCCTTGAAGCTGACGGGATCCTCGGGCGACTTCTCCAGCTCCTCGCCCTCGTGGCTGTTCCTCGGCGGTTCCTCGTCCTTGACGCCCAGCGAGTGGTGCGGGATTGTTTCTGGGTCGCTTCTGAGCTGGGCGAACTGGACACCCACGGAGAAGCACTTGGCCTGCCGCAGACGGAGCTCCTCGTCCTCGTCCGGCTCGCTGGCCTCCTGTTTGAGGGAGAAGCGGCGTGGGCCGGCGCTCAGGGGGCGGCTGCGGACGGCCGAGGGCTGCTTCCTGTCGTCACGGTCGGACGCGGGGCTGTGGGACGTCAGCGGGGAGTAGTTGCTGTGCTCGGCGTCCGTGTCGTTGTCTTGGAGACCCTCCATCAGGACCTCTCGCCTCATGCGGGACCTGTCGAGAGAAAGACGATGAGAGGAAATGCATTTACTGATTTTATTAGTATGCTACAGTGATGGCCAAAATTATTAAAATATTTCACCAGCTAAAATTATTATTTTTTTTTTTCAAGTCAGTTATTTCTATCTTTTGCTGTGGTGTGTCAGTAGGAAATATCAGTTTACATTTCCAAATATTAATTTTGCCATGCATTGTAATAACCCAGTGAGATTTTTGTGCTCCACACAGAGATCTGATCTGATCATCATCCAGTCTGTCTGGAATGACATGAACAAACAGAATAAACTGAGACAGACTAAATCCAGAAGAACTGTGGCAAGATTCTTCAAGAAAGCTGCAAAGCTCCTGAAAAACTACGCGCAAGTGCACCGAGGGCAAAAGCTGCTTTAAACGCAAAGGATGCTCACCAAACCTAGTTAATAGAAGTTAACTGATAAAGAAAATCTATTTATGACATTATTTTTGACAGCATCCTCATTTTACAGCCTTTTTACACAAGTGCGAGACCTGTTGAGAGGATGATAAGAGGAAATACATTTATTGCTTTTATTAGTATGCTTGCTGTCACTTGATCTCACACATGAGCAATCAGTGATGTTAACTAAAACTCTTAAAAAAAATCAGTAATTGGAAAAAAATTGAAAAATCAAATATAGGTATTAGTTGAAAAAATATAGAAATGAGTAAAATATAGAATGGAAATTGGTAATGCTAAAATGTCAAACTAACGCTGAAATAAAAATTAATCAAAGCTATATAGAAATATTTAAATGAATCATGAACTAATAAATATGAACAAAAACACATAAAATATGTTTAGGTTTAAATAGAAAAATAACAAAACTGAAACAAAAGTTCAAAACATTAAAAAATAAAAATTACAAAAGCACGTAAAATTAAATCAAACTTAAACTGAAATTAAAATAAGAAAACGCACATGTGTGTTCCTGTTACTGTCTGAAAAATAAACAATAACTGAATTAAGTAAAAGTTGTGATGATAAAATAATAAAACTAAAATGAAAATAAATTAGCCATACAGAGCCATTCAGAAATATTTAAAAAAATAAACAAGAATGGTGAAAGCACATAAAAACTAATAAAACTTCAACTAAAATAAGAAAACTGAAAATATTAAAATAAAAGTTAATTCAAAATATGAATAGATACTACAATATATAGTATATATTTCACTATATTGTGAAAAATAAAGAGTAAGTGAAATAAATTTAAGTTGAAATACTAAAATGAATTAAAATTCAAACTACAGAAATATGTAAAAAAAACAACTAATAAATGAAAAATAAGTTACTAAAACTTCAACTAAAATAAAAAAAATTCAATACAAAAATAAAAGCTAATTCAAAACATTAAATACTACAATAGTACATAAATAACACTAAAACAACACTGCATCTCACTACACTGCATGTGTAATTCAGTTTTTGTCTAATTTATTCATAAAATGTCTTAACATTTGGATCAAATCAGGAATATGGTTCACCGCTGCTTTCAATTTCAGTTTAAGAGCTCTTTATTGTAGGATACTCTACTCTTCAAAATGTGCTCTGGTTGTGACTGACCAAGGTAAAATTCTAAGAGTTAGTCAGAAAAAAAATCAGAAATTTAGGGGTATGTCAGAAGTTTATGCCACTGTTAACGCTGTACAGGTGGAGCTGTATGGTTTTCTTGGCCCTCTGTTTTAAACTCCTCAAATATCCTGCAGGTGGAGCCAAACTGCCATTCAAAGCTTCAAGCACTAACGAGTTCAGACACAACTTTGACATCTCTTCTGGGTGTCTTTACGAGGTAAGCATCAGAAGACAGCGGACTCGGACCTGTAGTTGTGGAACCAGTTGATGACGGTGTTGGTTTTGAGGTTGAGCTGGGCGGCCAGCATCTCGATGGTGTGCTGCGAGGGATACGGCTCCTGCAGATACGCCTTCCTCAGAGCTTCCTTCTCCTCGGCCGCCAGCACCACACGGGGTTTCTTGGCCTGGCTGAAGGGGCAGAACTCCAGCGGGGTCAGACCCGGACTGATGCAGTCTGAATGAGCGCCGGGGGAATCGCTGTCTGAGCCGGGACTCAGCAGACCGTATCGCCTCTTCAGATACGCTGGAGAAAACCAGAAACATACACTCTGTATTAAAGCAGCTACTTCAGACGGCTTTACAAATTATGATCAACTGCATCTTCACAGAAAGTGTATATATCATTCACATAAAATTACTAAAACTCCAACTAAAATAAAAAACACTGAAAATATAATAATAAAAGCTAATTCCAAATATTAAATACTATAATAGTACATAAATAACTCTAAAATAACACTGGATCTCAATACATTGCATGTGTAATTCAGCAAATCCAGTTTTGTAAATTATAATCAACTGGATCTTCAAAGTGGATCATAAGTAATAATAAAAAGCTTAAGTTAAAATACTAAATTTAATAAAACTGAAAATACAATAAAAATTACAATAAAAGCTATGCAGAATTATTTTACCCCCCCTCCCCTCCAAAAAAAAACTAAATAAAATAAAAATGACAAAAGCACATAACAAAATTACTAAAACTTCAACTAACATTAAAAGAAAACTGAAAATGTAAAAGCTAATTCAAAATATTAATAAATACCATTACAGCATATCAATACATTTGTTGTTTTTATTTTAATTTATTTCTATATAGTTTAATTTTTTCAGCTTTAGAAATTTTAATATTTTAGTTGTCAAGGCAACATTTCTAATTTAACTTTTTATGTTAAAGTTTTTATTCTAATATTTATATTTTATTTAAGCTTTATTTCGTTTAGAGAAAATTTATTTGAATAGTTTGTTAATTATAACAACCTTTAAACAACAGCATATAAATAAGAGTGTACATAACACTACAATAACATTGGATCGCACTATTTTAAATCTAATTAATCAAATTTAGATCATTTTAGATTAAAAAATGAAAAGACAGAATCAAAAATGAAGAATGAATAAATATTGGAACTAGTCTGTTCTCTTACCTTTCTTCTCCATTTTCTTGACGTCTCTGAGTTTGTCGACGTTGTGCGGGTCGTTGAGCCACAGCTGCATGCGGACGAACGGCTCGCGGCCTTTCAGACTGAGCTTATGCCAGGGCTTCGGTCTGGACAGCAGGTCAGACACCGAACCCTGAGTCAATCCCAGAATGCTCTCTCCAAACAGACGCTGACCTGCATCAACACGCAAGATTACACAGTTACCAACACAGCACACAGTCCTTAGAATTCTCCTTTAGTTGAACATTAAACGTGAATCAGTTCAAAATCTCAGTTTCTACGAATCAATCTTTTGCTTACATTAACTTTTAAAAGTTTTTCTTTCAGTAAGGATGCATTAAATTGACAGTAAAGACATATATAATGTTACAAAACATTTCTATTTCAAATAAATGCTGTTCTTTTGAACTTTCTATTCATCAAAGAATCCTGAAAAATAAAATGTGTCACAGTTTCCACAAAAATATGCAGCAGTTTTCAATATTGATAATAATTAGAAGTGTTTCTTGAGCAGTATATTAGAATGATTTCTGAAGATCATGTGACACTGAAGCCTGGAGTAATGATGCTGAAAATACAGCTGCAGATCACATAAATAAATTACATTTTAATATACATTCAAACAGAAAACACTTATTTTAAATTGCAATAACATTTCATATTATTACTGTTTTTATTGTATTTTTTATCAAATAAATGCAGCCTTGGTGAGCAGAAAACATTAAAAAAACATCACTGGTAGTGTATATATCATTATAGTGTTTTAGTAATATTTTATATTTTCAGTTTTCATTTTAATTTTAGTTTGTTTTAGTAATGCTGTTGCATGATTTTGTCATATTTATGGTTTTCTATCTTTCATATTGCATTAATCCTTTAATACTTCAACTTAAACATTTATATCTACAGGCAACATTTCTAATTCTCATTCAACTTTTTAAGGTTATGTTTTACATATTACATACATATTTCATTTAATTTCAATTGCAAATTTTGAATAGTTTTAGTTAACACAACATTTGATCAAATAAATTCAGCCTTGGTGAGCATAAACCTCACCCGACTTTTGTAGGGTGGTGCAAAAGTGTTAATTGTAGATATAATAAAATGCTGGCATTCACAGAGTGCTGTGTCTGTCGTGCTGTAAATCACCTAAGTTGTTGTCGGTCAGCACTTCCTTCACTCTCTTGGTGATGGCGTACGTGTCCAGCTCCGGAGACATGGCCACCAGCTCCTGGATGCCCAGCGGTGTGTGGGGCTGCTGCGGGACCATCATGCCCGGCGTGCTCTTGCCCCCGTGGGGCTCGGCGTGCTGCGGGTGCTGGTTCTCCTTACTGCTCTCCAGCGCCAGACTCATGGGCTCCAGGGTAATGCTGGGGGGTCTGTCCTCAGGACTCGCAGGAGGGGACGGGGACGAGCGGGTCGTCACAGGGCTCTTATCTGAGAACCAACCACCAAAGCTGATGTTAGCATTCACAGCATTTTATGTGCATTTGTTATATTAAAAACACCAAAATGATGAAATAACACATCTATGGAAGGATAACAACAACATTTAACCATAAAACAAAAGGAGCAGAAACATACTAATTCATATAAAAACTGACATTGTTTTACAATACAAAGATCTAAACATACTTTAATCGAGATTTTAAAAAATCATAAAAAATTATTATAATTAAGTGGGTTTATGCTTAAAACAAGAAAAAATATCTGTCAGTGGGGTAAGAAAAGAAGTGTTATTTTTTACCTTTGAATTAAGTTGATTTTTCTTACCCCACTGACAAACCTTTGTTCATGTTTTAAGCATAAACTCAATTAATTTAGGTTTTTTTTTCCAGAACACAAGACTTAATATCCTAAGTCATTTTGCATCTCAAGTCAATTTATTTCGACTTTTATTTAGACATTTGTTCTGGAAAAACAACATCAAAAATACTAAGAAAAACATGATTTATTTATTTAGCATACATTTAATGAAGCCTAACTGTAATATGTTTGGCATTTTCCTATCATTTCAATTACAATTAATCACATTAAACATTACTAGAATGCCAACAATTATAATAATTATGATAATAATAATAACAACAACAACACAACTGTTTTTCTAATAGTATTTGTGCCTGATTTTCTATTATTCTAAGAGTCTAACTACTATATTTTTTATCAAAATGCAAAATAAAACAATGATTTTGCTTAAACAGTACAGTAAGTGAAGATTAATGTTCAAATATTTTGCACTTTACCATCATTTTCATTACAATTAAGCAGATTTCCTCCTAAAACTATCAATCCTGAAAGGCTAAAAGGTCTCTTTACTGTAATATTATTAAATAATATATGATCATTTTTATTATAATTATTATTATTTATGTTATATTATAAATAATTCTCCCCCTGACTGTTTTAAGTTTCCCATTACTATAATAAAATGATCAAATATAGAAAAAAACCCAATGATTTTTATTGAAACAGTACAAAAAATATTACTACTATGTAGTAGTAATGAATCATTTAAACCTATACTTCTTTTAGTAATCCAGAAATGAGAAAAGCCCCGCTGGCAGTGACGATGACTGACCCTGGCTGTGTGTTTGTGACGATGACTGACCCTGGCTGTGTGTTTGTGACGATGACTGACCCTGGCTGAGGCTGTGGTTGGGCAGCTGGTTGAGTCCGTGACCCAGCTGGTCCAGCAGCCAGAGCTGCATGCGTATGAACGGCTCGCGGCCCTTCTGAGTGAGCTTACTCCAGGGTTTAGGTCTGGATAACATGTCGCTCACACTGCCCTGAGACAAACCCAACACCTGCCAGAGACACACAGACAGACCACGACACCTTCAAATGAGTCTGAACTAATAAAGTTCATAATAAAACAGAAGCACCACTGTTTGAATCAGCTTTCACTGGCCATATCCTACTGACCACTAGATGGCAGCAAACACAATCCAGGAACTTCATGTAGCAGCTCATTACTGAACTTAATCTCTCAAGAGTTTAGGATCAGTAAGTTTTTTGTTGTTGTGTTTTTTTTTTACAGAAATTAATACTTTTATTCAGTAAGGATGCATTAAATTGATGATTTCTGAAGGATGATGAGACACTGAAGACTGGAGAAATGATGCTGAAAATACAGCTGCAGATCACAGAAATAAATGACATTTTACAACATACTGAAATACAAAGCAGCAATTTAAATTGTAATAACATTTCACAATATTACTGTTTTTACTGTATTTTTTAATCAAATGAACACAGCCTTGGTGAGTAAAAGAGAATGATTACAAAAATCTTACTGACCCAAAACTAGTATATATATTATTTGATATATATTTATATTTTATATATATTATTTTGCATTGCTATTTTTTCTATTTTGGAATAACATGCACAGATGAATCACAATAAGACCAGAAATATGGTTTTGATTTAATGTCGACAACAAAAATGACATTTTAATGTTGATTTGTGGGTATCAGATACCAAAACAGATTTATGCCATTTCCACACAATAAGATTACATTTGTGCCAGATTTTTGTGGAAAAAACCGTTTCATGCACTGATTCCTTTGATCTCGACTCATTACAGGAAAACTTCCTCTCCAGCTGTGCTGTCTTAGGACACGCAAACAATCTCAACAGGGTTATCATCATTCACTAAAACTAAAACCTTACATGAAACATTTTTGTTACTTGAGATAAAATAAATATGAAGTGAAATATAAGACAATATATATAAAATAATAGAATATAGTATATAAAAAGTTTAGCATTTTACCATAATTTTCATTCAAATGAAACAGATTTTCCCCTAAAAGTACTAAAATAATAATAATAATAATAATAATAATAAACCCTAAAAAAGCTAAATAATAGTATTCAATGAAATTAAAAATAATTAAAAAAAGTAAAGGAAAATTAATAAGGAAAATACAGAGAATAGAAAAATAAAAACAAATAAAAAATATTAGTATATTAATTATACTAATAAAAGTTGCGCCAAATACTGAAGAAGTTTGTATATGCAAAAATATTGCTGTGGAAACTCAAAAAAGTATAAACAATTTCAACAAGAGAAAAAGTTTGCACACATAATCGTAAAAAAACTTTCAAAAATAGCATATTTTAATGGACATGTTTGATGTTCTTCTTTATTTTATGATTATGCAGTAATAGCTTTGGATATCAATGAATATTAGCACACATATTGATGCTTCATGCTATTGGGTATAAAGGCATTTTTAAGTTAACTTTTATTACTGCTGTCAAATTATTAATCGCATCCAAAATAAAAGTTTTTGTTTACATAATGTGTGTGTGTACTGTGTGTATATTTATTATGTATATATAAATACACACGTTTTGAAAATATTTTGAAAATATTTACATGTATTTAAATGTATATATTTATATAATTTATATTATATATAAATATATTTAATGTATAAATATAAAATTTTTCTTAAATATATACATGCATGTGTGTATATTTATATATACATAATAAATATACACAGTACACACACACATTATGTAAACAAAACCTTTGCGATTAATCACGATTAATTGTTTGACAGCACTAGTTTTTAAGTTAAATTTTAAATATCTTAATAGAAAATTTTGAATGGAAAACATTGCACTGATGATGTTGCACTTTTTGACCTCTGAATAAAAGCATTTTGTAAGAAGTTCTTGGATTATAATTATGTGTGCTGTTCTAACACTGCAGTAAAGCCCACCTTCTCTCCGAAGATCCTCTGGCAGATCCCGTTCTTGGCCAGTTTTTCCTTCACCTGCCGGGTGAGTTCGAGGGTATCCACCTCGCGGTACATGTACATCTCGTACTGCTCCGGGGTCAGTGGCGGGACGGTGGGCTTCAGGGTTCGGGGGATGTAGGTGGGGTAGTACGACACCCGTCCTCCTCCGCAGGGTGGCTCTCCGCTGACCGACGCATCCGGCTCCACCTTGATCTCCAGCGGCCGTCCCAACACGGGCTCGTCCTCAGGGGCGGGCGCTTCCTCGCCGTTCACGGGACAGTCTCCGTTCTCCATCCGTGGCCAGGGATGAGGCATGGACGCATGTCCCGTGGATGAAGAGGAGGAGAGCGACGGAGACACAGAGGTGAAGGGGTGAGTGGTGCCGCCCACGCTCATCACGACTGCGCTGCGCTCGGCGGACCAGTGCTGGTCGAAATACGCACCGGCCTCGCCGATCTCCGACTTCACCTTGCGGATGATGTTTTGGACGAAGGCGGCGGGGGACAGGACGCTCAGGGGCGTCTGAGGGCTGCCAGCGGGATTGGACATACCCTCTTCCTGTTTGATGAAGGGTGGCGTGGGGGGCGGCTGAGCCTTGGTGGGGTCCTGCAGGGCAAGACGCTCGCTGGAGGACGCCCGGCCGCACACCTCCATCTCCAGCAGGGCCTGCTGCTGCGCCTGCATTTCTCGACGGGCCTGCTCCAGGATGCTCTTGATGGTTTCGTCCGAACTGCTGCTTCCTCCGGAGCTGTTACGGCCCGATGAGCAGCCCAGAGACGACTTACAATCTCCTGCCCGACACACACAGATCACAACATGAGTTTGCACTGCTAGTCGGAAGCAGTTTTAACTCGACATCAGTTTCCCAAAACAAAAGTGGTGCGCAAGACACACCACAACAGCCAAACTGTTAAAAATAAAATAATAAATGATTAATATTTATAATATATAAATAATTATGATATTAAAATATAAACAATAGTAAAGGTATTTAGTTATATTAATATTTTGTGTTTGATCATATAATAAAATAAAATAAATATTTCATTATTATAAGAATTAATTATTATAATAGCCAAACTAGCACTAGCATGTGTGTAGACAAATAATTATTTATTAAAATAATTATAACAAATAAATCAATAAATGATTTTAATATTAAAATATTTTAAATATAATAAAATAATTTTAATCTTAAAATAAGCTAATTATATATAAATATTATATATATTTAATAGTACATTTTAATTTATATTAATATTTTGTATTTCATAATACAATAATAAAATTTATATTTAAAATATTTCATTATTCTAAAAATATTTAAAATATTATATAATGTTAAAAGTATTAAATTATATTAATATTTGTATTTGATAGAATTAAATTAATTTAAAATACTGAATTAATAAAAATTATTATTATTATTTAAATTTATTTATTAACAATTAAACAGAGCAGACATACATTTTAATGGTAGTGTATTAGTAGTATATTTTCTGAGACCATCTTTAAATTTATTATTTAAAATATTCAATGCTCTAAGATGCTGTAAAAATATTTGTAATCTGTATTTTTGTCTTTGTATCTCAACATCCTTCAATAAATTTACCAAAGAAGCTAAATTACATAGGACAGTAAGAGAATATATTTTTAGAGAACATAATTTGAAATTTATTTTTGCCATTTTTTTTCAGTAATTTCAATTGAATTCATTTGTTTTAGTATATACCTGACTAAATGTTGTTATAGCTAGGTTTAAATATATATTTAAGCACATATTTATGCTTAAAATGTTTGTTCTTTTTATATTTATGTTTAAAATAAATCATGGTGAGAAAAATACATTTAATTCAGGATATACTGTCTTATATTCCTCAAATTGCTATATTTTACTGGATTTTTATTATTATTTGTTTTTTTTTGTAGTGAAGTAAGTAATTTTGGACAAAAATGAGCAGATGATTCCAACACACATCAGGCATCCCATTATGCAAAACAATCCTGCAACAGTATCGTATGCACAGCTGCGTAGATCAAAGTGTGCTTCACTGCTGCTGTGTGTTGTTGTTGTGCAGGTGGCAGTGTGAGATTCATAAACTGCCTGTGGATTCGGTGTCTTTGTACCCACCTCTTTGTGACTGGATCTCCTTCTTGGCCTGCTCTAGAATGTTCTTGATGGCATCATCTGACCCAGTTTCAGGAGTTCGGATGCGAGGAGTGATGCTCCCTGTCGGAGAGAGTAAAGGAGAGAGAGGAGGTGAGGTGAGTGGGTCGGCTGATCAGAGAGCAGCTCCAAAGCCTCGCGTTTGATTGCTAGATCAATGGCCGCCTTTGAGAAGCTGGCATCAAGTGAGTGTGCGCTAACTCGTGAACGCTTTACTTTCAAACCAGAGCTGAGAGCATCACAACAAATGCAGGCTTTGGGAGGGAGCGCGGAAGCTGCGCGCAAATACAGCGCTAGAAACGCTTGTACAGGAAACCGGATTGCTTCTCTCTGGGGGTCTGAAGCGGTTCGATGGGGTTTAGAGGGATGAGACATCTTCAGGATGTCAGATGGGGCTGTGGGATCGGTCAAAGACATGAAACACAGCTCACGAGCCATTTAACTTCCATAATGTGAAATCAAATCAGAAGGAAATAGCAGGTGGATAATATTAGGTGTGATCTCTCATGAAACCTGTCAGGGTCATATTTCACCTCAAATTAAAAGAAACAAATGTTGTATTTTTAATATATATATATACATTTTATTTTATTTTTACCATGAAGATGATATTGTGAATAAGAAAATATGTTTAATTATTATTTAAATTGTAAAATATTCATATATCACAGTAGTATTTGTTGTGATTTAAAATTAATACATTATTATTGTATTTACTGTAGCTCAAAATTACCCCTCACTCTAAAATCTGATTGGTTAATACTAATGTTGTCTATAGGACCAATAAGGATGCTGCTCCAAGAAGATATTTTGCGCTATAAAAAATATACATACATCCATCAAATTTATCCAACAAAAATACTATCATATATACATTTTAATATATTTGACCTGGCTTTAGTTAAAATATCATATATGTAAAAATATTATAAAAACATTATATTATTTTATAAAATACATAATTGTTTTATAAAATATATCAGAAGACAATTTATGCAGTTTATTAACTTACAGCATTATTAAAATGTTTTATCTCATAAAATGTTCTGCTATATTGTCATGTATTGTTTGGTAAAATGTATGTAAAATCAATTATTAATTATTTTATATTTTAATTTGCATTTATATGTAAAATATTAAAATTTATATATATATACTGTATATAGTCTAGCGAATATTTAACTTCAATCATTTTTTTGTAAAGGTAGTATTTCATTTTGATCATTAATTTTAATTTAAATTAATAATTTATATAATATTTTAATAATTTTATTAAATTATTACTATCAAAATTAAATATAGAATAAAACTCATGCTCTCTCTCTCTCTCTATATATATATATATACTTACAGCAAAATTATTTAATTTAATAATAATCTTTATTTTTAATAAATACAAATAGAAAAATAGAATAAAAACTATATATACATACAGTCAAATCAAAAATGATTCAGACATCAGATATAATTTTTTGATATTTTTTACTAGTGGGTGCAGGACACTATAGTTCATTTATGTAAGTGAGGATAGCAAAATAAAGTAAACTGTGACATATTATACCCCAAAATTTGATTTGACACTTTGACCTGACCATGTTTTTCTGACCAAGTTATCTGACTTTATCAAGTTGAATTTGTTCTGACAGAGTTTAACTCTGAGATAGTCATTTTATTACCATTTTTCTAAACTATAGCGAATAAACTGTGATAATGTGAGAAATGTTGAAGGTGTCTGAATAATTTTGGGCTTGATTGTACACTCACCTAAAGGATTATTAGGAACACCATACTAATACTGTGTTTGACCCCCTTTCGCCTTCAGAACTGCCTTAATTCTACGTGGCATTGATTCAACAAGGTGCTGAAAGCATTCTTTAGAAATGTTGGCCCATATTGATAGGATAGCATCTTGCAGTTGATGGAGATTTGTGGGATGCACATCCAGGGCACGAAGCTCCCGTTCCACCACATCCCAAAGATGCTCTATTGGGTTGAGATCTGGTGACTGTGGGGGCCATTTTAGTACAGTGAACTCATTGTCATGTTCAAGAAACCAATTTGAAATGATTCGAGCTTTGTGACATGGTGCATTATCCTGCTGGAAGTAGCCATCAGAGGATGGGTACATGGTGGTCATAAAGGGATGGACATGGTCAGAAACAATGCTCAGGTAGGCCGTGGCATTTAAACGATGCCCAATTGGCACTAAGGGGCCTAAAGTGTGCCAAGAAAACATCCCCCACACCATTACACCACCACCACCAGCCTGCACAGTGGTAACAAGGCATGATGGATCCATGTTCTCATTCTGTTTACGCCAAATTCTGACTCTACCATCTGAATGTCTCAACAGAAATCGAGACTCATCAGACCAGGCAACATTTTTCCAGTCTTCAACCGTCCAATTTTGGTGAGCTCGTGCAAATTGTAGCCTCGTGCAAATTGTAGCCTCTTTTTCCTAATTGTAGTGGAGATGAGTGGTAACCGGTGGGGTCTTCTGCTGTTGTAGCCCATCCGCCTCAAGGTTGTGCGTGTTGTGGCTTCACAAATGCTTTGCTGCATACCTCGGTTGTAACGAGTGGTTATTTCAGTCAAAGTTGCTCTTCTATCAGCTTGAATCAGTCGGCCCATTCTCCTCTGACCTCTAGCATCAACAAGGCATTTTCGCCCACAGGACTGCCGCATACTGGATGTTTTTCCGTTTTCACACCATTCTTTGTAAACCCTAGAAATGGTTGTGTGTGAAAATCCCAGTAACTGAGCAGATTGTGAAATACTCAGACCGGCCCGTCTGGCACCAAGAACCATGCCACGCTCAAAATTGCTTAAAATCACCTTTCTTTCCCATTCTGACATTCAGTTTGGAGTTCAGGAGATTGTCTTGACCAGGACCACACCCCTAAATGCATTGAAGCAACTGCCATGTGATTGGTTGATTAGATAATTGCATTAATGAGAAATTGAACAGGTGTTCCTAATAATCCTTTAGGTGAGTGTATATATACATATATAAGGGTTGGTTCGGTCCACTCACCTCTCTGGCGAACCTGAATGGTGCGTAATGCCAGGATGTTTTGCTCATCCGACAGGAACTGCTTCATTTTGATGAAAGGCTCTTTGCCCTTGACGGTGAGCTTCCTCCAGGGTTTGGGTCGAGCCAGGATCTCGCTGACTGAGCCCTGCGAGAGGCCCAGCACATAGTGGCCGAACACACGCTGACCGATGTTGTGTTTCAGCAGCTGGTCTTTGACCTGAAACGCAATTTCTGCCGTGTCCAACTGATCGTCGTCTCCTCCCCCCGAGCTTCCACTCTCCGATTGGTCGCTTGGCATGCCTGTCTCCATGGTGATAGGCATTGAGGCGTTCTGATTGGTTGACATGAGGGCCGCTTTGGCAGCGTAGAGGGCGGTGGGGAATGCCATGATGGAGCTAGCGTCTTTCTTGAAGAGCGGAGACAGGAGTTGCTTCTGCAGGAGCTGATCTCCGGGAAGCTTCTCGCCCGAGAAGGGTGACACTGAGAAGGGGCGGGGCAGTTCGTGAATGGAGGAAGGCGTGTCAGTGGTGGGCGGTCCCGGGCTGGAGGAAATGCGGCCATCTATGGGCAGTGTTCCTGGAGGAGAGGAATACGACCCCGCCGGGCGACTCACGTCCTTACTGGAGTCCTCAGAGTGACCCTCGTCTTAGACAGAGAGAGAAAATACATGTTTGCTTGATAAAACTGATAATTATGGCTTTAAAATCTGACATGGTGAGCCATATTAAAAGCTGCTGATGAGACAGAAATGTTTTTCACAGCTACTAAATAAAGTAAAAATAAAATATTATTAAATACTCATTTATACAGTTTAGCATTATTAAATACTTATGTAAAAATATAATTTTGATATGAATTTAATTTTAAATTAATAATCAGATTTCATTGAATTATTAGTATAATTGAAATACAATATAGAATTAAAAAGTATATACATAGACAAAAATAGAATAAAAACTATATATATATATATATATATATATCTCATCGATACAGTTTATTTAGCATTTTTATACAACATATTTCCCACATAAAATGTTTAGCCGTATTTCCCTTAAAATACTGTGGCAGTACCATGGTACAGTGATGATGTCAATATGTTTCTACCATAGTACCATATATCATGACTCTAAATGAATAACATATTCATGTACCGTGGTATTTACATGGTACTCCAAGGAAGTGTTGTTTTTATGGTTTTAGTTTATTTCACTTGAAAGACAGAAGGGAAACGTTTAATGGCATATTTGTGAACGTAAACAGACACATACTTACTGCTGTTGTGTAACACTCTGACTTTATCCACAAGAAATTTGTGAGAGGGCAGAAAGGCTTCTTTGTCCAGCAGCAGAGCCTCCGCGGTTTTGGCCGATTCCTGCACACACACACACACACACACACACACACACACACACACACACACCACAGGGCAGTTAAACTCTCGTGATCGATGCAGATCTACATTATGGATGATGCTAGTGAGGCGTTCACACGGATCGCTGTGGCGTTTCCTCATTGACAGATGCAGGCAACTGTTTTTTTCTGGAGAACTTTATTTGTCTTTTATTTCAGAGGGTCCGTAACCGTATGTCAATATAACGCAGGACTGTTAAACAACCCTACAGCTCTTGCTTCACTCACCTGGGATGAACTTCCATTGGCTGATGCCAGTTTCATGGCTTTCAGGATGCTGCAGGGGACACGACCATACGTTAACATCACCATCATCGTACATCACCTTTATAGCATGTGCTCCAGCAAAACCTCACCTGAGTTCTGTTTTGATCTCTTCATAATCCATCTGGGACTGTATTTTGGCCTCCAGGGTCTGTGAAGACACAAATCAAGATGTTAATTATGGGTCATTGATTAATCACTACAGTCCAGAAAGACAACAGATGGAAACATAACCAAAGTGGAGTAAGACTGATTTGCTTGGTTTCTTCATCAAAATGATGCTTTAAACAAACACTACTGCTCAGAAGTTTGGGGTTGGTAAGATTTGGTGTTTTTGAAAGAAGTCTCACCAAGGCTGCATTTATTTGATCAAAAATACAGTAAAATCACCAATATAGTGAAATATTATTTAGTTTTATAATAAAGGTTTTCTATTTGAATGTGTTTTAAAATTTAATTTATTCCTGTGATAAAAGCTGAATTTTCCGCATGATTACTCACATGATCCTTCAGAAATCATTCTAATATGCTGATCTGCTGTTCAAGAAACATTTCTGATGATTATCAATGCTGAGAACAGTTGTGCTACTTCATATTTTGGTGGAAACTGTCATTTTTATTTTATTTTAACTGATTATTTGATATGAGTAGACAGTTTAAAAAGTACAGCATTTATTTGAAATGTATATTATACATTATAAATGTATTTCCTTTCATTGTTTGATCAGTGTTTAACTGAATAAGTGTCTTATTTTCTAAGCAAAAATCTCACTGATACATATTTTGATAAATTTTATGCATCCTTAGTGAAAATTAAAAACAGTTGACAAGTTTATGTTTGTTAATGTTGTTTTTTCTCTCTTTTACAAAAGTGCTGGAATCTCTGGATTTTTGGATGCAGTGTAAGTTGCTTTGGATAAAAGCAAACGTAAACATGGTAAAATGTGTTAAATGGAGCTGCGAATACTATGCATATATGCAAATACACATCACACTCTTATTAGCAGCTGAAAGCATATTCAAATCAACCAAAAATATGTGAAAATATGTACGTGTGCCGCTTTAAAAAAAAATCTGCAACCGTGATTATCGAGTTACATTACATGCTTTTGAACTATAACATCCTGACCTCGTATTACGGCTCTCACCTCTATAGCTTCTGACTTATAGGCCAGCTGCCGCTCCAGCTCTGCGATCTGATTGGCCGAGGAGTCCTGGACTTCCTGTAAGGTGAACTGGAGTCTCTGGACGTTCTCGAGCAGTCGCAGGATCTCTCTGTCCTTGGAGAACAGCACCGCCTCCAGCCGGGACAGCGAGGTCTCGTCTCGCTCGCGCTCCCTCTCCTGAGACGGCAAATGAAGGGAGATCAGGGGGACGGGGAGTCTTTTCAACTTTAAAATCTGCTCCTGCTCGCTGGCTTCCTGTAATCACAGTGCCTCAAAGAGCCACTAATGAAGTTCCAGTGGTGTGGGAGCAACTGATAATTTCCTCCCACTGCAGACTGGACGTGTTAAAGTGGCAATTTGCAATCGCCCGGCTTTCATCTAAAAGAGAGAGTCATTCTTACCTCCTTGGGTCGCTCCTCTGATGGGCCGGTCCCTTTAGAAGTGCTGGTGAGCTGCTCCCTCAGCTTCTCCACCTCCCTCTGGGCCAGATCCGCTCTCTGCCATCAAACACACAAGTTCGAAAAACTTTAGAGCCTGTGTGTGCAGTGACCCCAAAAACATTTAGACACTTGCGCCACACTTAAAGCATGTGAAATAATAGTCAGAAATGGAACAGTTTATTTAGGCGTTAATACGCAAATTTCAAAGGTCCCTAAATGAACAAAACGATCCAAACTTTGCACAAACACAATCTACTCCATGCCTTCTGTCGTCTGATTGATCGTTTAGGCATTTTTTTCCAAGTAAAAGGCCTTTTAGTGTAATTGTACAAATGTTGGCTTGTGCTTTGTGTGTCTTTTTACTGTCAAATCTTTTTTTATAAACATTAGAATAACTTTGATATTGTTAGTAATATTTCAAGATGAACACTTACTGGACTGAAACAGGTTTACTTGATTATCCAGATATCTTTTTTTTTTTTTTTTAGAAAAATCATGTTAAATGTGAGTATCAAATATGATCATCAGGCTTTTGAGAAATGTTTATTTGTTCATCTCTCAATCATTATCATATGGCATATCAAGCTAAATTAAAATGGCAAACTAGCTGAAATGAAATACGTTTTAAATATATTATTTTATTGACATTTAAACCAATTTTATTTAATTTGCTTTATGGTTGTGGTTTTAATTGAATACACCTATAATAACCCTGGTGCCATAAAGGTATTTTTTCGGTTACTTTTATTGCAGATTGTATTGTTGTTGTTTTTTTTTAATATTTAGATTTTTTTTTTTTAGCATTTTTAATTTAGTTTGAATTTTAGCTAGGATTTTAGTAATTTATTGGTGTCATTTTGTCATTTTTATTATTTGTTTTCTTCAGTTTTAGTTTGTTCTTGTCATATGTCAAGTTAAAATAAATTAAAATCAGAAACTAGTTAAAATAATTAAAAATATATAAGTTTGTAGTTTTAGTTAACTATAATAACCCTGATGTCATATGTGTTTTTGGCCACTTTTATTGCAGACTGTATGTTTTTTTTCCATTTTCATATAAATTTTAGCTAAAGTTTTTATCATTTTTAATATCTATATATTATAGTAAATTAAAATGAGAAACTAGTTAATAAAATAAGTTAATAAAAATATTTAATTTTATTTGATGTTTTTATGGGACATAGTTTCTATAACCACCCTGGTGCCGAAGTGTTTTTTCAGCCATATATATAGCAGACTGTTTAGGTTTAGGACGGCGTGCAGTAAAATCCTGGGAAGGCAGTTGGAGCATCAATACAAATCAGGGCCAAACGTTCCCAGAGATCCAGAATCAAATGAACAATCAGGCCGACCGGAACAAGAACGCCCTCGAAAGCCCAATCAGAGGAGATTTACAGGTGCCGCGCAACATCCGCGGGTAAAACAGCGTTCTGCTGAGGCTCGTGTTTACTTGCAGGCACTTTCTTCTCAAACTGTTTACCTGCTCTGTCACACTCGGCCTGCTAATTAATGACTCATTTTCGAATCATTTATCTAAGAGCTGCTGGCGAAGGGAGAAAAAGCAAATCACAGTGGAAAAAAAGGAAGCAATCAGCGCAATGAGATAACTAACAGCCCTCCTCGTTCGCCACATCGCTCTCATCTCTCAGCATCCATCTCTCTCTCTCCTGTCCTCCGCTGCTCGCACGGCACCATGGGAAAGAGTGCTGGCTAATCACGGGCCTGCGAGAGCGAGGACGAGGAGGGTGGTGGGGGAGGAAGAGGGGCTGCAGGGGCGTATAATTAAACTCAAAGCTTGATTACGAAGGTGATTATCTTGGCGACGCGGCGTCTCAATCAGAGGCTGAGAGGAGGGCACCGCACTCACCTGGTTGGCCTTCCCCAGGTTCGCCATTAGCGCGCCCATCTCCTCCACTCTGGAAGACACAAACCTCGCGTTAAACATCACGTTTAATGCTCACATGCAATTACACACAGAGTGCCATGTTTAGTAGGAAAGTTGTTCTGAAATGAGTTCGCCAAGCGACAAAAAGGATTAAATAACAATAAATACAGCATTTAAACAAGTAGTTTACTACATTAAGTTTGCGAAAGTTAACTAGCATAGCTATTAGCTAGTTACCATAGCCTCGATGTGGTCATTATAGTTAAAAAATAAATAAATAAATAAATTTTTGCTACTCAAAATAAAATAAACGTTAACTGTAATAAAATAATATAAAATAAAATAAACTTAAACTTTATTTCAGCAAGTTGCCAAAGCAATATTTCTTATGTTCATTTAAATAAACTTAACTAAACAACTAAAGCTAAAATAATATATATATATATATATATATATATATGTGTGTGTGTGTGTGTGTGTGTGTGTGTGTGTATGTATGTATATATAAACACAAAAACTAATTAAAATAACAAAAACAAAAATGTTAAATATTAAAATAAGAACTAATTCAAAATATTAATAAAACTAGAACAGTGTGCTTATAAAAAAATATATTTTGTGTTTAATAATGTTTTTGGTGTAAATAAATATTCAATTACATTTAATTAAAAGAAAAAATGTAAGAGCTAACTACAAAAATAGCCTAGTGTTTAGTGAAATTTTATGTACATGTACAATATTACAGAATTATATATTATATAATATTAGATTATGTACATATATGAAAATATTACAATTATACATTTGATTACATTGAATGTATACATTTCTAAAAATGTATTTAAAAACTTTGTATTTTGTCATGTGTAATTAAATCTTAAACATACAAACCACAGTAAGTAAGATTTTGCCTGATTTTTAGTGTGACACGACTGAAAGGAAAGACTTCAGTGAGTCATTTATGAATTCATTGTGTGAACGATTCATCAGACTGATTCAAACAGGTTACTTGAGTGATTCAATAATAAAAACCTCCTTCTAAGATTGGACTAGATATTATGACTCTAGAGTAACAAAGGTTCAAGTGTCTAGTTTTAAACAATACCAGATTTTTAAATATAGGCCTTAGGGTTCAAGAGCTACAGACATTTTATTTGGTTGTCGTTTTTCCCCAAATGCTCAAAAATAGGGGCGCAGGGTAAGAGTTTAATCAGACTACGCTGGTTGTGATGCATCTTTTTTGAGTGCAGCAAGCGAAGACGATGCAATAGAAAGATGTGAATCAGTGTTTCTTTCACCATCACTGAATTTCAGGAAACACTTTTGTTAGACGAGAATATTACACACTGCTAAATGCATTGGCATCAACATCACAGTGCAGAAACAATACCAAAAACCTCCAAATGCAAAGGATAAGCTTCTCCAGTATTTACACATACATCTGCCTAAAACGTGTCCTTTTCTCCAGAGAAACCTCGTAAAGCACAAACAGAAGAAATACAGAAATGAACACAAGTTCAGAAGTTCTTAAGGGAGTCACTGAAGTCAGTAAAATGCAAGGTTTGCTTTCATTAGAGTCGAGTGAGTCATATCTTATCTAGCGCTGCGTTCGGCATCATCGTATCCCAACATGCCCACACTCGCGCGCTCACGCTCGGCACAATCAGAGAACTCTCATTTGAATAGTGTCTCGGGGAGATTATTCATAAGGTTTGTTTGAAGTTCAACAGTTTCCTCTCAGCCATCAAGGGAGTTGATTTTCAAAAGGTGGAGAGGCAGCGGAATAAAGAGGAGTGAAAGATTGATTAAACGTGAGTCTCTGAGGTTGCACTAAACAAAGATACCTTCTCAATTAGACGAGGTTTGCTTTAAGA
Source organism: Barbus barbus (assembly GCF_936440315.1). Lineage (NCBI taxonomy): Eukaryota > Metazoa > Chordata > Actinopteri > Cypriniformes > Cyprinidae > Barbus > Barbus barbus. Next base: position 27,769,108 of record NC_136756.1, on the reverse strand, counting down.
GCACAATCAGAGAAATTTAGTCTGAGGAGAGGACCGTTCAGAGCACTCGCCAGCCACATGGGCCTTTGAGTTTCTCCGTCTGCCGCCTGTCTGAGTCGAGATCCAGAATGCAGTCGTATCATCGGCGGCTGCAGAAGGAGAACCGAACGGACATCTGTCAGCTGAGCAGAAACTGAAATATCCTCTTGATCTGAACTGAATGAAAACTGTCTGTCTATCAGAACAGGACCAGATTTACTCGAGCTGTAATCTAGCAACATAGACGATTGTGATGAGCTTTACGGGACAAATCTATTAAAAGCTTTTCAGTGGACGGTTAAACACAGACAGATTTGAAAGAGCATTAAGTTGACCAAAAGTGCCGAAAATAAACCTTGTGACTCTTGTGACCTGACAGATAATGTAAACTTTAAAGTGCCCCTATTATGGATTTTTGAAAATTGTGACCTTGGACCACAAAACCAGTCATAAGGGTCAATTTTCAGAAATTGAGATCTATACAACATCTGAAAGCTGAATAAATACGCTTTACATTGATGTATGGTTTGTTGGGATCGGACAATATTTGTCTGAGATTCAACTATTTGAAAATCTGGAATCTGAGGGAGCAAAAAAAATCTAAATATTGAGAAAATCACCTTTAAAGTTGTCCAAATGAAGTTCTTAGCAATGCATATTACTAATCAAAAATGAAGTTTTGAAATATTTAGGTTTGAAAAATGTACAAAATATCTTCATGCAACATGATCTTTACTTTATGTCCTAATGATTTTTGGCATAAAGGAAAAATAGATAATTTTGACCCATACAATGTATTTTGGCTATTATTGCTACAAATATACCCCAGCGACTTAAGACTGCTTTTGTGCTCCAGGGTCACAATTACCTTTCGTGCAGTGTGTAACACAGCTCTAAGTGAATGAAAACATCCGTTAGCGCAAAGTTTTAAATCTTTAAATCTAAATAACACAAAGTTTTAAATCTGAAAGTGCACCGTGTATAAAGTTATTGTCTCTCAAAAGAAAGAGTCGACTCTGAATAATTGAAACGAGTCGTTTCTCGGGTTGGTCTGAATGAAAATGCAAATTCATTCTTTGCCACTAGCTGCTGCTTTTGGAGCGGTAAAAATAGCGGTTTCCCCTGTAACACTGTACACAAAGCAGCACTGCGCTCACAAACACTGCTTTATCAGGCATTACAGGTGAGATGAAATGAAAATGAGACCAATCAGACCAATCACCACAGATTAGTGTCACGCAAAGGAGGGGTTTGGAAAAATTAATCGTTTGGGAGTCATTGAGCAAGTAATATAAAAATAAATGCATATTATAAGAAAATGAAAGTGTTTTTTGACCTTGCATGCATGTCAACCTGTTGTTGGTGACTCCCAAAACCAAAATATGAACCTTTCATTACCCATAACAGGGCACTTTAAGACCAATTAGCATACTACTCATACTAACTTCTGTAGTATGTAAAAATGCCAAATATGAAGTATGTACTGTAAAAAAATTGTGCATTTCTTCTCTTTTCTAGGTTGCTTCCTAATCTAGTTTCTAGTCTATTAAACCTGGCATTGATTATTATGAACATTGTTGGTTTTTGGACTAAAAGATCCTGTTTTTTAAGTCGTTATGGTTAAAAGAATCAGCTAAAAACATAAATGTTATTACATAACCGTGTGACAATAGGTGAGGTCATAGACTACATAAAAACATGGGCGTAGTGTCCATGACATCACCCACCCAGAAACCTCTGAAGAGTGTTTTTGAAGTTCAAAGTGGGCGGAGCCAGTCATTGCCATTTTGGCAGCGTGTCACTGCGCATCACTCCCAGGTAATCAAAAATGGGCAAAAAGGTGGGACGTGGGTAGAGCTGGTTGATGAAACCAGGCCTGCCTAGCTCGACAGTGGTGACAGCAGCTGTCACTCAAGTGGCCACGCCCTTAATTAGGCAGAAATTGTGCAATTGTCATGAAGGACAAAATTAGCTATACAGACCAAAACCTCTTTTTGTACCAGGCTATAAACACATTTTTTCTGCTGTAAAGTTGAGCATTTTAATTTGGGGGGTCTATGGGACTGACTCCCTTTTGGACCCAGTCTCCAGCGGCCAGTCGATGAATTGCAGTTTACAGTAAGTCACTTCCGTGTTGGTTTCAAGAGAGAGACTGGAAGGTTGCCGTATTCCATAATGCAATGCACTCGACTGTGACCAAAAATCTGCATAGTTCCTTTTTGTTTTTACGCAAACTTAAATTGAAATGTGATACAAAATTATAATTAAAAAAACATTTATAGGCCTAATTCATGACTCAACCTAACAGTGACAAACATTGACCAAATCTGAATTGAATAAAAAAAAAAGTTCTCAAACGTGTGCATATACCCACAAAATGAGTTGCACTAAAATTTAAAAAATAATAATAAAAAAAAAATAAAAATAATAAATTATATTATATATTTTATGTAACATTTTTAAATTTGTTTTGGTTTCATTTATATTATATATTTTTTTTCATATTTATATTGACATTTTTATCATTTCAAATATTATTTAGAAATAATATAAAAAATAAACAGAAAATTATATAAAAATAATTATTGCTGACAACTCACTGAATTAAACATGCATATGAGGTCAAAAAAAAATATTAATAAAAATGTATTATTAATACAAATGTATTAATATTATAAAATTAATTTATTATAATTTTAATTACAAACTGTAGAAACCCAATTCAACCCTGCTAAGGAAAAAAAAACAGCTACAGTAACAGTTTTGAGGGTCTGTTTTAAGGGTTTTAGAGGGATTTTGGACACTTGTCAGCTGGTTATGCATAAAAAGTGTTGAAGAGTGTTCAAGCTCAGGTCGGGTAGAGAACTAACTTTCAGCCTTTAACTAGGGTCAGAGAGGTTCAATTTTGGATGAGAGTTGAATGGACAAGTAGGTTTTGTGTGAGTAAACCAGCAAGTCACCGTAACAGAAGGGAAGAAAGATGCTCTGTTTCTGTTGTTTGCGATGACAAAACAAACATGTAGCTTGAGATGAAATCACAGAAACAGGAAATTAACATCAGAGAATACAAAAGCCAGCAACACAACAAACATCAGCATTATATGGCCACGCTGAATAAGTGTCTTACTTTTCCGCCATTTCTTTGTCGTATTTACACCTCAGTTCCTGCAGCTCCGTTCGGGCCGAGTTGAGCGCTGTGAGACAGAGAAACGTCCACCATTATTGACCTCTGACCTCATATCAAGCCTCGGATGACCTCACTGTTTGATACAGATCTTACATGACTGAAGCGCTTTGATCCGGTCCTCAGCCTGGCCGAGTCTGACAGGCAGCAAAACGTCTGATTCATGTTCCTCCCTGTGGAAACGGCGAGACAGCAGAGAGATCAGAACAGGAAGTGACTGAAACCCCGCTGAGAAATTAGGAAGCCCTTGAATGGATCTCTGGAAAGTCACCGCTGATTAAGTTACTACAGTAAAATTAAAAATAAATATAAAGTTAAACTTTGTGCTCAGTCAAAACGATATGACCAGGAACAAATAATAGATTCATTATATAATCACTACAGAGACATCAGAGCCAGCGGCAAATGTCGGAGGGACCAGCTGCTCGAGGCGGATACATGAGCACTGACCGCCTGGAGCTTCGAAATCGACATAGCAAATTTTCAAATAGGCGCCATATCTTTATAAATAAACCGCAGATTTGAGTTTTAATCAACTACATTCTCGCCTGAAAAACTCTTAAAACTACATTTCATGATAGAATAACAGTAATATTTTGAAAATTACACAGGTTTTGGGCAATGACGTTTCGCAAGTCCACAAGAACAGACAAGAACACACATTCAGAAACGGTGTGAAAATATAAAAGTATAAAATACACTGTTATTTTTTTTGTGTGTGTTTGCGCACTCTGATGTAATAAGCAGAACGAGTGAAGGGGAAGCTTTATCCCCTTGTATCACGCAAAAGTGACGATTCTAGTAAACCAATCAACTTCTGCAGTGAGTTTAGCTCCACCCTTTTGGTACCCTTTCCTGTGCTAGGTACCCCAACGAAAGGGTACCAAAAAAGTGGTATGGTATGGTTCGCTATTTTGGTACCATTCACAACTTCTGACAATGGAAACGGACATAATTGTGTACTGTACCGCTGAGTGGAAACGAGTCATAATTGCATTTTTTATTTATTTTATATATGTGTGCATATGAACAGCACTCACTGAACTAGACACAGATATATAGATACAGAGCATACAGTATGCAGCACGTTTTGTGTGGAATCTTCCAGTGGGTCACGCACCCTTCCTGTGGGTCCTGGTGATTCTGGAGCGGGGCGTCTCCATCCTGGACATTCTGTGTGCTGTTTGGTGTCATCATGTGGGGCGGCAGTGACGACGCCTCCCCCGTCTCCACGGATATAGGCCCCTCCTCCTCTGTGTGTTCTAAACACAATTAATTACATTGTAACCAGTCCACTTTCTCTTTGGAATAACAAGTGCAACAGTTGGTGTTGAGATAAGATTTTATTTCTCATTATAAAGCTACAATACCGGTCAAAAGTTTGGGGTCAATAAGAGGTTGGGTTTTTTTTTGGAAAGAAATTAATACTTTAATTCAGCAATGATGCATTATATTGATCAAATGTGACAGTAAAGACTTTTGTCATTTTGTAATTGTAATCTATTACGAAAGATTTATATTTTAAATAAATGATGCAATTTAGAATTTTCACCAAATAATCATAAATGGGTCACGGTTTGAAGCAGAACACTGATAATAATATGAAATGTTTCTTGAGCAGCAAATCAGCATATTAGAGTGACAGAATTTTTATTTATTCATTTATTTTCATGGATAAAATGGTTGAAAAAAAAAAAAAAATAACTCCATGAGGGCAGATTTAAAGTGAAAAGGGATTAATTGAATTTAAGTATTTATTTTATTCTAAAATTGCAATTTTTTTGTTTAGGGTTATGTTGTTTTGTCTGTTTTTTATGATTAATGTGATTTATATTAGACGTCAATCAAATTTAAATTTAAATTTAAATTAAGTTTATTATTGCGGGTATTATTGGGGTATGTTTTACAAGAAAATAGAATACTATTTTAGTCTTTGTATTTGGAATATTTAAAGATTAATTCAATGTGTTAATTGCCGTTTCTTTGCTGTTTCTTTGTAATATTTACAATGTGAGTGAAGAATTGCTTCTCAGCAGTTGTTTTCAGTGTAGAGAACAATGTGTGTGTATTTGAGAGCATATTATTATATTGCCATATTGTTACAGTTTCTGGTGTGTTTTAGACTCTGACCTGCTTTGTCAAGGCACTCCAGGTGTTTTCTCCGGTGCGCTGAGATTTCTGTGAGCAGAGCGTCACCGTCAGGAGCCGAACGCTGAAGTTCTGCCAGACGCTCCTGAGTGGCCTGCAGCAGCGGAGCCGGATCTGTACACACACACATAAAGAGATACAAAGCTACATTTGTGCAGAGTCGCATTTGAGAAAACTCAGCAAAATTTTGAGGGCAAAAAAGGTCCGTTGTCAATAGACCTTAGGTTAGATGCCATATTGAATTTAACACGGATGGGGAAAAAAAGGCATTATAAAAAAGGTCTTTATAATGACACACAATGCAAAAAGGCCTTAGATCACATCATTTTCATAACTCACAACATAACTGCTTTATGGAATTTTTGTCTACTGAAAGTTTCTTCCCGAAAGACGTTTCATCAGCTGAACAATCAGTTCAATTCATTGAACACACTGTACTTCAGTCCCTCACAGCCTCGCTTTCATTCCTGTCAATATCAAATATGGCGTTACCTTGCCTAAGGTCAATAGTGTAGCAATTCATGAAGCACTTCTCACACAGAGATCACTGTTAAATTAACCAGCTTTCTGGTCAACGTGGTTTGAACGGATTTGTGCAACTTACTTGAAGACGAACACGATCTGCGCGGGGAACTTTTATTGTCCTCACGCGAAACTCGGATTTTGCTTGCGAAATTTCACCGAGCAATAGTAAATGTGAAAACACCCTTACACTTTCTACAGTTATTATTTAATTTAACTGACTAATATAATGTTAGAAAAACTATTATACTATATACATCTATATAACTATTATAAAATTGCTAATAAAAATTATTACTATTATTTATTATCATTAATAATAAAAGTAAATAAATAGATTAATAATAATAATAATAATAATTTTATTTTGTTTAATATTTTTATTTTAAAATAAATAATAATAATGATAAAATGTAAAATTCCTTAAAGTAACCTAAAAAGTCTCATTCCTATTTAATAGCATTGGTAACACTTTACAAAAAGAACCCATTAGCTAACATTACTTAAAATGCATTAACCAATGAGAAATGTATTTATTATTATTTATTTATTTTTAACATTTATTTATTTATCTATCTCAGGTCCATTAGTGCTGTCAAACGATTAATCGCATCCAAAATAAACGTTTTTGTTTACATAATATATGTGTGTATACTGTGTATATGTATATATATATATATATATATATATATATATATATATATATATATATATATATGTATATATATATATATATGTATATATATATATATGTATATATATATATATATATATATATATATATATAAATACAAGCACATGCATGTATAGTGCAGTTTGACAGCACTAAATAATATTAACACTTTAATAGTGTATTAGTAAGTGTTGAAATGAACATTAACTAAGAGTAAAAAATGCTTTTCACTGTCAGCTCATGTAAACAACTGGAAGCTTATCGTAAAGTGTTACCAAAACATAATTTCCCACATCAGAACGAATCAAAATATTCCCTCCATATCAGACCCGTATCACTAAAAACCACCAACCTCAGCTGCTTAACTTGCTCCCAAATACTTATCTAGACAAATCCAACAAAGTAGAAGAGCATAAAAAGTCACCCAAAAAAGAAATAGTATATATATATATATATATATATATAAAAGTGAGATTCTTTAGCACAACAGAGGAGCTGTTTTGCAATGCATGTGTCTCAGCGAGGGGCCCATGGGGCCAACTAGGAGGCTGTTTCTGCGCTAACAAGTCTCCTCTGGATCATTTGATCATTTAAATTATTATGCCAGGAATCCTCAGGAGGCGACTCGGCTCTCCACATCACAGGGCTGTTTTTAATCTTCCGTCTTCCCTTTCTTCCCCTGAAAAAGTTGAGCGTGGCGCAGCTCAGAGAGGAGCCGTGCTCCTGTTGTGTACCTGGCAAAGGAGGTGACTCCCCGAGCCGGCGCGCAGAGAGAGAGGAGGCTCATGGGAGCGTGGCTGACACGGGGAGGGGAGTCTTTCACAACTCCAAAAGACGAGGGAAATCGCTTCTTTTTACACTTCGACCCGTGGTGGCTTTCATCCTGCGCGACAGGGGTTCTGATCCGCTCGCGCTTCTCAAGCCGACACAGATCCGCTCTGGTTCCCGGCTCGCTCGGACCGGAGGTATATCCGGTTGGATTTTCCGTCCCTCGAAATCGGGGTCAGACGGGGAGGCCGTGAGGGCAAGAGAGTATTTAATAAATCAGGACGTTAAAAACAGTCAGCTAGACTTTAAAGCCGCAGAGCACACGTACGTGTGCGCTTTGTTACAAAAGCACAGTGGATATTGCGTCAGTCACTTGGGACGCTGCTTTTAAGAGTAGTATAACTCCTTTTACACAAAGACGACGGCTTAAATCAGCGCATCAACTCCTTTATCGCTTTCTTTTAAGTTCTAATGATCAAACCCTTCAGGCTTTATTCTCCAGCGCAGCCAGCGATTCTCCTCAATCAGACGCTGGGAGTGAAAGTCTGCAAACTAGATGCGTTTGCGAGACAGCAGAAATCACATTATGGAAGTCGCTGTAGATATTAAAGTGTGTGTTTGCGCGTTTAAATGATGTCTGGATGCATCTGGATTAAGCTGAAGCAGGAGCTGATCAAACCGCAGACATATTGCATGTGGCTTCTGCTTAATTCCCAGGGAAAGAAACCAATAACATGGTATCAAAAGAAAAAAAAATTCTGCACATGTACTAAAGCAATATGCCATCTTTATTTATTTATTTGTTTGTTTTCTGCCAAGGTGCCATAGCTGTGCCGTGTTTTTGGGCACATAGACTTTAGTACCATTGCATATTTTTTGATGGTACTTTTAACTGAAATTCATGTCATGCTATTCACATGATACTCAAAAAACATGGTATTTTTGACAAATATACCATGGCAGCACCATTATACTGAATGAATTTCAGTACCAAGGTATATTTTAAATTACCACAGAATTTCATTATACCATCATTGTACCATGGTACCACCACAGTACTTTTTTTGGTAAAAGATGGTAATGATATGATATGATACTGAAATGTATGGTATTTAAAAGGTAATTATGGTGGTATCATGGTACTTTTTTTGTGTGTACCATCTGGTACCGTGACAAAAACATGGTATTCTTGGAGTAGTCTAATATATAATATACCAACACTAACACTCCAAAAAAAAAAAAAAAAATCAATTAATTAAATAAATAAGTAAATCTTTTTTTTTTTTTTTTTAAAGAAAATATTCAAGTAGCTCATGTAACCTTGGGTAACTCTGTTACTAAAGGAAAATCATTTGTATATAGTCTATTGTATAGTCACCTTAAATAAATAACACCAACTACTGAATCTACTGCATCTACTGGCGTCAAGAAATGAAAGACTTTGGATAATCAGTTATCGTCTCATCTTAATTTGTTTTCAATGTTGCTGCATTACTAAAATAACTGTCACGTTCATTCCTCCCAATTTGCTTTGTGCTGTAAAGTTTATCCGTGTTGATTACGGAGGCTATTAGAGAGTGTCAAACACATTCTATCAAATCAGATGCAATCATTCCCTGATTAAATTAAGTGTTAATGGCAGGTAAAGGAGGACGAGTCTCGTTCAGGCCCGCGGTTCACTCAGTGCTGTGTTTGGACATCACAGACCGCCGATTAGCTTTAATGAATCTGTCCTTTTACCGTCCATGTAAATACACTGCTCGTTTTTTCATTTCTCCATAACTTCATTATGCTTGATTGGATGTTTGCCTTCAGGTAATGTTCACTAATACCAGCAAACCCCCTTACAGACGTTATAAATCATAACCACAAAAAAACAATCAATTTCAACACTAGTACAGAACATTAATGAGAGAATGAAGCGGTTGGGGAATGTTTGTGCCTGTTGACGTGTCTGGTAGTATGTGACTCCACACATAACCACACTGCATGCTACATCCCGTGTTCAGTCCTTGACTTCTTTATTGATGTACACTCTTAAAAACGAAGGTTCCAAAAGCATGCAGCGATGCCATTTTTGGTTCCTCAAAAAACCTTTCAGTGATAAGCACCATTTTTTCTTGAGTGTGAAGAACATTTTAATAAGCTAAAGAATCTGTTCCCACTATAAAGAACCTTTTGTGGAATGGAAATGTTCCATGGATGTTGAAGGTTCTTCATGGAACCACTGATGCCAAAAACAACCTTTATTTTTAAAAGTGTATCAAATGTAAAGACAGAACTGGATTAAAAATGCGCAATACAGCACTTATTAGTTAGGCGTTACTTGAATAAACAGGCATAAAAACAGCAAGTAAAGCATGTTGCAAGCACAACAGGATCATGTGTTCGAATTATCGATTCATTATGCATGAAGTGTTTAAGAAAAAAACTAATAAATCACTTAGATATAAGCATCTGCCAGATGAATAAATTTCTATGAAAGAAAAAAAATTTAGCACTTTTTCCCCAAAAAAATGAAGCAGCACAATCATGTGACACTGAAGACTAGAGTTATGATGCTGAAAATTCAGCTTTGATCGCAGGAATAAATTACATTTTACAATATATTAGAATAGAAAAAACTTATTTTAAATGGTAATAATATTTCACAATAGTACTGTTTTTACTGTATTTTTTATGAAACAAATGCAGCCTTGGTGAGCAGAAGAGACTTCTTTCAAAAATACTGAAAAATCTTACCAAGCCCAAACCTTTGAAAACTAGCATAAATGCATTACTGAGATCTAGTTGGATTTGGATCAACTTTTTAACCGTTTGTGTCTCACTGCTGTGATAGAATGTGGATCGCGTTCATTTTAACAGTTCATGTTTTGATCCTATTTTCTCAACTGTGTTCCACAAAAACCTGCTATTCATCTTCTTCTTTCTGCTCTAATTAAAATGCTTTTCATGCAGGTCTTCGCTCACACCTGATAAAACGACGGCCTAAACTCCCGGTGCATGACGCAACATCCCCCAACTCACCATCCAACAAAAGCACGATCGATCCTTTCCTCCGGCCTAAAGACGAGACGCAGAAAGCAAGTTAAAGCACGCAGCGGTAGGCGAGCGGGGTGGCGGGGTGGCACGGCGTGCCAACGTGAGCAGGTGTGTCAGGGCGGTCTGTCTTGGCCCTGTCAGCGCTACACCGTCATTAGCCAGCGCGGGCGCAGCGGGGAGCAGCGTACGTCTCTCTGGGCCCTCTGTAATTACGCTCTGACATAATTAACCCAGCAAGCCCATTAGCCTAGCGCCGACTGCAAAAAAGCTTTGCTATAATTATTTGTTGTGTGCATGCTAATGAGACCAGCTGTGCGCCCATCATACAACACGAACAAATTAATTTACAAGGCTGCGCTTCAAGGGTTTTTTTTTTACCCTCACACCTCTCAAATACACACTCAGAAAGCACCACATCGTTTTTTGGCTATCGAGTGGATGCTCAAAGTTCAAAAGCATCTCTTGTCAGTCGAGTTATCTGAGAGTATGAACTCTAGTGTTTCCCACGAATCAATGACAATAAGGCAACTTTTTATTTACAGTAAACAAAAAAGTGCCAATTTATTCCAAGTACTATTACAGAAAACCAAAAATATTGCACTGGAAACAGCTCTGACTCTTAATAAAGATTTAAAATCCATAAATTCCCCATGATTTACACACTAGTCGGATTAATATGAACATTAAAGTGACGTTAGATGAGGATTACATTAGATTAATACAAATTTATGTGCCTTCTGGACATCCTGTCACAGTTTCAACCCTTCCATTCGTACAACAGCAACAACAAACCAGAAAGTACCATGGTATTACCGTGCTTCTCAAGACTTGGTTCCATCCATAAGAGAAAGCTGAAGTGAGCAGTGTTGGGTAAGTTTCTCAAAAAAAGTAATCCACTACAAATTACTAATTACTTCTTTAAAATTGTAATTTGATTACAGTACTGATTACCGCATTTAAAAAGTAATAAGATTACTAATTACTTTCAAGTTAACTTTACTTTAAGTTATCAAACCTAAAAAATACACTACAAAGTAAAACTCATAGTTCTTTCATTAATTTAATATTAACTGAAAAATTACATAAATATTATTTGTATCTCGTAATATCAACAAAACTCTTTTTTGGTTTTGTAAAATACTTGTAAAATATAACTTTTCATTGCATCTAAATGTTGTAGGACTCGTCTGCATTTTAGCTCGCAATCTCCACTGATTTATTAAAAGGCACACTGATGCGCAAAATATGATTTTTACTTCATATTTTAACACTGCATTTGTAACTTAAGTAACGTAAAAATATAACGCATTACATTACTGCGTTACTAGGAAAGTAATTAGAATACAGTAACGTGTTATATCCAACTCTGAAAATGAGATATCTTTATTAACTCCTAGAAAATTAGATTAGATCCTCCTGAGAAAAAGACAGCAAACTTTCAGCAGAGATCTCAATGTCTCAAATTGTGCTCAGATACCAAAGACTGCAAAAGTCAGAGATCTCAATATAAATTGAATCATCTTCCCATCAAATTCAAAAACAAAGAATTTGAGTTATTATCCACATTCATCTGATAAGTCTACAATCTAGTGTCTCTTTTTTCACAGTATATGGCTTTATTTCTAATAAGAAAGATACATTTGATTCACAAATAAGACTCATTCAGAAGTTTTTATATATTTATTTGTTTATTCAAAAAAAGTAAAATTGTGAAATATTATTGCAATTTAAAATAAGTGTTTTCTATTTGAATATATTGTAAGATCTAATTTATTTCTGTGATCAAAGCTGTATTTTTAGCATCATTTCTCCAGTCTTCAGTGTCACATGATCCTTCAGAAATCATAATAATATACTGATTTGATTATTATTAATGTTGATAACATTTTTCAGGATTCTTTGATGAATAGAAAGTTCAAAAGATCAGCATTTATTTAAAATATAATTCTTATGCAACATTAAAAATGTCTTTACTGTCACTTTTGATCAATTTAATACAATTATTTTCTTTAAAAAGATCTTACTGACCCCAATCTTTGTCTGTCTGTCTATCTATCTATCTGAAAGCTCATGGTGGCATAGTATATATCACTCACTATTATGAAATGATCATCTGATACAATCGCTGCAGCATATTTCAACATTTTTGCAAGTGTACAAGCATGAGAACAGTGTGACCTGATCTTAAATGTTCCATGAAAAACATCATTGAAACTTAAATTCCTCTCATTTTAACATTCAACAGTCTTTGCCCTTGATACTCGAGCGGTAATAATAAATGCTTTTGTAAAAGCCTTGATGAAGAAAGTAATAAAGCGGGGAGAGAAAGAGGTAAAGAGAGAGATGCGTCTCTTCCTACGACTGCGTGCGCTGAAAGACAAACTTCCCTCTCAAAGCCTTTTTGTTTTAGTGGCGTTGTGAAGGACACAGTCGGACAAACATCAATAAGAATCAGCTGTGAAGTGCGCTTGAAAGCGGCGCAGAGGCGCAGCTGCGTGCGGCTTCGCTGGAGACGAGTGATCTCAATAAAAGATGAAGGATACAAACAAGAGGGAAGCCAATGGATCGGGCGAGAGAGGCCAAGCATTTGTGTTAACTCTGGAATATTAACTCAAGGCCACCAGGATGATTTCAGGAGATGTTGGTGACGTCTGGTGCCGTGTGAATCTGACAAGCATCAGGAGTCATGAGGAACTGGCTTTATGAACAAATGTGGGACAAAACATCCATTCAAGAGCGTCAAGTGATTCAGAGACATGCAATTTGTGCAATCTGTGAGAGAAAGCAGCCTAAAACAGACACTTAACATGTCTGAATGTCACTGCATTACAAACTCAATATCAGAGCAAGTGTCACTGATTTCTAAGATGCACATACAACATTTTGTCTTGTTTTATTCATCCTTAAAATTAAACTGCGTGCACTGTAAAAATGCCAACCTTCAACTTAAACTTAAATTCAGTTGCTGCCTAAAGTCACTTAAAAAAATCAAGCTGAATCTGGTATAATTTAACAAATGAAGTTGAAATTGGTTAAATGATTTGGATTTAATTATTCTGAGTCTGATCTTGTCAATGAATCAAAACCAGTCTGAACGATTCATTCACAAATTGCACTAAAAGATTCATTTACAAATCTGACTCAGCTGTTCTTAACGGTTCAGTCAAATTTCATTGACTCACTGAACCGAGAACCCTCTGGTGTTAATGAATTTTATTATTACTTAAATGCAAATTACAATATGGTCCTAAATGTTTTCATTTTTATGAGCTGAATCATGACTAACAAACCGAACTGGGACACGTAAAATTATAATAAGAACCCTTATTAATAAAACCTAATCAAAAAGTAAACATCATTATGTGCTTACCTATGGCTTTATTGAAGAGTTTTATAGCAGTGGGTTATCAGTGAACAAAAGAATGGGTTTTAGAATCAGAATCAGCTTTGCTGAATCAATTCTTTAAAATGAATTTGTTACATTTGCTTATAACAAGACAAAGAGAAAAACTTCAAAATATAAACAAATCTCAATTTCCGATGAGTTAAATTCTTTTTTCAATTAGAGTAAATGACACTTACTTTGATATTCCTGAAAAACATATTCTCTAAAAAACAAATAGTAACATATGACACAATTGTACTTTTTAAGGATTTTTTTTTTTTTTTTTTTTTTTATGTTTTAAGGATTTTCTGATCTTTTGAAATTAATTTAATTTTTACTGGAATAAATGACACTTGCTTAAATTTTTTTCTGAAAACAAAAAACAAAAAAACTATTCAAAATATATTCACCAAAAACAAATCATAAGATTTGATGTTCAGATTTTTACTTTTATTTACTTATTTATTTATTTTTACTGGAATAAATGACAATTACTTTGATATTTATGAGCAAAATCAAATTAATTCAAAATATATTTGCTAAACACAGAATGTAACATCTGACACAATTATACTTGTTTTTGTAATTTATTAATTAATTTACATTTTACTGGAGTAAATTACTTGATTTGATATTTCTGAGAAGAATAAAATATCCAAAATATATTCTCTAAAAACAAACCAAAATATGACAATTATACTTGTTCAAAGGAGTTTTTTTTTAATATATTTTGATATTTAAAGCAAAAACATTCAGACATTTGTAAGAGTAAAATGTGTCTAAATACTTTTTGAGGCCACTATATTTAGTTACATATAGTAGACAGAAAAAAACTACAATTTTTTGAAATATATTTTACCTTTTAGTCATCCTGTAAGGCACTTAAGAACACGATTATTTCTGTGACAGCTTGTCAAGAGGATATAGTATACTGTACGATGCTGTGAGACACGTGAGGCTTATATATTCACCTTCACACACACACATTGGCTCCAGTATTTTCTCCCTGTGGGCTTGTTCTCTATAGGGACTCATTGGCCGGGCAGCACTTTTATGAACATAATGCATTATTAAACATCTCAAACATCTCCTGGGCTTTGTGTTTATTAGTGCTCTTACAAATCATCAGTACATAATCTCAGGCGGCCCACAGAGATCTCTCTCTCTCTCTCACACACACACACACACACACGTGGATATCTGACGAAAAATCCCCTGAAAGAGTCACATCTTCAACAATAAGACGCACAGAGTGTGAACTACTAATGAAACATGTGACACTGAACACGTTCGGTCCCGAAGGACCTCAAGACCATAAACAACCACAACATGATGGGGCTTTTTTTTTTTAGATGAAAAGATACAAAAATATTTCTTTAAATCTAAGCATGTTATTTTTTTAAGTGTGCAAACTACAGCAGGTCACATGAGTTTCACCTTCAATCTGGAGGAAACTAATGAAGTACACAAAATACTGTCACTCTTCCATGGAAACAGTGACATAAAGAGGCTTACAGATGTGCGAGGGAATTACCAGCGTGAAAAATACATCCGGCTGTAAGCGTTTCAATACACACATCCAAATTACATCTCAAACTGTCATGAACTTCGAAATCTTTGATGGTTAAAGAAATAGTTCACAAGCATTTGCTCACCTTCATGTCACTCTGGGAGCTGAATGCACACTGTCGGGCTCCAAAAATGACCAAAAACACCAGAAAAGCACCAATAAAAGAGATTAATGTGACTATATGCGCTATATTCCAAGTCGAATGATGACTATATGTGATGAACAAACCCAAATTTAAGCTCAAATTCACTTATGCACATGACTGACTTTGTTTTACCTTTTATCCATCTTAAATACTTTCTTTAATTACAACTATAATATAATGAAATAAACCATTCTGACTATTTTTTACCAAAAACATCAATACTAACCCTAATAATGTTTTATTCAAATCTGGGTCTGTACCTCAAAAAAAGCATCCAATGACTTCAGAAGACTTCTATAGTGCAATATATAATGTATATAGTGCAAGAGTCGTATAAACTTTAATGGTGTTTAATACACTTTAATGGTGCTTTTTTGCTCTTTATATATAATGATGTAATTCACTGATCCACAGCTCTCAAAACTAATATTTGCATGAAAAACTGGCACATCAACAACAGTTGACATCAATAATGCCAAATGCCATCTTATAACTTGTAAACCAATTAGAATTTTATGCCACTGTCATTTTATTTTTGATACTCAAAGGTCTTTTATATAATAATTTTATTGTTTTATCTTTATCCCAGATCCATTCTCAATACAAAAATCCATCATAAAATATTATATTTATTAATTATACAAAATATATATAAAGAAATATTTTACAAATTATAAAAAAATATATATTCAGTATTTATGGTGTGAATTGTTTTCTTTTTCTTTTTTACACAAAATTATGCAATTTCCACTGCAACTAGCAATAATAACCGTAATAATGTTTATCAAAAGTAGACAAAATAATTTGTGATATGAGCACTATGTGGAAAGATGATTAGTGAATAATCTCCTAAATTTGGGTCTGTTCTTCAAGCAAAGCATCAAACGAAGGCTCTGAATATAGCACAAAAATGGTTTAACGGTGCTGTTTGGGGCTTGACAGTGCTGTATAGTGAAAGTGGACGGTTATATTTAGAGCTTTATGGACATCCTGTGAAGTCAATCAGTTTTTCAGGTTTGAAAGTGAGTAAATAATGACTTTAATTAGCATTTCTGACAGTAACCTGCTGATCTCTGCTGCAGTACCCCTGGTCACCACTAGCCAGCGCCGCAGATCTAGCATTCATTAGCGCAAACAGCAGATTGATGAGGTCTTTCATGTCAAAGGCATCTTCAGAGCGCCGGCTAAAGTTGGGTCCCTTCGAACGCAGCCGGTTTGGGTCGACGCAGCAATTTCCTGAAGATCTACAACTCTCAACCGACATGAAACACGCAAGACACCGCCTCAGGGGTACTGACGGAGGGAGAGGGGGCACAGGGGGATTATGGGTACAAAAACACAGGCAGAGGTAGAGCGAGCACCCGTGGCGCCTGTCTTACGGCTACGCCCCTGGCAACAGCCCTCTCCAGGTGAGCCGGCTACAGAGAGACGCCTTTGAGTGACAGGCTGTCTCGAAGAACACGCCGGCGCAGGAAAGACGCTCCTCTGGAGGGACTAAGTTTGACTTTCCCCGGCTTTTCCTCCAGTAAGCGGATGCAGAAATGGAAAGCATCCATATGACCGCGGGGCACGAATATGACGGCGCTAAAAACACATAACCGAGAGCTGTGTTATTTACAGCTGAGGCTCTGATGAATCTTCTTGGGGCGAGGGATACGGATGGGGAACGTGTAGCAGATGGCCCGTTAACAACATCAGGTGAGCCGCGAGCCTCCCAGATGAGCTACCTGAGAACGGAGAGGTGCTCCGAGTCGAACACTTTTAGAAAGCAGACAACAGAGCTTCCCTTAAGAGCCGCGCGGCGCAAAACGCAAGAGCTGCCAGATCACAGAAAGTCGCCTATTGTGGAAACAGTCAAAGAAATAAAATGTTTAACACGGTTATTTTGGCGAACACACACACGCACACACAAGTGTAGATGTATACCTCATATGCAGGTGTTTTTTCAACTACAGCACAAGCACTTTTATATCACTAACAGACACGAACATTATCATATGAATGTAACGATCATCTTATTTTTAATGCCCAAAACTTTTATAAAGCAATTTAATTGTTTTTACCTTTGTCCCAGATACATTATCAAGCATAAAATATGAAAATCCATCATATTATATGTACATTATCCATTATACAATCCACTATATTTTTAATTGAAACAATTCATACAATAATTAAAATTAATTAAAAAAACAATTCATTTACACTGCCCTCCAAAAGTTTGGAAACGCCCTAGAAAAGTGGGGTTTTGGTCAATATTGGCATGAATCCTTTTTAATTTGTGATAATTTTGCACTGATAAGGGATAACACAAACTACGAAAACATTTTATTACATAAACCGTTTATACATAGAATTTTTTTTTGAAAAAGTTTGAAAAATTCAAACATTGACTTGATATATTACTCCAAGCCTCCTGAAGGATTGCCCAAAGATGATTCACACCGGTTGGACACTTCTTACGGACATCACGGTCTAGTTCCTGCCATAGTAGCTCAATTGGGTTGAGGTCAAGTGATTGGGGAGGCCATTCCATGACAGACATGATGCCAGCTGACTGTTTCCCCTCCAAATAGGATTTGCACCACTTGGAAGTGTGCCATTGATAAGGTAGTCTCAGCCTCAGACGTCAAGCCCACGGACCGTTGGCTAAACGTCTGATGTCTATGGCACACTTTTCTGGAAACACTTCAGGAATGCCGAAGTCGTCATCTGACTGGTTGAATTAAACCGGATTTCCGGGAGACGCGAGTGTCGTGTTTATTTTCGGTCCGCGGGGAAGCAAAGCTGCAGTGGCGCCAAACCCCCTCACGAAAGAAGAAGTCCGTCGTGTTTACAAATGTGACGACGAACGCTTATCAGGGTCAACTAAACGCTGGATTTTCAAAAGTATGTGAAATATTTAAAGTTCGCGGCACAGAATCTTTAAAATACATCCGAGAGTTTCACACACCGGTTTGTTATTGTGGCGACATTTCCACGCCCCGAAACATGACGCTAAAAACGAAACGAACTATGATTGGTTGTTTGACATGTCGGTCAAACGGCCTCATTGGGGCAGGCCTTAGCCAATGAAACCTGTCATAGATTCCAGACCTTCAGCCGTCAGTCTGAAGGTCTGGCTACGCGAGACTATTGATAAGGATTTATGCTGATATCGTCCAAAACCGCACTTTGCCAGGGGTGTTTCCAAACTATTGGAAGGCAGTGTATATTTATAAAATATATAAAAAAAAAAAAAGCATTTTCAGTAGTTATTTTGTGAAAATGTTTTTTCACACAATAATATATTTTTAATCAATAATAACACAATTAAGATGTTATTTCCACCACAATAATAATTCTAATAACATTATCAAAAGTCAACTAAATAATTTGAGATGTGAAGAAGTAGTGCTGGTAAACGATTAATTGTCATTGCGATTAATCGCATTCAAAATGTTTTTGTTTACATAATATGTGTGTGTACTGTGTATATTTATTATGTATATATAAATACAAGCACAAGCATGTATATATTTAAGAAAAATATGTTACGTTTATATATTAAATATATTTATATATGATATAATTTATATGAATATAAGTATATACATGGAAATACATGTAAATCATTTCAAAATATATACTGTGTGTGTTTGTCTTTACATATAATAAATATACACAGTACACACACATTATGTAAACAAAAACTTTTATTTTGGATGAGATTAATCACGATTAATCGTTTGACCGCACTATGAAGAACAAAGAAAAGTCGAGGTAAATATCACGTTTTTAATTTCTACATTTGACTTATATCATTATAAAATATTTTAATATACTTTATAGTTATTTCAGTTTATTTATAAATAATATTGTGCATCACTTCCAAACAAGCTGTAATTTTGTCAGAATATGCAACAATGAAAAATGTTAAAATATTGTCATTTCCTCCATAGAACATTATCAAAGATGTGATGGAAATGGAAAACTTCTTAAAAAAATTCTTCTGTCATGCATCTGTGCAAGTCTACTAGTAGACAAATGAAATAAACAAGTACCAGTGCAAGTATAAGTGTCCACAGGGCCAAAAGTGCCCACAGTTGAAGAAACACTCACATCTGTTTTACAATTGTTTTTCATAATTATACACAGCTGAACAATCAGGGATTCAATAATTGCTGACGAAACAGGAAAACAGAGCAAAACACAAGAACGTGGAAATGGGGAGCCATCATCATGGCGATGGTGGATTTCTGTTGATATCAGCCACACGGACAGAACGAGAGACACACACAGTGATTAGCATGTAGAGCGTAAAGGACGCATCAGCATTTTCCAACTGCCGCCTCCTGGAGTCAAAAGACAAACTCAACTCTTTGTAGATAAATAGATGAGCAGCATGTTTTTGTTCACTTTATCAACACCGTACAAGCGGCGCATTAAAGCGGTGGTCGCAGGACTCTATCGCTGTACAGGAAGTCATTGAAGACTAAAGGCAGCGTTATGTGTTTATCTCAACACACTGTCACTGGGAGAATAAACACTACAGGTACAGTAACCTATACAGCCATGATGGACAGAATCACATTAAACATGCTCGAGTCGCTGATTTAATCCATTATAGATTAAATATGTTCGGCTGTGATGTTATTACTCTACTTCTTAGAACAACTCTAACCCTACATATTAAACTCCAGCACAAAACTCACCAACCACACTGAATGATGCCTGAAATAAACTTATTCATAATAAAACTAGTGACAAACATCCAGAACATCATATAACCTATCAGCAACCACCCAGAACACCCTAGCAACCATCCATAGCACCCTAGTAACCACATATAAAACACTAGTAACTACTGTACCTTGCAACCATCCAGAACACCCTTGTAACCACAACTAACACCCTGCTAACTGCTGTACCTTGCAAACACCCAGAACACCCTAGTAACCACATATAACACACACTGGTAACTACTGTACCAAGAAACCACCCAGAACACCCTAGTAATCACCTAGCAACCATCCAAAGCACCCTAGTAACCACCTAGCAACCATCCAGAACACCCTATTAACCACATATAAAACACTAGTAACTACTGTACCTAACAACCATCCAGAACACCCTAGTAACCACAACTAACACCCTGGTAACTACTGTACCTAGCAACCGCCCAGAACACCCTAGTAACCACCTAGCAACCATCCAGAACACCCTAGTAACCACATATAACACACAAGTAACTACTGTACCTAGCAACCATCCAGCACACCCTAGTAGCCACATATAACACCCTGGCAACTACTGTACCTAGCAACCACTCAGAACACCACATAATCTACCCGGCAACCATTTAGAACACCCTAGTAACCACATATAACACCCTAGTAACTACTGTACCTAGCAACAACCCAGAACACCATATAAACTACCTGGCAACTATTTGGACCACCCTAGTAACCACCTAGCAATCATCCAGAACACCCTAGTAACAACCTCTCAACCATCCAGAATACTCAAGTAACCACAAATAACACCCTAGTGACTATTGTACCTAGAACATCCTAGCAACCAACCAAAACACCCTAGTAACACATAGCAACCACACAGAACGCCAAAGAAACCACCTAGAAACAATCTAGCAACAACCAAGAATACCTTAGCAACCGCACTAAGCAACATGATAGAAATCTTTTCAGCACCTGCACAGGCAACATCACTCACTTCCATTACAAAATGTAAAAATCTAGTGTGATTGTGTTTTAAATGCACAATTTTATACTGATAAAGCACCACAAAAATGATAACCAGTATTTTGTTTCCTTAACAAATATTCCTTAAACATCCTTAAAACAAGGCTGATCTGAAGCAAAATATTTAAATGCATTTTCAGAGAATGCATATTAAAATAAATGTTTTTTTTTTTTTTTTTACTCCATTGGCATTTTTGTTTTCTTTCAAACATAAATCTCACTAAATTTTGTTAATTTATGTTTAAAAGAAGGAAATAAATATTTAAAAAAAATTAATTCAACATATATATTCTCAGAAAACAAGGCTTATCTGATATATTTTATCTTTATGGATGTTTACATATTTTCATTGGAAAATAAGAAAAATACTGATTAAGAAAATCAGTGGTTTGCATGTACACCTATAAAACAGGGTTTTATTATGTGCTGCTTTGCTGTTTCTTCTCTGATAATGAACACAAAACCGCATCAACGTGTCTGATCAACAATCTTCTGTGTTTCCTCACATGACTACAGGAAGCCGAGCACGTTTACTGTCCTTTACGGCACTTGGGACGGCTCATTCCCGGGACGGCAGGGGGGGTGACCTTGCTCAAAGCCAGAGGAAGGAACAGATTAATAGGTTGCTGTAGACGACAGGATCAACCTCACAGATGGCAGGATCTGTCAGGGGTCGATACTGATGAAAACGCAGCTCTCGTCATCAGGACGATTCGCGGGGAGGTCAAGCGCTGGGTTACACACGCATCTGACGGCCGCGGATTTGGGGGGAAACTTTGGCTGTGTTTGGCCTTCGTCACCCTTTTGTAGCGTGCTAATCTGAACACGTCCTTGTGCAAACTAAACTGGTCAAAAACCACAAATTAAGTTATTTACATTTAATCATTTAGCAGACGCTTTTATTCAAAGCGACGTACAAATGAGAACAATAGAAGCAATCAGACCATCGAGAGTGCAGCAGCATACAAGTGCCATGACAAGTCTCAGTTAGTCTAGCACAGTGCATGTAGCTAGTTTTTTTTTTTTTTTTAAATAGAATAGGTAAGTGTTAGTATTAGTTGGTCAGGTGCTGACGAAAAGATGTGTCTTTAGATGATTTAAAGACACAATGTGTCTTAGCAAGTTTAGGCTGAAGGTGATGGTCCTTCATCCAGCTAGAAATGTCACTCAGACAGGCTGCAATGCGAGCAGCTAACGTCGGATCATCTGGTTGGAATGAGAAGTAGAGTTGAGTGTCAGCAGCATAGCAGTGATAAGAAAAGCATGCTTCTGAATGACCGATCCTAATGACGACATGTAGACGGAGAAGAGAAGTGGTCCAAGCACTGAGCCTTGAGGAACTCCAGTAGCAAGAAGTTGTGACTTCGAAACCTCACCCCTCCAAGACACCCTGAAGGACCTATCTGAGAGGTAAGACTCGAGCCACAGGAGCGCGATTCCTGAGATGCCCATCTTTCTGAGGGTGGACAGGAGGATCTGGTGGTTAACTGTGTCAAAAGCAGCAGACAGATCCAGCAAGATGAGTACAGAGGATTTGGAAGCCGCTCTTGCCAGTCTCAGGGCCGCTGTAACCGAGAGTAGGGCAGTCTCAGTGGAGTGGCCGCTTCTGAATCCAGATTGGTTGTTGTCCAGAAGATTGTTCTGCGCAAGAAACAAAGAGAGTTGGTTGAACACAACTCGCTCAAGTGTCTTTGCAATGAATGGAAGAAGGGATACCGGTCTGTAGCTTTCTAAAAGTGCTGGATTTAGAGAGGGTTTTTTAAGCAGTGGGCTTACCCGACCCAGCTTAAATGCTGTGGGAAATGTACCGGTGTGAAGAGAGGTGTTGATAATGTGGGTAAGCACAGGTATGACTGAAGAAGAAATGGCCTGAAAGAGGTGAGTGGGGATAGGATCTAGTAGACAAGTAGTGGGATGATTGGAAAGGATGAGTTTGGAAACTTCAGTCTCCGAGAGAGGAGAGAAGGAGGTGAGAGAGTGTATTTGTTGTTATGAAGTTATCATTAGTTTGTGGTGTGAGGAATTGGTCACTGATGGTTCTTGTTTTATTTGTGAAGAAAACAAGTCATCAGCTGTAAGAGTTGATGATGGGAGGAGGACAGAGAAGAGAAGAGAAGAGAAGAGAAGAGAAGAGAAGAGAAGAGAAGAGAAGAGAAGAGAAGAGAAGAGAAGAGAAGAGAAGAGAAGAGAAGAGAAGAGAAGAGAAGAGAAGAGAAGGTTTGGAAAAGTGTGCAAGAGTCAGAACAGTTGTTAATTTTGTTGTGGTAGTATGTCATTTTGGCAGTGGAGACATTTGCAGAGAAGGAAGA
Source organism: Barbus barbus (assembly GCF_936440315.1). Taxonomy (NCBI): domain Eukaryota; kingdom Metazoa; phylum Chordata; class Actinopteri; order Cypriniformes; family Cyprinidae; genus Barbus; species Barbus barbus. Next base: position 27,745,603 of record NC_136756.1, on the reverse strand, counting down.
GAGAAGTGACTGATACGCACTAAGGTCAGTAGAGTTTTTTTATTTGTGCCACTTCCTCTCTGCAGCCCTTAGTTTAGCGCGATGTTCACGGAGAACATCAGACAGCCAGGGGGCAGAGGGGGTAGTGCGAGCTGGTCTGGATGAAAGGGGGGAAAATTTGTCCAAGCAAGATGTTAGAGTGGAGCAAAGAGTGTCAGTGGCACTGTTTGTGTCCAGTGCTGAAAACTGAGAGGGTGAAGGAAGTGCGGATGAAACCATTGAGGATAGGCAAAAGGGAGCATAGGTTACGGAGAAAGGTGACCTGCGGAGGAGTGTGTGCTATGTCAGGAGTTAGTGTGAGGTTAGAAGTGATGAGGAAGTGGTCTGAGGTGTGCAGTGGAGTAACTAATGTGTTGTCAGTGGAGCAGTAGCGTGTGTAGATGAGGTCCAATTGGTTACCTGATTTGTGAGTAGCCATAGTAGACACTCGCTTGAGGTCAAATGAAGTGAGAAGAGTGTGGAAGTCACCGAGCAGTACCATCCTCAGGAAAGTTTGACAGTAACACATCCAACTCCTCCACGAATTTACCCAGTTGACCTGGGGGACGATACAGAACTACAAAGTGGATTTTAACAGGGTGGGTAATAGTAATTGCATAAGATTCAAATGAACTGATGCCTGAAAGAGATGGTAGAAGATCAAATTTCCATTCATTTGAAATCCATGCCTCCACCCCTCCCAACCGTGCGAGGGGTGTGGGAAAAAGTGAAATTAGTGGAGAGGGCTGCAGGAGTGGCAGTGTCCTCAGGTTTGATCCAAATCTCAGTTAGGGCCATGAGGTTGAGACCGGAATGAGTAGCAATAGAAGGAATAAAGTCCACTTTGTTTAAAGCAAACTGGCAGTTCCAGAGACCAATTGGAATAGAGAGTAAAGTAGCAGAGGACAGAGGGGCAGGCCGTAGATTATTAGGATTGGCCTGCCTCCAACGTACAGTGCGTGCTTTCCGAGTGTTAGTAGTAATAATACAGATTTGAAAGCACACAGTGAGTACAATTGGCTAAACAAGTAGATGAGAACAAGAAGTGCAAAAAGGAAAGAAAGGAGAGAAAGCAATACTCAAGTGCCTTTGTTCGGTGTTCTTGCTCGGTGGAGTCGCGCAAGGTAGAGTCGATCGTCTTTACAGGGCTGCCGCGACTGCTGCCGCGGTATACAAACCAGTTTTACTACTTAGCAAACCGAAACTGGCAAATTGCCGCGATACGCACAAGAACAAACGCAACTTGAGAACGTGTTTACCACGGTAAAAAAGTTATTCACTGGGTCTCTTTATATTAATAAAAGGCAAAAAAATATTAGGCCAGACTTTGTCACATTTCATGGCCCTTATTTGTCTGAACATCTGCTTAAGAAACATTTCCAATCAATTCTTCTTTGTACTTTGTAAGAGTATTCACATTATTTTAGTAGCTGACTGCACTTCGCCGGAGCGAAGGCATAATTGTTAACATGCACAGTATACAGTATATTAAGCATATTGTGCTTGGGTTTGAGTCCATCTATCTGTCAAATGTAACTTTTATCAAGTAAAGGATGATTTTGCATTGAAATACTTTGGTATTAAGCTAATATAAGTTCATAAAATTAAGAAGCAAAAGCTCCTTCAAAATGTTAAGAATAGGAAATTTAGCATGAATGTCACCTGATTCACCCTGAAACAACCTGTTCACATCTACTGTAATACACACTACATTCAAAGGTTTAGTAAATACACTTATACATTTACAAAAGGTTTCTATTTCAAATAAATAATATTTTCAAATAAATGCTGTTCTTCTGAACTTTCTATTCATTAAAGAATTCCAAAAATTAAAATGTATCACTGTTTCCACAAAAAACTGTTTTCAATATTGATAATTTCTTGAGCAGCAAATCAGTATATTAGAATGATTTCTGAAGGATCATGTGACACTGAAGACTGGAGTAATGATGCTGAAAATTATAATGAATAAATTACATTTTAAAGCATATTCAAATAGAAAACAGTTATTTTAAATTGTAATAACATCTAATAATATTACAGTTTTTTACTGTACTTTTGAACAAATCAATGCAACCCTGATAAGCATAACAGCCTTCTTTTAAAAATACTAAAAATCTTAACTTTTGAATGGCAGTGTATGTATCGATCCCTCAAACATTTAAAGCTATAAACCAGTCACATAACAAATAAAATCTTTCTGAAGCTCAAATGCCACCATAGCTAATTGATTTGCAGAGCGAGGAGGCTGTTTAATGTTTGTCTGCACTATTCACCAATTCATATCTGCATTTTGTTTTTATTCTCTAAATATGGCGAAAGATTCACAAGGGCTCTTGTGCTTGACTCATAGTCAATAGACTAAGTTTGCAAAAAAAAAAAACCTTGAAATATGTTTTTTGTTAATGCACAGAAAAATTATATAAATAAATAATATTGATAGGAGAGCCATAGGTCAAGGATTCACACCAAATACATCTTCAAAGCGAGACACTTTACCTAAAAGAAAATGCATTCTTTATAAAGAGTGTGGAACAATATGAAGTGCGAGAGATCAGGGAGATCTTTAAAGTCAGCCTGTTTAATACAAATCTTCTGTCTATATAGGCAGCATGAGCCTCATGTTTTGAAATGCTTAACATAGGCAGCACTGCTTACACAAAACAACTGACTTCAGTTGTACATATTGCATTGCAATACTTCAATAAGCATAAAAAATATGTTGTACACACAAATAGTGGTTAAATTTACACAGAGCAAAGTTTAGTCAGCACTAACAGACATATAGGTTGCCTTATCCACCATCTTGGATTTATTCACAGAACCTGTTGCAATGCATTCTGGGATTGCCTTCATTCTGAAGGCTAAAATCTGGCTAAAGCAAGTCAGCCTACCTTTTAAACCAGCCGTTTCGTCGGAAGCGCACCTATGATGCCTGAAAATGCAGCTCCCTAGGTTTTGGAGCTTATCTCTGCAGCAGAAGCTTCCATTACCCAGTCAATGAATGTGCAAACAGTGGCATAGGGCTTCCTGTGATCTGTGATAGGACGGTCCAGCGACAGGCCCCTGTCCTCTTTCTCTCGTCTCTATTTGTCTGGTTTCTCTCTTATCGCCTCTCCTCTGCTCTACACTCCTCATCAATCCCACGTTTCACTTGTGAGTGTCGGTCAGCCTCCAACTGCGGTCAACAGAACCTGAGACCATATGGACCCACGCGACCCCAAACACGTCCAACAAGCACAGTACAGGGGCCACTTTCTGCACTTTTATAAACACTTACCATATTACTCACCACACGATCATTTTTAAACAGACAGTGTTTACATTTCAGTGTGTACCTTTAAGATGTCCATATCTAAATGACCTCATCAGGGCAAACCAAGATACAGTAAAGGTGTTTATATGTAAATGTAGATGGTCATATGTTAATGTGCAAATAATGTCATAAAATATGTATACTTTAACATAGTGGATTAAGTGACTAAACAAGTGTTGCTGTTAACTAAACTAAAACTAAAAGCATTTTTGTTCATTTAAATTAAGCTGAAATTAAAGTAAAATATGCATATTACATGGAAAACCTCAATGAAAATTAGACATGTTGCTTTGGCAACTAATGAAAATAAAAATATTTATTATTATAACTGAAATAAAACTGAAAACTGAAATAAAAATAACTAATATATATATATATATATATATATATATATATATATATATATATATATATATATATATATATATATATATATATATAAATGAAAATTGTCATAGGCATAAAATGAAAAAATCTGTGTTGTTATTGTTATTTAATAAAATAAAAAATTAAATAAATCTAATTAAATAAAAAATATATTAAATGAAAAATTTAAGCTTAAAAAAAGCTTCCATGAAAATCAGAAATATTGCCAAATGAATTTAAATAAAAATAGTTGAAACACTAAAACTGAAACGTTAAAGAGAAATAAAAATAAATTAAAAAAACGAATAAAAAATTAGAAAAGCACACATAAAATTTAAATTAAAACTATCAAAGGTATAAAATGTATAGTTTTATATAGTAGATTAATGACTAAATTTGTTATTGTTAAATAAAACTATTAAACTATAAAATATATATTAGATGAAAATGTTTAACAATCTTCTATGAAAATTAGAAATGTTAGCAACTAATTGAAATAGGTTGAAGATAAAAATGACTAAAACTGAATAAAAATGACAAAAGCACATAACATTGAAATGAATATGAAACTGAAAATAAAGAAGTAAACCATTTTCAAAATATTAATAAATACTATACTTGTACACATTGTACATAACACTAAAATAACAATGGACCAAATACTGAATAAATGTTTACGAATAAATATGGGTGGTCATACATGTAAAAAAGCTTATGGTTTGAGTTGTTTTGCTACTTAGTTTTATGTTTTGAGAACAGAGTATGTCTTCATACACTTCAAAAGAGCAAGACATCTTATTTTATGTGATATATGACACTTTAAACAGGTTTTTAATTGGCATTAAAATGAATAATATCATGTAAACTCCTCTATTATAGTTTGAGTCATGTGAAATTGAGCGGTGACTGTATGGTGTTTTTTGTGTGTGTGTGTGTGTGTGTGTGTGTGTGATGGCACAGGCAGGTGTGCAGCTCACCTGGGGCCTCGATCAGCTGTTTATATATTCCCAGGAATGCAGACTCCGCCTCCTTACTGCGCTGGCTCAACGCAACCACCTGCAGCAGAGAGATGAGCTCATCAATCCAGGACACACTTAAGGGCCATGCAACACATAATAAAACACTCCTGTCAATAATTCTGCTCCATATGTTGATAGCACAGAGCAACAAATGAACAGAGCAAAGTTTATTCCAGTACTTAAACTGAGAAGAACATTAGCGTGATCGCTCTCGAGGAAAACTCAGTCTAATAAAGTCACCAGTGCAACAAAGCATCCGATACTCTGACAAATATACCAGAGACTCGACATAATGGCTTCACACTCATCACAACACAAGGGGATGTTTCAATTACATTCTATTATTCACCTCATACTACTTCTGCAGGATGTACCAAGGGCGTAGAATTTAGTAGGGACACTATAGGGACATTACCTTCTTTAACTTTATGTCGTTATGCTGTTTTGTGTTCATCTGCTTCTGCTCTTTTTTGACTATCACTCTATTATAGATCAGATACAATAATAATTTCTCAAATATTTATTACAATATACAGTCATGGCCAAAAATATCGGCACCCTTGGTAAATATGATCAAAGGCGGCTGTGAAAATTTATCTGCATTGTTAATCCTTTTGATCTTTTCTTTAAAAAATTCACAAAAATCTAACTTTTCACTGGATAATAAGAATTTAAACGGGGGGAAATATTTCTTCTCTGAAGTCCCGATCTGAAATGATGATTCGCGAATCATTATTCAGATGGACTCCGGAGCGCGGAATAATTAGATTTAGATAGGAACTTCAGAGCGCATATCACAAATCCTTTTCTTTTTCTTTAATTAAACCGTACTAAACATCAAACCATTAAGGTGATACAGTTAGAAAAACAAAGAAAAAAGAAAAAGCAAGAAAGAATTCACAAATACAAATGTTTTACTATAGTAAAAGTGTAGTAACCATTTCTGAGAACCACAGTTTTACTACAAATAATATGGTTACTACAGTTAAATGTAGCAAAACCGTTTACTGTGGTTTAACTGTAGTAACCATGTTTATTTCATGTATGTGAAATTTAGCTAGCAGAAAACATCAATTAATTTATATTTTTCTAATATTCTCTTCTGAGTACTCAAACAATCCAAAGAAAACATATTTAAAACTGAAAGAAATGTCACTTGCAAAATTAGATGAGATTTTTTGGGTACATTACCAAAACAAGTGAACAAATCTTCCTCAGAAGAGTGACAAAAACAGCAACTCACTTCAGTGTCTGACTTAAAATTATTAAATATTTAAAAGCTATGAAAAAGTCCTGATATAATGCAAAATGTAAACTCCGAAAAAAAGGAACAAAAGCTGTCACTGGGGCAGTACCTTTTCAAAAGGTACACTTTAGTAGAGTCAATATTGGTACCTTAAAGGTACATATTAGTATCTAAAAGGAACAAAAGTCTACCGCCCCAGTGACAGCTTTTTTCTGAGAGTGTATAAAGGCTGTATGTGTCTATGAGAAATTGCTGTTGAGGGCTCTGGGTCTGTGCTGGACTACTGTGCACAATGAAGCCAGGTCAGACTCAACCAGAACCTCCACTAACCCGACCCGTCACCCCTGCTATTCTCCTCTCCACAGGTGACTCAAACCAATTACGGATTCATTAAGGAAGAGCGGGAGCAGAATGGGCCGCCACCTGGCCCCATAGAGAGGGCACCTGTGCCTGTGGATATGTGGGTTAGAGCTCCAAAGACCACACAGAAGACCTCCAAAGCAACAGCGTTCCACTCCAGCCGCTCGCGCTCGGCCCGTCATTGAGATTCTGCTGCGCACTGGAGGGGAGGTTACTGCTCAAACCGGCTGGCCAGGCCCCTGACGGGACGCTCGCTGTCCATGTGAAATGCGAGCAGACAGGCCTGCGGGTGAAGGTTACGATGCCAGTTTTGTGACGGGAGAAGAGAGACTCGACAGAAATCAAACGCAAAAATTCTAATCAAGTCATCATTGCTTGACTCAAAGGACGTTTTATACTGAAGTGAATCAAAGTGTGGCGTGTGAAGAAAAGTCAATGGCTGCAGTTGAATACTGCTTACTGTAAAGTATACATGAGCAAAAAAAGTATCAAGAACTGATCTGGGCCAAATTTATTTCAAAAATAAAAAAGCATATAGCAATGCAAAAAAAAGGTTATACATATATTTCAATAAAATACATGTATTTATTTATTTATTTAAAAAAGGTCAAAAATAAAACATCATAAAAATCTTAATTTTAAAAATGTTATAATATGTTATAATGTTATATAATATTTATTTTAAAAAAATTTAAATTAAAATTAAACAAAAAAAAAAGAATCTGAAAAAGTAACCATATTTTTCATAAATAAAATGAAGCATATGATGCGATTTCAAGTTTTCCTTTCTCTTTGGAGTGTTACAAGCTGTTCATGCATAGATAAGATCCCTGAAGTTGAAAAGACTAAATTCTCAAAACCAAAGATATTTAAGTTCGCCCTCCTAAAATGCCTCATTTAAACACGCCCCTACATGTCTATGTCACAGTGTAGGGAGATTTTCATAACACTGCCCAAGTATTTATGCAATGAAAGGGGGTGTGATTTTTATTCTTGCTGTGGTATTGTTGCTGCCGCCTGCGCCATGTCCTGGAGACGCTGTGTTTCGTTGTGAAAGCGAAAGTACTTTGTTTGGGCTTCCAAAAGAGGACACAACAAGAAATCAGTGGTTCAGTTGTATTTACAACACTGTTTCAGAACAGTTCGACACAAATATTAGAGTGTGTGCAGCACATTTTACGGAGGACTATTTCCTGAACCTGGAAGAGTAGCTTACAATGCTGGCTTGCACAAAGGCTGTTTCTATAAAGTGGGGCAATTCCAACTTTGCAAGTAGTGTTGTTTTCGTCAACGAAAAGTATGACTAAATATCGTCGTCAACGAACCTTTATCACGTGACGAAAGCGAGACGAGACGCAACGTAAATGCTGGTCATGTGACGATGACTAATTAAATATATAATGCAATATTGTTGACGAATAAAAATGAGACTAAATGTGTTTTGCAAAATAAAAACTATGCTAAAATGTCTCTATTTTCGTTGACCAAAATGAGACGAAACTAAATGTTATAACGTTATTTTGTCTCGTTTAGTCGCGTTGTTATTATTATTTTGCAATATTTCTGTTTCCTGTGTCTCACTTCTGGGGCTGCATCAGGTTGCACTGCGCAGACGCAGGCAACGTCACTTCCTCAAGCAAAAAATGTTTTTATTGATTATTTAGGTATCATTTTCATTTGTGTAATGTCCACTAAATTGCCTATGATTCATTTAGTTGAGGTTGAACTGGAATATCCTACATAAAAAAGTCAGAGGCCAGCACTACAGATAGTGCTACCCTTTTGTTGAAAGACGTCACATCTGATTTGTTACGAGCATTAGTGACAGAATCATCAGCCAATCAAATTGACTTTCAATGAGAGCCCGCCCTCTGGGTCCAACTACGTGCCCAGTGCTACCCCCAGCGGTAGACCGCTCCTTTAATCAGGGATTTCCAAGGTACAAACATGAAAGTAAACGAAAAGAAAATGACAGCTGCAGTCATCGGCGCCTACACCAGATCTTGCCGATCTACTAAAATCGCCTTTTTCAAGGCACTCTTTTGCAGACAAAAGAGAATAACTGAGAAAGGAAGACCTACACCCGAAGTGAATTCGCTAATAAAGGCCAGCAAAGGTTTTATGCGCCATTTCAAAGATTGCATCTATGAGTGGCTAACAGCTAGCACAGAGCACAGGTTATTTTGTTGGCTGTGTTTACTTTTAAATCCGAGTAAAGTGGCATGGAATGACAGACCCATGGACTTTATTTACAAGTGACAGGTGAGTGCTTTATTATTTGATGAGTATTGTATCATGCACATTGTTATGGAGGTGTAGGTGGTGTGTTGATAATACTGTGGTGTGGTGTGTGGATGTCCAGCGTTTGTACAGTTTTGCTGCTTTGGGCACGTCGTATTTTTAGAGTGACATGAATGTGCACAGTGACCTGTGTATTGGTGGATTACTTTTACTGACCATGTAGGGAAATTTACTCTTCATTTAACCCACCCCAATCTAGCCTACTATTAAAATAGTTGATCAGCCGTCATTGTTTGTTGAGAGCCTGTGTGCGGCATAATCTGTGTATTAGATGCATATAGCTGCTTTAGCTGTAACAGAGATGTGTAAGATGTGTACATGTAGTTTACAGTTGCTTACTGAAGGCCCTGACTAAAACCCCACGGTATGCCACTGCTACTAGGTACTTATACTATACTGACTGGGTTAAATAGAATTGCATTACTAAAAAGAGACTAAAATGCAATTTTCATTGACTAAAACTAGACTAAATGTCATCAGTTTTCGTTGACTAAAACTAGACGAAAATAGTCATGGATAATTCTGACTAAACTAAGACTAAAATGCTCAGACTTTTAGTTGACTGAAACTTGACTAGACTATAAAGAGTATGAACGTGACTAAAACTAATAAAAAATAAAATGACAGCTTCACACAAAGACTAGACTAAAACTAAAATTAAAACAGGCCGCCAAAAACAACACTATTTGCAAGGACAGTCTGGCGCTTCTGACTGACAGCCTGTAAGTACGTTTCTGCCACTGACGATTCAATGCGATACGTAAAAAGACAGTATAAGTCATTATAATCAGTAATTATGTCCCCACTAGATGCAACAAATGCCTCGTTTGTAATGGGTTGTATTGTTTTAGTCTCGTCTCGCCGGGAAAGGCCATCACAATACAGTGAAGGGCGTAACATTTCCGTCTCACACTTGAGGTATTCAGCCAATCACAACGCACTGGATAGCTGGCTATTCAGAGCATGCCTCGATTCTCAGAACGATGAGCTTTGTAAAAATTGACGCGTTTCAGAAAGGCGGGGCATAGAGGAGCAGCAGTAATGTACAGTATGTGGAAAATAATGTGCTTTATGAACCATGAACCACATAAACACATTGCATTTTACCAAATACATAATGTTCTTTTCAGCAACGTCATATGACCCCTTTAATATTTAATTATACTGCATACTGCTATCACCTTTCACTATCTTGCATTTAATTCCATCTCAGAAATAAAAATAGTTTGCACTTTTAATCCAATTTTTGGTAAAAATATAACTTGTGGAAGTCAAATGAAATGAGTTAAGCACGTTTAAAAGATGAAGTGCATTGCACTGTGGGATGCAGTATTCTGTGTGTGCGTGCGCTGTTGCATACTGCACATTTTGTCAAATGTAGTAGTCAAATTTGCATTCTGCACACATTATACATACTGCATACTACTTTCTTTGAAAATAGTAGGCAGCATAGCATTTTGAACTTGCTCAATAAGCATCATGTCGTCTGAAGCGGTGTGTCTGCTGTACGTTCAGCCTCCGCTGCCGCTGCCTGGAGTTCATGCAGAATAGAGCAGCGCTAAAGGAATCAATACTGATACAATAGTCTCTGAACTCGCTGTCTAAAAGCAATTGTGTTTCTCTGTTTTTTTCCCTTTTTTCTCTCTCTTTTTCTAAGACATGACATTCAGTTGCTCCATCAACACTGGAGCTCACATACAACAAACACAAGCCAATAAATGTAAGGGATGCGATGCTCGCTGTGATGTTTTAAACAAGTCAGAGCATCTGCAGATGTGATTGGTTTAATTAGTGCTGCTTCTCAACAGCAATAAACCTATTGAAGACTGCTTATGTCTCAACTTTAAAGCTCAAGAATGTCATTTTCATATGGTATTGTGATTTTTTTGAAACACTCCCTTATCTGCCATTGGTCAGAGGAGGAGAAAGTCCCGCCCCCACACTCATGCCATTGGTCGAGTCAGAAGTTGACATGTCAGGCCATTCAAAACAAACAGATCAATGTATTAAAAGTAGTAGTCATACTATCAATGATCTACAGTGATATTAAAAGAATGCAAAAAAAAAAAAAAACAGATTTAAAAAACAACACAATGAAATTTCACCAATAATTGCAAAGAAACGGCAAATAACACTGAATTAAATGAGAAATTTTGAAGTAAAGCCTAAAATAGTGTTTTAGTATTTTTCAGTATTCTGAATCTTATTAGAGACTAAAAATGCGCTTATTTATTTATAAACACTTTTCCCCTACAGCATGCATTTGCAGTCAGGACTGGAAACATGAATGAATTGTGCACAGACTGTCTCACATATGGCAAGATAATCACACAAAGATAAATCCCTGTAATTCTGCAAGAGACAACAGCGATTTCCTTATGAATTTACACAAGATGAAGAGCCATTTCAGCCTCCATTTTTCAAGGCTATAATGATTTATTAGACAAAACTATGATGATGACCATCATCATCCTCATCACACTGTAACATTTTTATGTATATCTTCATCATCTCCTAACGAGAGAACACACAGATTACCTCCAACATCACACCATTAACCCGTCCTAACTCCAGCACACAGACATCAATTACACACACACACACACACACACACACACACGTTAGTATGCATGCGACGGCTCCACGTTACTAATCCAGCATTCATCACACCTGAGACAATCTTAAGTCCAGACAGCATACAACTGTTATATGCGGCATTAAATCATACTGAATATTAATTCACAGATAACAGCAATATTAAAGCACTCGTTTCATGAGAAATCACATTTGATCTTTTGAAATACAAATTTGATGCTAAAAACACACTGTAACCCTCAAGACATTCTCCTTTTTGGTGAGTATGCATTTAAAGTGAACTGCAAAAACGGATTTATTCAGACTTTTTTAGTTTTATATAAAAATCTGCCATCATTTACTCATGCTAATGTCTTTCCAAACTCTCAGTTGTAACCTTTACACCAAGATCAAGCAACAAACTTTGGTCAAAAGTTATAGAAAAAATGATTTAATAGTATTTAAAATGCATAAAATGCTTAGAAAATTACACTCAGAATGACTTCAAATATGATTTCCACCACAAAATGTATTTATTGCTTAAGAAAACTACATTCACCACCATTCAAAAGCTTGTAAGCCTCTTCTGCTCGCCAAGCCTGCATTTACTGCATGTGTTTAAAAATACAACAGTAACTTGAAAATTGTGGAATATTATTATAATGTTAAATAACTATTTTTTATGTGAATATATGTTAAAATGTAATTTATTCCTACGATCAAAGCTGAATTCAGCATCATTACTCCAGTCAGATCCTTCAGAAATCATTTTAATATGCTGATTTGCTGCTCATTTCTGATTATTATCATTGTTGAAAACAGGGGTGCTGCTTCATATTTTTGTGGAAATGAGAATATTAGATGAATAGAAAATTGAAAAGAACAACATTTAATCACAATAGAAATCTTTAATAAATGTCTTTACCTTATAGATATATATGTATAGATATATAGATAGATAAATGGATATTGTTAGTGGACAAATTAAACCAGTAAGAAAGTGAAAGTGTGTTTTAGGAAAGTTCACAAGGCCAGAAGTGTCCACAATGAAACAGCTGTGTCTGACACGACCCCTTTCATGATCCTGAGAAAAGTTTAGAGTAATTTCTTCTTCTAGTTTGTAAAAGCAGACCTCAGCACTGCACATCTTCTGTTACTTTATAATTACAGCTTCAAAGCACCGAGAACTTCAGGATACTTTAGTCCCAAAACTTAAAGCAGCGATCTGCCACATTTCAAAGGTATAAATGAGTTTTTACATAAAACACACTCCAGCATTCACTGACTAATTTCTCATTTGCACAAACGAAGAGAACAAAATCAAATGCTCGACTGCCAAAAGCATCTGTGGTTGGATCCCATAATTAATTTGAAAACAGAATCTGCTTCATTTTCAGAATCCGTGAATGTGTTTTCACACACGTGCAAACTTTCAACAAGTGCAAACTTGTGTGAGCGGGTCAAGAGGAGCACAAAGACATCAAGAAAAGTCAGTGTAAAAGAAGGAACGTGACAAAAAGAGCGTGAGCAAGAAATGAAGGCAGAGAGGCTCCGAGAAAGACTAGCAATTAGCAATTATACACTCATCAATTACAATTATCACAACTGGTGATTATGCAATTAGCAGTGAATCATCACTTTTAGTTCTGATGGCTGAACATTTAGGATGTGCTACAGAAAGAGTTTGGGTTCACGAGGACAAAGAGTCAGATTGAGTGACATCATTCACAATTATTAGAAAGTTAATCACCATCAGTGTGAATGCAAATGAGTGGAGACTTCACTCAAAAATTATATTTTGCCATCATTTACTCAACCTTGTGTCATTTCCGATATAATTAATAAAAATGTGTATGTAAATGCATTAAAAAATTAAATAAAATACAAACATGATAACATAATATAGAATAATAAGCACATGCATAAGACAAACTAGGAGTTATACTGGAGTGAATCTGGCTGTAGAGTTTGTGATGGACTCCTGTGAAAAAGCAGCTGCTGTCTCTGAGGCACAGAGAGAAATGAGCAACCGAAGTCCTGACACATATCCAGTCCCCACGTCAATTCCAATCAGCAGCAAGCGTCACTCACACACACACACACACACACACACAGTGAAAGCACCAGCTGCAGAACCAGTGCTGGTGAAACACTGCCCTCTGAGAGCCAGACTCACTTCATAGGGGACTGCAGGGGGCTCATGAGCTGTTAAAAAGCTAATAATCAGCTAAAATCAACTGTAAACGTAAAATAAATAAATGAGGCTGTACAATTAATCAAAATGAAACTGAAATCATAACACAGTGTTTTCTGCATCTCAAAGTGGCTCAGTTCAGCTGCTTCTCATCATCTACATTTACATAACAACATTTCTGTTTACAGAAGTATACAGAATTTCCTGAAATTAAAAGCATGAGGTTTTGAACGTTTGAAAGAGAAGAATTTAAGACATAAATATTGGTCATTTGAAGTATAAAACAAAATAATTATCAAATATTCATTTTTAATTTTAAAGTACAACTTACAAAACCAATATATTTCGGTATTTAGTTTTATACTTTATACAATTATAAATAAAGAGGTTAATCAGTTTCTGCAACAGCAATATGAGATATTTTCATATGAGATGAAATGTCATAAATGACAAAATAAGCGCAGTAGTTGTGATATTATAAATAATATAAAAAAAAAAACATTTAGTCAAAATATAAATGAAATATTCTACCTGTTTATCTGCATGACTATTAACCCAAATCAAAGAACCGTGAAGATGTGAAAGTGCTGTTCAATTATTGAAGTAACTTAAAATCTCAGGGGTACTTGAAGTAAATATTTCACATTTACGGGATCTGGCTGACTAAAACGTTTGGGAATTCCTGCTCTACATCACGAACCGGATCAGAGACGTACAGCAGAAGATGTTTTCTGACAAAACGGCTTCAGATACTGATCTCAGTTCAGTCAGAATCCTCACACATGCTCGAGAGAGTTTAAGTTTAAGAAGTTCAGCTCGAAATCCAGACGAGGTTCCCAGGAAGAGACGTTAAACCCTGATCAAAGTCCTGGAGACGTCTACAGAGCGCCACAGCCCAGGGTTACTGTAACTAACCCACAGGCCCAACTAATCGCACGTCTTTATCTCAAGTGTCTGTACTTTCAAACACAAGAGACGGCTGAGGTGTGGTGTGACCTCAGCTGAACAACAACATGCAACACAGAGTGAGAATCGAGATTAAAAGAAAAGAAGAACTGAGATGAATGAAGAAATGCTTCTGATTAATACACTGCGTCTAAAAGTCTGAGAGTACATAGAAAGTCTGTGACTGCTCTTTCAATTAAACCTGGAAATAAATGAAGTTTCACAGTTTTGACTAATTCAAAATAACAACAACGAAAAGTTTTGATTGATTCGTTCCACATTCTGCTCTATTTCTCGACTAATTGTGACTGATCGTGTGACTTTGTCAGGTTTTTTGGCTTCTGTTGAAGCTAATAAAGCTCTCTGGATCATCTCAGATCATACTGGAGAACATGATTATCAGCTTTTGTTCATGTAGCTCCAGGGCTGCTGTCATTAAAGCATGGCAAACCAGACATTAAGACCTTTTTGTGTTCAATTCTGAATTTAACTTTTTTACTAAGCAGGTACATGCCATTAAGACAAAACTTTCTCCCATTTCTGCCCGTTCAAAAGCAGCAATGTATTCTGACCAGGGATTAAAAACATGTTAGTAACATAATAAAAACATGATCTCATCCCCATAACTTCCCACAAAACCAAAGACCAAAAATTTTGTACTATTTATACTATACTATTTAAAACAGACAAGCTGTGCTACACGCATGTGTTTAAAGGTGCACGAATCTTTGATTCATTACAAAGGCAACAATGTCGGAGTCAGAATCAAAAATACTAGACATAAAAAATTAACAAAAATGTTTTTTTAACATATGAAATACAAAAATATAAATATATTCAGGGGCGCCTGCAGGATTTCTTTCGAGGGTACACACCTTTTTTTAGGGAGGGGGGGTCGTATGTAATAGTAAAATTATTATATTTTGTTTGGTTTTTTATGAAGTTAATTTACAAAAACTGTTTGTTCGTTAAATGCAAGTTGTTGTTTTTTTAAGTAACGACCAAGCGGCCAGCGGCAGACAGTGAAGCTGGAAAGAGTGGAAGCTGAAGCGCACTTTGCAGGACATGGAGGCGCCAGAGCGGTCACTTGCATTTTTTTCTTGGTAGTGGAAACTTAAAATACGCCGTAATTTTTGCTCATAAGAGTAATACATCATTCGGAACTGTAAAGGGTCTACTTTTATTTGTGTGCATTCACAATATCAACAAAACGTGCTTTTATAAAATAAATAGGAAAACAGAGGATGCGCTTGCCATCTCGTCTTGAACAGGAGCGCTTCACAATGATGAACTCAAACTCAACGAATTGAGTCACAAATATGATAAATATATCTATAGAAAGCTTTAAATTACTACTTTTAAAACAAAATCATTCAAATCGAAAACAAAAACTTTTTCAATATGTAATCCGTAAAGATGCATTTCTCTCTAAAGGCACGTCCAATAAGGAGACGGCGAGTAATTTTTCATCACTGTCTAAAATATAAAAATAAGGAAAAGCCTAAAACAGATGAAACTGATTTTTTTGTTGCTCTGCTCTGAATACCTCAAAATTTAAAGGATTTTTTGCAAAGCAATTTTGACTGATATGTGAATTATTTATTAGTCTATTTTTTTTATCCATGCAGCAAATGCTTTAACAACAGCTTTAAAAATTACTTTATTGCATTCCAGATGATTTTAGAGAAGTTTTCACTATAAATTTTACGGGTAGCTTGAATGTAAAACATTGTCATGAATTCATTGTATTCCCATTTGTAAAATAGGCTACAAATTAATTGTTGTAGTCTTACCCGATCTCACGAAAGTGCCTGTAGCATGATTTTCTGTTTCTATTTGGCGTAATGTTTCTAAGCAGAAATTGACTTTGGCATGCAAAAGACTGATATTTTCATTATTAATGGCATGTCCAGTTCAGTCGACAGAAATACGGGACACACGGGACAATTATTTACTGCTGAAATGTTTGCGGGGCAAATCTCAGGTCAGCCTGAGCGCTCATGGTACACCTGCAGGCGCCACTGAATATATTATAGTACATATTTCATTAGTGATTGATTTCTCTTAAACATTTCACTCTTAAAAGTTTTTGTTTCTGTCTGCTGCATAGAAATCTTTAATGCTGCAGACAGAAAATAAAAACTTCATTTAAATGTTGGTAACAAAAACATTATCCCATATCCCACAAAAACCAAGGACCTAATGATTTTATTCTATCTATACTATTGAAATAGACAAGCTGAGCTGTATGCATGTGTGTTTGAAATTGCACTACAAATCTTTGGCCGACGAACCAGAATGAAAAAAAAACTTCCTAATTCCTGATTCTGAAAAAAACAAAAATATTTTTTTTTACCAGTAACATGAATTAAAAACACTAAGATATTTCAGTACATATTTCACCAGTGATCAAGTTTTCATTTGAGTTAAACATATTTTACTCTTAAAAGTTTTTTTGTTTTTTTTGTCTGCCGGAAGGAATTCTAATTTAGTCACATGACATTTATCGCTAATGGTGATTGGCTAAATGTCTTCATAACTGTGAAGCAAACATGGCATACTACTACTGGTACTAGATACTTCTAACCAAGAAAATGCAGTTAAGATGAATGGGAATGCTAGTGGCTGCTATACTCTACAAGCTGTATTGACCAAAAATAGACTCTAATTTAAATAATTTCAAGACTGAGAGACATTACGAGAAATGTAACTGCATCAAAGCAGCCATCGGGAGCAGATTCATCCTGCCCTGTGAGTGAACCGAAGGCCGGAAAATGACCCTCAGAAACCTCAAGAGTTATTGCAGACGAGACCCAACATCCACAGCAAGGCGTTTGCAGCGATCTCTCCGTGTATCACATTACACCGCTCATCCATTATGAGCACTTGGGTGCCAGTCAAGGTGAGGCAGCGCCGTGGAGAAAGAAAGAGAGGGTCTGGTCCATGATGGATGGATCTGGTCCGCCGCGGCTCCTCTCCTCTCCCTCACGGAGCTGGTGACTTTCCAGCCAGGCAATTATCATTGCAGAAGGCGTAATAGCCTAATTAATTACCAGTGTCAACGTTGCCTTTGTTTCACTGTAACAGGACATCACGCCAACAGAGCATCCGCTCAAAGCAAAAACCTCTGATGAACGAGAGGCTCACGGAGCACAGATGATGCTGAGGAGACACACACACACACACACACACGCGCACACACACACACACACACACGGTCAGTGCTGAGCTAAAACCAGAACCATCATCACCTGCCCTCAATCAACACTAACATCACACAACACCAAGCTAAACACCTTCTGAAGAATCTTTCTGTGTTTATTTATTGCGCTTGTTTTAACAACTCATCACGTCACAGAGCAGCACAATCCTGACGCTCAGACTTTGATCTGGAATCAAGATGCCATTTATATTACGAATAAACGGCTCAATCTGAATTCAACAAGTGTCTAGAATGATAGAATGATTGAGAGAAGATAGACCTATAGATAGATAGAACGATAGATAGACCGATAGATAGAACAATAGATAGAACGATAGATAGAACGATAGATAGACCCATAGATAAACCGATAGATAGAACGATAGATAGAACGATAGATAGAACGATAGATAGACCGATAGATAGACCGATAGATAGAACGATAGATAGACCGATAGATAGAACGATAGATAGAACGATAGATAGAATGATAGATAGACCCATAGATAAACCGATAGATATAACGATAGATAGAACGATAGATAGAACGATAGATAGACCCATAGATAAACCGATAGATAGAACGATAGATAGAACGATAGATAGACCGATAGATAGAACGATAGATAGAACGATAGATAGACCCATAGATAGAACGATAGAACGATAGATAGACCCATAGATAAACCGATAGATAGAACGATAGATAGAACGATAGATAGAACGATAGATAGACCCATAGATAAACCGATAGATAAACCGATAGATAGAACGATAGATAGAACGATAGATAGACCCATAGATAAACCGATAGATAGAACGATAGATAGAACGATAGATAAACCGATAGATAGAACGATAGATAGAACGATAGATAGACCCATAGATAAACCGATAGATAGAACGATAGATAGAACGATAGATAGAACGATAGATAGACCGATAGATAGACCCATAGATAGACCCATAGATAGACCGATAGATAGAACGATAGATAAACCGATAGATAGAACGATAGATAGACCGATAGATAGATAGACCGATAGATAGACCGATAGATAAACCGATAGATAGAACGATAGATAGACCGATAGATAGACCGATAGATAGAACGATAGACAGACAGACAGACAGACAGACAGACAGACAGACAGACAGACAGACAGACAGACAGACAGACAGACAGACAGACAGACAGACAGATAGATAGATAGATAGATAGATAGATAGATAGATAGATAGATAGATAGATAGATAGATAGATCTCAGACATCTGACTGTCAAATCTGAGCACAGTTTGAAACGGCTGAGATCTTTCCTGAAACACGTGAGGTTACTGGTGTCTTTTTTCACAGGAGACACATCTGAGAGACAGGACACTGCAGCACAAGTACCCATTTGTTCTCCATTCGATCTCATTGCTTTCTAAGAGAAAAAAGACAGTAGTATGGTATGAACACAGCGATCATTCAGTACCCCGGCATACACCAAAACACCACAGTATCACCCTTTACAGTCTAATTGGAAGCTAACACACGTCCTAAACCGGCCCGTGAAACACCTCGAGAAGGATCTAGTTCTCACAGACCACTGGAGCCGAGCCGAAAGTACTTTATAATAACGTCAAATGTCGCAGGCAGCCATTGGAGAGTGAAATATTACGTGTCAGGTCTGTCACATTCCCTCCGTTTTTACATCTGACCCGAAGCAGCGGTACACAGGCAATCAGACGGCAGAGAGGGAAGCCAAATACAGTGCGGCAGCGGCAGGAATTACTGTGTGACTGATGCTCTGCGACTCATCTTCAGTTAACCGCAATACAAACGCAATAAAACTGCATCTTTGAGAGGAACGACTAGAAAGAGTGCAAACCCGTCAGTCTGTCGGAGCGTCTGCGCGGGGCCTGAGGCAGCGGGGGCTCGTTGTGGAGCGCATTGACTCTAATAGGAGTCGTCTCCGCCGTTGCGAGCAGCTCCTCGGCTCCCACTGCGAGGGGAGTTTTGCATAATTAATGACTGTTGATGTTTCCAGGTAGTCGCCCGGCAAATTCACTTCAGACCGGCTGCCACGATCACGTCTCCGGCGAGAGCGACACCGGAACAGACAGCTAACATTACCGCCATAAACAAGGCAATTTTGTACAGTGTCTTCCGTCATTATTGTGAAGTGTTCAGGGGCGACAGTTCGAGTCACTTCGGAGATGAGAGCGCAAGGAAAAATGATGAAAAAATAACGGCGACGCCGAGTGCTTTTCTGTGTCGGCAAACCTACAGAGGCTTCAGCTCCTTGTTTAGTGAAGCTTCAGTGAACTTGAAGATGTCAGCAGAGAAACGCAGCCGTCTTTTGTGCTGTCACAGGAATACGAGCAGACTCCGAAACAGCAGTGAGAGCTGCAGAAATAGTGTGTTCACAGAAATGTACTTGGGATGTGCAAAACTATATTTTCATAAGTCAGTGGGGTCTGAACGACCAGTGATTTTTCTCTCAAAAGTTTGACAACTGTTTAAATCACGTGCACAGGCTCTATTGTTTCGGTAGCCTAATAAGACGTTAAATGTTTACAGAAACCTCAATATCTCATCTCAGGACGCACATATAGAAACACTCTGCACATTCTTGTTCCTTAGACTCACAGTATAAGACCAAAGGTCAGGATCAAGGCTGCTTAAGGTCCTGCAATTAGGGTCAATTCACAATGGCACTCGACTGTCTAAATCATAAATCTTTTTAGGGAGTAGCTACTAGCTAGTTAAGTATAGTGTGCATGCAGAACATTTCAGGCTTGAGACTTTTTTATGATGCATTTTGTGTGCAATACTGTGCCTTGTACAATCTGTGATGCCAGTACCTGTTAGACAGATAGACAGAATGATAGAACGATAGCTAGATGGAACGACAGATAGATAGAACAACAGACAGACAGACAGATATTTTTTGTTTAGTTTAACTTGATGTACTAAAATAACTAAAACGGAAATAAAAAGTAATAAATTAAAAACTATTTTAGAACAATTAACTAAACTATTAACAATATAAATATAAACCATATACATAATAAACAAACTAATAAACAAAAATATTGAAAAACTATTAACTAACTACCCAAAAACTATTTAAAAAAAAAATTTCTCCACTTCTATAAAACTTATAAACGTATATAAAATAAAGTGCTGTTAAAATAAAATGTTAACTGAAATTAAATATTAATTTATTTTAGCCAAGTCAACATTTTTAAGTTTTAGTACTAAAACTGAAATCAAAATTACAAAAAAAAAATATAAGACAAAATATAAGATACAACAAGATTACTAAACATGAATACATAAAAATAAAATCTAATTCAAAATTTTTATTAAAAAAATTATGATATTAAAATTTGTGGAAAATATGTGTTATAATTACCTGAAAAAAATTATTAATTGAATTTACTACATTTTTTAAAAGGTAAACGGTTGCAATCAATTTATTTTAGCTACATTTAAATAAACAAATTTAGTTGACTAACTTTCAACATATGTTTTTTTATTAAATGTAGACCACTTACCTTAATTTGTTTTTTCAGTGTGGCTGCAGCTTTAACGGGGATGAAATTAGAAACACCCTCAGCCAAAGAACACATTGACATGCTAAACACTCAGAGGAGGTTGTGTCTCTAACGCATCCCCTTTAAAGCACCACAGCTAAACATTAAATACTTGCAACCTCACTAATCGACTAGTGAGTGTCCTGACCATCCCTAAACCGTACGCCCACTCAAGAGCTCCGAGGAGAGGAGTTTGGTGGTCATCTACAAGCACCGCATGTGACATTAAACATTTAAAACACCCCACCCACCATGGCTGGGCTATTTTTTACAACTTTATCCTCTCATTATTAATTTGTAATAACCTTTAAGGCTTTTTGATGTCATACATATTTCACAGAGAGATATCCTTCCTTTTTCACAGCTCTCACGTCGAGCTGTCAAATGACAGATCACCGGCACGGCGTGAAGGTGTGTCATCACCCGCTATAATTAGCAGCCGCTCGGAACAAAGAGAGGCATTAACCTAGACCTGCGCGTCTCCACAAGTTTGTTAGTTTGTGTGAAACCATCATATCAGAAATTAGACATGGCACAACTGACGCCGCATGTGTGAATGATGTCTGTTTTTACGGCTGCGAGTGTTTGCAGGTTATTTTAAAAGTCCCGACACGTGAAAAATGGCGCGGATCGGCTGGTGATAAGCAGCTAATCATTTCAAGCCACTTAGGCATGTATGAAAATGACCTGCGAGGCCTCGTTCCTCCCCTCGCGCGATATAAATCAGCAGCGGGTAGAACGAGACCCAGAGGAGCTACGGTGAACGCTGATGAGTCCCATAATTCTCCAGGCTGGGACTTCCTCCTCCGTGACCACCTGGACAACGGCCAAACCTCCGCAGAGCGCTACGTCCCGTGCCAAACTCTAAGAGCCATAACGTAAATTCAGTCTGTTTGTTTAAATGCCAGTTTCTTGGCCGGACACGTTGGCTGTAATAACCCTTCCTTCTTGGTGACCCAGATGATGCATACAAAAACAACAGGAATCCATTTGAACCCTATTTACTTCCATTAATACACACTCCTGGTCTTATTTTTCCAAGAAATAGAAAGTATAAAGAGTAAAGTTTCTCTGAAACGCCTTTACTTTAGCCCTCCTATACTTCAACCCTTTCTTTCCAACACTCACTTTTCAGGATCCAATCAATTCATGAAAGAATGGAAACACATTTGTCCGTGTTTCACTCCGTCTCGAATCGCGCTCACAGAAAGCGCTCAAGAAACAGTATCTCTTCCACGGCTCGGTATGCTTTCAACTCGTTTTTTTAGTAAGAGCAAGAGAATGCATGACATTCACGTTACATGATTTGGCTGATTTTTACATAAAGAGCGTTACAGCGCACCGCATTAAAATAATTGATTATTCATGTTTTCATAACCGCTGGCAAAATTAAAAAACGAAACAAAAATTAAAACATCTTTGAGAACAAGGGGGCCCTACGCAGCTTGAGTACTCTGCATATAGGGAGGATCGGCTCTGAAATCACCTTTTGAAAGTAATTTGAGATTTTAAATGAAGATTTATCGATTACATTGCTACACCAGTAGGTGGCGAAAAGGGGCTGTTAAAATGTATTTGTCTTTGAATCATACAAGAGATTCGTTCAAGAATGCTGATTCAAGTAATGAAACAACTACATCTTGAGTGAGTCACATTCAATCATAAATTACATGTGATTTTGTTTCGTTGTCTAATGTTTTTTCTTCAGAATCATGAGAAAACCACAACTTCCATTGGGGAAAAAAAGAAAAGAAATAAAACTCTATATATCCAGAATCATGCAGTTCTATTTTGCACACAAACAGCTCTTAAAGAGTCCAGTTTTATGTAGCCTATTGATTTTGTTCATGGTATTCAGCTCCAATAAATGGTTTGCAAAAAAGAGACAGGATAAATGTCTGATAGCATTATTTAATCACATTGGAATTGAAACTGGGAATCGATAAGCAGAATCGGAATTGATAAAATTCAAACGATACCCAACACTAATTATGACATTAAAAAAATCTAAATCATGACAAAAACTCATAATAATGACAATAAAATGACAAGTCATAATTATCCACTTTGTCTCATAATGACTGAGTATGTGATAATAATTTTGACTTTTTATGTAATAATTATGTCAACTTACTGTGTCAATTTCTTAATTTAATCTTAATTTAAGTCATAATTTAGATGTCTCTTTCAACTCTTCAATTTCTGTTTTTTTTCTCATAATTTAAACTATTTACACACAGTATGTATATAATTTTACTTTATCTCAATCATACGCGTCAAAACTATTTTTGACTTTTTGTCGTAATTTTGATTTATGACAATTTCAACTTTTTATCACTTAGTATTTAATATGTCATTTAATTTTTCTCTCATAATTATGACTTGGTATGTCAATTCTGACATCTCAAATTTGACATTTTGTCATAATTTCAACTTTATGAATTAGTTTGTCATAATGTTGATGTTTTATGTTATTATCATGTATTTATGTTATTATCATGTTATCATTAATGTTCATGTTTTATCTAATAATTATGACATAGTATCTCATAATTTCAATATTTTAGCTCATAATGATGATTTACCAAAGTGTTTTTTTTAAATGTGATGGAAATGGGCTTCCACCCATTTCCAAAACAGCTGCTTGCTAGTTTGACCTGGAAACAATTATATTACTGAAAATGATAAATGATATTTAATATAATACAAGCCCTTGTGTATAAAGCCAGACATTGACCCAGTACCTAAAGAGTTATGGAAAAGTGTGTCAACAAGTGAGAATCATGGGATATCAGCAATCAACAAACCTCTCCCATAATGTATTAAACTGAAAATATAAAAAAATCCTGAAAAACACAAGATAGTGAAATCGAACAAATCATAGTCATAGACTAAATGCTGAATCAAACAACAGTGGGGGTCACTGTAGCAATGCATTATGGGCGTTTCTTCAACTATACGCACATAAATACAACTCAATATTTCACATTTTTATATAACAGGACAATGATCTGACAACTAGACTGGAAATGGCTTACGTTTATTTCACTTTTTGTTAGTTACACTTTATCTAAAGATGTCCTTGTTGCAGTGAACGCAATTAATTTTTCTACGGATTTTCATATTCCAAGACTGAAAATCTGGATCTGGGCCAAGAGTAAAACAATAAAATTGATACATAAAACATTTGAACAGTAGCAAAAATAAGTTCAAACTGTTCATTTAAACCAAAATTCGCCCCAGGCAATAAATGTGCCTGAAGTTGAAGAAACACCCTGTTATTGTTTGCTGGCTTCTGTTATTGTAGTATCTGTATTGCTTGCTAGTCGTCTCAATTACCGATTGTTATTTTCAAATCTCTCTGCAGTTAAAAGGAAGCAAACACTGGAACGTGACGGTGAAAGTCACAAAGAAGCCGTGCTGCTATTTATATGTCAAATAGATGCAGTTAGCATTTAAATGACACTTCGCATTACACACTCCTCATCCCTGATGAAACAAGCCTTAAAAACAATATAAATAGAGTCTTCTGGGTCATGGATCATGCGCAGGTAAACTGGATTAACCGTGGTAAACATCGTCCTCTGTCCATTAGATAAACCCTCACGAGTGATGGATCTTTGACAGTGTGAATAAAGTGGATAAGAATCTGCACCATTTGAAAGAAGATGCAATTAAATGTATATTAAATCCCTGTGAATCATCTGCTAAATCTTAAAAGACATATTTGAAAGTGGTAAAAAGAAAGGGCACGGTAAAGAAAGCCGAGGCAGCGGTGCGTGTGAAGAGCGCGTGACTGCGTGTGCATGTTTGAACTGCAGGACTGGAGACACGGAGTTGATTTAGTCGGGGAATAGATGTCTGTCCTTCGGACCACTGGATAAAATTGGTCTCAATATGAAATGTAATAAAACGGCACTACCGCCAGATCTCTATGCACCTCCAGTCATTCTTCACATCTCTGCTATATACAAACACATATGCGATGGCTCACAATTACAGCAGTGAAGTCGTGTTGGGGAAGCTGCTCTGAAACTCTAGCTAGAAACACTCAATTTCACAGATAAAATCAATAAGCAACAGCATTTGCAACCCATTTAAATGCATCATTATGTGATACATTTCTGAGAGAAACAGGTGGGTGGGACTTGATTTTATCCATCAGGAATTGATAGGATGGTAAAACGCATCCATGTGTAAGGAAGACGGTTAAAATAAGAGGGACATCTCCCAAAAATCATGTCAGAAAAAAAAAAAATTACCCTCTACCAAACCTATTTTCCCATCCATACTTGACCATAGTATAGTTATTATGGTCAAGTATGTAACTATACTATGGTCAAATAACACACACACACACATTTTTCTTCTGAAACAATCATTAGCAGATAGTTCATTCTGATTAAATTAATGTATAATCATAATTTAATTACATAATTTGCTTTTTTCAGTATTTTTGAAACAATTAATTTATTTGACTTATTATTTCGAATTTTTACAATTATTATTTTACTATTTTTTACATTTTGAGTATTTTCCATTATAAAAACAATGTAAATTTAAATTAAGGTAACTGCTTCAAAACTGAACACACTAATACAAGAAATAAACTTTTAAAAAACAGTTGAAATATTTATTTTTGCTACAATCGATGTGATCAATGATCAACTAAAACCATCAGAACTGCTGAAATGAATCAGAGTTATTTTCCTAGTGTTACCTGGAAGGCAGAAAGAGAGAGAAGTCATCTAGGAGTGTGTTTGATTATCACCTCACCTCACCTCGTGAGTCTGTGTGTGCAGTATGACACAAATCCAGCGGTGTAACATTGCCACACTAGGCTATACTTTAACTTTCCAGTAACAAGTACAACTATGAAAACAGCTGAACTACTCCACTCTACAGACTAATGCAGTTCAGTTAGCAGCACTACTGCTATCACTGTAACTAGTTTCACTCTAACAGCAAACTACTGATCTCAGCTCAGCTCGTTTGACGAAAGAAGGAAAATAAATCTTATCAGAGCTGTGAGCTCAGTGCAGGACTAAAGGTGATGCTCTGCACTCAAAAGAAATGTAAACCTGTTCTCCGGCTGGTCCTTTCACACCTGTCAGCGGTCAATAGCTACTCTGGAAAAGAGGAAAAATGAAAAAGAGAGGCCTTGACGCTAATCCCTCGAGACCCAATTAAAAGGGTGACAATCACCATCACCAGAGGAACCCAGAGGATGAATAGATGCCACGTTAATTGAACTAAACGCTTGCTTCAGAACAAACCTGAGCGAGATTATTAACAGGTACACAAATATTTGAGCGCAAATGTGATCAGGAAACGAGCGCTCGGTGGTTTCCCTTCCCACCTGATATGAAGTTAATTGTGAAGATATGCTAAGAGTTCATGTAGCACAAAGATACACATTGAAGGAGGTTGAAAAGAAATAAGAAACGACATTTCTAAAGTTTTTTTTTTTTTGCAATGTGACATTACAACAGCACATTTAACCCCCAAATTCTCTTTACTGCAATTAATGCAATAAATAAATATTAGTCCTGCCAAATCGATTAATTGTGATTAATCACATCCAAAATCAAAGTATATTTATATGTATACATTTTATTTTGGATGTGATTTGCGATTTGACAGCACTAATAAATCTATAGCCTTATTGTCATTATGAATATTAAATACAATAAGTCAGTATCATATAATATTATCCATTTCTGAATGAAGGTAGTATGTGTTGTACTGCCTAAGAAAAAATTTAAATAAAATAAAATGATTATAATTATATTCATTCATACAATGAATTCAAGATAAATAGATAGTATATATTGAATTCGTTGTATGAACTTGTTAACAAGTGTAAATATTTAGTGTTAGAGGTTTGATCAAATCATCCATTTCTCAAGATTTCGAATGTAGGAAGCCGCAGATTTCTGATCTAAACGTTAAAGAAAGATGACTTGCTTTATGGAGACTCCAGGTTTTTCTTGCAGGAGAAAATAAGACACAATGTCTTTTTGTTGTTTCTTCGGCTCGGTTTTTCTGAACTCTCTCCTGTTGAGCGCCACACCAGCTTCTCGCGCAGCCAAATGTTAATTAGTATTGTGCTTAATCTGATACTGGAGAGCCCCAAACTGTCAGGTCATATTATAAACAATCGGCCTCAGCGTTAGCGCAAATGACACGTCGCGGCGCTATCTCTCCCCGCAAAACGCTCCCAAGGTACTAATTGGCCTACTTTATGCTCTCTCTTTGAATTGCCATTTCTCTCTTCGTTTGGGGAATTAGTCTTGACAACCATCGATCTGTAATGTGCTGCATTCTACTGTATACGTTCTCCAAGAAAAATAAACGGAGGACGGCAAAGGCAATGAGTGAATTAATGCCTCCGGCTCTGACGTAGCGACTGTAACTCTGTAGGCGAGTGGCTTTTGTTTGCGAGCGAATGAAGGATTGCGTGAAACTCCAGAGGAGAATGAAAGTTCAAACACTTTGCCAGCAGCAAAGTAAGTGTAACTTTTCTCCTCTTAAATTATTTAAGATTAGCAACATCATCTTATCAATCTATCGATCTCTCGGCAGAAAGATGAAAATGGAAAAATAATGAGGGAGATGAATGCCGCGTAAAGAACATCAATGTGCAAAATTTAATTATCTGCTGCGGTGGAAAAAAAACTAAAAAACTGTTGGCTGTTTTCTAAAACAAAAAGAAGCGGTTAATATTTTTTTCCTTCTCTGCATATTTTAATTACCAGATCAATCATAACTACGTACTGTGCGCCGCTTGCGAGAGAGAGAGAGAGGAGAAAATTGCGAGTCTAAATGAAAAACAATAGATTTACTTTAAAGTCGGAGCTCTTTTGAAGTCTAAATTAAAATTTCAGGTACCTTTAGGAGAAGCAGCTTCACAAAGTTATGATATTCAATTAGTGTGTTTAGATTCCACTGAAATTACACTTCACAGCTCAACACCATGTTCAATGAAAACTCTGGAGATTCCAGGCTTCTGTTGCCCTAAACAGACAGTGGGAGCCTTTGGAAGAAAAATAATGGATCCTTCAGCCAGATGAAGTTCTCTGTGATGCACAGACTATTGTTCAATCAGTCTCCAGAACACAACGACCGTGCTGCAATCACCGGTAAGAAAGACTTTTAAAGTGTGTCAATTAAAGAATCATCATTTAGTTCACATGCATCTTGTGTCCTGTTGATGAAAAGTGATATGCATGTGCACAGCAAAATTATGATTTCTGAATTCCTAAGAAAGCTTCCCAGAAGGAAGCTGCTCTTTCTATATAGGCGAATCTCACAAAACCTGTCAAGAACATATTTGGGTCACATATCATAAAGACAATGAAGCCCCCCCCCCCAATATTTCTGAAAATTAAGCACATTAAATCCCCATTTGCAATAATAATAATAATAATAATAATTATTATTATTTCCTTTTCATTGTTGTAATGCAAATATTTTATTTAATAAAAAGTGCTTATACATTATGGAAGTATGTGATGTACTGCCTTTAAGGTTTTCTGATCTAAATAAAAATAGTTTTTAAAAAAAGCAAATAATTAAATTAAATTATAAATAAAATTATGAAAGTATAAATAATAAAAATAATGCAAATAAAATAAAAGTAATTTATTTACTAAATTAAAATGCTGAAAATAAGAACTTTAATTCCACCTCACATCTGGCTTGAGTTTTGTTCATGTTTATTGTTCTAAATTCATGTCTTTTATTTTGTAATTCATCATAATGTCCTCATTGGTTCATTGTCTTTTGTTATCAGTTCTGTCTTCAGTCATTGTTTTTTCATCTTGTTTGGTGGTTTATGTCAGTCTTGTTTTTAAGCCTGGATGTTTGCCATGTTTTCTTGTGTTTTGAAGTATGTTATGCTGGTTTATGAAACTTGGAAGAAGATATCTTGAAGAATGTGGGAAGCCAAACATTTGATGATGGCCATTGACTTCAATAGTATTTTTGCATACTATGGAAGTTAATGGCTACTGTCAACTGTTTAGTTACCAACATTCTTCCAAATATCTTCTTTTGTGCTCAACAGGAAAAATAAATATACAAGTTTGAAACAACTTCAGGCCGACGATGTGCCAAAAGTTTAATTTTTGGGTTAATTATCCATTTAAATTCATAGTTTGTGTTTATGTTTTTGGATCATTGTGGATTTGTGGCTTCATCTTCGTCTGGCTCAGGCCAGCAACATTACATTCCAACATTTAAAAGAAACAAAAAGGACATGTTTTCATGAGATTCGACCCAAATTGATTCCTACAACATCACTCAAATGGCAATCGCTTTGAAATGGCAATTTCCATATTTTCCCTGGAAGACCGAAATGCAGCATATGCAGATGACATATAAAAGTACAACAGCCATACATCGCCTCTCACACGCGCCGCTGCACATTTCCACAGATGAATAAGCTCTGCTCTTGGTTTCGAGGCTGATCGAAGGCGCCATTTATCTCCACCAGCCACAGCAAATGGTCACAATTACACATGAATCCTCCACTCACACGTTCAGTTCACACTTCTGAATGGTCCACGTCACAGTCAGCTGTCGCTGTTTTTTGTGTGTTT
The DNA here is from genome assembly GCF_936440315.1 of Barbus barbus. NCBI lineage: Eukaryota > Metazoa > Chordata > Actinopteri > Cypriniformes > Cyprinidae > Barbus > Barbus barbus. Next base: position 27,715,876 of record NC_136756.1, on the reverse strand, counting down.
GGACGTGCGGTTTGAGACGTGTCACCGCTTTGATTACAAACACTAATGCCGCTATCTGACTCAGCTCCTGCGTTCTGTCGGAACAGATAGCGTGTTCCCGTCCTCCCCCCGCCTCGCGTCTCAGTTTGTGTGAAAGAGAGCTGATGTTTATTCCTTTTGGCATGTCCTCGGCCGGCGCTCAGCCACCCATTTCACACGTTTTTATTGGCTAATTTGAGTGCATTCGTGCCAGCGAGCCGCGGCTCACTCCTCGACATCCGCGAACGCACATCGCAGACCAAGAGAATCTGGCCTCGTTTCTACATGTCATGTGTTTCGCCGCTCGTAAGCAAACAAAACGCCGAGGCCGGGGTTTCTGGGCCGTCGTCGACCCTGCCAGCTTTGACCGCTTACATACGGTCACATTTTTATATCCGCTCTCCATATACAGAACATCTGCTTTGAGGGATAAAACGATAAAACATTTAACCACAACATTTCTATTACTGTAATGAATGAATGAATACATAAATGAAAATTTGGAATATTTTACTTCTAAATTTTTTTTTGCAATAAATAAATTATACATATTTAACTACTAACTTTTTCATTTCTGTAACGCAATAAATAAATGAATAAATACAATTTAGCACATTTAACTAAAAAAAAAAAAACATATTTAAGCCCCACATTTTTAGTACTGAAATTAAATAAATAATAATAAGCAAATCATAAAATAAAACTAAAAGTCCAAATTTTGCATACACAGTACTATGTACTATTTTGTAAAAATTAAATGTGAGACAGTATGCAGAACAACAGATAAATGGATGAATGATGAATGAAAGAATGGAATGATAGAAAGAACGACAGACAGAACAATGGATTGATGGATGGATGAATGAATGGACGGACAGATGCATGGATGGAATGATAGAAAGAATGACAGATAAACAATGGATGGATGGAGCAACTGAAAGAATGTCAGACAGACGGATGGACAGATAGACGACAGAATGATATAGAGATTGTTAGAATGATGGATAGATGGATGGATGGATAGAATGATAGAATTATATTCATTTTCAAAACAGTTGCATGTGGAAAAAGGTATTTTGCCAGCTTGATCAAAAATGAGTCAAAAAAGATGTTAAAAATCACATGATATAATTTCTGTTTCTTTCATCATGCTGGAAGCAGAAGGTCACGTTGAGTGCATTGCATTGTGGGATACAGCTGAATACTGCACATTTTGGCAAGCAGTGAGGAACCAAAATAGCACGGGCATTTCCTCCAGGTGTGTGAAGTCTCAAGACAAAGAGATGCTGCAGATGCTCTTTAAAAGGTGCGCATACATCTGACCCTATTTCTGTGACACCAGAGCGATGGCTGTTTTGTCTGCGACTGTGTGTATGTGGCGCGCCGATGCTGCATCCGCAAACATGTCTAACATTTGCACAGCGGTGGCGTCACTCGGGCGTAACATCTCTTGAGCTCGAGGCCTCGCACTGTCAGGAGTGTAAAAATTAAAGCCTCCGTTGACGACACCCTGCAAAATGTGCTGAAGCACATCAATTCCACCTGGCTATAGCAAGAGAGACCTATTTATAAAACACACACACACACAAACGAACATGAACACACTGTCTGTAGAAACGCCACTCTAAATGACAAATGTCTTGTCCGTACACATGCAGACAAGGCATTCGTTTTAGCATCATAACAAACCAGCGCTCAGCGGTGAGGGCCGACGCGTACTAAACAGCTGTAGTGCTACAGGATCTCAAAGGAGGAGATCTCAAACACACACACTTACAGCAGTCTGAGCACAGCCATTCATGCATGGGCTACAGACACACTGAGCCATGGTGCTCGTGCGTGATGCAGGTTTAAGTCCAGCCTGCAATGTGGCCCAATTTCATTTCCACTTTCTAAACAATACTTCTGTCACAAAAAAAGAGAGAGGAAATATATAATATAATCTGTCTATACTTACTTAAAAATAGTAATAAATATTAAATGGTAATATTTTAATAGTTTTAAATAATTTATATATATATATATTTTTTTTTTTTTGTATATTCTGTTTAATTTTAGTTACATTTTCAGTCATTTTGTTTTGCATTTTTATCACTTGTATGAGCTTTTTTTTTTTAAGTTTATATCGTTTTTATAAATTTTTATTTCAAGTTTTAGTTATTTTAGTACATCAAATAAAATTTTATAAAAAAAATTATTAATACTGCCTTGGTATCTAGCTGAAGAAAATTATAGTAATAATGAAATAAATTGTAAAAACTGCTATTTATTTTGTAATATTTACAGTGTTACATTAATTATTGTATTATTTATTATAATACAAAAGTATAAAATCTTATATAATTTTATATATATATATATATATATATATATATATACACATACACATACACACATACATACATATATATATACTTAATTATTGTCCTAACTTTTGCCTCTTCCTCTCTCTCTCTCTAGTGTGTAATCAATATAATGTATTATGTGTACATCATTATATTGATTATATGCCTCATTGTTGTTTCTGGAATCTAGCATATTGCCACTTGTAATTATTGTAAAAATACTGTTTTGATCTTGATCAAATAATTTTACTATTTAGCATTTTTCGAAGCAACAATAAAACTAAATAAATAAAACTCAAATATTACCTAAAATAAATGAGCACACTTTTTTGTCTCTGATAAATGGCACGCGTGTTCCTCACTCTTGAGAAGCAGCAGCCGCTGTTGCTGTTCATCTGATGTCCTACATTCAACTCGCTGCGTGGACATTTTGCCACTAATGCAAAACAGCAAGCAGTTCGATACATGTTTACTGTGTTTTACCGGGGCTGACGTCTCCGTGTAGAATTGGTTTGACATGCTTTTGGACAACTTAGGCAGCTTGTAAAACGAGGAACAAATTAGCTTATGCATACAGTTATGCTTTCTGTAAGCTGCATATGCAAAGAATAAATTAGTTTCTAATGCACTCAGACTCAATATGCAGCTGTTTGCATTCACAAAAAAGTACCATCATTTTTTTTTTTTTTTGGCACATGGTAGCATTATACTATTATGACTCTCGACTATGATAAAGATGATAAATCACAGTTTTCTGAAGTACTACGGTATATTAAAGGAATAGATCACCCAAAAAAATCTAGTCACCCTCAGGCCATCCAAGATGTAGATGAGTTTGTTTCTTCATCAGAACAGGTTTGGAGAAATGTAGCATTACATGACTTGCTCACCAATGGATGCTCTGCAGTGAATGGGTGCAGTCAGAATGAGAGTCCAAACAGCTGATAAAAACATCACAATATTCCACACCACCCCAGTCCATCAGTTAATGTTTTGAGAAGTGAAAAGCTGTGTGTTTGTAAGAAACAAAACCATCATTAAGATGTTTTAACTCCATAATAACACTTCCTCCTGTGGAAAAGTCCATCCCGTTTTCCTCTCACATCAAAATCCACCCACATATTTGTTTAGAGCTGTTTGGCCTTGTAAACGGTGTTTGAACTGTGCAGATTTCTCTCCTGATTCAGACGAGACTTTTTCACCAGAGAAAGCAATATTATAGATAGATTTTAGCTGGAGGCAATGGTTTGAAGTTTGAAAAACATCTTCTTGATGGATTTGTTCATCCGGGGAAGTCGTGGCCTAATGGTTAGAGAGTCGGACTCGTAATCGAAAGGTTGCGGGTTCGAGTCCCCGGCCGGCAGGGATTGTAGGGGAGTGAATGTCCAGCGCTCTCTCCACCCTCAATACCACGACTGAGGTGCCCTTGAGCAAGGCACCGAACCCCCAACTGCTCCCCGGGCGCCGCAGCATGGCTGCCCACTGCTCCGGGTGTGTGTTCACGGTGTGTGTGTGTGTGTGTGTGTGCATTTGTTCACTACTCACTGCTGTGTGTGTGCACTTGGATGGGTTAAACGCAGAGCACCAATTTCGAGTATGGGTCACCATACTTGACAATACGTCACGACTTGTTTCTTACAAACACACAGCTTTTCCCTTCTCAAGATGATAACTGATGGACTGGAGTGGTGTGGATTATTGTGATGTTTCAGCTCTCATTCTGACGGCACCCATTGACTGCAGAGGATCCATTGGTGAGCAAGTGATGGAATGCTACATTTCTCCAAATCTGATGAAGAAACAAACTCATGTGCATATTTAATGGCCTGAGGGTGAGTAAAAAGTTATGTTTTCCATACACTAAATCAGCACATTGTAAATAGATTATGCAGGGCTAAAGCTCACACCTCTGTGAACCGCACGTGTGAACTCTCTCCCACACGGGCACAAGAGAGTGTGAGAACAGAGACAAAGAGAAAGCAGCAGAGATCACACCCCGCTAACACGTGCCGGACACGGGTGATAAAGTCGGGGAGGAGAGGAGAGTCCCGGTTTCAGGCCTGCTGTAACCTATTTATATCAGCTCTGTGGGCTGCGGCCACCGGCGTGACAGGAATACCTAATGGATCTGCAGCTCGTGAACCTGCTAGTGTGGTTCAGCCGTAGTCATTAACACATTAGAATGTGTTCTAGGACTAAATAGGGACACTGAGGTAGGATGAAAGTTGTAGAATACAGAACTCATTTTCACATTTTCTGAAGAGCGTGAGTGGTGTTTGCCCGTGCAAAACTCGGCGCTACAACGCTAGGGTGTTCTGGGAGCTTTTAATTGCATTGCTAAGGTGTTTTGGGTGGTTTCTAGTCGGGTGACCCAAATCAAACGAGCCCATCCTAAAGTTTCTATGATATTCAAGTCTCTAGACAGGGCTTGAGGCCTCAATGTAATAAAAACAGCACAACAAGCCACAAGATTTGAGGTAACATTTATAGATGTAGTACAAACGGTGCAGGATGAGTTATGGGCTTAATACTTGCGCTTATGGTCTTGTTATTGTTACCTAAAGTATTAAAAACTGTTTTCGTTATTGAAATAAATGACATAAAATATAAATATTAGATGAATATAAATGTTAGATGAAACAAGTTTATGTTGAAGCTGTAAAATGACAAGCTAAAATTAAAAAATAAAGGTAAACAAAAAATACTATAACATTAAAATAATCAAAAATATACAAATAAAGCATTAATAAATACATATACTATATTTACTATATTATTATTTTGTTTTTGTTAACTAAAACTATTAAAAATCACTTTCATTATTAGCTGAAATAAAAAATGAATATTAAAGTAAAAATGTAAACTTAAATTAAGACTGTTGCCTTAACTGAAATAAAAAAAAATTTAACTAAAATTTCTTTAACTGAAAAAAGTTGAAGCTAAATAAAAATTAAAAACTAGAAAAATCAGCACAACAAAATACTAAACCTAAAATTGAAAGAAAAAGCTAAAGATAAATAAAAAAATAAATACAAAACACAACAAAATGACTAAAATCTAAATAAAATTAATATCAACCAAAATATAAAAATAAAATCTAAATGGAAAAATAATTCATATTAAAATAAAATATAGTATATATATTATACAAACTTATAAAGTATAAATTATACTAAAATAACAGTTTTTTTCCCCAAACCTAATCAGAAATGTAAGCAATAACAGTAATTCTTGCTTTAGCAAACAGCGCTAGAAAGGACAGGTCTATTGACGGTCACTCCATCTGAAAACTGCATCTTTAACATCAGCATGCTATCTTTGAACTAAGGACTTTCTAAATGTTAGTGTGCATCATTTGAAGTGCTGTTTAAGACCTTCCGAACAGGTTTGGGATCTGAATTGCAGTTTAAATCCAACATAGAGAGCCTTTTAAAAGATTCCCTTGTTAATATTTGACATATTCATATTAGCGAGTCCATCGAATAGCTCAGCACTAACTGTTTTTAAACTGATTTGCAATTAAACCTTGAAACGCTAATGTTTTGACGAGATGCATGTGTGTGAGTTCACTTAGCAAGAAACACACACACCTGAAAATGATCAAGACGAACTCATTCACCTCACACACACAGCAGCCGCTCCGAAATCTAGCGAGCTGCCTATCTAGACAGCATTTTAAGGCATCATAGGAGCGTTTCGGAACAGAACTTGGGAGTTCTAGACGGCGTGTGTGAGACGCGCCCCATCGGCACGCTCACTTTGACTATGGCAGTGCATTAGGCCCTCGTGACAATTAGCCTGGGAAAAGGTTTACGACCGCCAGGCCCACAGGAGCGTACAAATCGGCACAGCCGGAGGCAGCCTCTAGAACAGGAAGGTAATTACAGCTCTTCTCATCATAACGCTGAGAGGAAGCAAGCGACATAACGCACTCTTCCCCCCGCGTGCTCTTCTCTTACATACTGCTAGAATTAATTATCGTGCCTTTACTCTTTGATTTATTCCACGATTCATAACATATTTATACATTCAAGATGAATTATCATTTCCTTCAGGAATTAATCAAAAACCAGAGGAAGGACCGGCCCTACGTGTTGTCGCTGGATCAAAGAACCAGCGACTTACCTTGCGGCGGATATTCAGGCCACACCGCAAGGTCAGCCGAGCTTACAGACCCCAACAAACAACGGACAGAGTATCGTGATTTATGAGGCGGTATAAATTACAGTTAGTGAGAACCTGTTAAAAACAAGCAAGCACCTAGTATTTATTTACAGTACAAACTAAGATGCAGCATAAAAGTCAACATGACATTAACAACCTGTAATGTTTCATTTCTGAATGAAATGGATATTCAAAGGAGGGCGGGACTTCATTTCAGTCAATGCGATTTGATTGGGTTGCAAAATGTGCATTATGATATTATTTCTTAATATTTTCCAAGGTGAAGGGTGGAGGAAGATACTACATTACGTTGATTAAAAGACATTATAAAGATTTTTTCTTTTTGAAATATTGTGCACTGATCAATCGTTCGCAAGCAGGAGCATAATAAGATTAGTACGACTACTTCATTTAGTCTCTCTTCTCTTGCTTGAAAATGCAGTAAAAACAGTGAAATATTATTACAATTCAAAATAAGTTCTTTCTACTTGAATATGTGTTAAAATGTAATTTATTCCTGTGATCAGAGCTGTATTTTCAGCATCATTACTCCAGTCTTCAGTGTCTCATGATCCTCAGAAATCATTCTAATATACTGATTTACTGCTCATTTCTCCTTATTCCAAATGTTGAAAACAATTGTGCTGCTTCCTATTTTCAGGATTCTCTCATGAAACAAAGTTTAAAAGAGCGACATTTATTTGAAACAAAAATTATTTGTAACATTAAAAATGTCTTTACTGTCACTTTTGATCAATTTAATGATTTCTTTGTCAACACTCAAACTGACACTGAACAGTAGTTTATATTAATAAAGTAAACTATTAATGTTTATTTCTGAAATGTCCTGTCCGAGCGAAGCCCCAGCAATTGCGCACACAAAACACACAACATATCTGAATGGATTCTTGTTTTCTTCCTGTCACTCTGTGCTACATGTGTGTCAAATAAAGTGCATCAAACGTCCAGAAACTGCACTATATCAGCTATAAAACAGGTCCTATCGTGTCCTATTGCTTTTCTGCACATCCCCGAAACAAACGCAAGTAAACCCGCTCGACGGCACTAATGCGTGCACGTGTGCAGAAAACCCATCCACTCCACAGATTAATAATTTAGTGCTGAGTGTCTTAAATGTTCTTCTGAAGCACCCGAGACCCTCGTGCCCCAGAAAACAGGTGTCTGACTGCGAATCCCCACAAGCTGAGCGAGATGAATAGCGGGTCTGGTTTGGGTTGTGTAGTCAGCTGGATTGCGTTTTACCTCTTCGTCTGATAATGACGGGTGAAGATTTCTGGGCCGCAGGGGTTAATGGCACGAAACAGAACAGAGTTGCTAATTACATGTTCCGAACTATTTATCAGATTCTCCATCTGCACAGCGCCACGACTCTCATTGTGCACGCTAAATTACTCCTCGGATTATCTTTGTAAAGCAAGTTTTCATAATTAGGGCCCTGCGTGGATGTTTTCTCTCTGCGAGCACCAACAGACACTGAGAGGGAGAGAAAATGAGCTGACTGGTTAATTCGGGCCTGACATCTTAAACCAGCGACACAACAGCATCTGCTCCTAGTCAATACGTCCTAAAAGAAAGTGTACCAGATTCCTACCGAATAGATCCCTACAACAAAGCTCAAAGATCAACTACGATATTGTAGGAATAACAGAACTTGTATTATATTGGACCAAAACAAAATGGACAGTTAAAGAGTTAGTTTAACCAAAAACAAAAAACTACCATAAAAGTAGTCCATGATACTCTGTAGTGATATATAACCTGACTTTTCATTTATGGATTAAATATTTCTTTAAATGTCAGGAGTTTTAAAATCCCCCAAAATGTTTAACCCTATAAAGCCTACTAAGGCAAATCTAAGATCCTATCTCTGCTGAAAAACCTGTTGAACGCAATCTACTCCATGCCTTCTGTCATTTTTTAGCAAGTAAAAGCCTTTTAGTGCAATTATAAAAACGTCCACCTTCAACTTGTGTCTTTTTGCTGTGAAATCTTTAGTGATTTTTATAAATTAAATCATTTAGAATAACTTTTATATTGTTAGTAATCTTTCAAGATGAACACTTACAGGACTGAAGCAGGTTTACTTGATTATCCAGATATCGTTTTGGAAAAATCATGTTAAAATGTATCAAATATGATTCATCAGGCTTTTGGGGAAAGTTTATTTGTTCATCTCTCGGTCATCATTGTATTGCATTGCATTATAAGTTTCGAAATGTGTGAGTATGACGACTGATATTGTATGCATTTTATGCAAGTATTCTGCTATAATGTTAAAATTTATATCATAATTTCATCTTTTTGATCATATAAATATCAGCATGTGCACCCAATTGCAAATTTTTGCTCACTTTGAGCATCTTTCCCTTCATATTCTCACTATATAATACTATATGATAAAGTTGTTTATAAATTAATTATTATTATTAATTATACTAAATTAAATTGTTTCTGTACTGTCTGGAGCACGCTCTCAAGAATATCACTCACCAAGACACGTGTGCTGTGGTGAGGTGACAATAAAAGTGATTTGATTTAAATTAAATATTCTTATACATAAAACCTCATATGACAAGCTCAAATATTATACTCAACAAAAACACATGCAAACTTTTCTTTGTCTAAAAGGTTCAATAAACTGTTATTTGCCCATTATTTCTTCTGTCAGGCTTTAAAGGGTTCATTTCCGTACGGTATCCTTAAGGTGCATTGTGCCTTATTAGTCCAACTGGCAGTGATTTACTCTTTGTTCGACTAGGGCCTCCTTTTGCACATGCTTGGCAAAAGTTTGCAAGCATTTTCCCATCTAAAGGTGAGCGCTGTGTGGCGTAACACTTCTCAGCGGGAGAAAAAGGCCAGAGCGCGTGCGAGGGATCGTCGACACCTCTCCGATATCAGACCCAGCGGTGCGGCTGACTCTATTAAGACACACACGCCGTCGGACGCGAGCCTCCTCGCAGTAAATTTTATTAAAATTACCTTCATTATAAGACACTCTTCATTATAAAACCAAAAAGTGCTGCTGGTCTCCCAGGGCCTTTGGATTAATAAGGACAGCGATGTATTTTAAGCTGTAAACTCGACTTCTTACTGTCCTTAATCTCCTTTCCACTTCACAGGCCAAATTAACACCTCTCCCCGGCTCTGACGGGACCTCATTAGCTCACTTCCACTCCGAAAGAGAAAAGAACAGGAAAGAAGAGAAGAGAAGACGACGACGATGAAGGAGGAGGAGGAGGAGGGATACGACCAATGACAGCCACCAGCTCAGGGATTAACCCTTTCACGCGACCGAACGCTTCGGGAATCTAGGTCGACGCGTGTTTCTAATCAGCCGCCTGGTTAACGATAATTAGCAGGCGAGGCAGGAGGGGAGGAGAGGGAGGGACGTGCAGAAATGAAACAGAGAAAGAAAAGAGAAACCTGTCATGTCGCAAACACTTCAAAGCCGACGACTTCTCTTTTAAAAGTGGCACATAAGGGTCCAAGAACCACCGGGGACCTCGAGAAAGCGCAATGCTGGAGAAGGGAGGAGAACGAGGGCCGAGGAGACCTAAAACACACACACACGCGCTTCAGAGGGACCCAGAACACACAAACACACACTCCACCTACATAACCCTGCGAGCTCTCGTAGTTTACTCTAACTGTTAAACTTCTCCAGCGCGGTAAGTGGTCCCTGTGAAGTTTATCCATCATGCACCTCTCAGTCAGGGCTGCTCCAGATCTCCAAAATATAAAATGGAGATCTTCCAGTTGCTCCAGTCGTGCGAAAACACAATACAGTTAGTCAATTATTACACCAAAAGACAGTGTTAGTTAATTATTACTTTAAATCCAAAAGATTTAAAAAATGTGCCCTTAGTATTTTTATTATATATTAATCATTTCAAAAAAACAACAACAAGGGACTCAAGGCACTCATGCTATATTGTTAGTATATTCATCATCATGTTATAAAGGTTCCTACACCATATAAAGAAAGAAAACCCTTGATTTTCTCAGTCGTTCATGAACACTGGATAAGTTTTTTTTTTTTAAGATTATTCATAAAAATTGCACATTTAAAAGTGGTTCACAGCTAGACAAAAAAAATAATATTATTAAATAAAAAATAACCATTTATATGAATCATTTATATAGTTCCAGTTGTGATTAAAACATAAGATTTTTTTTTATCTTTTTTAAAAAAATGTTGCATAATTGCTTATGATGCTTATGAAATATTTTGAAGCAGTGCAAATAATAATAATAATAAATACATAAAAAGCTAACTTGTTTTTACTATAAACTTTATATTCACTATTTTTTTATTTGAGATTTAAAAAATTCCTTGATATTTCCAGCATTTCCATTAACCACAGGAACCCTGATTGTAATTATTAATGCCCTAATGCTATGTCTATTTACCGAATAGCACAGCAACAAGTCTTATAGCTTAAATCAATGTAAAAGCCAGTTTGCAACTGATTTTACTTTCATAATCAGACACATTTCCAAGTAAAAACAAGATATCTAAAACAACAAATGTCAGGACTTTATCCACTGTGAATAGGTCATATAAACATGTATGTAGCAGGTTAACTCTATCGCCCCCTCGAGTAGTGAGGTTTGTTACCGCCACAACCACGTTAAGTACATTCAGCAGGACCTCGCACTCACAATGAGCTCGACGCTCCAAAAATCTTAATGATGTCCAATCACTAGTGGCCACTGGAGACAGATCTGAGACGCATGTTAATATCAGACATGAGCGGGGATCTGTTGCGACTGACAACTTGTGATTGGACGATAAAGGGATAGTTCAACCAAAAATGAACATTTTGTCATCATTTTCTCATCCTCAAGTTGTTCCAAACCTGTATGAGTTTCTTTCTTCCATTCAACACAGAAGATGATATTTTAAAGAAATCATCTGTGTTCGTCAGAAGAAAGAAACTCATACAGGTTTGGAACAACTTGAGGGTGAGTAAATGATGGCTCATTTTTGGGTAAACTATCCCTTTAATATCAGGCCTAAAACACTTTTCCGTGAAAATGTCAATGCATTCGCTCACAACACAACATCGTGTGGCCAGCTGGACTCACTGCTGATGAGACGGGAAACCTGCGCTATCATTTCAGTATGCATGAGCTCTCTGGACCACAGACGAGGATCGCAAATATGATTTATGGTCTGCTGTTTAATGGCTCGAGTACTGGCTTTGAGAGGAGATCAGATGACTTTCTCGACAGGAGCATGTCAGGGAAGGAACGGGGAGTGCACCATTACAACAGCATGACAGAGAGAGTGAGAGAGGCCTCCAGTACTCCTGCGTCTTAATGGAGGAGAGATGCTACTTAAGTCTGACGGGAAAATGATACCAGTCAATACAGCGAAGGGCGGGGGACGGAGCGTGGATACGGATGACGTGATGCCCAGAGAGTTTTGATCCCTGGGAAAAGCAGCAAACGGCTACATAAAACATACAGAAACAATGACGGATGCCGAAATGCAATCGAATGATTTGGATGTTATCTCATGTATTATTTCTCCAAATCTCTCCAGCATGAGCAGACATGAGAGCAGCATTGTTTCTGAGGTGGATATGATGGTATCTCCATTAAACGGGGAGTGTTGACTGACCTGAGCTTGGAAACTCTTGAGGACGGGGGAAACCATCTCCAACACCTCCTAAACACAGAGAAACAGAGACAACACTGATGAATCCCACAAAACCCCATCAGAAACATGTTTTTTTTTTAAACCTTTTTATTTTGCTTGCAGACAATAAAGCCTATTTTTGAGGTCAGTAAGATTTATTTTGCATTGTTGTGCATTATTTTCAAATGACAATTTTTTTGGGGGGAAAAAAGTGGAATTGGCATAATAATAATTATAATTAAATCACAATGCAAAATATTATAATTATCATACAATAGGTTATATTTTATTTATGCTAAATATATTTAAATATACATTTTTGAAGAATGACCTGGATATTTTTTTTATAAGATTCATCACAAATGTTATTGAGTCAAATAACATTTCACAGTTAAGAAAATGAAAAAAAAAATAATAATAAATAAAAATCTAAGAAACAAAAACTAAACTGGCTTGGGTAATCTAAAAAAAAACTATATAAACATTAAAAAACCAAAATAATAAAAATGACAAAGACAACAAATACATATAAAAATAGCAATAAATATAAAGTAAAATATAAAAATAAAATCTAATTCAAAATATTACCAAAAACTATTGTATAATAGTATATCAATATACTAAAATAACTTTGGTGTACAGCTTCAGTTGTCTATGGGTCAAATCATTTCACCAGGACCTGGAACAACATACATGTTAACAATGAGACTAGTATGACAGAGACACTTACTGACTTTGTCACTACAGACTTGTATGCAATATTTCAAGAGAAAAACCACACTGATAATAAATACATAACCAGAAGTTCATCCACCTAAAACAGTACTGAAAGGGATGACAATAATCCAAGTACTTTAACAAATGTATGAGTTTTAAACCACTGTTTTCACCCAGACTTCCATTGAATGTGCATTAGTACTGTAAATCCAAATTTAACTAAATAAATAAATAACTGTCTGTGGTAATCAACAGTACGCCACATTTGTTGTTAGTAGATGTTGTATTGAACCGAGAACCCTTCGGCTGAAGACAATAATAACTTCTCCATTAACACAAATAACTCATCTGATTCTCCTGTCAATCCATTACTGACGCTTTGTTTATGTTCAATTACGCCACAATCTTTAACGATACGGCTAGCACGAAGCCCATTCGCTCCAGACGTTTGCTAATCTTGTAAATTCTGATTGTCACTGATGACATTTGTGTCAAGTGGAGAGCAAACGAGGCGTTGGGCTTCTGAGTCGAGAGGTCTGACGCCGGATCGTGTCGAAGCTTCAAACGCAGCCTCGGAAAAAAGGAAGGCCGCTAACGAGGAAAAATGTAAAATGTCAAAGCGCGTATAATGAGAGACGCGTGACAAGCATTCCCCGCGTCGTCACCTTTACCTGAAGAGGAATCAGAGGCGCAGCTCCAGATTAGAGTGACGGGAATTTAAACGGAGAGGGACTTGAACTTAAAGACGCTCCGCCGGAGGATTTTCCTCCATGGGAACGAGCGGCTCATTTTCTGAGAGGTTTTTTCGCTGAAGGTTCTGGAAGATTAAATGCTGATGTCTGCCTGTTCTGGGCTGGATGTGACAAGTAACGTCAATAAACAGCAGATACTCTGTGTTCCACTATTAGTGCTGATACTGGAGGGACGGATGGGTTTGTATGTCTTCAGTGAAACAGACACACAGAGTGACAGTGTGACAGAGATAGACAGATTCTGAGATTTATGAAACTAGAGAAACTACATACAAGCTCGCGAATATTGGCTAGAAATGGCTCATACTGGAAGAGGAGAAGTGAGGAGTGAAAAAATGGGAGGACAGGGGAGGAGACTAAATGTCAAGAGGGATGGGGCAGAAAGTGAAAAAGGCAGGGACAACAGTAGAGAAACTGAGAGGCAAATGCCCTTCTGATAGATGCCGTAGTTGCTTTCAAAAAGCAATGGCTTAAAGATGGCTTTTCAAAAAATATAGAAACCGTTAGCTGTGCATTCTGAGAAAAAAAGGATTTATGAGCAAAAGTATGGGGTTAAAAAGTATGCTTTTTAATGTTCCTGAAAGGCTTTTATGTTCACCAAAGCTGCATTTATTTGTTTACAAATAATGTGAAATACTGCTATTTAAAATAGCTGTTTTCTGTGTGAATACATATTTAAATGTAATTTATTCCTGTGACGTAATGCTGAATTTTCAGCATCATTACTCCAGATCCTTCATTAATTAATTCTCATATGCTGATTTGCTGCTCAAAAAACATTTCTGATTATTATCAATGTTGAAAACAGTTGTGCTTCTTCATATTTTGTGGAAACTGCTATACTTTTTTTTCAGTTTATTTGACGAATAGAAAGTTCAAAGAAAAGCATTTATTTGAAATAGAAATCTTTTGTAACACTATAAATGTCTTTATTGCCATTTTTGATCAATTTAATGCATCCTTGCTGAATAAAATATTAATTCTTAAAAAAAAACTTACTGACCTTAAATCGTTTAAACAGTAGTTTATATCATTAAGACATTATATCACCCTTAAATGATCTGAGATGACCGAACAGCTGAGAAAAGATAATGCCTACCCCTCAGAGGACCTCAGAGGACGCCAACGCTCAGACAACATACAGAATTACCACATTTTGCCATAAGTTAAATATATTAAAGTTCTGCAATATATAAATATATTGTGGAAACTTAAATTCCTGTAGAGCTGCTTTGCAACGATTTGTATCGTAAAAAGCGATATACAAATGAACTTGAATTGAATTGAATATCATTAAGAACATTTTATTATATTATAGTAAATAATCTTGAAAGATTGAATGCATTTATTTTTGTAAATTATGTCACATAGTCTGAAATAAATGTGTTTAAATAACAATAAATATGTAAATAAAAAGAATTAAATATGTAAATAAATGTATTTACACAACATACAAAAGTGCCAAAATCAGCCAGACAGTTTTGTCATGATGTCATTTTCCAGCTGTTCTAGAATAATTAGTCACATGGCATTTACGGATCAGTTGATTGGCTCGAGAAATTCTGAAATATGAGAAGGGGAGGAGTTCAGCCAGACAGACAATGAAGAGGAGGAGCAAACAAACAGAAGCCCATATGAGGGTCAGACAAAAACTAAACAAAACACTGCTAAGCACTTGAACCCAAACTTGGCTGCCATCTCAGGTAAGGTCAAGAAAACCTTAAAAATGTCTATCAGCATGAACATCACACACACTCAAATATTTCTCGCTCTCCCACTCACCTCTGGGACATTTTTCTTGAATTCGCGGCTCAGTTCCACCAGGTGCTTATGGGAGTCCTCGCTCTCTTCCTGTCGGCCTGCTAGTTGTGCCGCCACTGAATTTAGCTCCCTCTACAGAGACAAGGAGAAAGAGAGAGAGACGCTTTAGAGAGGCCTGCCAACACTCATATACACAGCTTAGTACATACATAAATAAATATACGCTGCTGAATATTAACCGTGTAATCCGTCATGATCTGATAGAAGGCGACTGCTTACTGTAAGCTCAGCCCCATTAATAATTAAACTAAAATAAATCCAATGCCTACAGTAGCACAAGGCCTTTTAGATAATCAGAATCCAAAATAATCAATACCTCTGCAACAGTCATGGGAAAGAGAGAGAGGGAGAGAGAGAGAGAGAGAGAGAGAGAGAGAGAGAGAGAGGGCGGGGGGAGAAAATGGCACACGCACAGGAACTCTGAATATTCACCAATATCCATCTTATTCAGCTGACCTGGTGAGCAGAAAGACTGAAATATGGTTGAGGACGACTATAGAGAGGTCGGCTCGAGCAAAATCAATATCAGAAAGTACTGCTGTTTTTTTGTACATGTACCATCACATTAACATGGTTTTTCAGACATTGTGCCATAATAGTAATACCATTTTTAAAACTGTTCTATGAAGTAGAACTGTATACCTGGTACATAAACATTTTTCAGGGACAAAAAACAGACAGACAGATAGATAGAACGAAAGACAGACAGACAGACAAACAGACAGATAGATTGAATGATGGATAGAACGACAGAATGATTGAACGACAGACAGACAGACAGACAGACAGACAGAGATAGTTAGACAGACAGCTGTCAGACAGACAGACAGAGATAGATAGACAGACAGACAGACAGCTGTCAGACTGTCAGACAGACAGACAGACAGACAGATAGATAGATAGACAGACAGACAGACAGAGATAGATAGACAGACAGACAGACAGCTGTCAGACTGTCAGACAGACAGACAGACAGACAGACAGACAGACAGACAGACAGACAGACAGACAGACAGATAGACAGATAGATAGATAGATAGATAGATAGATAGATAGATAGATAGAACAACAGATAGATAGAACGAGACAGAACGATAGATAGATTGAACAATAGATTGAACGAACGATAGAACAATAGATAGATAGATAGATAGAACGATAGAACTATAGATAGATAGATGGATGGATGGAACGATAGATTGAACGATGGATAGAACAACAGAACGATAGAATGATAGATAGATATAACAATACAGATAAAACTATAGAACGATAGACAGAACGATAGATCAATAGACAGACAGACAGACAGACAGAGATAGATAGACAGACAGACAGAGATAGTTAGACAGACAGCTGTCAGACAGACAGACAGAGATAGATAGACAGACAGACAGAGAGACAGACAGACAGACAGCTGTCAGACTGTCAGACAGACAGACAGACAGACAGACAGACAGATAGATAGACAGACAGACAGAGATAGATAGACAGACAGACAGACAGCTGTCAGACTGTCAGACAGACAGACAGACAGATAGATAGATAGACAGACAGAGATAGATAGACAGACAGCTGTCAGACTGTCAGACAGACAGACAGACAGACAGATAGATAGACAGACAGAGATAGATAGACAGACAGACAGCTGTCAGACTGTCAGACAGACAGACAGACAGACAGACAGATAGATAGATAGATAGACAGACAGACAGACAGACAGAGATAGATAGACAGACAGACAGAGATAGTTAGACAGACAGCTGTCAGACAGACAGACAGACAGACAGACAGACAGACAGACAGACAGACAGACAGACAGACAGACAGACAGACAGACAGACAGACAGACAGACAGACAGACAGATAGATAGATAGATAGATACTTTTGTTCAGCAAAAACTTAAAATTTAAAATGAAGTACAGAGAATTTTTCATGCAATTTTAGAACATTGTCATCCAATCCTAGGTTGATCTTAAGTTAGAATATCAATTGCAAGAAAAAGGTATGAAAATATAAACTGCAAGATAAAACTTTCTCTAACTTTGCAAGAGAATTGTGAGATAAAGTGCAACATTTAATTACAAGATATAAAATAAGGATTGTGAGATATAAAGTCAAAATTGCAAGGAAAAAAGACTGAATTGTGAGCCAAAATAGTCAAAGATACATTTAATTAATTTATAAATGATATATATTTAATTGGTCCTCCTATACGTATTAGTACACAACCCCCTACAGAATTCATTCAAACAGCACTGATCAAACTCGCTCCAATTACAATCATGTTTTACAGCTCAACCTACTTATTAAACATCTCCATCCTCACTTTCTCTCACGTCAAAGGTCTTTGTGTTCAAACTAAAGCTAAAAATATGAAAGAGAGGGCTTTTCAATTACTGTACCAAATTCGTACATGACATAAAATTTAATTTACAATGTTTTAATTAATCTGTACTCTTACTTAAAGGCAATTTAGAAAATTATCTAATGGGAGAGGAAGAATTCCTGAGGACAAAAGCTGTAACGCAGCCCCAGATTTACGGCACCAGCCCTTGGATGCGTTTCAAACTCTTCCTTTGAAAGTGTGATGATGAGGATCTGGACGGCCGCTTTCTGTGTTTAGGACACTTGTTCATAAAGAAGTAAATAATAAAGGTGGCTTATTTGACCTCTAGAAGAACTTTAGACACCAGTGCAACGCAATAGGACAACTATCTGAGCTTTAAAACACAATACGGCATCATGACAGCATCTGTTGCTGTACGTTTCACCTGGCAAGAGACTAAAACACCAATGATCAACGTGAAATGAAAAGACATATTTAAGCTATTTCATGGAAGTCATTTACAGAGCTGTTAAGCCATAATTGTTTAGGGACTGGAAGGGTTTGATGGACTGTGATGGTTGGATTTAACCTCTATTAGCTTGAAGCAGACTACAGGCTGTTAATCTCTCTGACTGACGTACAGACCAGAACCTCGACATGAAGAGATCCGGAACCGCTGATGCCATCAACCCAATAACAAGTCAGCACAGGTTTCCTTCTTCAGTTGACTTTGTAGTGAGCACAGAAGGGTGGTATATATCTACAGAAGCAGGTGTGCTAAACAACATGACCTTAATTCTAAATAAATATGTAGGACTGTGTGTTTGGAATTAGACACCTGGCTATTGTTCTTTGTTTCAATTCTTAATGATTTCTTACTTTAGTTACCCGAGACTTGCAGGAATTATGTATAATGTTTGTTCAGTGAGTCTACAAACACTCAACATGAATAAAAACATTAGATTTTACACTTTTAGGAAGAATATACACCATCATGTAAAAGTTTGGGTTAAAAAATGTTTGCTTTTTGCTCATCACGGCTGCATTTATTTGCTTAAAAATAGAGTAAAATCAGTAATAGTGTGAAATATTATTACAATTTAAAAATGCTGATTTCTTATCGAATATATTGTAAAATATAATTTATTCCTGTGATCAAAGATGAATTTTCAGCATTATTACTCCAGTCTTAAGTGTCGCATGATCCTTCAGATATCAATTATTATTGGTGCTTGATTATTAATAATGGCTCTAACAATGTTTTTGTTACTTAATATCTTTTGTGGAAACAGCATTTATTTGAAATAGAAATCTTCTGTAATACTACTAGTATTCATTTTTAGGATAGGATTCTTCTTTTTGTCATTCTTTGGCTCTTTCATTCATTCACTTACTTTTTTTTTGTTCTTTCTTTTGCACTTTCATTCGCTCTTATTCTTTCACTCTTTAATTTGTTCTTTATTTGTTATTTTGCTCACTTTCATTCACTCTTTCTTTCATTCATTCATTCATTCAATCTTTTTTCTTTCACTTTCTTTCTTTCTCTCCTCCTTTCGGTCTTCTCTTCCCTTGCCAGGCAAAAAATCACAAGTCAGATCACTTAGAAAAAAAGTATTAATACCCCACAAAGTGGCATGATTTGAGCAACATCTGTCGCACAAACAGTGAAGTTTAATGCTTCTGATTAAGGATTTGAACAAACCCCAAACTCTTAAGTGAGAAGAACAGCAATACTGAAGAAACACAGCTAATTGCCTGAGCACAAACTTCACCGCTAAGAAGCATTTACAGAAACTTGTGCTTAAGTTTTAGCAGCACTAACAGTAGGAGTATATAAAGGAAAAGCTTTTTTATTAATAGTTTTGACATCTGACACATCACAAACAGCATCTTTGCTCCCTGCATCGTCTACAGAGACGAGATATCAGCAGGAGCTGGAAATAAACCTGCTCGCTCTCACCTTTCAAGAACAAACTGCAGCACGCTTCACTTCTGTTGTTTTTTTAAAATGTTTGTTCATTTGTGCTCAGACAGCCATCAGACCCACCTGATGCTAACGCGCCGTTTGCCAAAAGCTCTTTTTCTTCCTCATTTCTCTGCTACCCATGATGCACTGAGGCTCTGAGATGCCTGTTAATGCAAGCGTGCTCAGCAGGTGATGATCCACGTTAGTCAATGTCGTTCCGAGCAGGAAAATTACAGTACACATAAAATGCATCAACTGCATCTGACACGAGCCATCTAAACTAGCTTTGGGTTACGCTCAGAAAACTTTCACCATAAATAACTCAGTCCTTACAGCTTTAAAATCTGCTCCTTTTCCCACTTTATCAAGGTATATATATTTCTATCTGTATTTTACTCATTTCTTCCTATATTTAACCTTTTTCTTATAGCGATTTGAGACAAAAAATACTTTGTACAAGCCCCTCAGGGATTTTCTTAGCTTACTTTCTTAATATTATAAAATAACATTATTTTATAATATTAATAATAATTATTACAATTAAATATTAATATGCTTCATATTTTGAAAACATGTAAAATAAATTATCATCATCATCAATACAAATAATAAAATATTACTATTAAATTATTATTGTTGTTTTTATCTATTATTATTAGTAGTAGTACTAGTATTAGTAGTACTACTAATTATATTGTTGTATTTTTTAAATAATAAGGTCACAAAATGGTGACCACAAAAATAAAATAAAATAAAACAAAATAAAATGGAGATGGCAAACTCCCATCTTCTATTTCTTTTTTTTTTTGTTACCCCATAAACTGTCAATTTACTATATTAACCATGTTGTTCCAAACCTGTATGACTTTTTCTGTGAAAAACAACATTCAAAACACTGTTTTCCATACATCGTAAGAGGATGATGATTGTAAAGCTCAAAAGAAGAATATTAATATTATAAAAATATGCACCCAAAAAAAATTCAAAAATTACAATAAAGTACTATAAATATACACTATATAAAAGTATGAAAAAAAATAATTTTATAAAAGTAGTGCACACAATTTGTGTGGTATGTTACAGGCCTTCTGAAGTCAATAAAGCAGTAAAATACAATGTGTAAAGCGCAGACCAAATTTAATATTCTATATGTTAATATTCTCTAAAAATCTTTGGCTCAAACATACTTGAAAATGTGACCTTTTGTGTTCCATAAAAGAAAAAAAAAAATTCGCACAGGTTTGTAAGGACACGAGGCTGAGTAAATGATGACAGAAATGTCCCTTTTGGGTGAACTATCGCTTTAAATCAGATCCTAGTTCCAGGAAAGCCACAAAGAAATGTCACTATTGAACAGTATTGAAAAAAAGCCACACTTGTGTGTAAAAAGAAGACATCTTCAGCCAAACGTTCGACGTTTTAAGGGTTTGGAAAAAGGCAATCAGGCCTGTATATTCAGGATGCGATGGGCAGCTGGGTCAATATTGAGCCCCTGTCATTACGCCTGTGCCAGTCAAACATCCGTCTGTAATTGATGAGTTTCCCTCTGGGAAGCTCTGCCGATGTCACGGGGGGGCCGGGATGAAGCACTCGGGGGCGGAGCTAAGCTAAACCAGTCCTGCTGAGGCCAGCATCTGTCAGACAAGCCAGCGAGGAAAATTGATTGGCTGAGGCGTTTGCGTTCACGTGCAGTCGACTGACTCCGTAGAGGATGCGCGACGTCGTTGACGTTTGAACTTGACACTGAATCAAACACGTCTGCGAGCGACCGAGATATATAAAAGCACAACAAAAGATAACTAGGGGTTAACTAAATCACATCTGAGAGCTTGTCGTCTGTAATAACCACACAAGCAATGAAGAGCCATAAATGAAAATGCGTATTGTAAATACACAGACTGTTAGAACACAAAGATATAACCTTCAGATTCACTATAGAGCTCGAAAAAATCTTTACCATCGATTAGCACAGAATCTATGGCACCTCTCGCTGATGACAGCAGGGAAGAGAGGAAGTTGACATGTGGGAAAAGCAAGAGAGTTCTCAACCAGTGAGCCAGAGTGTTTGGACCAGCAGAAATGAACTGCAAAAAAATGGGTGGTTATGGGAAAAAAAGGGGGGGGGAATGCAGATGGAGGTATTATTATTTTTTTTTGTATCCCATCTAATTGCAATCATAGGCAGATGTCTGCGAGTGTGACAGCATCAGCAGAATTGCTGCTGAGAGCACAGAATCTTTGTCTAAAAATAATCAGACGTTCTGGGCTCGGCTGTTTGTTATAATGGTAATCGATGCTGCAGGCTTTGAATTCCATCAATTTATAGATCCACTCTGTTCTGCCTGGTGATTGCGCTGCCTCTAAACCCCTGCTGCACACACACACACACACACACACACGCTCATAAAAAAATAAATAAAAAAAACACAAAAGGTTCACGCAGACAGGGACCATTACCTATGCATGTAGATATGCAACCCTGCATTCACGTTATAAAACCAAATTATATCTAAAGAATATTAACACACAGAGAAACACAAATATAAACATCAGTGGAGAAAAAGAATAATACAACAATGCATCATGCATTCAACACACGAACACAGAAACACAAAAGATTCAAACAGACAAGGTCCATGCATGAAGACATTGATACACAAAAAATATCTATAGGATCATTACCTGTGCATGCAGTTATGCATGTTATATGATAAAATATTTACATGACTACTGCCTATGCATGCGCATATGCAACCCTGCATGGGCATCATCTAAATAAATGCTATCTACAGGAAACAGATATGCATGCACTTTCTATACAGGACCATCTACAATGATCATTACCTATGCATGCAGATATGCAAACTTGCATGGACATGTACTGTATAGAAATGCTATCTGCAGGACTATTATCTGTGCATGCAGATATGCAACTCCACATGCATGATATATAAAAATGCTATCTACCCTGTATGTACTTTACATATATAAAAAAAACATCTACAGGAGCATTACCTATGCATTCAGATAAGCAACCTTGCAACTTAAAGAAATGCAATACAAATCTACAGAACTATAATGCTGTAATGCATATTATAGAAGACATATATAACAGTACCCTAGTTGCACGCACATATGCAACCCAGCATGTATGTTTTACAATGACCTATTCTTGCAGATGTGTAAAAGAAAAAAAAACATCTACAGGGTCATTATGGATGCAGCTTTAATATGCAAAAATACACAATCCTGAATGGCCATTGTACATATCTACACAACACAGACACACAGAGAAACACAAATATAAACATCAGTGTAGAAACAGAAGGTCCATCCATGCATTCAACGCCCGCATGCACGCACACACACACACACACACACACACATACAATGGTCACAGCGAGGGACAGCAGAAGGGCTAGTCTATGATTTAGATAAGTGCAGTTTCTTTTCATACGTTTTCTTATCTCCTCAGTTTGTGTGCAAGGCAGAAGATTTGTCCTTAGCTGTTTCAGATTAGTGCCGCTTCTCAGACGCCACATTCGAGAGGAGAGATCGATCAATGAATCAAATCAACACAATCAATACGGCCCATCGCTGGAGTCTAGTCTGGCCCCCGCATTAAAACTGGCACCAACCCCACCCCCTCAAACCCCCCGCACAAAAACAACAGCACTTCTCTCTGCTGCTTTTTTTGTGTGTGTGTTTGGGAGAGATCCAGGATAGGGCTGTTTCTGGCGGGTGTCCATGGCAGAGATGGAAGATGAGCCGTTATCTGCCCTGACTTGGACAGGAAAGAGGAAAGTGGCCCGCTGGACGTGCTCAGAGCTGCCATGCGCCTCAGCTCCACGCTTTTATTTGTTTACCCGTAGGAGAGAAAAATCACAAATGGGATCTTTTTAATTTCTCAGTTGTTTCTCCTAGGAAGAATTGAGATAAAACAGTGAGCAGTAATCTCACACGTGTCTCCTCTAGTGGTTTGGAAGTGACTTCTCAAACTGTGCTCAGATTTGACACAAGAAAAGTCAGAGATTTCTTAAAGGGATAGTTGTTCACCCAAAAATAAAAATTCTGTCATTTACTCTTCCTCAAGTTGTACTAAATGTGTATGCTTCTTTCTTCTGTTGAACACAAAAGAAAATTCTTTGAAGAGTGTTGGTAACCAAACAGCTGCCGGTAGCCATTGACTTCTATAGTATGGAAAAAATACTATGGAGGTCAATGACTACCGGCAAGTGTTTCAGTACTCGCATTCTTTAAAAAATCTTCTTATATGTTCATTTTCTGATGATACAATTTTCACTTCCGGGTGAACTCTCTCTTAAATATATACTCAAACATTTCTCATCCAAAGATCAGAGCTTCAGTTAGGCTAGTTGAAACATCAAAACCTCCATTAAGTCTCTCGAGATATGAAAAATCAACCACTGTGCAATGAAATTTATTGATCACGCAGTGCACAAGAGTTGAGCGCATTGAAAAGTCCAGCAAATTGTTTGTACTTAATGGTGACATCAAACGATACACGTCAATTAAACTGATAAATCACACAGTAAAATGTGATATTGGTTGCACAGTGAACATCACACATAAATGAACATCACACAGTTCAAATATTTTGTGGCAGCGTGTGAATTTAGCGGTCACCGTCTCTGAATATCACATCTTGACACCTTTCTAAACCTGCCAGCAGAGGCTGGGAAATGATTGCAAATAATTAATCCCAAACCATCAGCCGGCACTCGGCAGACAACACGCCGGCTCTTAAGACGAGCACGAGCGTTACAATGATCGGGGAAGGTGTGACTCACGTCGTCAGGAATTAGTTGTCACGCTGCACTTCATTTAGGAGTTTTAGCACCTAGCACGCCACAATCCATCAACACCTTGTCTAAAGCACACGTTCTGTTCGGAACCGCTTCATCTGTCGGGAAACGCATAGTTGGGAGTTTGTGCTCTGTAAGCAAGGACGCGTTTGAAATGAAGAAGTACAGGCAGTGCTGTCGCTTTACCCTCAAGCATCTATCAGAGGGTTTTAAACCAAAGTTGCGCCTCAGCGGGGGACTGAAAATATTGACTCGTTATAGAGCCACTGTTGAGACTCCTGGTCATTTAAAGGATTGAAAAACGGTCCACCTACTGCTCATAGTAAGAGCTGTATTTGAGCAAATGATTTCTTACAGGAGACCAGTAATTTCTGTGCCAGGCAGAAATGCAGAACAGAGTGGTTTAACTCAGTAAAATTATTTTCTGGACACATTTATCTGAACACTCTCAGGAAAAAAGGCACGAAAGCTATCACTGGAGCGGTACACTTTCAAAAGATAAAGTATTGTACCTTATTTACCTCTAAAAGGTGCATTTTAACACCTATATAGTACACGTTTTGCACCTAAATAGTACAGCTTTTGATAAGGTACCACTCAAGTGACATCTTTTGTACCTTTTTTCTGAGAGTGAACTTACACTAGGTCTTTTGTACTGACAAGTAGAATTCAGATTCATTTGGACAAGATCACATTCATTTCATTTGACTTATTCTGTGGATTTCACCTGGACATAATGCACTCCTGTTGATTCAGCTGATCTTAACAGCATAGCATGCAAACATATATATGTATATGTATGTATGCATGTGTGTGTTTGTTTGTATACATAAGAAAATCCTCTAAATATGTAGCATAACTGAAGATTAAACTAAGTTTACACAAAATAACACTGATAATAAATATATTTACTATTTTTGACTATATTTCTTCTAAATCCCTAGTATTGCATTATGTGCATTATGAATTTTATGCTCAGAGTAAATCACACCATTAATTTAGCACCACGATAACTTCAAAAATACAAAATAGTTCCAGTTTTATGCAAACTAGAAAGCACAGTCCATTTTTAGTTACTGCAACAACAAACAAAATCATGTATTGCACACCAGTAAGTCAACAGAGCTGTTTTTATTTGAATCTTTTTCCATTTTCTGTCAATTAAAAATCTCAGAAGAATCTCACTGTGCACTTTTCATTGCCTGCAGATCCAGTGGCTTACTTACAGTTGTCTCTGCACATTAAGGATGAAGGGTGTAATATTTCTGGATGTTAAAAATACAGATAATACTTAACTGCAGAGAAAAGTGGAATAGGTTGATTCCACCAAAAAAACACGTTGAGTCTTTCAAAACAGCTGGGAAAAGTGTCGAAGACACCTGCCTGATAACAATTACTTCTGCAATTTTGTCTGATAATGCTAAAAACACAGACATTACACACTTAGAAAACTGTATTCTACACAATTCTTGAACAAAAAAGACTGACATTAACAAATATCAAAGCATTTATCAAAGCAAACACCCTGACCTATGATTAGACTAGTTTTGTGTCTTATACCTGTATACAGTATACTATGATTTTTCTTCTCAAGTCAGTACTTTAAATCAAACAGGTATTTTTTCTTTCTATTTAACACTTTCTTTGTTCTTTTATCACTCAAAGCAGTTCATTCTTCAACATTCACGATTTAAAGTTGCAAACCACTCCACGCAAACGCACGTCCAAATGAGTCCACGTTATTTATCATCATCATAATGACTCATTGTTCTTTTCACACTCCACTCTGTGGTTACAATCAGACCCATTCTCACACAAGCGCCGACTTTGCGGTCGTGCATTTACTGGCACAAAATAATAAAACAAAATTAAAAAGAAGATAAAAACACTGGCCTGGATGAACCCGTGCAGATATCACAGCATAAGTGATGCTTTCTGCTGTTTGTTTGTTTATTCTGACACGCCGTGGTTTATTAAGCAAGAGTCAAGAACGCACGACTATTGAAAAATCACTGTGTGGCTAAAATAAAAAGAAAGTGGGAAGTGTCTGGGTAAAATTTATTGTAGAGTAAATATAACTGTGTTAAAAAGAGCGATATAAATGGGGGCCAGTGACTTGACAATCCATAACAAACGGCACCAAATCAGTCGGAGCAGGAGTTTACCTCCGCAAAGTCTCGACGACACGCACACAAAACAGAGCAACGCTGGCCCACTTTCCAGAAGAAATCGACGGAGGTGGGGGTGAAAAATGGCAAGCAGCGTATAACACGGATAACCTGCCATTGTTTATTCTCTCTTAAGAAATGTCAATCTGTTTGTTTCTCAGGTGTGCTCCTTTTTCCTGTTGTTTGCGCTGTTTCTCTTCCTCCCGCTCCCCTCCCTCCGCTCCCCTGTTGATTGCAAGGGGAGATCAAAGCCGAGCTGCTGGAAGAACGTGAATATTTCAGGTGAGCTGAGCGGCTGCGTTTCACGCCACCTGTGTGACACCGAACCGGGTCCAACCCCTCGCAATTACCCGATCTCCGGAGGGCCCCTGAGAGCCCGGCGACACCAGCTAGGGCCACCTGTCAGAGCCCAAAACTCTTTTATTCCTACCCAACGCGTGCACATGTGTGACAGAAAGAGATATTCCTCATCCGAGACAAAAATAAATGTATCTGGAGCGCAGAGATTGGGAATATGGCCTGCGTCAGCGAGGCACGGTTAAAACAAGGATGAAAAGGGAACTTGCGAGGTTGCAGAACTTCGGGAGCGTCGCAAGAACACGAGAATCTCTTGAGGAGTGCGTTCAAACTTATTCCACATCAAGAAGTAGTTTAAAAAGGCCACGGCCCTACCTAAAAATCTTGTGCATGTATGTGACAAAAGCTCTGTTTCAAAACCTAAGGCGCTACCTATTTAGATATCATTAAGGTGCACTTGATGATATGAAGGTAGGCTGCGCAATTATGTTATGATATCTTACTCTAAGGCCACACTGCATTGCTCTCTGACAAGACAATCCCAGACTGCAGACCCTTTGACAAAAAAACAAAAACAGAGATGAGAATTAATAGAATTAATCAAATTAAGATTAAGAGATTAAGAGAATTAATCAAATATATTACATAATTATATGTAATACTGACTGTATATAGTAAATTAAATATTAATTTGTATACTTTTTGTATACTTTTAGTTATTTATTTGTTTAGTTAACAGGGACATTGCACATTAATAAAACATTTCTGTAAATATACCAGAATTAGCCAAAGGCTATTTTTCATCTGTAGTCCGTGGACAGATGTTACAAATCACCCTAAAAAGATGTGATTAGAATACATAATTGACTATTTAACATTTAACAATTACATAGCACAATCCATAAAACAATATATTAATAAAAACAATTAATAGAATGTAATAATAAAAACAAATACATAAACAATCAAAAAAAAGAAAAGAGGACAGCCACCAATATATAATTCTAATGTTTACATAACTGAGTACTAATGAATCATTTCTTTAATTGAACCTGAATACCTTATATGTATCTAGATCTCTTATGGTTGCCGGAATAGTGTTTCATTCTCGTGCAGCTTTAACAGAAAATGCGGACCGACTAAACTTACTCCGTCTAAGTGGTATAATACAGTCTCCTCTCAATGCACCTCTCGTAGAACGATAAACAGTTGTTCTAACGTGGACTAACTGATTAAGTTATGTAGTTTGTATACTACATTTTTATTTTTAAATAGGCTATATCCAAATCAATTCATTTTTTAAAATTGTAATAATATTTTATTATATGTTACTATGTTACTTGTTTACAGTATATGTAGTTACTTTTTGGTAAATAAATCACTTTATATTACAGTGTACCTTTCTGCAATTAGTTTAATATTATATAACTCAATTTAATCCAAAAGATACATAATTACTGCATACACAGTTTATTACACTTCTACTAAATTACCCAATATCGGTGTGTATTATGTATTTAAGCTTATTAGAGTTATCAAGCCGTTAGTGCAGCAACATGCTAATGTCAAACTCAATTGGAATCAATTAGTAAAACTATTTGTGTGGCACATACAGTATGAGTTGCTGTCTATGCCAAATCAGTCCCTTATGAGGGTACATTTCAGTTAGGATGCTCCCTTAGAAGGCAGCTGCCTATGTAGCACACTAGATTTTATAACAGAGCTAAAAGAATGTTCACACAAAAAACTGCCAAATGTCCTAGCCTGGATCTAACGCTAGATTGGTCTGTGTGTGTGTGTGTGTGTGTGTGTGTGTATAACAGCATTTCAATGCTTGAGCAGTCATCTCTTTTCCCACAGCCAATAAAAACTCCTCCTCAGAGTCCACACCAATCTGAGCAGTACTATTCTCCGGCCGCCCGTGGCAGGAGCTTCGGGAGTTTGGAAGGAGGCAGGCTGCGTGTGCAGCTGTATGATGAGCTGAAGGTGTAGCGGGGACGACGCAGAGCGAACGCCAGTAAAGCCCTCCCAGCAAATTCAGTACATTCCTCTGTGTCAGAGCGGCCGACACACATTAGCCGTTTACATGAGAGGAAACACAATCTATTTGATGCTACACTGCCCACATGTCTAAAGCCTTCCCTTCAAACAGCAGCGCTTCACACGTTTGACTCTCATCTCATATTCTGAGCAGGTACGCCGGGAAACACACTCCATATCCTCGGAAATCACTGTTTGAAGTCAAAGCTGAGAGTAAATATGCTACATTTCTTTAGATTTACTCTGGGATGTCCATTTTTATAGGTTCCTGTAATTTATGCATGCAAATAGCAGCCAAAAAACAAATAAAATAAATAAATAATAAAAAATGAGAAACAATAAGGATAAAAAAAATACTGATAAACAACGAAAACAGTAAACAAAAAAAAGATTAACAAATTGTAGGTTCCTGTAATTTATGCATGCAAATATCAGGCAAATGAAAAAACTATTTAAAAAAATAATAAATAATAAAATAATGATTTAAAAAAATACAAATAATAAATAAACAATAACAAAAAAAGAATAAGAAATTGAAGGGTTCTGTAATTTAGACGTGCAAATATCACAAGAAATTAAATAATTGTAAATAAAAAATAATCATAAACAATGATAAAGATAATGATACATAAAAAAAATATTATCATAACAAAAAAACGAAGATAATTTGTATATGCAAATATTAGGTAAGAGAAAAAATAACGAAAAAATACAATGATAAATAAAATAATTATAATGATCATTTAAAAAGATAAACAATGATATATATAATATATAATTATATAATATATATAATTTACCAAAACAATGATAAAGATAATGATGAATAAAAAACATATTTTTTGCAGGTTCATAAAAAAAACGTAGATAATTTATATATGCAAATATTAGACAAGAGAAAAAATTATGAAAAAATACAATGATAAATAAAATGATTATGATAATTTAAAAAGATAAACAATGATAAAAAAAATATGCATGCAATTTATGCATGCAAATATCAGGCAAATAAAAAAAATATTATAATGATTATTATGATAAATAATAAAAAAATATGTAATTTACCAAAACAATGATAAGGATAATGATAAATAAAAAATAAATAACAAAATGATGATGATAACTAATGAAAAATGCACTCTGAAATCACTGTTTGATGTCAAAGCTGAGTGTAAACATGGTACGTGTGTTTAGAATTACTCTTAGAATGCCCATTTCCATAGGCTGCTGTAATTTATGCATGCAAATATCAGGAAAGTCAAGTATATAGTAGATGTAAATGAGTGAGATCAGCCATCGACAGAGAAGCGGAGATGAATGTGACAGGCGGCGGATGGTCGAGGCGTCTGGTCAGTGAGCTCTAGGTAAATGTCACCTCACTCATTACCACACAAACACAACACGGCCAACCGCTTCATGATAGATGAGTGAGCCAACAACAGACTCCATCAGCACATGTGTCAATCCAACAAACGAGAATCTCCGGCCTTCTGATTGGTCAATTACCGCTGAACCACAGATGACTGCATATGTGAAGAATCTCACAATCACTGAATTTGATATAAAGCCTTAAAACTACTGAAAACTGAAGACGACAAAGGCTATTTATGTTTATAATGGCATATTACTTTATTTTAGTATTTTAGCAGCAGATGAGCTATTACATGTGCAGAACACCAGGTTTCCCATAATGCAATTTCCACTGTGACAAATCAACTGCAGTTTACATTTGTTTCTTAATTCATTATGTCACCAGAAATAAGTGATTTCTTACAAAAAAAAGTAACTATATCAGTTATAATCTCTTAAATAAAGTGGTTATTTTGCATTTTAATTCACTTGCTGAATTAACACCATGTGAACATGTGACAATAATATAGCTTTTTTTTTTTTTTTTTTTACAAGCATTTGCCATACTGATGTCCTACATGCTATTTAGGGGGACAAACAAAGCTGTAAGTTTATTTTAGTATGATTAAGATACTATAATAAATTGTATTAATATTTTTATATGTTAATATAATATTTTATATTAATAAATTATTCATTAATATATTTTTTATATATTTGTCATAGTAATTAAAAAACTATTTTAGTAATTTTGTTGTTGTTGTTTTGTCAGTGTTATTATATTATTAGATTATTAGTTAATTTGTCACTGTGCAGAGTACAAGTACAGAGCCAATGAAATGCAGTTAGCATCTAACCAGAAGTGCAAATAACAAAGTATATAAATAAATATAAAAAAATGTGTATATAGATTGTTATTATTATTTTATGTCTATATATTTATGCCTGTTTTCTTATGGTTTTAGTTTTAGTTAACTGTAATAACTGTATATACTGTGCAGTATGCTATGCAAGTACACTAGTAAGTATATAACATGGCAACAATGTAGCATGCTATAGAACATGCAGCAAAAACACAACATACTACATTTCACTAGCATTTTGTATTTGCCGTTGTCCTGTATACTAAAGCAAAAACAGCTGTTCATACTATATACTGAACTGTGCAGTATGCTTTAAGCTAGTGTACTAGTAAACAACATTCCAAGTACACTTCTGCAAAATGGCAACAAGTGTGCTATAAAACATGAAATATCATGTGGTCATGTGGCAATGATACAGAATACTACTTTTCACAAGCATTTTTCATTTACTACTGTCCAAAAGTTGTATTGCTAATATACCAGTAAACAATGTAAACAAATTCTGCTTGTTTCGTTCCAAGCACACTTCTGAAGAACATGCAACACAATGTGGTCAGATAGTAATAACATGGCATACTACTTCACAGAAGCTGCAAGCATTTAGTATACTGTTGTACTGCATAATATTTAAAAGCTGTCCATACACATACACTGTACTGTGCAATATGCATTATGCTAGTATACTAGTAAACGACAGGCCAAAATAATTCAGCTTTTTTCATTCCAAGAACACTTCTGCAAGACGGCAACGAGTGTGCTATTAAACATGCAACACCATGTGGCAATGATACAAGATACTATGTTTAACAAGCCTTTTGCATTTACTGTCGTCCTACATACTTTATTCTATCAGTACATAACACTGTTCATTATGCAGTGTGCTAGTATACTAGTAAACAATGGCTAAAATAATTCTGCTGGTTTCACTTATGAAAAAACATGCAACACCATGTGGTCATGTAGTGATATACATATATAGCATACCAAAATAATTCTGCTCTTTTCATTCCAAGTACACTTCTGCAAGACCGCAACAATGCAGCATGCAACACCATGTAGTCATGGTGTGTAGTAGTAATAATATAGCACACGACTTCATCCAAGCAGTTTGTATAATATTGCCCTACATTTTGCATACTATTAAAAAAACAGTGCACTTCTGAACAATAATGAGCAACAATGTAGTGTGCTATTAAACATGCAACCAAAAATACAACACACTACTTTTCACAAGCACTATTTAAAAACAGCTGGCAGAGCACAATGTATACTGCATTACTAGTAAACGATAGCAAAAATAATTCAGCTCTTTCACTTCAAGTCCAATTATGCAGAAGTTGACGAGAATGTAGTGTGTTATTAAACATGTGATAGAAATACAGCACACTAGTCTTCACAAGCATTTTGCATACTGTTGTCCTACACACTGTTGGCAGTATACTGCTCAGTATGCTAGACTACTACAGTAGCAAACCAGATACAAAATAATTCTGCTTTTTCATTCCAAGTACACTTCTAAAAAAACGGCAACAATGTTGCATGCAGTTAAACACACAACGCCATCATAATAGCATGTTACTTTTCACAAGCATGTTACATTTACCATTGCCTTACATACTAGCCGTGCACAATATACTGTATGCTAGAATAATAGCAAATAATGGCCATAATAATTCTGCTCTTTTGGTTCAAAGTTGAACCAAAATAATGACAACAATGTAGCAGACTGCTTCTTTTTGAAAGGCTTATCATTTTCAGTATTTTTCAAAGTATATTGTATAGTACAGTGTGCAGTTTATGGCATACTACTACTGTATTTCAAACACACTTCTGCCAGATGAGCGTTAGTGTCCACACTGAACAGCGGTCAGCTAATTTAACACAGCATGTGACCTTTACCATCACACTGATGACTTCTGATTGTCCATGTCTGCTGACATTAAGCTACAATTATTAACTCATTCTAGCATTTCTTGCTCATTACTACTGTATATTATAGCATTCATGCTTTGTGTTCGCATTAACAAAAAAAGCAGGCTGCGTTCTAGTCGTTCTCTCTGTAGAGACTGGGATTTAACCATGTGTTTCACTCATCTGTGAATTCAGGGGTGTATCATGACATGAGCTGCCGCGGTCCAGCGGTTCCCATCTGTACCGGGCCGTCTCAGAGGAGAGCGACGCGCTCTGGGCCGCCAAACACACGGCAGAGGAGCCGCCTACGCTCGGCCCAGCCATGCGTTTCCCTCCTGGGCTTACGGGAATACTGTGGATGGTGAAGCAGAGAGAGGCAGAAAGATGCGGCGCTCTTCCCTTGTGTTTGGGGGAGGGCGCCGCGCGTTTACCTTACTGCACATGTGGAGAAGAAGCCCGGAGAGGAGATGCGTGAAGTGTGAACACACCCTCTCGACGTCAATCCTCCAGATAGCGGAGTCTATCATTAGAGCACTTACACACACAGATGGAGGATCTGGGCCGAACGGGAATTGCGCAAAGTCAGGTGCCGAGCGCTTTATCGAATACTTGTGATATATTTGCGATGACATTTCTGCCGATATATAATAACATTTATTATTAATTATTGTGAATATCAAGCCGCTGCTTAATTTTTTACAATTCAATTTCCTGAAAACATATTCCAGAACAGTTTTCAATAAAAAGTTTCTAAAAGGTTAATAAAGTAAATAAATAAAAATGATCATTAAAAACAATGATGAATTTAAAAAATGATAAAAAATAGTGATAGTGATAAATAATAAAATATAAAGATGATAGATTTTAAAATCATAGCGATAGAGATATTGAAAAAAATACAAAATAAAAAGAATGATAAATAATGGTAAACGATACACGTAATGATAAAGATCATGATAAGAACAAATAATGATACAGATCATATTAATGAAAAATAATGCAAATAATGATCTTTTTATTTTTTTTATAAATTGTAATTTTAAATTGTATTATTAAAAATAATAATAATAATTAAAAAAATGGTAAAAAATGTAAAATATAACAAAGGTACTAACAAAAAGAATAAAATAAATAAAAATAATATATAAAAGATAATGATAAATAAAATTCCTCATAGATAAATAATAAATTATAAAAGGAAAGAAAATGATTATAAAGATAATATAATAAAATGAATGATAAAAATAAGGACAGATAAAAACTATTATACGCAATGATAAATAAAAAAATGACAGTAAAAGCATAAAGACTATGATAATGTATCATAATGAAGATACTAAGTAGCAAAATAAATAAAAATAAAGATAATATCAATCATCAAAGATAAACAATAATTAAGAAAGATAATGCTACATAAAAATGCTAACAACAACAATAATAATTAAAAATAAATAAATATGATAAATAAATTATAAGGATGAATAAGACAACAAAAATAATGATAAATAATAAAATAATGATAAAGATAATGATAGATCAAAGTAAAGTTAAAAAGGGTAAACAATAATAAAAATAATATAAAGATGAGGATAAAAAAATATGATGCATTGAAAAGTAAGCATAATAACAAACAATAAATTAAAAAAAACAAAGATATCTTTAAGATATACTGCCCAGGCCTGGTCTGAACTCATGCAGAACAAACATCTGGTGTATTATCTTTGTGGGAAGCCAAACGGTCCTGACCTACATGTACTTCAAGACTTGGAACAGTAACAGTATCTACACCGGACACTAGCGCCACATCAAAACCAAATCACGACAGCTGACCACTGCTTTCATTTTTAACTAGCGATTATCAATTTGATTTCACAGATACTATATAAACTACACCGAGCTAGACAACGACATCACTCAATTCAATAATGAAATGCCTTTTTCCAATTTGATACTGTTAAGTGCTTTGACACAATCTGTATTGTTAAAAGCGCTATATAAATAAAGGTGACTTGACTTTAACCATATGTATACACATAGCGTAGCAAAACAATAGGATTTTATCTTCAAAGTGTTCAGGGATTTGAAGTCAGTCTACTGGGTTTTGCGTCCAGCACAGAAAACCTCAATCTGCTGCAACACGACACGTCATCAGCCGCTTATAGTACAGACTCAACGCGACGAACACCAACCTTCCCATAAGTCTCAGTGATCCAGGCCACCCGGATGTACATGAGGGATTTGTCCCTCTTTTAATACATCAGGAGTGACAGCACCACAGCGAGCGATAGCGAGGGGACAGCTGCTAAAAAAAGAGCCCAAGTTCAAACTAAATCTGGAGGCTTTTAGCTGCGTTATCTGAGCCTTTCCTCAGATACCACAAGTTAATTGATCTGAAACGTCTCAGGAGTCTCAAACGTCTCCTTCGGCCGCACTCTTTTTCCCTTCATGCAAATCTATTAAGCCCCTATGTAATCAAAGACGCTTGAGGAGCGTTCTTCAAACCGTCATATTCCAGCGACATCAATCGATCCCCTCCTCGTTCTCTCCAACTTTCACAGCTGAGAGAAACTGCAGCTGGATACTGTAAACAGGCCACAAAGAAATTATGCTATGCTGCAATCCATTATTCATTTATGATACATTTTTCATTTAGCACTAGAGAGGGGGCTATACGCAATGATGAATGCATTGCCCAGGATGCAATTTGTATGTAAAATAACAGAAGATTAAAGAATATGTTTTAAGCATAGATGTAGTTCACTGCCATTTAAAGGAGGGGGGAGGAAGAAAAAAATAAAAAACCTTCATTGGGATAAAGAGCCTGTGGCGGTGCATTCGAAAAATCACTTAGTGCTACTTGCAGAGACTAAGTAATGAAACACAATGAGGAGGCGGCGTTTCAGGACACAGCATCTCTCTGTATCTCCATCATCCGTGAATGAGATGACGTCTGCAACCGAGAGAGACGATTTTCATTGATATGTTGCTTGATGGGCCTCAGAGTCCATAAACCCAATAATACGCCTCACACACGAGCAGCACCTACACACACTCACTCACTCACTCAAAACACAAGTTCCTCTTCAAATATAAAAGATAATAATACATTAATAATAAAAAAATTATTTAAAAAAATTATAAAAAAAGATTAAAATAAATCAAAATTACGACAGAGATAATAAACCATATAAACAAATAAAAAATATACAAGACAATATAAAAATAATAAAAAAGTAAACAATTAAAAAGATAAGATATTTACAATGATAAAAAAAAATTTAAATTACCTGTTGAAAAACATTCATTGTCAAATTTAAAACTAAATGATAAAAAAGATCAATAAAAAAAGAATGATAAAAAAGAAAAATATTATATTATATAAATATAAATATTATAATATAGTGCTAAAGATGATAAAAATAAAGATAGATTAAAATCACAATTATAAATTAAAAGCAATTATCTCTCTTGTGACTCGTTCCTTGTCAAAATAAAAGATAACGATAAATAAAAAAATAACGATCAATAATAAGAAAAAAATTATTATGATTATAATAAATTAAAATAATGCTAAAGATAATAAATAAAATGCTAAAAAGTATATATTAAAATAATTAATTACAATAAAAAATAATGATAAACAATATAATCTCAAAACATAAGTTCCTCAATTATAAAAAGTAACGATAAATAAAATAATAATGATTAAAAAATAATGATAAACAATAATAAAAAGGATAAAGACTATAATAAATTAAAAATAACTATAAAAACAATAATAAAATTATAATGATAAAATAATTAAATAAATAAATATTATAGATATCTTTCAAAACAAGTTCCTCTTCAAATATATAAATTAATACAAAAAATAGTAATTAATGATAAACAATGATAAAAAAAATAATGATGATTATAATACAAATAATTATAAAGATAATAAATTATAAAAAAGTTAATAATAAAATGATAAATAGTAGTAGAAAATAAGATAAGAAATGATCTCTTTTCAAAACACAAGTCTAAGTCAAAGTGCTCTTGTGTTGTTGCAGCCCAGTGTCTGTGAGGCAGAGGAGAAAACGAGAGGAAAGGGGAGAAGAAAATGACAATGAGATGAGAAACAGTCGAAGAGAACGAGATTTAACTCATGCATCTGTCTTCAGGTGAAGGTGTGGTGAGGTCCTCCAGAAGGGATCTGGCAGGAGATTCTCCCTGTATTTCTTGTCAGATTCTGACCCATTAGCCCAGTGTCCCTGACGGCAGAGAGCTCCGTGCCCACGAGGAAGAGGAGGAGGAGGAGGAGGTGGGAACAGGGAGGTGACAAAATCTATTTGGGTCAGCAACATCGATCTCAACTCCCGCTGCTCTAGAGGTCGGAGTTTCAGCGCGCAGAGAACAACGCTGCTGCTTTTTGGCATCTGAGCCGGTAAACTCACACACCGCCACATAACATGACATGAGAAATCACAACAAGCTCCAATTTGATTGGCTGGCTGGGAAACACACCGGGAAAGTAATACAAATCATGCACCATGGTACTTCCAAAGTACTAAACATGATAATGCCATAGTACTATTTGTTTATAAGTGCAGAGTTCTCAGAAAAAGCTAAAAAGTACTAAAAACAATTCTCATGGTGCTACCATGCATTTTTAGATTTACATGAATTTCAGTACCATCTCAAAACATCACAGTACTACCACCACACGATACCATCAGAAGAGCAAATGTCGCAGAACAATAGGAATAAATGTCTGTGTATGTGATTGTGCATATATATATATATATATATATATATATATATATATATATATATATATATATATATATATATATATATATATATATATATATATATATATATATATATATATATGGATGACATTTTTTATATGGCCACAATAAACGGGAAGTTGAATTATAATTTGACAGGAAGAGGAATTAACTGAACTGCAGTTCTAAGAAATTCAACACAGGAAATGCATTATGGGAAATGAAGTGTTCTTCCACCCTGGAACACCAGTTATATTATTATATATAAAAATTATAATGAACTAAATCTAAAATAAATCTATCCTTCAAACATCTAGGTCAGGGCTCCTCAATAGGCGGCCCGCGGGCCAGAGAGAAAAAAGTTTGCCCCGCACTAATTTCAAATAATGTGGCATGAAAATTCAAACGCAGCATCAGAAAGCGACATTAACGCAACAAACTACAATAGAACTTCTGGCAATCAGTGATGCTGTCTACACTGGATGCGTGACAAATCCCCGACAGTAAACTGCTGACTCGTTCAATTTATGACGCAATGCTTTGTCGCGTCCAGTGTAGATACTATGTGACAGCAAAAACATGGTAAGTGTGAAGTAAAGAAAAGTGGATGCAGAAAATAGATGATGAATGTGAATGGACTGAACATTTTTGAGTGAGTGAGTGAGACCATCTTTGTTATGGATGTTGGTTCGCAGTGAGATCACAGTTTTAACACAAGTTTGCTTTAATTTATTTTCAAGATCTGAGGTAAAATATCTATTGTTAATTTCACTATGGCTATAAACCTCACGCAGAATAATATTCAAACTCACATTAGACACTTTTAAACATTTAATAAAGCACATAATCATTACCTGAGATTATCACTGTCATATTTTGTACGTTGTTCCTGCCGCGATGTCACAGAAAATAAAAACCATTTCTAAAATAGAATTCTGTGTAGCTTTTATTGTCACGTGTCACTGTCGCGAGTGGTTAGGACAAAGATTACATGGAAAAGATACTTTTTATCACGTCGCGTCACGTCTGGTTGGGACACACGGTGTTACAGTTTGATGCCCCCTTAAAAAAATCTAAGTATAAAAATATTAATGCTGCTGACAGATCTAATAATGGAATCTGCAATTAGGGAAAGTGGAGAGAAGAGATCCAGTCTGGAGATGAGCAGGAACAGTTGATTTGCATGGCAGACATGGAGATTCAGATTTTTTGTTTGTTTATTTGTTTTTAATATTCAACAGGCAAAGTTCTTCTGTATCTAAATGCAAAATTGTTCATAATTGTTTGAATAAAACAGACTACTGGGGAAAAAATCTAATTATTTCTCTTTTGACCATCTATATACATACATATATATATACATATATATATATATATATATATATATATATATATATATATATATGAAAACTAATTGAGGAACCCTGATCTAGATTTTTCAAACTTTTTTCAAAATGTGCAAACAAGCCTCAGTCACATGAATTTATTTTCTGAATATCAGTTCATTTTAATTCTACTTACATTTGAATCACAATTCTGCAATATATATAATATCTAAATATATATATATATATATATATATATATATATTATAGCCCTTATTTTGCTAGTTATGAACTGATGTGGAATTGAACAGATCAGTTCAGTTAAGACTGGAGCTCAGTCCTGGAATCAGCCGAGGTAACAGGTGGATGTTTGCGGCTCTGGCTAAGGAAACTGGTTTTACAGAAGCTGGTGTGTGTGCAGGTGTGTGAGGCGTAATGAAGAGTGACTGTCAGACATGCTGAGGGTGAAAAGAAAGCTGTTTGTGCAGGTCAGATGAAAGTGTCGAGGAGGAGAGGCCTCGGTGAAGGGCCTGTCAGAGGCTCTCAGACCATCCGGCACGGGCAGCAAATGGGCCTGATCCGCATGCATTGTGCGCCAACGCATCGCCTGTCTGCGCCGAGAGGAACGGGAGAGAAACTGAGGAGACAGACAGACGGGGAAGGGGAAGGGGAGGGAATTAGATCCATACTTTGTAGCCTTCATTGCGTCTCCGACAGGCATGTTCCGGCTCAGAGGCGCTGGCTAATCCTCAACTCACCCCCTCGCTGGAAAACCATGTCTCACTGCAGTTTCAAACACACACACACCCCTCGACGGACCTCCCATAGTTCATTTAACATCAAACTTCCAGCACAACATTCCCGCGAGCCAAAAACACAAAAGCCCTTTTTTGATCAGTTAGGAGGGTTTTTTTTCTTTGTGCCACAGATCCATATGCTTTTAACCCTTACAGCTCATCGTGAGGATTTATAGATATAACAAAAATAATATTCTACAAAAATATGCAGCAGCACAACTGTTTTTAACATTGATAATAATCAGAAATGTTTCTTGAGCAGCAAATCAGCATATTAGAATGATTTCTGAAGGATCATGTGACTAAAGACTGGAGTAATGATACCGATAATTCAGCTTTGCATCACTGGAATAAATTTCATTTTAAACTATAATTTGAATAGAAACAGCTCTTTTAAATTGCAATAATATATCCCAATTTTACAGTTTTTACTGTTTTTTTTGGACAAAAATAAATGCAGCCTTGCTGAGCATAAGAGCATTCAGAAACACTATATTTCATTTATTTAAAATTCATATATTATAAAATTTATTTAAAATTACTTTTTCAAATGAATAAATATTAAGTAATTAGTCATTGTTTATTAGAATTAATAACTTCAATACACAATTTGTCTTCCAAGTACAATTATCATTATTATTATTAAATAATTGCTGAAATAAATACATAAATATATTATTATTATTATTATTATTTTACCATAACTTATTGTAAATTGTGTATTTTATTTTAATTTCTTTCCATTAAAAATATTTCTCATCATCATCATTTGTGCTGTTGCTGACTCAAACTGTGGTTAAATCACTGTAATGCACCCGTTCAAAATGTACCTCTTTAATTGAGCCCTTTACCATGCAGGACTATGGGTTAATTTTTTTTCGGATTCTGAAACAGTATGATTTGTACAATCTTTAGTTTTCTTATTTAGATATGAGAAGTTACCGACTGTCTGGAGGGAATAAGAGGAAGCCAAAAGATTGTGGTTAAGCATACGGTTACTTGACCTCCTCTGCCACTGAACGCAGCACAGACGTTCAACTCTTAACCCCTTATATGAGCGTCTTTACTGTATCCCGCTACAGTGAGAGAAGATGCAGAAGAAGCTGCCAAGGCCAGAGAAGAGCTGCTTTCAGGAGCATCTGGCAAAGCACAGACGCTTACGCAGAAGACCTCCAACTGGCAGCCACTCAACACAACACTTCAGCCTGAGAACGAGACACACACACACACACACACACACACACAGAGGCCCCAGCACACAATGGCTTTCATCATCTCAATGAAAGAAGCAGCTTGAAGCGTTTCAAAGGCAGACGCATTCACCTGCTCACGTTCAAGTAGCTCAGACCCAGAGCAAACAGAAATACGTGAAGGCTGAAACAGTTTTGACCCGCTATGACAGAAGGATCATTTCCGATCATCGCACCGGTAAGTTTTTCCTCCATCGCAGGGGACAATAAAACGCTCCTCTTGGTTCTTCGCAGACTAAACGCAAACTACAGGTGATAAAAAGCGAAAAGCGTTCGGGTAAAAGCACCAACGCAATGGCGTAGAGCGAGCCAGGCGAGATTTATCCCTTCACGGCCTTTTGACACTAAATTAAACTGTTGAGTCCATTCCCTGTGCCAGCTAGTTATCTTTCTGGGCTAATTTAACACTATAATTTACGTTCCATATAAAATACGTCCCGATATGGTGCTGTCGAGGCAGTACATCATTCTCGCCGAGCACTCTGGTTTCGGCAAAAAGGACGGAATTAGATCATATTCATGATGCAATTAAACACTTCAGTGGGAATCAATGTAAAACTGATGAGCCCTGAAAACAATGCATATGGCAGGGAACATTAGAACG
Organism: Barbus barbus; assembly: GCF_936440315.1. Lineage (NCBI taxonomy): Eukaryota > Metazoa > Chordata > Actinopteri > Cypriniformes > Cyprinidae > Barbus > Barbus barbus. The sequence goes on along the minus strand of NC_136756.1, from coordinate 27,673,895 downwards.
CATTACCTTCCGCTGGAAACCCTCGGCAGATGCAATTTAAACCCCTCCAACACTCTCGGCTGCCGTCGCCGCAGCCTCATAACACGCAGCCATAATAAATGAATTTTTCACAAAATTATTCAACTACTAAATTGCCCATGGTAACTGAATATCAGATGAAAGTGATGTGAATTATTAAGAAGAGATACTGTTTGTTCTTACCCAGAGTATAATAACGGCACAAATGAGGGGAGAGAAAGAGAGACGGAGGGGAAGAGAGGCAGAGTTTTTGGTAATAAACACCGCCGGTCTTGTCGAGCTCTGAAGGAAGTTGGTCTGTGACTGTGGTCACCTGCTGTGATGATGGCATTGACCATTTGCCAGTGGGCTGAAGTGCAGGATTGTGGGTGGTCTGGAAGAACTAGACAGATTATCAAGCGCTTTCGAGCTTCTCTCGTAGGCCCGATGCTAAAACGCAATCGCGTTTCATTTATTTCATAATAATTTCAACTATGCATGTTTCATTTTTAATAAAAAATATCAGGACATATCTAAACAATATACTTCTCTCCATTGATGTAATCATATTGGATCATTTAGTCCGCTTAAACTCATCTGCCTCCAAATTTAAAAGCCACATCTAAACATCCAATCAACAACTGATGCAAAGAAGTCCCGCCCTACTTTATTATCCCTCAATAATCTGTTAAAGGTGGGGTATGCATTTCTTTAGAAAACCGAGTGGGGCCGAGTACCATAACAAACTTGTAGCCAATCAGCAGTAAGGGGCGTGTCCACTCAGTACACATGAAGGAAATTAGCCAGAAAGATAGAGATGGAGGATAAAAAACAAAAGAGGAAAATGTCTGCGGCACAAAAGAAGACTTGTCTACACCGGACAAAGCGACTGTTGAAATCATTTGAAATTTGTGTCAATATGTCATCATTAGAACGCGGCAGCAGTTTACTGTCGGGTATTTGTTGTGTCCCATCCAGTGTAGGCAGCATCACTGATTATAATGAGTTCTGGTGTAGACACGGTGTTATGATAAGGTAAGAAGTAGGACTCGTGTAAATATCCGATCAGCTTTCCAGCGCTGGAGAGAACTCAAGGAGTGGGAAAGCCTGCGATCGGACGCCGAGGTTTTGTTTCTTCTCAATTGCCTGGGTTGCGCACGTATGTGTGGGGCGGAGCTATCAAAATAGGGGTAAGACCCTTTTGGGGTAGGGGCGTGCTTGTTTTGGTGATATGAAATATCAATATTGGCTACCAGAAATCACTTATCCTACCTTTAGGCTCATTCACACCAAAAAATTATAGCTATAATTAGAACTGTACACTCAATTTAAGATTGTAAACCCAGATTTAGGATCTATGTATATGACGCATATATGAAAATTACATTCATTTGGATTACATTTTTAAAAAACGAATAAACTTTGATGCATATTTGTCAGTCATAGGTATTCTGCACTCATAAAAAATAACTGTGGCATAGTTTATTAACTATTGATTTAAAAAAAAAAATGTAATGCATTTATTCAAATTGCTTAGAATCAGCATAAATCTGTTCACTGTGAAAATGAATTCAGCTAAAAATATGAAGATGGTTAAATATGGCTAGCAATACTATTTAGTTAAAATGTATGAGATTGATAAATATATAAGCCTCATTTATTAGTATTGTTACAGAAATCTTACATGTTTCTTTTGAGTTTCATTTAATGACAAACATGCATCACATTAAGTAAACCTAAACTGAGTGTTATCATCATCCACACCAAAGTATGATTGTCTGTTTACTGTAAGTGTGCTCTGCAGTTTTTGTTATCCGTCACTTTAAATACTCAAACTCTTTAAAGTCAAGTGGATTCTATTAGGCTGTCGTTGTTATTGTTCATTAACTGGAAAAAACGAAAGTGATTCTGCTGATATTGTTCGTCTCTATAGCTAATGTTATAGCTGTAGTGTGGACTCCACTATTCTCATAGAATTACACTGATTATTAAAGGTTTATAGTTATCGTTGTTGGTGTGAATGAGCCTTTACACAGTACATCACAACACAGAAGACAATATCTCACCACCTCTATTTTAGACTTTAAACTTCATGACTTTAAATGCATGAAGATGATAAATTAGATTAAATCAACACTTGCCATTTTAGCCAGGATTACTCATTCTGGCCAAAATATTAGTAGTACTACTAGACAATGGTTTATATAAGTGCATACCATAGTACTAAGTACATAGTACCAAGGTACACCATGGTGCTACCTTGGTGCTACCTTATGTACATATACATAAACGCATGGCAGTACCTTTGTACTGTTCTGTCAATAAGAACAAGGATTTTGAAGGGATGATTTATTTCAATATATTATTCACCACAAGGTTTGGTACAATTAAGGGGTTATTTTCAAGCCCTAAATAACATTTCTTTCCATTACATATTAAAAACTAAATGTGACCAAATACTGCAAGAAAGTCTTGTCATTCCTGAGAGACACATGTGCACAGAGGTCTTTGTTTAATCCAAACCCAGACTCAACAGCACTGAAGTTAACCAGTGGGAAATGTGTATAAAAGCGGACAGAGCGTGCATTTTGGAGCAATTAAGCATAATTTCTGACTATGTGAGTTTCTCCCTCTTGAAATGGTAATTACACATAATAATGCTTTAATCGGTCCATCACAGACGAGGTGAAAGGGAGGGGGCACACTAAAGTGCTCCAGGGTCACACAGTGTCAGGACAAAAGCTAGAGGTCGCACAACACCACGACAACCAGCCCATCACACACACACACACACACACACAGACTCTCTCCCTCTCTGTTCTGTCAGAAGCCTCAAAATTACACTAGAAGAGAAAAGAGTGGTGAGAGAGAGCTAGACTTTAATGCAAACATTTCAGAGCAGCAATAAGTTCAACTTAAACATAGAAAACAAACTGTCGACTTTAAAGAACAGAACAAAAGCTATATATATATGCTAGAGAGTACTCATAAAATATTAAATAAAATGAAAACTGACCAAAAATATTAAGTATCTTCTACTCATCTACGCAATTTTGTCAAATGCTCTCTAGAATATTAATATTCGTCTGCTAATGGCACTGGATTTTGACTTAGCAATACCAAGCAACAAGTCATTGTTTTGCCAGGCTGTGACAAACTGAAGTCTTCTGGCGTTCTTTAAAAGAAATGGACATGTAGGCCTTATGTCAATATCTTCCTCACCAGCTTCCTGTTCCAACAGGAAATGTCAACGCAAAGGGTCAAGGTTTGGCTGGTGAGCATGGGACAGTTAGCCCCTGCTGGCAGATATCGTTACTACATCACCCGACTCCAAAAAGATTCTTTCTCCCTTCATGGTCATTCAAAAGTTGCAGTATATTGTGATAAAATAAAAATTGTTGCAGGCAACATAACAAAAAAAAAAACATAAAAACTCCCAAATAAATGCCTCCTATGAGCTGGTTATTTTAATAAATCTTTTTCTTTCTTTTTTTTTAAAGAGCTTTTACAGCTATTATTGAATTAAATGACTCAGTTACACACTGGGCATTTATAGAGCATGATATATATTCATATCAAAGATAATGCATTAAAAATAATAATCGTTTTAATGAACAAATAAAAAAATTAAAATAAATTATACAATTTACAATGTCAATATAGAAAAAGGTAGGGCAAATGACTTTAAATTCTAATTATATTTGAATTAAAAATAATTAAAATAAATAATTAAATGGAAAATACATTAATGAATAAAATGCAATAGAAAATGTACAATATATTTCGGTAAAATAATTTTTGTAATTGAATAAAAATTAAAAGTATTTTAAATTTTAAAAATGATATAATTTATGTTTTCTAATACAAAACTACAAAAACAAAATACTGCAGAAAACCATTCATGGTATTACAATGTGATACCTTCATTGCACCATGGCAGTACTTTTTTATCTAGTCAGGGAGTCAATTTTTTGAGGGATTACGATATTTTGCCCACTTAATTCCATTATAACTTCACTTAATCTAATATGAACGTGTGTGACAGAGAGCAAGCTTTCTAAATGACTCCCAGCAGCTCGAGCGAACATGAGAGTAATGCTAACACAAACACAAACAAATGATACCTTTGTACCCCGTGTCATTTGTACTCTACGCAGGAAGAGAAAGCGAGAGAGAGACACTCTTCCCGGACGGACTCTCTCTCTCCCTTTCTGTGACCACTTCACCGGCAAAATGAAGAGGATAGACAACAAATCACTCAAATCTGCTGCTGTTGTTCCACAGCCTATCAACGCTTCTCTCCCGCCTGGCCACGTCAATACTGAAGAGTGATGGCCGTTTGCTATATGATTGCCTTTTTTATTTTCTCTCCCTCGCTCACCTTTCTCTTCGCCCCTTTCTATTCTTCCTCCTACCGCCCGCTCCGCTCTAATCAGCACGGCGGGCCGAAACAAAAGAGGGATTGTCTCTTTAACTGAGAGCAGCACTGTATCACAGCTTTCTTCCCTATTTCCCCGCTTTATTAGCGGCGCAGCGGACCACTGTTTATACTAGTGGGTATTCCGTGTTTGCTGGAACAATTACAGTATGACAAATGGTCCATCAACGCCATCTATCAGAGGGCGCTTGACAGGAATCCTATACGCAGGGCGGCCATTCGTCCCCTGCCTGCCTTCTCCTGGGCACCATGCTTCAGTATCCATGACAACACGCAAGCCACTCGCCGCGTGCGACGCTCCGTGATGAGGGATGGCACCCGAGAGCGGCTCTGGAAATTAGCCTTTGACACCCCACCCCCCCAAACGCGCTCCCAGAAACATCCCAACCCCCAAGAGCCTGCATGCACACGAAAAATGGTGCCGTGACCCGGACGGCTTTGCCCCACCCCCAGCCTGGATAATCACCGGACCCAAACGCAAACACACGTCAAGATCTCGCCGGTGTGGCTTATCTGAGCAACTAGAGCATGCACAAGATGGCTGATCGCCACTCCTGATATCCCATTATCCTCAGCAAATGTAAATACAATCGCCCTCATCCCGCACTCTGCGCGCCGGATCGCGCTTCAGCCCCGGAAAACAAGATTGACATTTCATTGAGCGGCCTTTTGCGCTCTATATTAAACACAGGAAAGTATTTGCTTTGCAGCCAGGTTTGCAGTTGTTCATTATGCCTCACCTTTTGGCTTATTGATAGAGGGAACTCTGGGGTATTGGGAAGGAACTAAATTGCTTGGGACTTTCCTCGGCGAGGAATAGATAATGCGGCTTTTAATAAAGCGTTTTTTGACAAAACGGGCGCCGATGCAGGCGAATACAGGATTCGGAGCTGTGCGGACATCGTGCCAGACTGTGGGAAACCAAAAATAAAAGAGGGAGACGCAACAGAAGGATCGATATTTGGGAGGCAGACGGCTGGAGCAGACGAAGGGGGTCAGAGTTTGACCTCCTGGGTGACCTTTGTCTGGTCTGAAACAAATACTGTGGGAGACGGCTAAAAAATATAATTCGGGTCACTGACATCTCAATTATTGTCTCTCGTGACCGATCACACGTCGACTTCTGCACAAGCTGTGGCTCGTGATAAGATAAATGAAGCAAATTCAGGCCAATTGAAAAATTTGGTACTTGTCAAGTGAAATGTTTAGTCAAAATCGGCTAACAGTGGAAAATAAATATTATCTAGGTAAATTGTGTAAAAAAGTAGTAAAGTCATTTTAGTTTTAAATTATAATACAATTGAACTTTTTATGACACCTTCCCCTCTCTATAATTTTTTTTTTAAATCTTAGATTAGAGAAATTCTACACTACATTTTGCATAATAATTTATTTAGTTGCACACAAATAAGAAAGCAGTCTAATTCACAAACAAATGACTCTTATGAAGCAATTCTTTTAAGTGAATCAAGAACATATGGAGCAATCAGTTTGGTCCGAATCATAAACAAATGACTCTTTTCAACCAGTCTTTTTATACTTTTAACAGTATGTGCACACCATCCATCATGTTATGCATTGATTTCATTGCTGCAAGTAATGATAACTTCTTGTTGAATAAATACATATTTTTTATGCTAATGTCAGCATCTATTTTAAGAACAGTGCAAATAAGAGTGATACAAGCAACGAGCAAGAATTAATACAAGACTTTAAAAAATCTAAAATAAATACATTGTTTAAATATATCTCAGAGTAAAACAATTATCTATTTAAATTAAAAACAAATACATCTACAGCAATAGCAGAAAGAAATTCATACGTAATCGAAATAGATACTATAACTGAAATATGACCAAATTAATCAATAACAAATCAAAACGAAATCTGAATTGAATCAAGAGCTTGTGTATCAGAGACAAATCTGGAAATTTGATTCCAGCCCTATAAAGTCTTTTCAAAAGTGAAGAAACCCATATATAGGCATCACATCGGCCATGGCAGAATCAGCTACTGAAGCATGTATACTGCACACTGTGCACAGGCCATGTACGTAATGCTCTATTACTGAAGTCATAAAACAGTATGCTGACCTGCCGAGTTGAGTAACTCATTTTAGTAGCGTAGCCTGAGCTTAAATGCAAAATGTCAACAGCTATAACCCGCCTGTGCCAGCAGCGCCCACACTGATGTGGCACAGCCTCTTTCTTCCAGTTGGAAAGCCGGCAGTTTTGCAGAGACTTGGAGTCCTTAATTATCCCCCGACTTAGTCTAATTCAATCAACACAATTTCAATCTGCCGGCAAACAGGCAAAAACACTCCCATCCCCTCCAGTACAGAGTCTGAAATATACACGAAGAGGAAGACGAGCTGACGGAACAGATGAAAACTAGATGCCACATAATCTTGCTGCTTAAATCACGTCTTTATGAGTGATTATGAATGAACAGAAGCCTAGGAGTGAGCCAATCACATGCTGCTCTCTCGTATAAAAATGCATTCTGGCATTCCCATAAAAATATACCACCGGGAAAACCATGATAATACTACTGTTTGCATTTGCAAAGTAAAAACTGTGGAAAGTGCAGTGAAAACAGCTCATCACTTTCTTCAGCGCTCAGTACATTTTTGCCCTTTTTATAGTATGCATGTTTAAAAATATAAATAAATAAAATGACCTCACTGCTTTGCTTTTTATGTGTGCATGAATATTTAAGAAAAAAATACATATTTAAAAAAGATTTTTATATAAATTAATACATTAACGCAATGTATTTTTTTGCATCTTTAGTATAATTTATTTTAATTAATATTCATACAAAGTATATTTTAATATATTAAATCAATAACATTAATTTATATACAAATTAATGCATAATATTTATGGTATTTTATATATACACAATTTTATATATATATAATAAATATTTTTATAACATTCTAATTATAAATTCATTATAATATATTGCATTATATTATATATATATATATATATATATATATATATAGATCACATCACTAAAATGTTTGTTATAAATAATAATAGACATATTAGTACTATCATCATCACTTAAATGTTAGATAAATCTGACTATAACTATGGCACCTCACAGACATCACATGTTTTAAAATAAAACTATAAAATATAGCCTGGAGCAACCTTTACAATTCAGACTTAACAGTTTCTGATCATTGATCAAGATCAATGAAGAAAAAAATCATTGATTTGACCCAGCAACCCTCATGAAGGCGGTCTTGACCCGACCTTAAACATTCTCCGGGGATCCTGACGCATCCCAACATGCGTGGACCTTCATTTAAAGGTCATTAGTTTTAATTGCACGGCTAATTCCCTGTGAGGAGTGGAAGTGGCGCGTCTGGGAAGGCCGGACAGGGTGGAGGGGGAAGTTAAACCATCGTGAATTGAGCTCTTAAAAACCCAGAAAGCCATCAGTGCAGAGATCCACCCCCATTCAAACAGCATCCCACTCAACGCTCGCACCACGTTATTAGATTTAATAAGCTCAAATAGCAGCCCGGCCCCGCGCGTCATTATACAGCCGTTACTTTCTTGCCGACTGCCAAGACTGTTTTGCGCCGGCTTCAGACTGCCAGAGCCAACAATCGCAGATTAGTGAAGCCCTTCTCCCATTTCAACAGAGGTTAATAAAAAGCGACAGGGCTAAGTCTGCTCTGATTAACTATGCTGAGAGATATTAGCGCAGTTTGTTACATCAGATCATTATTGGATTAAACGGCGCGCACGCTCGCACTACAATGAAATTTTCATTTTCCATTTACAAGATGTACACACAAAGCCGGCTCTGGGAGTACACTTGTCAGAACAAAGAGGCTATTATTTGTTCCTCTTTTTCAAAGTGACAATCTCAAACTGATACTACAGTCTGACGATCCTTCCTGTGACATTCCCGGGTCAAGCGATTACTGTAATCGTTTTCACAAAAACAAAAAGCAAAGATCAGTAAAGCATTCCCACCAAGTGGCCTCAGCGATCGACTGCAACCATGCAAGGATCTGTAAAGGTTTAGAGCCAAAAATAAAAACCAGTGTCAGGATGTGTGTGTGCATATTTATATATGAAGTGAAGTGACATACTGCCAAGTATATATATATATATATATATATACAGAGCTGGGTAGATTACTTACAAATTACTGATTACATGATGAAAACTGTAGTTAGTAATGCAATTTAGGTTACTCATTTTAGGTAATATATTCTGACTACTTTAGATGACTTTTTTTTATCTAACTAGTTACAACTGAATGTACCATATTGACATAAAAAGCAAGCGAAACAGAAAACATCACATTTTTTGATATCAACATCATAAAATGCATTAAATATTACATTAAACCAGGATCCTTCAGGTCTCACAAATTCTTTGGTTTTCCAGCATTTTTGTGTATTTGAACCCTTTCCAACAATGATTGTATGATTTTGAGATCCATCTTTTCACACTGAGGACAACTGCCTCATATGAAACTGTTACAGAAGGTTCAAATGCTCACTGATGCTCCAGAAGGAAACAATGCATTAAGAGGGGGGTGAAAACTTTTGAACAGAATGAAAATGTGTACATTTTCTTATTTTGCCTAAATATCATATTTTTTTCATTTAGTACTACCTTTCAGAAGCTACAGAAGATAGTTACATGTTTCCCAGAAGAAAAAATAAGTTAAATTTACCCAGAGCTTCAAATTCAAAAAGTATATATATATATATACTGTGAAAATTAATCTGCATTGTTAATCCTTTTGATCTTTTATTTAAAAAAAAAAAATCACAAAAATCTAACCTTTAATTGGATAATAAGAATTTAAAATGGGGGAAATATCATTATGAAATAAATGTTTTTCTCAAAAACACGTTGGACACAATTATTGGTAGCCCTAGAAATTCTTATGAGTAAAATATTTCTGAAGTATATTCCCATTCGTATTCACAATTTTGAGCACTCCAGGGTGATTATGAACATGAAATTATGCAGCCATGGCTTCCTGTTTCACAGAAATATAAATAGGAGGGAAAACAAAGCCCAAATTCCCTTAATCATCCATCACAGTGAGAAGTGGCTTTAAGAAAAGAGCTAGAGCAGTGAAAATTCCCATTTCCACCATCAGGGCAATAATTAAGAATTTCCAATCAACAGAAAATGTTACGAAACTGCCCGGAAGAGGACGTGTGTCTATATCTTCCTAATGCACGTTGAGGAGGAGTGGTTAAAGAAGTGGCCAAAGACTCTCCAAGGACCACAGCTGAAGAATTGTATAAAATAGTTGAGTCTCGGGGTCAGAAAACCTTTAAAAAAAAGTGGCAAACAGCACCTACATCACCACATGTTGTTGGGGGGGGTTTCAAGAAAAATTCTCCTAGCTCATCCAAAAACAAACTCCAGCATATTCAGTTATCAGACACGACTGGAACTTCAAATGGGACTGGCTTCTATGGTCAGATGAAACTAAAAAATTAGCTTTTTAGCAGCAAACACTCAAGATGGGTTTGGTGAACATGGGGATAAAAAGAATGAAATGTTTACAATGAAATATACTGCTGTATTTTTGATGTTGTGGGCCTATATTTCTGCTGGAGGTCCTGCACATCTTGTTTAGACACATGGCATCACTGATTCTATCAAATACCAACAGATAAAAAGTCAATAAGTGACTGACTCTCTTATAAATTTTATTATGGGCAATGTTTGGATCTTCCAACCGGACAATAATCCAAACACAAATCTCAAAAACAACACAAAAATGGGTCACTGGGCACAAAACCAAGCTTCTGCTGGCCATTCCAGTCCTCTGACCTGAACCCTATAGAAAATGAGTGAGGTGAACTGAAGAGAAGAAGCACCGTCATGGAGCTGGAAATCTGAAGGGTCTGGAGAGATTCTGGTTGAAGGAATGGTCTCTGATCTCTTGTCAGGTGTTCTCTAACCTCATCATTATAGGAGAACATTTAGAGCTGTTAAACTGGCAAACTGAGGTTTAAAAAGTACTGAATAAAAGGGTACCGTTAATTGTGGCCAATGTGTATTTGAGAAAAACATTTATTTCATAATCATATTTCCCCCCATTTTAAATTCTTATTATCCAATGAAATGTTAGATTTTTGTGAATTTTTTTAATAAAAGTTCAAAAGGATTAACAATGCAGATTAATTTTCACAGCCTTCTTTGATCATATTTATCATATTCTGACCACTACTATACATACACATACATACATATATATGTGTATATATATGTGTATATATATGTGTGTATATATATATATGTGTGTGTATATATATATATATATATATATATATATATATATATATATATATATATATATATGTATTAGTGCCGTCAATCGATTAAAAATTTTTATCGCGTTAATCACAGTCATGGACTGAGTAAATCGTGAATTTAAAATACTAGGATTTACCTGTAAATGTGTTGAAATAATGAAAAGCATGACAAACTAGTTTAAGGAAACAGAACCCTTCACATCTCCGCCAGGTATGAAACATAATCCTTTTTTAAAAAAATTATTCTTTTGTTTTTATTCAGCCATTATCAGCCATACTGACAACAAAACATTTACCAAATCCACATCCTTCAATCCCAGTATACGTTTACACAACTATTCTGTTCTGCAGGTGCATTAGAGCTAACATTAGCATCATGCTACATAAGACAATTTATGAGATTAATAGTACACTTTTACTCAGAAGAACTCACTTTAAACCACCATCGAGTGTTGGTAATAACTTCCTTTTGAGATCACGTGTATACTTTGGGCGGCCGCGGTACATTATAAAAGTAGCCCAAAAAACCGCAACGCACAGCTCTGTAATTTTTCCCCGAGACTGTATTTTAAAAATAGCCCAATTGTGCGGGAAAACCGCGACCTTGGCAACACTGGTTCGCTGTACCCTTATCACATATGAGTATACATATCTTTCGCGCACTCTCTCTCTCTCCGCGTTCGCTTCACTTTTGTCTAGCCCGGCGCCTCATAATCACACACTCCCTGCGTCCCAATGTGCATACTATCCACCCTATCTGGTATTGAAAATTACTAATATCACATAGAATTTAGGATGGATAGTATGCACATTGGGACACACTGCAATGAAGGCAAGAAGTTCAAACCTTATCAAACGATTAATTTGCGTTAAAAATATATTAACGCGTTAAAACTTTTAGATTAATCGCATGCGTTAACGCTGACAGCCCTAATATATATATATATATATATATATATATATATATATATATATATATATATATTTATACACACACACACACACACACAGATACTACATTCTATTGATACTTCCTGAGACATTCCCAGATCAAACACTTACTGTAATTGTTTTCTCAAAAACAAAAAGCAAAGATTAGTAAAGCATTTGCACCAATTAGCCTCAGAGAACACCTTTCGATTGCAACCGTGCAAGGATCCGTAAGATTTAGAGCAAAAAAAAAAAAAAAACATTTTGATGAGTTTGTGTCTGTTGAGAATTTGGCCTTTAGTTCACAACTAAACTCAGATCATGCACCAACCTAAACCTGACCTAAACCCGTCCCAAAACCTTCCCCTGACCTTAATCAACCTACTATTGAAGCTAGTTTCTTTCTACACAGATTAAAGAGTTGCTTGGAAAAAATCAATGGAGGTCAGTGGAGAAGAGAAGTTATTTCAGCACTGTGTTTATAAGCTTATCATTAGACCTAATGAGAACAACAACATGAACAGATTAGAAAGTCTATATTTCAGAGGAAAGACAATTAAGCTATATCTGAGGACGTCGCCATGCGGGACACGCGTACAAAAGTTGAGCATTTACTTGAATGTGAAGCATGAATGTGATGTGGTACTAAGAGAGCAGAAGTGATTGCATCTAAAACAAGCAACACTATTATTTATTCTCATTTTATTAATTGATCAGATTAACAAGAAACCAGCATCCCACAGCCTACAGACCAGAAAATCACAAAGATTCTTTCCACGTGGACAAGTAAGAAACCACCTCGCAACCAATCTGAATGCCTTAGCAACCATTCACATTAACTTCTTAAATGTCACTGTGATTTAATGGATGTTTTAATATCGAGTGTTTATCTAAAATAAACAATCACATCTCAAGTGTATTATATTATATTGCTGTATTTGCCTTGTAAAGCTTTTAGGTAAAGCGCCTTAAAGCAACTTTTAAGGGTGCTATATAAGAAATGTATTATTATTATTATCAAATATATTAGTTAATCTAAAATGACTTTAAAAATATTGCATGAAATAAAATAAAAACCTGAAAAACTGAAACTGAAAGATAATTTAATAAAAAAATAGACAATTAAAAAAATAATGACAATGTATACACATTTAAAATAAAATGAAAAATTTAAAAATCAAAACTAATTTAAAATAATAAAAACTAAAATAATATTTAATTACAATAAACAAATAAACAAAAACTGAAATAATGAATAAAATCTCTCTCTCTCTCTCTCTCTCTCTATATATATATATATATACATACATATATATACATACATATATATATATATATACATATATATATATATATATATATATATATACATACATACATACATATTTTTTTATAAAATTATAATAATAAAAATGATCAAAACACAACAACAAAACTACTAAATAAATTAAAATGAAAATAGAAAACAAAAAATTTTAACTTATTTGAAATATTAATTAAAACTAAAAGAGAATCTCAATAACACAATAATACAATTTAAGGAAAGCAAGCCTGTTTTTCTGGACAGATGTTGAATTGATGTCTCTTTTAAATCAACAGCAGATCAAATTATCATCATCACTAACAGGAGTTTGAAAAAAAAACCCTAAACAGAAACCAATCAAGTCCTTACTCTCTAATGAGCACAGAAAACAGAAATGCCATCAATGGCAACACTTTTACCATCACACCATATCATAATTATAAAAGTCTGCACAAGACCATGTTCTTCCATAGACCATAAAAGCATAGTAACATAAGACATTTAACAGCTTTATATGTGAGAAACCGAATAAAATTTAAATTATAATGCTGAAAATCTTCCCTTTGAACAAAGTTCTGAAATTAATTTGCATATATTCAGATATCATCAACTTCACTGGTGGCTCAATTTTCCTCTCACAAAGCTATAAATACTCAACTAACCCTTTTAATGCTACCTGGTTACCCTGTGTATTCTCCACATATTAGTCAATTATCACATGTACCTGTTATGAGGCTTTCGCCATAATTACACCAGCTACAGATCAGCTGTCCGACTGAGTCGGAAATATTAACTTTTGCTTCAGCCGCCCAATTCTTTTCACCCTCTAAAGAGAGAGGTCCGTCCCTACGAGAGCTAAACCTGCTTCCAAATGTAGAAGAAAGAGTGGGCTTCAATTAGTGTGTCTCCTGGGGTCCCCCCGTCCCATTACCCACCATAAATCCTGATGCTTTACGATTAGGTGCATAAAATGAGTCATCCATCTGGACAGTAAATAAAAGCTTGTCAGTGGCCTGACGCCAAGCCTGAGCACGGCCTCCTGTGAAACTCACCTCTATATGTGGACAGTCAGACGTCACCGCCATCGAAACAAGACGCTTGGGTTATATGTACACTGGAAAAAAAATTATGTAGAAACAAATTTCATTTTGAAATTGCCCCCCCCCCCCCCCCCCCCCACTTCTCCGTAAAATGTATTTCAATAATCTGTTTTATTTACTTTGAAAATCATTTATCACAGTCTATTATGCAGAATGCTTTTTAAATTCCAATTTATTTCCTGAATTTGCATTGAGGTAACACAGCATATAGAATTGCATTTTGAATTTGAATAACAGGAAGTAAAAATTTCTACATTATTTTTAATACATTTATGGAGCAGAGTGGAAGAATGCTTCATTTCCCAGAATTCCATTACCTTGTTGAATTTCTCCCAATTGCAATCTATTTTCACCCTCCTTAGTTCCAAACCAAATTCCAATTCAACTTCCTGTACGTTGTGGTCAATTCAATCCAATTTCACACTCATGAACTGAAACAGGAATCTTCAGTACTGGATGTACATGATAAAACACAGGGTTTGAATGGAATGATAGGATCAATTTGGATAAATTAGGATACATTTATTTTATGCTAAAGTTTTACATTTCAGTCTTTCTACTTCAAAGTCTCATGTTTAATTGAATGTGTTAATTGGCATTTCACTAGCAATTTGTCAGTGAAAACATTTTTCAATGTAGATATGCTATGTCAGAAATCACTTGACGAATAGAACAGACAAACAAGAGAGTCTCGGATAACGACTTAAAGTTCAGACTGTTTCCTACACATGACTTTGAAAATCGTATGGACATTTTTATGGTGTTGGGGTTTTCTTTGTCACTTCTATAGTCACAATTTACACTTTTTTTAACAAACCAATGGTATGAAGTAACAGAGGACAACAGAAATTACATTTGGATGAACTATTTCTTCAATGGTGCGATTGCCCATAGTATTTTAGATATGAATTCTTCCCGTTCTCCTTGAAAGGCATGTTTTGCATAGAGTTGGTGCACAGGGACAGACTGAGTCCTCCAACTGAGATGTGATCATACCAATCAGCCACTGAACAAATGAAGGCAAATATTTCAAGAACTTACGCAGGCAGTTATGACTCAAAAGCGTTCGCTGTTGCACGGCAGACTTGTGCATTTAATATGGTTACAAAAAAACCTTTGAACTCTTTGTTTGCTTGCCTTTATCTTTTTAACATGATGCAACATCAAGGAGCGAGGAGTCAATCAGGAACCGAGCCACTTCAGGCCTGCAGTGTGAGACTGCCAGAGGCCAAGGGCCGCGGGAAACCTCACTGCAGGGGCCACGCAACTCCTGATAGACACTCACATGTCTCAACGACATAATAAACGCTGGAGATTCGTTTGCGCTGGTCTGAAATGACTCCCTGAATGACTGCAGTGCATATCAAACAGAACCAAACCAAACAGAGCAGTGTTTGAGTGTTTGTGCGGGACACTACAGGACCAAATCTTGTTTCAATTTAGTAAGAGAGACAGAGCGGAGACTGAAAATGATTAGGGATTAGAAGGAATTAGATTCAAACCTTAACTCACAGCATGAGCACCACAACACAATGTAAAAGCAAGTGCATTTACCATTTCTTTTTTAATTACTGCAATTTGTTTTTTTTACAACCAAGCAACATCATTTAAAGGATTGATGATTTCATCTAAAACAATAAATACATACATTTTTGCTATATTTAGTTTTGTGTGAGAAAAGCATGTTTAACGTCACCAACAGCTCATCAAGAATCTTATTGGAATAAACGCATGAGCTCATGTGGATGGGAATTTTTCAGTGAATAATGATAAGAATTTCTCACACAAAGCATATGATATTTTACATTCATCACTTGAAAAATAAATTTAAAAAATAAATAAACATTTAATTTAAAAAATGCATTTTTAATTGCATATTAATTTAATACATTTTTATTAGTGCTGTCAAACGATTAATCGCGATTAATCGCATTCAAAATAAAAGTTTTTGTTTACATAATATATGTGTGTGTACTGTGTATATTTATTATGTATATATAAATACACACACACACATACAGTATATATTTAGAAAATATTTACATGTATATATTTATATTCATATAATTTATATTATATATAAATGTAACATTTTTCTTAAATATATACATGCATGGGTGTGGATTTATATATACATAATAAATATACACAGTGCACACAGATATACAGTCATGGCCAAAAATATCGGCACCCTTGGTAAATATGATCAAAGGCGGCTGTGAAAATTCATCTGCATTGTTAATCCTTTTGATCTTTTATTTAAAAAATTCACAAAAATTTAACCTTTCATTGGATAGTAAGAATTTAAAATGGGGGGAAATAAACGTTTATTTCATAATGATTTCTCAAATACATGTTGGACACAAAAAAAAAAATCAAAGGATATATTTCAGCAAAAGATAATTGAGCTTCACAAATTAGTGAAGTGGCTTTAAGAAAAGAGCTAGAGCAGTGAAAATTCCCATTTCCACCATCAGGGCAATAATTAAGAATTTCCAATCAACATAAAATATTCAGTTATCAGACACGACTGGAACTTCAAATGGGACTGGCTTCTATGGTTCAGATTAAAATTAGCTTTTTAGCAGCAAACACTCAAGATGGGTTTGGTGAACATGGGGATAAAAAGTGCCCATGTGTACGATGAAATATATTGCTGTATTTTTTATGTTGTGGGGCTATATTTCTGTTGGAGGTCCTGGACATCTTGTTTAGACACATGGCATCACTAATTCTATCAAATACCAACAGATAAAAAAATCAATAAGTGACTGACTCTCTTATAAATCTTATAATGGGCCATGTTTGGATCTTACAACCGTACAATAATCCAAACACAAACCTCAAAAACAACACAAAAATGGGTCACTGAGCACAAAAACAAGCTTCTGCTGGCCATTCCAGTCCTCTGACCTGAACCCTGTAGAAAATGAGTGGGGTGAACTGAAGAGAAGAAGCACCGTCATGGAGCTGGAAATCTGAAGGATCTGGAGTGATTCTGGTTGAAGGAATGGTCTCTGATCTCTTGTCAGGTGTTCTCTAACCTCATCAGGCATTATAGGAGAACATTTAGAGCTGTTAAACTGACAAATTGAGGTTTCAAAAAGTACTGAATAAAAGGGTGCCGTTAATTGTGGCCAATGTATATTTGAGAAAAACATTATTTCATAATCATATTTCACCACATTTAAATTCTTATTATCCAATAAAATGTTAGATTTTTGTGAATTTTTTTAATAAAAGATCAAAAGGATTAACAATGCAGATTAATTTTCACAGCCTTCTTTGATCATATTTACCAAGGGTGCCGATATTTTTGGCCATGACTGTATAATATAAACAAAAACTTTTATTTTGAATGCGATTAATTGTGATTTATCATTTGACAGCACTAATTTTTATTAATGAAATAATGCATTTATTAATAAAATAATGCATTTACAAATAAAAAAATTGTTTTATACATTTATTTATAAATAAAAATCACATGTATTAATGAAAATAACAGTATATAAATGTAAAAATAAATACTTTTTTACATAACTACAGACTAATACAATAAAATAATCGATTACATAATAATAATAAATTATTTTGTAATGCATTTGCTTTATTTTATTTATTTAACAAAACAATAAAATTTAGTAAAGCTAACTATTATATCCATATTTTTGACACACCTGTTCACCTTCCTGAGCATCTTTTCTGTCTTCATTCTGATTGGCTGCTTAAAGTTCCCATCAAAGCATGTCAAAACCATGAAAGGATCAGTCTGAACTCCAACAAACTCCATCCTGGTGTCCCAGCACTGACTCAACACGACTCTTGTTCATCACACTGCTGTCACGTTACATCATGTCTGTCAATGAGAAAAACTCCACTTCCTATTAGCGGCAAGCATTTCGCAGTTGCTCCCAATTTCAAAACAATGTAAAAATCACAGTCGAGGGGACGTATTTATTATTGCTCTGTGCATGGGGAGGATAGTAGACTGATTTATTGCGCTGCGATGTTAAAAGTAGGACACTTTCACAAGAGGGGGAAGTTCTAAAGAAGAAGTGCGGAGAGCTTATTTGCTATAGGCAAGCAATCAGTGAGGAATTCAAAAGCTAGCCTGGCCTCCAGAGCTCTATAATAAGGGAATGAGACGGGGGGGGGGTTACCGGCTACACACCACACACACGTATAACACACACACACACACACACACATACACGCACAAACATTCTCCCATGTGAAACCATAAAAGTATCTTGAAAGCAAGGCCAGCTATTGTCTCTTTGTTCAGACACGGCTGTGAACATGTTTTAATGTGTGGTCCTAAATGCGGCGAGAGAAATCAAGCTTTCAGGAGACCCGAGCTGCTGTGCTGGTCAGCTGAGGTGAAATTAACACAAAGCCCAAAAGAACCGGGTACAGGAACAAGATGTTTGACATTTACACACATCACAATATACCCAAATGTAAAACGCAGCTACGTATATAAGAACATCTAACTCAACAACATGACTACTGTAACAACCTCTTTTGATTCAGCGATTCCACTGAAATCATGCACACTATTTCATCTCTTCTGAATATGTACACTAACTTTGTGTAGGAACACAAAAAAAACTGAAATAACTATTTGCTGAAAAGCTCTCAAATATTACGTACAACATAAAACACTCACAGGCAATCAGCAAAGGACAAAAAAGAAGGAAAACCTGCTATGATACCTTGCTGTAATAATAATAATAATGGTAAAAATAATAATAATTATTATTAGTAGTAGTAGTAGTAGTAGTAGTAGTAGAATTGCTATTATTATTATTGCATCGCATGATTTAAATTATAAAATTAAATCAATAAATTAATATATTACTACTGCAAAAATAAATGTAGAGTAAAATAAAGTTTTTATTAAAGTTTCATTCTATTACAACAACGACGATTATTATTATTATTACTATTAGTATAATATTAGTATTATTTTTATTATTATTAGTCAAACATATTATTAGTATAATTCCTAAAATATAAATAAGTATTACTATTCCATTAAAGTATTGTTAGAAACATTTTATACTACTACTACGACTACTACCACTAATAATAATAATAATAATAATAATAATAATAATAATTATTATTATTATTATATTTATATAATTATAAAAATTTACAAATCTATAAATTAATATTTTATTCTATTAATAATAAATGTGGTGTGTTTTATTAGTTTGTATTATTAATAGAATAATAATAATAATAGTTTTCAAAAATATTACAATTATAAAAATTAAACCAATAAATAAATTACTACAACAATATGCTGTAAAATAAATAATCATTTACTACTAATAATTATAACAATAATAATAATTCCAAAAATATGTATTTAAATCATAAAATTAAACAAACAATACATTACTGTTGCAATAACGTACTGTAAAATTTAAATAATAATAATAATAATTATTATTATTATTGTTGTTGTTGTTTTTATTATTTTGCAGAACACCACAAACTATAATACTAATATTTATGTCTTAAATTATATAGAGCTTTAATTTTGGCAGAAAACCACAGGGAGTATAAGCTAGTAAAGCTAGTAAAAAGTTATTGGCCAGGCAGGCCAGTATCATCCTTTCATATACTTTAGGCTGAAAAAAATGATAGATATTAGGGCTGTGTATTGGCAAGAATCTGGCGATACGATACATATCAAGATACAGGGGTTGTCATACGATATATTGCGATATTGTAAGCAAGGCGATATATTGGGATATTTCTTATTTTAGGAATAGGATATATATTTTTTAGGAAAGCTGTCATTAAGAACACACCACCATATGCAAACCTTAGCAAAAAATAAATAAATAAAAATAGTTTAAACAGAACACACTGCAGAACACACTGGGATCAGCATTTGCAATAATCAGTCCCTATAACATTCAACATTACTGAACCACTTTTTGTGCAGTACGAGTAAAGGAGGACAAATTCAAGTGCTTGCATGATTCTTTAGTTAAATGTATGTATATGTATGTATTTTATAAAAAGATAAAAATATATATTTATAGACTCTACTTTAAAGGTTCACAGTTTAAGTTTACAATACAAAAAATGACATCTGCTTAATATCAATGAAAAATAAAGTGCTTGCAGGATTCCTAAAGAAAACAAAACAATTCTAAAATAATCAAATAAATACAGATGTCAAACATTCTCAGAACTTTTCAACTTGGATTTCACAGGTTTTTCAGTTTGTATTTATGTTCCGTGTAGAATCGCCGAGACCGCGACGCGAGCACCGCCCCAACTGCACAAAACGCCCCCGAATTACGAGAGAAAGCTGTAGCTGCACGGCGACTCTACCGCCCGCCGCGTAAAGGCTCTTCAACACGGGACAGAACCGAGGTTGTGCTCGCGCCGCGGTCCTGGGGCGGACATTACCACAAAAGCCCAAATGGCGCCACACTTCAGCTTTGTACATCGAAACGAGAACTGGAACAATTCTTTCATCCTCCATTACTGGCAGCGAACTATATTAACGCTAACATTAGTGGAGTGCCCTGATGCTAGTATTTCCTGTCACTGTTTAAGTTCAGAGATGAAGACTAGCGGTCGGGATATGAATTCAAAACGAGACAACTGCCATGAATCTTGTATGATTTTTTTATATCGATATTCCGTTTTGGAGAATCGTTACAGTATCGCCAAACGAAATATCGCGATCCTCACGTGTATCGATATTTTCTTACACCCCTAATAGATATCCAACAATAGACCGCGCTTCACTCCATTTTTACATTTTCAAATCCTGTAATTATATTGTCTGCGTCCAGGTTGACATACATGGACAAGTCCATTGCTCCACAAATTCATCTGCAGTCACAAACCCAAAACTCCAGGAGAATCTCAGAAACAATGTTTACGACTCGCTCATTATTTAACACATTACAGTTTCCCTGTAGTGCAATAAACATTTAATGGCGGTATAGAGATGGATAGCAGAGCTGGCTTCAACAAAAAGTTAGAGGAAAGCTGTTGCACAGTCACGTCTGTCACTTCTCCGGCCGTCCTACATAGTGAAAGCACAGCCAAACT
Source organism: Barbus barbus (assembly GCF_936440315.1). Taxonomy (NCBI): domain Eukaryota; kingdom Metazoa; phylum Chordata; class Actinopteri; order Cypriniformes; family Cyprinidae; genus Barbus; species Barbus barbus. The sequence continues at coordinate 27,652,719 of NC_136756.1, read as the reverse complement.
AAAGTGCTGCAGACAAACTCCAACAGTCCTGCTAATTTGCGAGTGCTGCAGTGAAGCCTGGAGATCTGCATACAGTTAAAAGACAAACAGTCCTGTAAATAAAGACGGCTGTCCGGCAACTGTCTTCCCCGCGACGCCATTATTGACCCCAGTCAGATGCTCTGCTGATTAAAAATTGATCCCTTTGGAAAAATCTAATCAACAGAACAGGATTCTTTCATATGAGGAGGGCACAGCTGCTGACACTAGGGTTGCAGACCTGTTATTAACCCCTGATCCGCCACACAAACACACATACATGCGCGCCCTCCCTCAAGACCCCGGCCCAGACGTCTTGAATTATTCAGGAGGCTCTACGGCCACCTCACCTCAATTTATGCAGGCCGCTGCTCTTAATGGACCATCCGGGGCCCCTGAAGAGCGGTCAGCGGAGGGACGGGGCCTTTTGAGCTATCTGGTGGGCTGCTGGCTGGGTGTGAGAACGAATTCATCAGCGAGGGTCAGCATGGGTTAATGATGCCACGTGTCTAGACGGCCGCCGCTCTTGGCTTTTGTCCGAAAGCCAGCTGCGGGTGAGATGGGAGGACTGGGAATAAGAGCGCTTCCCACGCCACACAGACTATTATGCTTTAACCACGAGACATGAGGTTCCCGTTCGTCATGTTTCATCTAAACAAACAGTGACGCCAGACTATAAACGCTGTACAACAGCGGAGTGATAGTGTACAATATTATCATGTCTTGAGGGCAGAAGGCTGCATCAAACATGAATAAATGCCTAAAATTTACATTTCCATCCAATGTGAGTAAGAATACAGATCAATCTGAATGCTAAACAGCTGATGCCAATCAAAAATGTTCAGCAGATTCAACTGATCTCTCAAAGAGATTGGATTTTAGTGCTTCGAAAAACCTTGAATAACATACATTTTACACATTCACTGTCAAAAAAGAAAAAAAGGAATGGGTGTGGGGGAAAAATGCATCAAGTAGCACTGAGATTTGAGTTCATTTTGGGAATTCTACAGAATTTTTATTGCTTTATTTGGCCATTATGAATTTATTTGTTCACTACATGCAAAATGTCCCTACAGATTTCTTCAGCAAATTTTCAAATACAAGTAATACAAAAAATATTCTTAAATATTCACTACCGTTCAAAAGTTTGTGATGATGTTTTTGAATTTTTTTGCATACCAAGGTTGCATTTATTTAATTAAAAAATCCAATAAAAACAGTTGTATTATTGTATTAGTTGTACAACATATTGTGAAAGTACTACAATTTAAAATTTCTATTTGAATATATTTTAAAATGTAATTTATTCCTTTGATCAAAGCTGAATTTCAGCATCGTTACTCCAGTCTTCAGTGCCACATGATTCTTCAGAAATAAATCTAAAATGCTGATTTGAAACATTTCTGATTATCAATGTTGTGCCACCTAATATTTTTCTGCAAGTTGTGATGCATTTTTTTTGGATTCTCGGAATAGAAATATTTTGTAATAGTATACATGTCTTTACTGTCACTTTTGATCAATTTAATAAAATAATGAATAAAAGTATTAAAAAAATTGTTTTGATCAACCCCAAACTTTTGAGCAGTAGTGTAAATAGTAATACTTAAATTACTTTTATATGCAGAAAAAAGCAATATTTGCCTCTACAGAAAAGAACATCTTGCAAAGAGGAGACAATTTGTGCAATAGTTTGAAATAGACACACAAACTTCAATAAAGGTGACAATCATCAAAACACCATTAAATCTGAAAAAAGGGCTTTTAACATCCCCACATGACATATAACTATAACAATAATAACAACAACAACAACAGCAAAAAGAAAGCCTTTAACACTAACTTTACTCATGCAGCAATTCATGCTGGAAGCTCAGACCCTTAAGTTATATATACATTTCTGCATAATTTCAATATATGATTCAATATAATAATGTGTTTAACGTAAGAAATTTACATAATTATATTATATTTTATAATTTATATATATATAATTTTTTTTGTCACTTTTTAAAGATTTAACCAAAAAATTATACTTCAGCTCATGTAAATACTGGTGATGTCATTTGAAATTGTTCACTAGTGACTAATTAGAGACTACAGCTTCTCGTAATTCCCATTTTGGAGAAATGTTTTGGTGTTGCATGCACCCGAAAAGCATGTTTCACATATGAAACACATGTTATCCTTGATTTTTATCAATATCCAGCTCAACCATCCACTGAAACAGTATCACATTCTACAGTGAAACCCGTATCAGTCTTTCTCCTGTTGAACCTCGTTCATCTACCACAACGGTTTCTGGGTCTCCACATACTACAGGTTCACGGTAAGCGTTCTGAATTCATAAAACCACTTCTAATCTGTTAAACCCCAAAGAGTCCAAAAGCCTCTCCCACACAACATCCTGTGATTAGAGCCCCGTCGTACGCCACTCAATACTCGACCTGCTATCATTACACACAATTACTGCACCATCAGCACCAGCTCAACCTGTTTAGTAATCATTCTTCCAGGAAAAGCAGGAGGAAGGGAGGGAGGGAGGGGGTGCTGGCGGTTGGCAACAATTTTGTTGTCATGAGACCATCTCCTTGGTAATCCCGTTGACCAAACCTCATGTGTGCAATTGCGGCTAGTAGTAAGATTGTGAAAGCATTGCGTAAGGCTTTCCTATCAGCTCAGCGGTGGGCTTCCAATTAACCGATAATATCACAGACTAACATGTTTCACCACGGATAAAATCAGGCCCCTCCCTAAACCGCTGCCCACTGAAATCATTATGAGAGCTAAATGTGTTATGAATAACATTTCAAAAGGCCACACATGATGCAAACGCACTGTATAAAATGTCAGTAAGTGCTTATGTAGTCAAACATCAGCCTTGAGAATAAATCTCTTAACCTTCAGAGGATGAAGCTATACTAACCTAAGCATCTATTCTAACTAGTTTAATAGCCAGACTCAAACTAACTCAAATAAGCACAACTATTCCGCCTTCCAAATTCCTTCAAATAATAGTAAAAAAAAGTCAAAGTAAAAATTTGAATAAAATTACTAAAAATGAAATGAATAATCAAATTAAAAAGCATATAAAATTACAATTTAAACAAAAATTTAAAATGGAAAATACAAAAATTTTAATTAAAAATATTAATATATACTATTATGTAATAGAATGGAATAATACTGGAACTGCATACTGAAAGAGATCAAAGCCAATCAGAACACATTTGAAGTTTAGTTATTTGAAATGGGTTACATGACTTTGGACCAATGAGAATTCAGTGTGGGTGGAGCTACATTATCATGATGCTTTTGACCACAGTAACAACAAAAACTTTCATAAACATGGATGTGATGTATTGAGATCGATCATAGAAACAGGTGTTTTATAAAATATATGAAGACATTCTGAGGTAGTAGTTTTAGCATACTGTATGCTAAAATGCTTTTTATCTTTACTCTGCTAACTGTTTCTCTACAATTTATACCAGCAATTATCAAAGGGCAGTTAAACATTTTTTGCATATGCATACTGAATCAGTGAATGCAAGACCTTTCAGTTGAATGGTAAAAACATACACACACACAAACTGAAAACCACAGCAACCTGTTCTGTGTGCAAGTTCAGAGAGACAAAGCACTTAATGTGCATCTGATGTCTGGTGTCATAACGGCAGAGGTCAACAGTGCCGGCAGTGATGGAGCTAAACTCAAGGGCAGTCGTCCCATCTGGAGTCGTCCTTTACAAACGCTACAATCTCCCTCCATCAAGGTGAGTGTGCAGAGAAGTCACACAGCAGCACAGAGGGCAATCCCAGCGGCCATGTAACAGCACACAGGAAAAAACAACAGAGAGGGACACAACATTACATAACAGATTTTTTTATTCACTTTGATTGCTTTCACCATGTCCTTCCAGCAGGTGCAGCTGAGCAAGCAAAAGTCTAATTTGAGCTGGTGTCGTTCATATGAAAGGACCACTGGGGAGGAACGGCTCTCATATTCACACACTCCAGCTGAGAACACACTAATCTCACAACAGCTACAACTACTTATTTTAGCCATTAACACAATTCAGCGCAGTAAATTACCCCTCATCAGCCCGTGCTGCTGTACCTACCTACACATACTAGAGCACAGAACGATGACAAACAGTGGTACTACATAATGTTCAAAGAAATATGCCGCATTACTTTGTTTATAAGCCTTTTCTTATTTTTTTTAGAACATATTTGACCAAAGTACATTTTTTTTTAATAAATAAATAAATAAAACTAATTTAAATTTGATGATATGCTGGCTTTGATGTAATATTCAAAATTATTTATAAAATAAAAATCATAGTAAACCATTCAGAAACAGTACATGTAAATAAAATTAAAAATATAAACCACAATAACAATAAGCAGCACACACGCCCAAACCCCAGAACAACTTATCACATTATTATTATTATTATTATTATTTTATTTATTAAATAAAAAAATAAAACAAACATGTCCCAGCACAAAAATTGTAGGTTAATATAAAAAATTATATAAAAAATTTAAGATAAATTTGAAATAAATTATAAATTAAAAAGTTGAAATTGTAAAATAAATATATATATATAATTTGACATTTTTATTATATTTAAATAATAGTGCTGTCAAACGATTAATCATAAATACAAACACATGCATATATGTATATATATATAATACGAAATATAATATATAAATGTATATACATGTAAATATTTTAAAAATATATACTGTATACATATATTATGTAAACTTTTATTTTGGATGTGATTAATCGTTTGACATCACTAATAAATAAAATATATAATAAAAATAATAAAAATGTCAATGCATAAATTCACAAAAACCTTCAAATTAAAATGATTTAAATAGAAAAGCAGTCAAATGAAAGTTAGAAATCAATTCACATACTAAAAATCATATTTAATAAAACGTATATTAATATTGGTATAACTTACTACTGTTGTTGTTATTACTCTTATTATTAATAACAACAAGACTATTATTATTAAATTAACAAACAAATAAATACCCACTTTTTTTTTAGATGCATGGGGAAAATAAAGTGGCTTGAAAGTGCTTCAGTGTAGACGGATAGCAATGGTAACACTGTTGTTGGTTTGGAAGATTTTTGTGGTGAAGACATTATCCGAGCCACAGATGATAGCGGTTCAAGACCAGCAGGCCACTGCAGAGACAATTTTCCAGCCCAGAATGATGGAAATGTGTGGAATGGGGTCAGATTGAAAAACAAGTCGCAAAAGGTGATTTTAAACTAAACTCTACGGAGGGCGGACATCACTCCATCCAGCAGTTATTGTACACCGGGTTTGCTGAATATAACAATCAACAGACAGTTTTTCAAAGAGATGTGAGCGCTTGTGCTGCTGGCAGTAAAACAGCTGTGAAGCAGCTCCCCAGAAGAGCATTGTGGGATTAATGCACAGGTCAGAAGTCTATCTCAACTAAAGATGCTTCATATGGCGCTTTGATCATTTCCGGCTCAGTGCTGCTGGAAACCATACAGAGAACTCCTGTATTTACAGACTGTGAGCTTTCAGTGCAAGTTAAACTGAAATGACATTGATTTATAGCACCACAGATTTCCCACATATAGAAGCTGCCGTCAAACCAAAATAATAGCTTATATTCAATGGAAAATAAGCTGTTGATACATAAACAGCGAAACGCCAGAGCCACTGGCACAAAAAGCGTTCCCTTTTGAGAGAAAGATCTAGAAAAATGTAAAAACAAACCATTAAAATGTTTGAGCTCAGTGTAAGATGATTGAGTTAGCATCAGGCTTTAGCTTTGCCAACACATTCATCCAGTCATGCTTTTGGAAGGCAAATTGTATTTTCACCAAATTGATTTTCTCCTCATTGATTTTCTTATTTTACAAAGGCATTTTGTGTGGTACAGTCCTCTGTTGCAGTAACATCGGTCATCTCTGCACAATAACCAAACCTGTGCAGCGTATACTTTATTTTGATAATGTTGAGCCTTATTCGTGAAAAAATATGGGCTGAAAAATTTCATGGGCTGAAAAAATGCCCATAAAACCATCTTTACAAAAACTGTTGCATGCAATCTACAATTTCCTCGCTCTCAAGTCAATCTAAATCAGAAGAACTTGCTTTGTTCTGTGGAAAACAGAAGATATTTAGGAGATTTTTGATCATGCAATGAAATCATGACAACTTTTAATTTTTGTGTAAACAAACACTTGTGTCTGATGAATGAGGCTCAGTGTGTGAGACAGTATGCAATGCTAAACGCTTCACACAGTAGTATGCTACACCATTGACACGCGGGCTCTGAATGTCACATGATTGATTCAGCGAGTGATGTGCAGTTACCTCAGAAATACTTTTGCATTTTTAATCCAATTTTGTGAAAAATGCCTTAACATTTTGCTGAGATTATGTTAAAATCACTACAAATATTTTTTCTGGTTCATTCATCACAGTGGATGTGAAAGGTCAAGGAAGGTGTATTGCATTATGGGATACAGTCTCAAACTTTGGATCATCGGATCATCAAACAAATTTAAATATTAATCAAAGATAACACAAGTAAACACAACATGCAGTTTTTAAATGAAGGGTTTTTTTATGAAGGGAAAACAAAATCCAAACCCACATGGTCCTGTGTAAAAAAGAGTTTGCCACTGAATTACAACAATTCTGCCAAGATGAGTGGGCTGTAATTCCTCCACAGCGCTGTAACAGACTCATTGCAAGTTATCGCAAACGCTTGATTGCAGTTGTTGCTGCTAAGGATGGCCCAACCAGTTATTAGGTTTAGGGGGCAAACACTTTTTCACACAGGGCCATGTGGGTTTGGATTTCGTTTTCCCTTCATAATAAAAAACTTCATTCAAAAACTGCATGTAGTATTTACTTGTGTTATATTTGATTAATATTTAAATTAGTTTGATGATCTGAAACATTAAAGTGTGACAAACATGCAAAAATATACAAAATCAGGCCAACACTTTTTCACACCACTGTATATATATAAATAATGGTCTAATCCGGATCAATGATCTATGCTAAGCTAAGCTAAAAGTGCTACCGCCAGACCCGAAGATCGGCTGAATGGTTTCAAGAACGGTAAAACTCTACTGTTTAACTCTAGGAGAGTTGTAAAATGAGCCCATTTTCAAAAAAAGTGGAGTGTTCCTTTAAGGTTTTTCATCTAATTGCTATTTTATTTTAGATGTTGCTAAGGCAACATTTCAATTTTTTCTACTTAGCTTTATTTATATATTTACTTTTTTAATTTTAGTAACTTTTGCAGTTTAATTCTGGTTAGTTGCTAAAGCAACATTTTAATTTTCATTAATTTTTTCTCCATCTAATATTTAAGTTTTATTTCAGATTTCAGTTTTCATTTGCCATTTTTATTAAAAAAAAAATTATATTTATATTTACCTTTATTTTATTTCAGTGTTAGTTTTATTAATTTTAGTACTTTTAATCAAACTTCTTTTATTTCAGTTAGTTGCCAAGGCAACATTTCTGATTTTTGTTTTTACACACATTTCTTGTTAGCTTTACTTTTATTTTAGTATTAGTTCTAATAATTTTAGTACTTCATCTCAAAGTTTTTCAATATAATATCTATATTTAATTTTATTTCAGTTTGATTTCAGTTACCAAAAACTATTTTAATAGGTTTCACATCTGTATAGAACGTTCACACTGAAAGCGTCAAAGTAACCCAAAGTCATACATTTTCAATGAGACACCACTGGCTATGTGAGTAAGTTTTATTTTTATGCAAGTATGCAGTGGGGCAATGCTGCGACAACCAATGGGAGCGCACGCAATAAAGATCATGTGATCAACCACCGAGGTTTAACTTGAAAAGCCAGTACAAAATCACTTTGCTTGGCTACTGCAGTCAGTTTTGTAGGAAAACCTACAGTACAAGTACAGAGATCTATCTCATCCATGCGTTTCAGGACGAGGGGCCGAACAGATCAAAGCAAGACCTTGTCGCAATGACCCTCATCTCACATTTACACCCTGTCGGCGCAGCCCGAGGGAAACGGCCGGCTCCTGCCCTCTCCAGCAAGGCCTGGATCGGCGTTTAGCAAAACCTGCTGCTCTTGATAGGGGCAGATCGGAGATGGAGAAGCAACGGAGAGAGAGTGAGAGGAAGAAGAGAAAGAGAGGGGGTCCCTGGAGGGCTGAACAATCAGACAATTTCAAGATCACGAAGCATTAAACCAATCCCGGCAGGGTACACTAATTAAACAGCCGGGCCCAGCACCGCCAACCAATCCCCACAGAGCAATTAAATCCATCCCCTCTAAAACACTGTGGAACCTGTCTGGGGAAAACCACGGAGAGAAAGCGAGAAGAAAAAACATAAAATTCATCTGGAGAGAGCGAGAGAGGGGGGAATGCGGTAAGCTACTAACAAGGGGAATTGAACGGGAACGATTCAATTCGACGCTTTGTTCTTCCCGTCTTTATTTTTTTTTTAATTACTACAGTCAAAAACGCCCTAAAAACTCTTTTCCTGAAGACCCCGAGACCACCGTTGTCTTCCAAAAAGCATGACCCTGCCATTAATTCCTATTAAAGAGTTCAGGAAGCTCTTCCAGACTCGCAAAAAATGAAGAACAACCGCCTGGAGCTCCTTAATAAACCAACGGAGATGATCACGGTGTCATCGAGCACAATCTATTCGCCGGCGCACTGATCAAAATCATCCCAGGATGAATAACGACTACATCATCCGTCAAAGAGCTCCTGGGCGACTCCGGATAACTTCCCAAATCCAAATTGCATTGGAAAAGCGTGCGTAATAACGTCACTATCGTCAAAGATCACATTTGTAATTCATATCAACTTCCTTTTTCTTGCAATACGCTTCACGAAACACGCTTGCAATGCTGAAGAATGACACAAAAAATGACATCTTTTGTAGGTTAAACATTCATACATGATTTGAAGCAATAGAACTAATTAAATAATCAAAATGAGATGCAAAAATGAAAGCAAGGATCTCTAGGAGAGTTTCGTCTGCAGTTTGTTTCCGTGTGGCCCTGTGTGCCTACATCTAAACTGCCCTTTGGCGTGTCGAGGCGTCCCACTGGTTCCAGTCAGAGCTGATTTTCTCTGTTTCTCTCTGAAGCCGTTATGTAAACACTAGAAATGACAATTCAAAAAAGGCAACAGACTACGAATAAACTGCATTTAGATTTGCTTAGCAGGGAAGCGCACGCATTACATGCAAATTTAATGCACGCCACTACATGCCACCAAACGTGCAAGAAATGTGATTTTGTTTATATAATACAAGCCTTACAACAACGACACTGTGCTTTGATGCATGATACAGACACTGAACATTTATGATTATGATTTACACTAGTTCAAAAGGCTTGGGATTTTAAAATGTTTATGAAAGAAGTCTCTTCTGTTCACCAAGCCTGCATTCATATGATCAAAAAATACAGTAAAATCAGTAATATTGTGAAATATCATTACTATTTAAAATAACTATTGTCTGTTTGAATGTGTTCAAATGTAATTTATTTCTGTAATAAAAGCTGAATTTTCAGCATCATTACTCCAGTCTTCAGAGTCACATGATCCTTCAGAGATCATTGGAAAATGCTGATTTGATAATTTATTATTGGTTTCAACGTTGAAATCAGTTTTGCTGCTTCATATTTTTGTGGAAACTGTAATTGTTTATGAATAGAAAGTTCAAAATACAGCATTTATTTGAAATAGAATTCTTTTGTAACGTTATAAATTTACTGTCACTTTTGATCAATTTAATTCATACTGTTTTCATGCAGTTTCTTTGTAATTATTTGTGAAATTTACAAGAGAGAAATGTTTCACGGTAAATCCTACGCAATTTTTATTTCTGTGCAATAGTTAGGATTTCCTTACCAAATAGTAATCATTTTATAGCGGTCATTTTTTGCATGATACAGTGATTTTTAGTTCTACTTCACTGGGTGGGAAAAAAAGAAAACCACAATACACATGCAGCCACTCGCACACAAACACACACACACAATCATGGGGTCTTCTTTATCCCTGAAGGGCAGAATGGACAATAGAGAGCTGAATTATGGTGACTGAAGAACTGGCTGATATAAAAGAGGCACAGAGAGAGCAGGAGAAGAAGAATGGAGGGGATTCAATAAGGCCTCTGTAAAATGAACAAGAAAGGCCGGTGCTCAATACATCTGCCATCAGACAGTCAAAACAAATAAAGAGGGCCGCCGTACAGGTACACAGCTCAATATGGCCTCACTTGCTCTGCTTTGGCTGCCAGCAGGGAGAAGACACAGCTATATACTCCAACAGATGAGCCATTAGCTCTCTCTCTCTCTTTCTCTCACAATCTGGTTTATGGGGCTGCTATCGGGTTTAGGCGGTCGTCGCGAGCCGGGCCTTTACCTTGCCGGTGCACTAGACTAATGTCTCCCCGAAGTTTTGTTAAAACCTCATTATTTACTGAAGTGCCGAGACCATCGCCATCCCCGAGAGTGTGAGCGCGCCGGGTATTAATATGAAAATGCAGAGATTCATTGCCATGAACTATCAGACTCCAGCGTGGATCGATGGGGAAAAAATTGAGGATCTGTGCTTTTGGGACGTCGTTAAGGATTTAGAGGAGGAACCGGCTTAAACAGGAAGTGTCTGTCATGGTTTAGCTGTGTGTGTGTGAGGGTCAGCAGTGTGATCTGTCAATGCAAATCTCCTTATGTGTGGTGCTTAAATGTGTGGTGACTAATTCATGCAGCTTCTAGTGATTCTGGCCAATTCACAAATGAATCGTTCTGCTGAACTGATTCGTCTTAATGATTCAGTTGAACTGATTTGCAAAACATGCTGAAGTTTAATATGTAGGGTTAGAGTTTTGAAAATATCTTTAACAACAACATTATTAATATTCTTTTTTTTTAGCGTTGGGACCAATAAAACAACTAAATATGACATAACCTATAAACTAAATGAAAAATTACCTCAAATAAACAAGAATAATCAGGAATTTTACTACAAAATGAAACATTAAAATGTTACTACAAAAATGTAAATGTCACAGGAATGAGTACTCAAAATAATCAATGAACTGGGTCCAAATGATTTTTGAACAGGATCAACTGTAATGTTCGGAATAATAAACAACAAAATATGATATCACCTATAACCTAGATCACAAAAAAAACAAAAACAGGAATAATTATCAATTTTACTACAAAAAAAGAAAGAAATTTAAAACATCACACAAATGTGAATGATTCTTTCCTTCAATTTGCAAAAGAATCAGTGCTTTGGTTGATTCTTTTTAATGATTCGGCTAAACCAGTTTGAAATTTGCAAGATGCTGAAGTTAATAGGGTTAATAGTTTTGAGAATACTGTTAACAGCCACAACACTGAGAATATTATGAACAATATTATGTTTTTAACCGTTTTTCATGCTTGGAACAATGAACAACAGAATATGCCATAACTTAAAATCTAAAACAAACAAACAACAAATAAACTGGAATAATCAGCAATTTTACCATAAAAATTAAATGTTTGTTTATTTTCTTCTTAACGCCATTCCTGCATCTATGGCTATATTCATGGCAAGAACCACTTAATCCATACACAAGTCTGTCTTACACACAAGTTGGAGGAGGGACCATTTACAATCTTCAATTCACCTGCATGTCTTTGGGCCGTGGGAGGAAACCAAAGTCAAAAATGAAATGTAAAGTCACACAGGAATTTGAGAGATTCTTTTGAGCCCTTTGATTCGAAGTGAATTGTTTTTTGAGCATGTTCACTGAAAAAAATGAACCAATTTGCTAAAGGGAATCAGACTGAATCAAAAGTGAGTGCTCACTCATGCAAAACCCAGAGCCATGATTTTAGGATGTTGTGGGTCATTGCCAAGTCATTGCTATGCATTTACTAAGGTCTTGTGAGTAGATGCTAGCTGGTTTCTTACTGCTCAAAGTGAAAGAGCAAACAGATGGGCCATTGCTAATAATTTCAGTGTAACACACACTGTGTTAGCGAGTCACTGGCTTTGTGTAGTTAAAGAAATAAGCCACCAACGTAGCAAAAAAGTGCACCGCTCTATCAAAGCACATGCACGGAGGGTTAATCCAGGAACAGTGGAGGTGAATGGGGGAAAATAAGTGTGGACAGGTATGAAAATCGAGCCCTAGGAGGGTCACAGCGATTAAGAGGCTGTTTTATGACAGACCGGCTCTCTCGCTCGGTGAATAGGCGCCCGGCGCCGAGCAAAAACCGGTTTATAATTCCTCTCCGCATGCTGAAGTATCCGCTTTGAAGTCTCGAGCGCTAATTCTACAGAGGAAGGTTAAACTGCTTAAATCTTGAGTCAGTTTCACTTCTCCTCTAATGTTGTCGGCTGAGCGGGAGGGGAATGTGACTCTGGGATCTTCACAACTCAATTTGCAGACACCGTAAAAGCCTTTTCTCGACGCTTTTCTCTCCTCTTTGTTTCCTCCGCCGAAGCTTCACAGAGAGAGATGGAATTTCCATTCTGCCAGCCTGATGGATAAGATTGTTCTAGGCAGCTCTTTTTTGTGAAGGGTGAGACATTAGGGTGCACACTTATGGAAATGTTTGTTTCTGAGCACAGACGGAAGCTCTTGGTGGCGAATATGAGTTTATAATTGCCTAATTCGACACAGATTAGCTTTTCACAACAGTCTAATGATGGTCAGTGCAAACACACACATACGAATCGATTTCATTACCCCCCGATTCATGTGCCTAATGGCCTCATACACGCACAAGCGCTGCACCTCATAATTAATATGCGTGGGGAGACCAAATTGTGAGCAAAACAAAAAAAGTTTCAACAATTTAAAAACAATGATTCTTGCCAGCAAGCATACAACGTCACAAGACAATATTTGGTCAAATTTCGATTGCGATGTCGGGTGACCAAAATTAAATGTCAATTCAACGTCTAATGTCAATGTTAATCTGATGTCCAATATTGACGTCAGCTGACATTGAAATTTAGTTGTTTTTAGGTTGTGTAATCAAAGTCAATGTCAAATTGGTTTTTATGCAAGTTCAATGTCCAATGTCAACCTGTGCCTGCTGGGTTGCATCGTTATGAAGCCGGTTCTCTAAACAACCGAAGAAACATTCACAAATCAGTGCTGAACTTACAATGTACGTAAAAGTCTAAAAGTCAAGTACTAGCAGAACAAAAAGTAACTTAAGAGTTTTATGCATCTTATTGTGGATAATATTGAATTTGTTTTTAATAATTTGAAATCTGCGTTACAATGTTTCTTGCATTGTTATAAAACACTAAAGAACAGGTTCTCATCTACAGAACCACACAATCACTCACAAATCAGTCCTGAACTTGTATGCAAAAGTCTACAAAACACTAGCAGATCTTCTAACAATGGCGAGAGTAACTTTAATAAGTTTGATGCATCTTAAATGTGGGATAAGTGTCGGGACTCCAAACTGCAAAACATTGCAAAAAAAATGTTTTAACAATTTAAACTCAGTGTTACAATGTTACTCACAAATAAGCTTGTTCTCATCTAAAGAACCAATCAAACATTCCTAAATCAATCCAGAATTTATAACATACTTAGCAGATCTACTAACAATGGTGAAGAGGGACTCTAAAGAGTTTGATGCATCTTCAATGTAGATTATTTTTGCGCTGCGACTCCAAACTGTGGACAAAATGTCACAAAAATGACTAAACAGTTGCATCATTATGAAGCACAATTGAGCTGGTTTTCATTTAAAGAATGAATCAAACATTCACAAATCAGTCCTGATGAACGTACAACATAATACCACTTCTGGAAACACTGGCATATCTTCAAACAACAATGAAGAGTAACTTTAAAGAAATTGATGCATCTGACTGTGGATTAATATGCAGTGTGACTCCAAATTGTGGGCAAAATTTATTTAAAATCTTACAATGTTTCTTGCATCGTTATGAAGCACAAATAAACCGGTTACCATCTAAAGAATCAATCAAACACATTCAGACATCAGTCCTGAAATTGTACGCAACACGAGCAGATCCTCCAACAAATGCGAACAGTACTTTAAAGAGTTTGATGCATCTTACTATGGATCTACATGGGAATAAACAGCAGTGTTTCTGAACAACAAGCAATTCTATTATTTAATCCATGTGTATATTATCTATTAAACCATCATATTTGATTGTCATGCATTAGCGCAGCATAAACTGTAGTTCTGTTGTGCTATTGCTTAGTAAACGTTGCTAAGGTTTCCTCTCGACAACAGCGTTTTATCCCTGCAAATCCGAGCGCCTTGCAGAATATCTCTAAACCGTTTCCAGATCCAGCGCATTTGACAGCAACAATAACAGCAATAAACACAGATCCCCCTCCACCGTGAATGAATTCAGAGTTGAAATGAGTCTTTTTCACGGCCAATTGGAGCTGGTTGAGGAAAAGCTCTTGAGCAAACTACAGCACAAAGAGGCCACACACGCACAGAGGAGTGATGGCACTGTTTGACGATATTACAGTCACGTTTTGAGGTGTAAAGATGACATGCAAACACCTGAGTCATGCAAAACATGGTCCCTGAGAAACTGCAAAAACAACCAAAAGACTGACAGTACACTACAGCCTAAGACTTAAAGATGAAGCGTGTTTTTTGCACCACAATGGACACTTTTCACATTTCCAGGGTTCTCAGAAAGGCCAAGTCGTCAAAGTTGAGTAAACTTCTATAACAGTGAACGGAAACTACAACAAATATAATGTTGGCTCCAACAGCAAACTATATAGCACTAACATACTATAATAGCATTTCTGTGATTTTCTAAAAGAGAAAGTGTTCAGTTGCATTAAAAACACTCATGCAGCAGCATAATTTAATGTAAAGGCAATATAATGCAAAATATAGTACACATTTTAAATGCACATTAAATTTAAAAGATGAAACTATAAAAGTTTGCTAGGTTTACAATGTCAAAACACGTCATAGCAGTCATGGTTTCTAAACAGGTTTCTTAAACTCATCTGCCATTGAACATGTCATGACGATCTATTTTGCATAAAAAACAAAGCGATAAGAGTTCTTTAGCCTACGGATGCTTCTTAGGTGGAAAAATTATCTACGCAAGTATATGAATGCAAACTCGGGTAGCTTGATTTCATGCTTTGCTGCATTAAGAATTAAGTCAAATATGCACTGCATGTGCAACATTACAACATAAGCATAAAGTCTTTTTTTGCCAAGACAACCTCTCTCATTTTTTGTTTAGTTTAATTACTAAAATAACTAAACCTAATAAACATTATAAAAATGATAAAACAACAAAAATCACTGAAACTTTAATTTAAATTAAAGTGAAAACATTTTCACATTTTTTGAAAACTAATTCAAAATATTAACAAAAACTATAATAGTATATCAATGACACTAAAATAGCACTGGTTTATAACTAGCTACCTGAAAAACAACATTTGTTTTAATGTCACATTTGAAATAAACTCAACTTCAATCAATGCACGTTAAAAAGACGGTTTACTCATAAACATTTAAAATTGTCATTTAATCACTCTGCTAAACTATCACTTAAAAAAGACAGGACTGCACACTTGAAATACAATGGGGAAGTATTTTGTGTGCATTTGAATAGTTGTAGTCTCTGCACATTAAACTGGGACAGGAAAAAGTTTTAAAACATCAAAAAAAATGACAGGAAAGATGAGCTAGAACTCAAATATACAAAAATAAACAGCCTCATAGTTTGATTTATGTGTTGTAATATAAAAATATAAATGCACCAACTGCATATTTCATCAGCTTTCATATTGGTCACCAATGCTCTGCACACTCTGGGACAAAAGAGAACAGTCTGTTTGCACAGGGATCTTGTTAGCCTGCTCCCTATTGGTCAGATCTGTCCTAAAAGAGACTAGCGGGGACCTTTCGGCCTGTCCTTTCCACGAGCGCCCACGGAAATGCCATCTGGCTGGTGTGAATTATTACCACGGCAACGGCCATGTGACCTGAGTCCAGTGGAAACCAAGGTCACCAAAACCTGTAGCCCATCTATTTCTGTGTCATCTCTTTTATGAGGTTAGAAGAACCCGGCGTCCGTTCTTACGAGGACGTGTCCTATCGCTTAGGAAACAGATTAAATGAGGAACATCATTTGGCGTCGTCTCATCTTCACTTCATAAGCCTCAAACAAGGTCATTATCATTTACACAAGATACTAGCAGCGTCAAATTATTTTCTAAAAAGTTAACTGAAATAAATTGAGAGCTGGCAAATAATTAATAAATATTTTAAAAGGTTTATTTAATTTTTTTTTGTATAAAATAGTTTGTTTTTTAATGTAGTATTTAATAATTGTAATAAAGTATTGTGTGTATACACATACATATATATACATATATATATATATATATATATATATATATATAGATTTTGTTTCTCTATATAAACACACACTTATAACAAAAATATTTAAAATAATAAAGTATTAAATTATATATATCATCATTATTATTATTATTACTAGAATTATTACTTTTATTACTATTTTTATATTATACATTTTAAATCAAAATATTAAAATATATTAAAAACAACTATAACAACCCTATTTCCAAAACCATTTCAGTAAAATAAGGTTCCATTTGTAAAAATTAGTTGCCTACATTAGTTAACAATGAAAAATACTTCTAAAGCATTTGATAATCTTAGTTAATGTTGATTCCAACAGAACAGAGGGTGTGGCTTGTTTTTTCTACTGCGAATTGATTGGATGTAGTAAACTAGGCGTTTCATTCAGAAATTAACTGACCGTTGGAGGGGCGTGGTTAAGGATGTCACGCTCAGGCCCAAGCCATCAAACTGATGTCATCAGAGAATGCCCATCATTTTAGAGGGGAGGAGCATTTTCAGATTTTGATTAAAGATTACCAAGACAAACTATTTCTTTCAGCGGTTTAACTTGCACAGATTAATTGTTAACATCAAGACTAGCAATGTGCGATAGTAAAGTAAATAAAGTCCATTTTGATTTCATGCCGACTTTAACACTGTAACAAATGTATTGCTCATTGGTAATGTTAATCCATTAAATATAGGTAACAAATGAAACCTTATTGTTCTCATATTACCACATGCATTATGTTCATTTTTTCATTTAAACATTTTAGTGAGAGAATACCACCACAAACCACAAAAAAAAAAAACCTTATCACTACGCCTCATATCAAGACAGGAGGACGTCAAATATTCCCTCTCATGAAGAATTCCCAATGAGACCGGAACACAAGGCTCGTTCATGAGGGAATATCACTGAAACACCTCTGAGGATTAATGGCAGTACAGGAACTGCTGTATGAAATGATGTAATTTGAGAGCAACCCAAGCGACAGTCATAAGCCACAGACCCCAGCGAAAACATCATCTGACACGGCCAGATGCTCCGCTACAGACCAACACAGACAAAGAGGGTCATAAATCAGCTGTCAGCTGCAGATCCCCCCCTCTCCTGAACTTATTCGTCCGCTGGTCAATACAAGCAGTGGCGCTGCGTTCAGGGGGGTCTGGGGTTAGAGGAATAAAAACCATCTTCCTGGAAGAAGCATTTGAACTCGAACCTTTAATACACCTGAAGTTTTAGACACATTAAAGGCGATGCAGCAGATGTGCTGAATATTTTCCATCTTTTCTTTTTCACCCGCCCCAATATATGGATCTCGCTGGAGTCCAAGTTCAAGAGTGGGTGAGGGGCCCTCGGGGGAAGCTGTGGACACGACGTCCCGCAGGGAGAATATCAAAGATCATCACAGCATGCAATAAACAGCATCGGACTAGATTCAGAAATGAGTTAACAGCGATGTCTCCTGATTATTTAAAAAGCTAACACGTCCAAAATGTGCATGCGCACCACATAACAGCAAACTTAACTCTAACGACTACATACTTAATGAAAGCTGCTCTGAATTTCATATTTATAGCTTTCTTCTGTTCATACTCTGTTGTAACATGAGTGAAAACAACTTTCAGATGGATGTTTTCTCAGCAAATAGCTTCATAAGGAACATCTATGCACATTTCATGCCTAACTTGTGGTCTTGCAATTAATCAACGAATGCATTTATAATCATTAGTGAAAAATGCATCCATGGAAGGGGGAGAAATGGCTAACGCACCTCTTAAATGACATGTACACAGAAAATTGAAGCCTCAAATACATAAAAAGTTAACATGTCCAAAATATGCATGCACATCAGATAACAACTCAAGACTACAGACTTAACGTGAGCTGACAGTGCTTCCTCTGAATTTCATAATTTGTCCTTTGTTGTAACATGAAGAATAACTTTTAGGTGGATGTTTTGTGAGAAAACAGCTTCATACGCATCTTTGCGCATCAATGTACATTTTGACTTGCAAACCATTAATAAATGCATTCAGAAGAGTTTTAAACTATCTGTGCAATCTGAAAAATAGAAGATACCTGTTTGAAATGGGAAAAATGGCTAATGCAACTCATAAATGACACATATTTTCATTCATGTTTAAAAGTTAGCTTGTTCATACTGTTTGCAACATGAGGCAAAATAACTTGCAGTTGGATGTTTTGTGAGCAAATAGCTTCACCTGACTTGAAACCTATTAAATCAACGCATTTTTAAGAGTTTTAAACACAAATCAATGCAATCTGCAAAATGCATCCATATGGAATGGGACAAATGACTAATACAACTCTTATATGGCACATATTTACACGTACAACGGCGTACATTAAGATTGTGTAAACATTTTTGCTTTCTCACATGCATTAGGTCTCAATAAATAGCTTCTACAAACTAAAATCACGTACTGGATGTGGAATTGGCCACAAAAGGTTCAATAACACAATATTCTTTAGCTTCCACCCACATGCGAGCGCGTTTTGAGATGAAAGATGCTGTGGAAGCATTCAGCGGCTGCATTCACGTCGCATTAAACATGACTTGAACTGTCACAGGCTGCAGGTGAGCACATCAATAACCTGAACCATGCAGGTGTGACCTAGACTAACTCCAGAAACAAAGAAAAACTCTGATGTGCAAATGTGTGTGATACATATATCGAGCCCAGCGGATTCATGGGAAATAACACCGCACTGCACGCTCACCGCTGGTGCGGCTTTTCATGATGACAGATGGATTTGGACTGTTTAACTCAAAGCTGATTAAACAATGTCAATGAAAAGAGCTGTCATTTAACAACTTGCTCAGTATTTAAAACAAAAAGATCAACTAATTCACAAAACCTCTTTGTCCTCTAAAGGCCACCGTAGACAATGTGAGGGACGTGACTCCTCCTCATGTTCAATATTCAGATTAGCAATCGATCGATGTGTTTGTCAATGACTAATTCTTACACTTTAACGTTTAATCTCCTCAATCTGGTTACTCTTATGAAGAGTGTTTTGATTTATCATCCTAGAAGAAATATTCAGAGCACAGTCCAGACAATAACCAACTGATATTTGTCCAGAAGAGCTCTCCATGAAAACATGTTTGCTCTCCCTGTCCATGAACAGGTTCAAGGTTTGGATAACCTCAGTATGGACATTGCCGTCTGTCTGTATTCAGAACAAACCAAAAACATGAGAGAGACCCTCCAACAACAGCCTACACAAGGAGCTCTTCTTTGGAAAGGCTTGAATAACAATCGGCCACACACACACACACACACACACACATAGACAGATCTGATTCCTCTCCGGCTTGGCTTGGCATGCTCTTGTCATTTCTTATGTTACAGAACATCAATCATATGGCTGAGTCTGTGCCCTTGCGCTGGCCGAGGCTGATTTACAAACATTAGCAGGGAATGCAATTACACAGTCCGAGAAGCGCGAACAGTCAGCCAGCGTTCTGGGTTTGACGCGTCGCAAGCGGTGTGGATGGAGCGTACACACTGCGGTTGAAACGAAACCGGAGTGTGTGTTTAAATACAACAGGCTGATCCTTGTGTCCAGCAAGACTGGATATGAAAATACTAACAATAGCAATGGGTCAATGACTTTTTTTTCATTTAAATATTCAAAAATATTTTCTGTATAAACAGTGTATATGTATGTGTGTATATATATATGTATATATATATATATATATATATATATATATATATATATATATATATATATATATATATATATATATATATGCTAAAGAATACTACAATACAGAAAATATGTAAAAATGTCAAATTTTTACACCACGTGTTTACAGTAATAAAATGTATTTTTAATATGTAGAAAATGGTATTTCAAAAAAAGTTTTTCAAAAACGTATGAAAACAACAAATGCAAAGACTGCATTTTTAAAAGCATGACCCATCTGTTTGAAACTAGATTTTTCAAAGATTTCTTTCTTTTAACCATATTGGACTTTCATTTTTGACATTGAACCTGACATCGGAAGTCAATTTACAGCCAACGCATTATAATACCCACACCATCACCAAGGATCAATTATGATCTTAAGTCGATGTCAAGCGATCGTATTTGAAAATAAAGCGCATTTTTTTCTATTGTTAATGAATTACAATGTGCACAGTTTACCAAGACTACATGCGAGACATAACGTTAACATATGAGCATGTACAAGTAAATATACATGCATTAACATGACATATTATAACATGAATACTTACTACTTAGTTAAGCGCTATTAAGTTGTCGTAATAGATGAAGACGTCAATAATAAATACATAAACTTTCCTAATCAGAAACTCTGACGGTGCCACGTTCATTACGCTCCGCGTCATAATTACTGAAGCACACTAATAAAGTCCAAACGCGAGAGATGGATAAACACATTCAACGTTAAAGGTCCAAAATACACGAGTCGTTGTTTTAGAAAGTCTGAGATGAAACACAAACCGGCACTTTACAGAACGAGCCGCGCACCCGCGCGCCACCGTTCCGTCTTTCTATTAGAATAAAACACATTAGGCTGATAAAAAGTTAAAGTCCACAACTCGGAAAGGCATTAAAAGTTTCCGTTTCCAGCAGAGCTCGCGAACCAAGCGTTAAAATAGCCTTAAATGTGCTGTTAACGCGCGGTAGTGTGCGCGAGGCTGCTGCCGCTGATCTTGCGCGCTCCTGATCAATGATTGAACCGAACAAAAGGCAGAAGAGGATCAATTACTAATAACTATCAATGCAACACCACCATCCCGTCCCTCTAAAGTCTCCGAAAGAGAAAATGCATGACATGCAAGGTGCATTATCGCCTATATGATCGCGTCGTGTAAAAGTGCGAAATAAGACCAACCTGAAGCCGCCGGAGATCAAATTTCTTCCAATATTGAAACATCGATCCCACATCGGCGGCCATCTTGAGCACAATATTCAAGAGCGGCTACAATAAATATATGGGCTGGATTCCCCCCGTTAAACAGCGTTGACGATTACACTCCACATGGAAAAAAAATGTTAGGGAAATAACAGTTGTGGAAAACTAGACGGGACGCGCAGCGCGCCAGAGCCGGTGGATGCGATATGAACAGAATATAAATGCATATAGATGCATTAGTGCTGCTCCCGGGATTGCACTTGATTTTGGGTTTGGTAAAGTTATCAATACTGACGTAACGGGTTGATCAATAACGTCTGGGAAGTGGAAGGAGAACAACGAGCAACCAATGCGCATCGCCAGATGTTTGATGCGTAAAACGGCGAAATCGTTACATATCATTAATGAGCCCCGCATAATGAGATTTGCAACTTTAGGTCAATACTGCGTAATGCGTGCCATAAATGCAGCGGAACAGAATAAACACAGAATGGGTGAAAGCTTTTGTGTTTGAAGTGAAAAGAGTGAATGTGTATTTTGATAATGTCCTTGGATAATGAAGTGCACTGAGATGAGCGTGCTAATGCCTATTAAAACTCTTATTGGGCTTTTATAAAAATAAAAAAAAAATTAGCAGAAGATGTGAACGGTAAACAAAACAAGTTAAACGTGCTAAAACATACAATGCACGAAAAGTACAAGTTTAGTCCACGCACTTGAGACTAATGAGATGCGAGCGCGCAGCAATGTGTGCAGTTACAATAAACACCAGGAATATTTCATAGTTATTTAGCTACAAAACGCGAACAAATACATAAGGTATATATGCTTTTTATATTGCAAAAGCTCTTTTGCTCAATGTCTGACGGTTGAATAAAAAAAAAACGGTGCATTCAAAGTAAAAGCCTAAATGTTATTGGGGGATTGTGCGATCAATGCATGATTTGAAATTCTCAATGGACGGTTGTGTTCAAACGTTAACATGTGCTCCCTCTTGTGGAACAGGACGTTTCTACTGGACCTTATAACCAGGACTATATTCTGACATTAGAAGCTTTAAATATAGCACACACTGAACAAAAGACATCTTTATAATGTCTTTATGTTACACCAATTATAATATTGGTGTAACATAAAGATGACCTTCCAGAGCCAAGATTCCCCTTAAAATAACACATCACACCACATTGTGGCCTTTCCCTGTAAGGAAGCTTCATTATCACATTATGACTAGCTGCAGTTCTTTTAAGAAAAGTGTAGAAAATGGAAATTTTAACAGAGCCAGCCATTTGGTAAACTACATTCAGGCGATTACAAAAAGTCTATGGATTTATTTTCATCTTTCCAAAAAGCCGTTTGACTTCCGTATCCGAAATGCTCCGGATTACTGATATCAGTATAATAATGTCTTGAAATGAAAGCGTTTAAGAGGTTAACTGCTCCGGTGGCTTGTGGACTGCGAGCAATTACTAAGTGAGCACATCTGTCATTCTCCTCTTCGCTATTAAAACCAAACGCAAGTCTATTTTTAAGTAGAAATGTATTTGCACTTTGTAAGCCACCTACGGGGAATATAAAAGGTGCTTATTAAAAGTTTCTGTTTTATTGCTTTTTATTTATTGCTTCAGGGGGAAAAAACATAGCATCGGTCTTATAAGAAAGGAATAATATATCTTGTTTTGATATGGCTCGCTGTTAAATTTGAAATTTAAATCAGTTCTGATATACAAGCCTGATGCAGCAACACTTACTACTTTTGTTCAAATCTAAATATGTGGATATTTTCAGGGTGCAAAAACCAGTGGGAGATTTTTACGAACCTCTGTGGACAGCAGTGCAAGCAATGAGATAGTTTCGAAGGGTTTTATAAAAAATATCATGTAATATTTGATACTAATAATGTGGAACGAAGATGAAAACTAAACACAAAAAGGGGTGATGCAGCCATAGGATCTCATCAGATGAGTGCGTGTGGACTGACGGCAGGAACGCAGTGGCCTAGATACACATGAATGTTTGACTACGCTTGGCAATATCATTCCAGGAATATTGACGAGAGCTGCTGAACTCTGATATATTGATTGACTCTGGAGTGCAAAAGGCCTTGAAACAGAAGCTTGTTGAGACTGCCACCAGGTGGCCGGAAAGGTTTAGCATGTGAGAGTTGACTACACATGACGAAACAGGTGAACATTATTCTGCCAACTGCCCACTAAATGCACGCTTGTCCAGGAACAGCACCAAAACCTTCACAGAAAACATTCTTCTATGTTGCGTTCACTAAAGCAATGCTATTCGACTTGTAATTGACCACATGATCATCTTTGGAAGGGTGAACTGTCTTTCCTGATGTCAACTCAGCTCATCCATCATGACAAATTGCCACTAAAGGTGTAGTAGTATAAACTAATTTTAGTGCATACCGCAGGGTTTGAGCATGAGAGGTCAAGCAGAGGTCGTGTTCCTCCCTCCTGATAACATCGACTGGACTAAACTATCCTTTCATGTTTTAAAGGCATTCGTGAAGACACTGTTTTAATATTAGTGGATTACACTGATTACATTACATTCTCTACACCAGAGTTATTATGACTTTTGTTACTTGAATTAAAATTTATAAAAGATTTAATTCAGTTAAAACTGAAATAAATTTGAATAAAAACTAGACAAATTAAAAAATGAATTAAAATGACAAAAACACTAGGTATTATATCTAGAGTGAAACTAAAACCATTAAAATTACTTGAAATACTTGATATAGATTAAATAAAATATAAAAATACCTTAAAATTATTTTATTTTAGCTAGTTGCCAAAGCAACATTTCTCACTTTCATTTAGTTGAACTATGTAAATAATTAAAACTGAAATAAAAATGAATAAAACTAGTCATATTAAAAAAAAAAAAAAAAAAAAAAGCAAATTAAAAGTATTAAAACGTTCAATTAAAAAGCATAAATGAAAATATAAATACTAATTCAAAATATTAAATATAAATAAAGTATATATAAAACAGATAAATTATACTAAATTGCTCAATATACTAAAATAACACTGCAGGTTCCTCTGTGAACTTGAGGAGAACTGCCTTCATACGCCCATCAAAAATGACCTAAAACGTTGAGACTTCAAAAATGATGAATAAAGGTGAAGCTAGTGACACTTACATGTCTAAATATCCTAAACCCGAGCTTCTAACCCATTCGTTTCCAACTAAATATCACATAATGAACCTACAAAGACTGAGAAACAGCATTAATGCCGCTGTCGATCACACATTCTAGGTTTAGGAAAGTTCTAGCTGAATTCTGTTCTGAGTTGAAGCTCTCTGGCTCCTGTATTAAACCCCTTTAATCAGGATTCTTATAATAACTTATGAAGTCAACAATTGGCTACCTGGTTAAGGCCATGAGGATGTATTTATAGACAGTCAGAGGTGGGGAATGGGGTTATATATATTAAAATCAGCATTTCCACCCTGTCTGAAATCACTCGTGCTCGTCTCCGGAATTCAAGGGCTACGATTATGGTGAGTTTGCTTTGTCATACATTTATTCATTCATTTACTCTGTCTTTGATTATCAGCAGACATTTAACTCAATATTCTCTTGATGCATCCAAACGAAGATCTAAAACTTTCTGTCTGTGTTTGAAACTGAAGTTTAAGTCTGCTTCATCAGAGCAGTTACATCTGTCTGACTCATCCAGCACCTCTGATGTTTTATTCATTTCACTTTCTACAAATAAATACATGAAAAGTAAACTGTTTCTGTTCTCAAAGACAGATACAAACATTTTCATTAGCCAAGAATCGAAAAAGGAGACAGGTCACTCATCTATTTATCGTTTTATTAATGTTCCAACTGTTTCTCCTAGAGAAAAACGAGAGCAAATGAAGACTTTTCGCTCAAAATGTTTTTCTTTTTCTTCTTTTTTTTTTTTTTTAAATATGAGTTTATTTAGTAACCTTTTATAAAAAAATAAATCGTTCATCTGTTATCACATTGTGCTAATAAATACATTGTATTTATAAATAAATGTTATATATATATATATATATATATATATATATATATATATATATATATATATATTATATTATATTATATTATATACATGCACACAGTAAAAAATAAACAAATCCAAAATAAATGAAAATAAAAAAGGTACTGGTAATTTTCTACCAGGACATTATCCATTAATTTTACAGACAGACAGATAAGGAAAAATCTAATTCAAATAAGATGAGATACTATGCACAATGTTAATTTTATAGTCCTATTATGTCAAGCATCTTTTATTTCTCTGAAGGAATTTTTGAGACATAGTTGAAGTTGATACTTAAATAGGAACTCTCTTGAGTTATGAACTTTAGCAATAACATTTTCCTCTGGGTTTATTTATGCTGTTTATAAAAAAATCCTTTGAAAATACTCAGCATATTTCATGTCTGAGCTCTAGCCTCGTCTACAGCACAACTTTTGAGATGTAATCCAGACAGAAGGCAGACAAACAGCTGTCGGGCTGCGATGTCATCGAGCAGAAACACATCTCGCAATGTTTTCCAAATTCTGTGGCAGGAATGTAAATAGTAGCGATTAATCCCCGTCTTGGTGGGATTACCTATCAACAGGCTCAGAGATGAGGCTGTCAACAGCCAGCGCCAGTGTGTAATCCCACATCTGATCCACTGACTGAGTTCTCGCTCTCCCGGCTAATTATACATCCACTCTCACACACTCAACACGTTACTGCTCCACTGCACCACGTATGCTGCTACACCTAAAACTCCTTAAGAGAAATGCACACTTTGAGACAATGTTAGGAGGAGTAATGTGAGATTTATGGGGCCTTTTTGCAGGCGACTTCAACAAAAGTTAGCATTTCAACAGACTATCACAACTGTGATATTAAAGTCAACTTGAAATGGCATTTGCAACCCATTTTAGAGTCATGCAAATGCTTGTAAATGCTGTTGAAAGGAGTTTCTTCTGCTCACCAGTGATGCATTTATTTGATTAAAACTACAGCAAAAACAGTAATATTGTGAAATATTATTTTTCTACTTGAATGTTTTTTTTAATTGAATTCATTCCTGTGATTTTCAGCATCATTACTCCAGTCTTCAGTGTCACATGATCCTTCAGAAATCATTCTAACATGCTGATTTGCTGCCAAGAAACATTTATTATCAATGTTGAAAACAGTTGTGCTGCTTCATATTTTTATGGAAACCACAATTTTATTTTTAGTATTCTTTGATGAATAGAAAGCACAGAAAAGCTGAAAAGCACAGCATTCATATGAAATCGCAATTGTTTGTAACTGTCACTTTAGATCAATTTAAAGCATCCTAGCTGGAAAAAAATATATATATAATGACAATGTATTTGTAATGTATTTTCTAGTAAAACAGGTAAAACAAGAGGTAAACTTCATATTATCAGCCAAAAAGGAAAGACGCTTCAGAGGGTTTTTGAAGCATGTTATTCTTCTTTTTGGAAAGTAATTTTGGAATAAAGTGCACCAACGAAACGGCATGCCAAAGCCTACTTCTATTTAGCAAGTCACATGTGATTATTCTGCGCAGGCACCCAAAAAGGCAAAGAAGCGGGCAGAAGGAGCCAATTCAAATGTCTTCTCCATGTTTGAACAAACACAGATCCAGGAGTTCAAAGAGGTACAAACCAAGCACTCGTTTGACTCTAATTGCTATGACAATTGTCTTTATCGTGACTCTTTCACTGTGATATCGAGCATCTACAGCGAGATTCCTGTATGTGACTTCAATATGACAGTGTTCATCATCGCTAGTGAATAATTCAGAATGTGTCAGTAACGATTAGCACAGCGGAGTGATTTACACCCCGAACACACACTCGCTCACACACACTCCAACCTGCTGTCAGGGCCCTGAAATTTGCGTGGAAAATGCAGCAGGACAGACGCTCTCTCTGGTCTCAAAGCGGCTGTGAAAAGATCACGACAAACAGGATAAGCATGACCAGGGCCTGAAATTAACACCCGACCACGCGCCAAATGCGGGTGAATTTTGCAATTGGCGGGTAAAACTGTCAATCCACCTGCCACATCGGCGGGTAGCCAATGGGAATTGAGTGATTCATTAGTTATTGTTTTTTTGCGTCTGTTTTTTTTTTTTTTTTAATCTGCCATTTCGTTGGATTTTAGCTCAAAATGTGGCGGCACATTACTGGGGTAAAGAGGCCAGCTGAAACGAACAACCAACAAAAAGATGAGGATGAGTCAAAGAAAAGTAAAAGACGATGTTTTAATACAAAGTGGACAATTGGCGACAACGGCAAGGTTCGTGAGTGGCTGATTTATGACCGCAGTACAGATGAAATGTACTGCAGTGACTGCCGTATGTATGGCTCAGAGAAAGCGAAGTCAAATCCTTTTGTAATCGGGACTAAAAACTTAATATTAGAAGCAATTAAGGACCACGAGTCATCAAAAAGCCACCTACACACAATAAGTTGCAAAATATCAAAGACTGCGCTTCCGGAGGAGACCGCTGCGGTCAAGGCACTGACGTCCATGAAAGCAGCGCAGTTTGAGAAGATGCGACTTCTGTTTCGGAACGATCACGCGATCTGGCAAGAAGATGAGGCCCTTCTCTGACTACGTTTGTGTGTCACAGATGTGTGTGCGTGTGTATGTTGGGAGTTGGGAACCAGTGAGAAAATGTCCGGTACCCGGTAACTTTACCAGTAATATTAATTTAGTTCTGCTTAACGGTTCCTGAAGGCTGTAATTAACAGTTGCCAGGAACTGTCTACTGACTAAATCAGCCATCAACACAGCCGTGTGTGATTTGTTTACATACGAGCTGCGGTAATTTAGGTCTAACTTATATCTGTTGAGTTAGCACGGTGTGTGTGTGTGTATACCTGTTTTTCTATCCCGGTGTGATTATGACATATGACTATGTCTGTGACACAGCAAATCAATGAATAAAAAGATTAAAAAATATATAGTCTAAGAGTTATTACTTATAATGATTTCGTTAATAACTTAACAGCACTTAAATGTGTATTCTTACAAGTTAAAAAATAATGTTTGTGTGATTTCTATTTTTCACCTTTATGAGGCAAAAAAAAAACTGGCTGGTAAAAAGTTACTGTGGCAGGTGGATTTTTAAATCCACCTGCCACAATGGCTGGTGGTCAAAAAAGTTAACTTCAGGCCCTGAGCATGACGCTGATCCGAGATGGCAGTGATGAGAACGTGAAGACAAATGCTAGCCGTCTTTCTCTCTCTCTCACAGATCACAAACAAACACAAAGACACCAAGTAAAGCGGAATTACAGGAACTATAAATACACAACTGAGGGAGTTTTGCAAAACAAGAAACACTAAAAAAAAAGCAGCATGACAGAGGGGTCTGACCTTTAGCTAAAGTGTTTATTTTCTCACCCTGATGTCATTACATGTTGTTATTTTTCTGTGGAACACAAAATGGAGAATTTTGTGAACTTTCACGCTTAAAAAATCATAGCAGTAGGTCATGTGACTTGAGAATTATATTCCAAGACTTCTGGAGTCAAACGATAGCTTTGTGAGAGTCGCAAACCGTTAGATAATCTGTCCCTGCCACCAAAAATGGCTTGTCACTGGTTTGAGTCAAAGCGGGGTTAAAACTAAAAGCTTAAAAAAGAAATAAATAAATATAGACATACATGCATATATGCATACATAAAATAAACTTCAACCGGATTAAAATTGTAATATTTTATTTTATTCATTTTTATTTCACATCACAGCACATCAAGTTACCAAATGAAAATGATAAATGTTGCCTTGGCAAATAGCTGTAATAAAATAAATAAATACAAGGTTTTTTAATATTTTATTTCAGCTAGTTGCTAAAGAAATATTGTTCATTTAGTTTAACTTGATGTACTAAAATAACAATATAATAATAAAAGAAAAAATAATAAAATGAATAAAAACTGTGTATTGTGTATATTAAAAGATGATAAAAATGATAAAAATTAAACACAAAATATATAAATAAAAAATCACAATGTAGTCATGACAACTAGCATAGAATCTCTACGATACTAAAATAACACTGACTCACAAATATGATGCACAGAAAACACAAATAGATTTGAAACAACATGATGGTGAGTAAATAAATTATAATAAATTAAATAAATTAATTTTTAGTTGAACTTACAGTAAAAGTAGTGAAAACAAGCAAATTGAGAGTCTTAAAAAATGCATACAAAACGGTTTTAATTCTACGCATTACATGAGGAACATTTAAACATGTTTTCAAACATTTGGCAACCACAACAAGTTCAATTATAAGTTCGTCAAAATGCACGTATGCTGCTTTCTAAAAGGATCCCTAAAATTAGATGCATCAACATCTAAAAGGCTCAAGCAACACAATATGTCAACTACTGATTCAACAGTGAAGTAGTGTGTTTGACTAATTTTTTTATAATTTTTTGCAATTCCATTCGGTGCCACTAGAGGTGCAGAACTGACACGCTTCACCTTTGACAAACACCTTAAACACCATCAGACTACATTCTGCATCCCTCTCACACACACTCTATATTCTCTCTCTTTCATCTGCCTCAGGCTTTTACAATCATGGACCAGAACAGAGACGGGTTTATCGGCAAGAATGACCTGAGGGATACGTTCGCAGCTTTAGGTGGACTGTAATAATTTCTGCTATACGTCACTGTCGTTCTGCATTGGTGGATGAAGCATCTCTCTGACAGCAGTTCTGACCTCTGCAGGCCGCCTGAACGTCAAACAAGAGGAGCTCGACGAGATGCTAAAGGAGGCTCCAGGACCCATTAACTTCACTGTCTTCCTCACCATGTTTGGGGAGAAGCTTAAAGGTAAAAGGTGGGGTGAAGTGGTACTAAGAATCCAAAAACCCTGTAGGAATTTGAATTTATCCAGCAGGATTATAAAAGCAAGTATATTCATGTTGCCTCGACAAGACACTAACTTAAGACCAACATTTCTGACTGTAACTTCTCGATAAATTCTTGATCAAGTTCTTTTTTTAACTATTCTAATATTTTTTTTATCTAATATATATATATTTATTTATTTTTTCCCCCCCACTTAAATCTACACTACTAATGAAAATTATGGGTCAGTAAAATTTTATTTGGAAAATAAACATTTCTATTCCGCAACAATGCATTAAATTGATCAAAAGCGACGGTAAACATTTATAATGTTACAAGTCATTTCTATTTCAAATAAATGCTGTTCTTTTGAGCTTTCTATTCATCTTAGAATCCTGAAAAATAAAATGTATCACCATTTTCACACAAAAATGCACAACTGTTTTCACCATTGATAATTCCTGAGCAGCAGATCAGTGCATTAGAATGATTTCTGAAGGATCACGTGACACTGAAGACTGGAGTAATGATGCTGAACATTCAGCTTTGATCACAGAAATAAATTACATTTTACAATATATTATAATTGAAAACAGTTGTTTTAAATTGTTATATTTCAAAATAATACAATTTTTATTGTATTTTTTTAAAAACAAATGCAGCTTAGGTGAGCAGAAGAGATTCTTTCAAAAAGATAACAGATTTTTAATGTATAATCGAGTTTTATTCTTAAAATCTTACTGTATATTGTTCTTCATTCAAACAAAACTAGGCACTTTGGAATAAAGTCTCATGAGTGGACAAGAAATCACACAGGGATTTTTAAAGTCCTACAGAAGCATTTGATCCTACTGGGAATCATAATAGGCCTATAAGGAACTATATGTTCTGGAAGCTCTTGTATGAGCCTGTAGAACGATTCCCATAGGATCAGCTCAGAATTATGATAGAATTTCCACTAGGAATTCTGCACAAAATATGCTTATTGCATTCCTGGAGGATTTTAAAGACAGTTAGCTCTCTTGTCAGTATTCTGTTATGCACTCTTTAAAAAAAACAGGTGCCGATGCAGAGGAGACCATTCTGAATGCCTTTAAAGTGTTCGACCCAGAGGGAAAGGGGACCTTGAGGAAGGATTTGTGAGTACCATAAAAACAACACAATCTGCCCTGCTTCTCCGCAAACCCATTTCTCCAGAGATTCTGCTTTATTTTTCATCTTATGACTTTACAAGCTTTTCAAACCCTGCATGCATGTGCACTCAAAAAAATAATAAAATAAACAATTTATGTAAATGATACAGGTAAAAATTTCTTTAATAGTTCTAATAAATAGAATGTGCTTTGAAAAAATAAGCAGGTTTATATATTTATATACGAGTGCAGAATTCATACCCATTTCATTTATGTATGACTGAAAATATGCATTATATTGGGTTTAATAGTTTATATTAAAACGGTGTGATTCAAATGGATGGAAACTCTATATGTACTTAAAATCTTAAATTCATGCCCAAATATTTCTGAAGTGTTTGCCAGAAGTAATTTGATTATATCAAAAGGTCAAAGTGAAGTTTTCTCTCCTCACAGTTTGGCACAGATGTTGACAACGCAAGCAGACCGATTTTCTCCAGAAGAGGTTTGACATCTGAGATTATTTGTTTTATGTCTAACACTTCAGCTCTCCGTGTCCTTGACAGCACTGTGCCGTATGTCACATTGACATTTATATTCTATGTGACTGGAAAGCAGGAGGTGACATTATATTGTGTTTATCTATAGATTATGAATAGGAGTAGTATTTTTTATACTGTGTAAACCACACAACCACTCACAAAAACACTATAATGCCATTTTTCATCCATATTTCCTCAGATGGAGCAGATGTTTAGCGCTTTTCCTCCAGACGCGGCTGGTAATCTGGACTATAAGAATCTGGTCTACATCATCACACATGGGGAGGAGAAGGACCAAGAGTGAAATATCTCACATTCAACAACTGTCACAACTGTTTGTTATTTTACTGATAAACAGTGCCCAGTAAAATTATTCACAAGCCTATATATTTGCATTCATTTGAATTTACAACAGCCACAAGCAGTATTTGCACAATTAAGTATGAATGTCATTGGATTAGATTAAAAAATATATATAAACGTTTGCTGCAGATTTTGAGCAGAATACAAACACTTCATCTAATGAATGACATTCACATTTGTAGGAATGATTTAAGTGAACAAATGACTCAAAACAAACATATCGAAACAGCCATCATGTAACATGAAAGAGCATAGAATTTAGAAGGGACTATTAAATGTCTGTGGTCTGCCGTTATGTCCCCACCAATGCCAAAATCAAACCTTGCTCAAATAATGATTACAGTACAGTAGCAATTTAGTAAGATAGTCTGATGTTTATTTAGTAACCATTTTGAAAGATAGTCCAGAATTTCTACATTTCTGAAAATTATTCAAATCGTTCACTCGTCTTTTCGAGCATTTCTTTAAGTGGCTCAAACGAGTCTTTTATTCAGGAAATAAATGACACTGGCAGCTCCGTAGGCCTATGGTTTGGCTTCAATACAAAATGGCTCATAAGAGTCAATTAGTTCGAGAAGCAGGCTGGTCATGCTATATTTATTGATTTTATTTTTTCAATGCAAGAAACAGCTTTTAAGAGTCATGCATTTGAGAACAGAATGACACTTGTCACTAAAAAGAACAGGCTCAAAAGAGTCATTTATTTAGGAATCTGGTTACACTGGTGCTATATGTTTTTGACTCACTATAAAGAACTGGCTCATACGAGTCATTTATTTGTGAATCATACAACACTGATCACTGTGTGTTGTTCTCACATGTTTAATGGAAACACAAGTCAATTGAAAGACTTTTATTGCCATTACTGGTATGCGCAGACATTCAATTCAGACTGCAAACTCACATTCAGTGGCACTGAAGCCAAGCTGTGCAGAAAACACGAGGAAAGAGACCTCTAACATTAGTCTTTACTGCCACCTACTGCCAGAGTAATTTACTTACAAGGCCTCTGATACTTAGGTTATAAACACAATCCTGAACCTCAAAAGCAGTCAAGGCACATTTTTACACAACATTCTGCTGAAGTGAGTCATTAGAGTCTATACAAACACAAATTGTTATAACCTCAATCATCCACTGCTTAAGCCACAACAGTTCATGGCCTTTCATAGATGGGCAAAATTACAGGTCAACAAGTTTTTATGCAGCAAGTAGAATGACCTAGATTTCTACAGTGCTTTGACTAGGCTTTTTTCTCTCTCTATCAAAAGACTGACATAGAAACAAGCTTGACATTACTGAGTCAAGAAACAACATATTAGACTGCCTTTACATCAGGGAGCGGAGAAACTAAAGCTGCATTTCCAGTTAAAATACCAGTGCATTGATAGTGTGAATGTTTTAGCAAAGTGAAAAAGAGAAGGCATAATATCTAATATATTCAGTCACAATAAAGTTATATTTAGATATCTTATATTCCATGCCACATCAGCAGCAGTTGAACAAACTACAGTATTTTTATTTTTTATTGCATACAAGACATTTAGGATTAACAGAAAAATCCAAAATATATTCATGTAACTTTTTTTTTAACTGATCAGTTCTTTTCTGTGAACGTGCAAGACTTCTGATTCATTGGTCACTAATAAATAAATAGAAGAACAACAAAGTGCAATAAACAGTAACACGATTTCCACTACAAACAGCTTTTATGATTATGATAATAAATTAAAATAATATGATAACGAAATTTGCTATATAAAGCAGCACTACGGGATGTTTTTGTACAGAAAAATAAGTGGAGGCGAATGACATATTCAGGTTAAAAATGCCCGCGCTGCTCTTATGTTAAAAAAAAGTTAATAACGTCGAGTGTGTCATGTAGCTGATGAATCTTGTTTGTCTAAAACGTACTGCGCGAGTACGACCATTAGATGGCGACAAAGCCTTACATGATTCATAGAGGGTTTCATAACACACCATAACAACTCCATTTGAAATAGATGCAGTAATGAACTACCACACTAAGAGTTCAAATTTCCAACAGATAACCAAATTATCACTCAGTACAGCTTTAATTCCTTCAAGAATTAAATGCAAGTAAATAACTTTAAAAATCAACATCAGAGTCAGTTCTGAACTAGTTTATGTATTTGAACAATCTGTGGTTCAGTCAAGTTCAACTAACACATGCGGAGATCTTCAAAAGCTGGCCTTTAACCAGACGATTGTAAGTCCATGTTCTTGGACTGTGTCCTGATGTGACTGAAACCACAAGCACAGAGTAAAGCTCCTGGCACATGCATTATACCTCCTTAATCACACATCTGTATAAAATATGATGAACAAACTTGAGCTATTTTAATTGGAACCTCTTTGAATTTTACAAAGTAAGGAGCTGCGATATCAAGACAAAATCAAAACAAACAGAAATGTCTTGACACGGGCCAAGCTCATTTTATATCTGCATCACTACAAAAATACAAACATAGTAAACCACTTATTAATATAAGGATATATACTATTTGTGAAATATGCTTTACCTTTGAAATTGTGTGTACTCTCACGTGTCAAGGTCCAAGGACAGGTGAATAAGTTACATATATTCGTTTTTTACTTAGCGGCTACATTCTGACATTTTTAGTCATTAAATGTGATACAAAATTGTACACGTATTTTATTATAAAGTGTAACCAGGTTCAATTTGTACGTCTTATTTTATAAATGAACTCTGCGGCCTGTGTATTTCAAAAAGTCTCTTTCATTGGTCTTCATTAAAGTGTTTTTTTTAACACTCCATTAAAGGTACAGAGGTTGCGTAACGGCGTCTGACGTCAAAACAGTCACAAGACTTCAGTTGCGTCGTGGCCTTCGGCAGCAGACAGTTCACTTCACGAACAGACACGCGAGCGGAGCGCGCAGCAATGGGGCTCAGCGCGAGAAGAACGAGTTTCATAAAAGCCGGATCGACTTGGATGTTCTGAATCGCGTCGGATCGATCGCTATGGAGAGCTGATCCGTAAAACAGCAAGAATTTGAACGTCGACGCTGTTTGAGATTGTGGATGCGCTTGTGACATCGCCAGACTTCATCTCGAGCCGCGGATCTGTTGTTAGTAGTCTAACTAACCCAAACTACCCCTGCAGCGGAGTCCGGGGCTCCGGGGGTGATGCTGTCCGTTCTCTCGTACGGTAGACTGGTGGCCCGAGCGGTCATCGGCGGACTCTCTCAAACCGACAGCCGCGATTACAGCCTGGTGTCCGCCAGCTTTGGCTTCGGGAAGGATTTTCGGAAAGGGATCTTGAAGAAAGGGATGTGTTATGGAGACGACGCGTGCTTCATAGCCCGACACAGGTCTGCTGATGTGCTAGGTATGTAATGATTAAAACGAATAAAGGCTCTTTATGTTACAATGGTTTTGTTGAATCGCTTCTGACGTCACAACTGTCGCACATCGGTGGCCTGTAGGTGCATCAACAAAAGCCTTTATAGCCACCATACTGTATATATATCAGTTATGAGCATAAACCTGTTTAATCTTACTTCAACATTCATTTCTCTTTAATGTATTTTATTATAATACAAAAAAAATGCATTTTCAACAAACATTACATGATAAACCTTCAGTTTTATAGCGGCTATATTTATTAACGTTATTATAAATAATGGTGCACAATAATAAAAAAAAAAACTGTTCTTTTAGAATTTTGTTACATTTTGTAACAGCGACGCCAGACGGGCCTTTACAAACGTTCTGAATCGAATTTTAAATCAACATATAATTTCCCATTGTGACGTCAGTCGCGTTAAGAACGACTTAAATTACCCAGTCCTTTCATTCTAAAGATCATCATCATTCGAGTGTTGTCAGTTTATTTTATTATTTAGGTCTGTTTATTGAAACAGACTAGCATATGCTTTCCTCTTATATGAATGTTTTTCCCCTTTGATATTTTTGTATTTTATTCATTAAAATGTATTTAAATATATTAAACTTGTGTTAATGCCTGTTGCCTTCGAAAATGTGTGTACATTTATTACTGCAATAAATGAATCCAGAATTGCTGCAGCTGTCAGCAAACAATAACAGAGTAGAAAACGAGTGGGAGTCTGTTTCTACGGTTTAGTACTCCACGTGACTGGAGGGTCTGAACTGTTTTAGCTACTGTTAAAAAAGCACTACACCGTACATCCTGTACTGCGATAAGGAGGGTTATTATGAGCACAAAGTGAGACGATATTTAAAAAGGATCATGTGTTAGGCTACACAAACTAAGTGTGACGCCTCAAAGTGGCTTGTACTTTAAATTAAAATGTAAACATGGGTAGCAGTGAAAGTAGTTCATTTGATATAGCTGCTGGAATTTGCAGTAATATAATTTATAATACTATTCCATAACCTAATAGACCCGTTACATCATAACATTGTTTGTAACCTGAGAATTTGAACTGTTAGGGTTATCAAGAATGCATATTAGTTTATATGTAACACAAAACCCACTATCTAGTTAGAAGGAAGTCCGTCGGAAAGATGTGGGTTCAAAACAAAGATGAACAACGAAGACCACAAACCAGGGTTTCAGTCTAATTTTTTGTCTTGAGTAATGGGCGTGCTTAACGATGCAGAGCTTCAAAGAAAGAAACTCTTTTAGTTCATGCTTCATTTGGGAATAATTTGTTAAATATATTTTTAGATAGCTCTTTTTAGTAGTCTTCAAAGTTGATTAGTCCTTGTACCTGTTTTGTCTGTCGTTTAACCCACTCATAAGAAGTACGCCTACAAATTCAAACGGAAACATGTTAGTAGTCTCTTAACGTCTGCCAAGGCCTACTTGGACAGCGAAATCCTCTTCTGCAGGGTTCTGTCATGGCCTCTAGTCTTTGAAATGGCAGTAAGCTTTTGTGCAACTTTAAGCCATAAAATCTAGTTGTGGAAATCCCAGAGGTGCTTTTAGAGTGGATGCAGGTCGATGTGAGGACTTGCCTTGTATGGTCACAAACGAGGGTTCCTGCTCATTGTCTGTCAGAAGAGAAGCTGGGAGGGCTTTGTAAGGAAAATTCCCTGTCTGGTGGACAGATTTGGATATGCACATGACATCTGTTGGGTGTAGGCCGTAAACGTCTGCTTTCTCAATATTCAAGACTGGCGCATCTTGCAGATCATTTCATTTACTTTGGTTTTTGATTACTGTGGGTTTTTCCAGTGGCTGAATGAATATATTATGCCTAAAAAAATACAGTCTTATGATGGCAAATGGGTACAAAATTGCAATTTAAATAAAAAATTGAAATGAAACTGAACTTTAAGAACATCGCAAGTCAAAATAGTGAACAGATACCTGATTGATTGCCATTGTTGATATATCAGTCTTCCACTAAACATAACCATGTATGTATAACAGCTTAATGATGCTGTTAAAAATTGGTGGGAATCCTTCAAAGTCGAATTCCATTTTGTGGGTAAACAGGTTTTCCCTTCAGAAAGCTGGGTACAGTCATTTTACCTCTTGCTTACCTCAAAATCTTACTAAATAATTCAGTCTGATCTAGATTTAGTTGGTCAAAATCATATAATCACAGTAGAAATGTTTTTTATTATGGTAGCACTATGTGTAACAACATTATTTAATTTAATTACTGAATGAAGTATCTTCTGCTCACCAAGCCTGCATTTATTTGATTGAAAATACAGTATAAAAAAGCAGTAATTAAGTTGGCTTGAAAAAGCCAACTTACTGATCTACTATTTAATCTTATTAGTGGTGCTTGCCAAAGGCCCTTCTCTCTCTCTCTCTCTCTCTCTCTCTGTAACTCCCACACACTCATTTGACTCATCTTTTAAGTAATGACTAATGTACCCCAGCGATCTGTTTTTCTGTGTCTGTTCTTCTGATAGACTAAATTCTGATCAAACTTTAATCTTTAAAACTATTTTACGTATTTCAAACTGAAAACCTTCAAACTTCAAGCTTTTAAAAACTTTTACAAACTTTCTGGCTAGGCTTTTTCAAGCCAACTTAAATTTTGTCTTCAAACTTTACTATCTAGTTATTATTACACTTAAAATAACTGTTTTCTGTTGTAATATTTAGTCAAATGTAATCCTGTGAAACAAAACTGAATTTACAGCATTATTATTCCATTCTTAAGTAAACATTTATTATTTATCATTAATTTTCATTTATATTAATGCTGAAAACCGTTGTGCTGCCTAATTTTTGTGGAAACCGTGAAAGCATTTATTTGAAATATAAATCTTTTGTAACATTCTAAATGTCTTTACTGTCACTTTTGATCAATTTAATGAATCCTTGCTGAACAAAAGTATTCATTTATTTCTACGAACAGTCTGTAAAATATTAGTGACATTCAAAACAGATGCAAAATAGCTGATATTTTTGCAGTGGAATCATTTAGAAAATGTTGCTCTCTAATGGTTTTGGTCCTAACTGTGTCTTTTCTATGACCTATAGGTGTGGCTGATGGAGTAGGTGGCTGGCGTGACTATGGGGTCGATCCCTCTCAGTTCTCTGGGACGCTCATGAGGACGTGTGAGAGGCTGGTCAAAGAAGGACGATTTGTGCCGAGCAACCCAGTGGGAATCCTCACCACCAGCTACTATGAGCTACTTCAGAACAAAGTACCGCTATTAGGTGAGCACATTCATCTTTAGATTATGGATTATGTAGTGAATTCATTTCAAGATACAAAATGGAACTGTGCAGTATGATATACAATGGAAGTATTGTGCTGTACAATGGAAATTTCAAATTAAATGCAGCACAGAAAAACCATTTGCATTTTAAATGTATCTTTTTAGATTTATTTCTCAAATATATTTTCTGTTTTCGGTCACGCTTTATATTAGGTTGCCTTAACTACTATGTACTTGCATCAAAAAATAAGTACAATGTACTTATTGTGGTTATATTGTATTTCAAATCACTTTTGCTGCTATTGAGGTGGGATATGAGTAAGGTTAGGGACTGGTTTGGTGGTATGGGTAGGTTTAAGGGTGGGTTAAGGTGTAAGGGATGGGTCAACAGTGTAATTATAAATGTAATTACAGATGTAATTACATATAGGTATTTTTAAATACATAAGTACAATGTAAAAACATACACGTACACACTAAGTGCATTGTATCAAATGATTAATTTAAATGTAAATACATAGTAGTTAAGGCCACCTAATATAGAGTGGGTCCCTGTTTTCTAAAGAAAACTGTAAAGAGATTAGATCATAATGTGTTTAAGGCTGTTGGGATTGCAGCATTATGCTCTGGCTTCAATTAAGGTGTGGTCGTACAATTTGGTGTTCCGTTCACTTCCATGCTTGCGTAAACAAGAGCATGCGTCATGTTTTCACTACAAAAAGTTCAGTTGTGTATCAATTGGAGTTCAACTAATTTTACAAACTTAAAATCCCTTTTTTTAATCATTACTTTTGCAACACTTCTAGTCCAATTATTCACAAACTGTGATGTAACTTTAGCATCAGACTATCGTTCCCGCTTAAGGTGTTTGCGTGCAATGGCAGCTTATTTTACTCTGCTTGCACAGACATGTGAGACCGTACAAACGGATATGCCATAAAACTGTGGAATGGATGTTATGTTCTGGGACAGTCAAGAGTAAAGTTTTATTTTTCCTGACTTGGGAGGGAAATGGTTTTTGGGAAGGGCCTTGGCTCATTTTTCTCAGGATAAGATCAAAGCTGTAACTTAAATATAATGGACAGAAATGAGTCATTGTACAGCGTGCCGCTCTCAAAAACACGCTGGATGAGTCACAAACGGAGTGTACTGGGTCACAAGATTGGATTTTGGCAAATCTGCACAGATTCAAAGCTAAATGGCAGTTTTTATGCTTTAGCCTGTTTAAAGGGATGTTCCAGGTTTGATATAACACTCTTTAAAAATAAAGGTTCTTTATTGGCATCAGTGGTTCCATGAAAAGCATTTAACATCTATAGAACCTTATATTCCTTTTTTTTTTTTTTCTACAATCCGTTACATTTTTCATAGTGTAAAAGTGTTCTTTAGATTATTAGAATGTTCTTCACACTAAGAAAATGGCTCTTTTAAGAACTGATCACTGAAAGGTTCTTTGGGGAAACCAAAATAGTTCTTATGGCATTGCTGTGAAAACCACCTTTTGGAGTTAAGTTATAATTTCTGTTCTAGTCATTCTAACTCAACGAGCATATTCTTTTTCCTGAAGTTCTAGTTAATATAATCACATTGGACTAAATCTTACTCATTTTGCTCATACAGGGTATAACATCTTCCCCAAAATGAGGAGAACTTTTGTAATATTTTTTCCCCCCATCTTTTTATACTTGTAACAGTTAAACATGACTGAATATGTTTTTTTGTTTTCTTTCAATTTGCACAGGTTTGGTATTTCTTTTTGGAACGGACTGATCATAGACCGCTGTGACTAAGTTTCTTTCTTGTCTTTAGGAAGCAGTACAGCGTGTATCGTGGTACTAGACAGGCAGAGTCACCAGCTACACACGGCAAACCTGGGCGACTCTGGCTTTCTGGTGGTTCGAGGTGGAGAGGTGGTCCACAGGTCTGATGAACAGCAGCACTACTTTAACACCCCTTTCCAGCTCTCTATCGCCCCTCCTGAGGCAGAGGGCTCCGTCCTCAGTGACAGGTGAGACCGTTCCCTCTGTTATTTGATTTTTTTTTTTTCCTCTCGCTTTCTGATGATGCAACAACATTGTGTCCCCAAGCTAGACACGAGCGAGGCGTAATCCGCTGGCTGTCAGTATGAGAGCATGATTAGGTCTTCACTCTGAGAGCCTGGTTATTAACTCCTGGTGAGAAATGAGTCACTCGGTGTGAACACAGCAGCATCTACTCTGAAGTTTAGGATATGTAATGATCTCTTTGCTCTTATTTCAAATTAGAACAGCTTACTGTCAAAAGACAAATTTGACAATTGTGCACTAAGTTAAAGGATTAGTTCACTTTCAAATTAAAATTTCCTTATAATTTACTCACCCCCATGTCATCCAAGATGTTTATGTATTTCTTCCTTCAGTCGAAAAGAAATGAAGGTTTTTGATTAAAACATTCCAGGAATCCTCTCCATATAGTGAAGTTCAATGGACTCCAAACTGTTGTAGGTCAAAATTACAGTTTCAGTGCAGCTTCAAACGGCTATAAACGATACCAGACGATGAATAAGGGTCTTATCTAGCTAAATGAATAGCTAAAAAAAATTGCTAATAGCTAAAAAAAAAAAAAAAAAAAAAAAGTATATGCTTTATAAACAAATGCTCGCCTCGTTGAGTTGTAACTCCCTTTTTTTGTAAACAGCGTTTGACTTAGTATTTACACGTTCAACTTGTAAACACTGACTCTGTGCTTCCGCCTACTTCAAGCGTGACCTTTCCAACATTATTACGTCATGACCGCGTATCGCAGAACAGGCGAGCATTTGTGTTTATAAAGCATATACTTTTTTTTTAAATGACCAATCGTTTCACTAGATAAAACCCTTATTCATCGTCTGGTATCGTTTATAGCTGTTTGAAGCTGCACTGAAACTGTCATTTTGACCTTCGACAGTTTGGAGTCCATTGAACTTCACTATATGGAGAGGACTCCTGGAATGTTTTAATCAAAAACCTTCATTTCTTTTCGACTGAAGAAAGAAATACATAAACATCTTGGATGACATGGAGGTGAGTAAATTATCAGGAAATTTTAATTTGAAGTGAACTAATCCTTTAACACACCCTAAAAATGGATAGAATTTTAAGATGCAACTTATTGGCTTAACTATTTATAGCCAATAACTACTCAATATTATTTAAATCACTGATTTACTCTCTAGCTTTTTGAGATGTCATGTTAGTATTCTTTTAATTAATTGATCATTAATAATATTTTATATTTGCAATTAAGGGGTTGAATCACGCTTTTGATTTGATTGCAATGTTGGCTGATTGCGGAAACCATCCAAAAAAAAAAAAAGTGCTACATTGGTAAATTTTTGTAAATTGGAGAAACAGTCCTGGGACAATGCAATTTGCATGATTGAAAAGATTATGTGGCTAAATTCACCCACTGGTTTAGCATTTAACACGTTTTCTGCAACTTAACATCAACTGATCCTGTCATTTATAACTTGTGATCCTGCATCCTTTAACCTGTAACATGAAATACACATGTGATTGGAATTTGATTTTAAATTCTCTCACATATGTAGTGCAGCATTTACTTTGAACCAAGATGCTCTAAGACTCTGAAAACGACTACGATAATGAGCTGCTCATGTGTAAATGAACACAATGATATGCTGTAAACATGTAGTGCATATACCTATTTAAATTGCAGGCTTTGTAATTTGATAAATCGCATTAAGCACTTCCGGTTCTATTTTGAATAATCTTGCAGCCCTAAATTGTGCATTCACTAAACGTTACCAAAAACCCTGTCTGATCAGTGTCTGGTAAACATGACCTTAAATCAGTGCATTACAGTGACTTCTTCACGGTTAAGCGGTGTTGTTGGACTCTTCTCGCTCTGAGCTACATCCGGTCAGTTTAAATATTGCCAATGGAGATGACCTTAGCATGGCCTCTGTAAATCCTGACATTAGTTGGTTTCTCTTTGACAGATGAGCTAGTGGAAGAAGTTCTCTGAGGCCAGATAGTCTTCAGT
The DNA here is from genome assembly GCF_936440315.1 of Barbus barbus. NCBI lineage: Eukaryota > Metazoa > Chordata > Actinopteri > Cypriniformes > Cyprinidae > Barbus > Barbus barbus. The sequence goes on along the minus strand of NC_136756.1, from coordinate 27,609,700 downwards.
TTGTGGGTCTGAATCTTAAACCGTTCCAATTTATAACTGTTTCCACTACTTAATGTCGTAGAATTTTAATTCAAAATAAGTATGTTTAAACCGCATGACCTGGGACTGGCTGACCGGTCTGGCACAGACGGAGAGAAAGACAGCCAGTGTATTCGTAGAGTCAGTGTACATGGCGTCTGCCGCAGACTTTCAGGAACAGAACACGACACTTCACAGCTGATTCCGTGTGCTTTATACTGTAATGAGGATCAAGCTATAAGCTTCTTAGACTGAAACTGCTTTTATTCCTCCAAACTTGAGCTCCTAAATATGGTCCGCAAACAGCAGTGCTTTTACTGTATATTAGAGTTCCAAACACGTTTCAACAACGTATGGTGTAGCTTTAGATGGATCATTGTGTTCCTGAGAGTTGAATGTTTCATTTTTTTCCACTCATGTCAACCGTCAAATCCAGAATATCACATTTCATAACTATACCATTGAAAGTTTACTTGCATTTCTAGGTAACAACTTTCTATTCTCTCGTTTCCCACAGCCCTGAGGCTGCCGATAGCTCGTCCTTCGATGTCCAGTTGGGTGACATCATACTCACGGCTACAGATGGTCTTTTTGACAACATGCCAGACTACATGATTTTACAAGAACTCAAAAAGCTCAAGGTACCGAACATCTACAAACAACACTTCCCCCTGTCCACTTTTCTGTCCTCCAGCGGCACTAATACGAATTGTGTCCTCTGCTTTCAGAATACCAACTATGAAAGCATCCAGCAAACAGCCAAGAGTATTGCAGAACAGGCCCATGTTCTAGCATACGACCCCAATTACATGTCTCCATTTGCACAGTTTGCCTGCGATAATGGCTTGAATGTCAGAGGTAAGATTTACTCATTTTAAAATGAGAAAGCCTTTTCCATGACTTATTTCTCTTTACAGTTTCCTGTGAGATAATGGTCTTGCTAATCATTGGCATTAAGAGTGTATGCATTTGCTCTGACAACAAATTGACTACAAGTCTTTGCTAAAGGATGCAGTGCATTCACATTTACACATTTGACATGCATTTACATTGCATTGAAAGTATGCAATTTATCAGATCAATGCACTTGAAAATTTGACCCAAATTCTGTTTCAATTCAGGGTTATTATCGTTAACTAAAACCGCAATCATAAAAAAGTTACCTGAAATTAAATGACCATTAACTGAGATAACTGTTACACCTTACAATAAGGTTTCATTTTGCCAACATTAGTTAACCTAAATTAACAATAAAACTAAAGCTTTAATTAATCTTAGTAAATGTTGATTCCAACGTTTACTAATACATTATTACAATGAAAAGTTGTATCTATTAATGTTAGTTTATGGGCCTGTGCTATCTGGACTAAAACGGTTGTATTTTTACTTACTAATGTTAACAAAAATGAACAAATACTGTAACAAATGTATTGATCATTGTTAATGTTAGTTAGTGCATTAAATACAGTTAAAAAATGGAACCTTATTGTTGTTACCTAAAAAAAATCACTTATTTTACTGAGTTGCCAATGCAACATTTCTCATTTTCATTTACTTGAATTAAGTGCATTAAATTCATTATCAGACTGATGCATTTTTACACTCCTGACTGACGCGCATTCAGTGGCATGGGTTTGTAAATGTTGAGTAAATCTTTAATGCTGACATTTGCCTGACAAAATTCTCTATTTTCTTTCCAAAGGAGGAAAACCAGATGACATCACTGTTCTGCTGTCAATTGTAGCAGAGTACACAGACTAACGCTCACAAGGGCTGCAAAATCCTTCTCTTGTTGTCTTCCTCTCAGTCATTGGACTGGCGGCTGTTTCCTGCTGGCAGGATTGAGGGCTGTTTGAGTTTTCTGTTTCTGGCAGGGACTTGGAGCCCACATCTGTTCCTTGGGTTCTTCGGTCTTACTAGACCGTACTTCAAATGATGTCGTCTGCAGGCTCAAGTCAAAGACCACCTTGATATGGACTGCAAACATTGAGTTGTGTTTGACAAGGGCTACAACAGGTCTTGAACACTTCTCCCGTAAGAATAACCAGTGTTTCTGTCGTCCAGAGGTGAATGGGTTGGTAATGATGAGGTTGTGAAGCCAAAAATGGAGAAAGAATAAGCGAGAAAGGAATAACAATCTGATCAGGGACAGGTGTCCCAAAAAAGAAAGTTTCTGTATCAAGAAAATTAAGATTGAGGCATCATGCAGTGGGAGTGTTTTAACTTTGCAAAAGGCCAATGGGAGATGTGCTCAAGTTACATGAGTCTTGAGATGGCACGTTTTGCCTGTTTACTTTCCATTTAAATAGACACCCAATCTGTAACCTCTGTATAGCCATCAGCTGAATGCCAGCTGAGATGTGAAGTTGATAGGCACGAGTGACTACTACAAACTTTTCACTAGCTAATGGACAGTTTGTATTTTGGGAAGTATGTTGGGAATTCAGTCGAGGCATAACTTTACAGTACTAGATTGATTATAAAGCTTAACAACATCGAAATATAGTCAAAGTTAACGATCAACCATAGAAATGCCTTTCCTTTGAGATATTAATTAGTGGAGGCACTTTCACAGAACAAGTTCTCATTACATGAAATCAGAGTTGGATGGGTGTTTTAAGCAATTCAAAGTACAGGGCAAATTACAGTTTGCTTGGGAAGACAGAAACCTTTTCCTTTAATATTTATTCATTTAAAACAGTATTACTCCACCTTTTTGAGTTTTTAACGTAACTACAGCAGTAAAACAGACTGCAAGGGATTGTGGGATGTGTTGAGAGGAAAAGCAGTCCCACTTAAACCACTTTTAAGAGGTTCATATGCTTGTGGTGTGTGCGTGCATATATGAATGTGAGGAACGTTTATGACATGTAGATATTTGGAAAACCGGCTGTATATTTATGTATGCATTTGGAAAGTGTAGGCTATTACACATCAGATGTATATGAGAGTATATTTGATAATTGTGTGGATTCCGTGTTAAAATATTTTTCTTGCTTTTTTTGTAAAATGTAATTTTAAAATATCCCTCGAGGTGTTTACGCACAAAGCTAATGCTAGCATCTGTGAATGCTTTCAGTGGGTATGTCATGGATCACATGATCTAATAAAGTTATATTTTTATATATATATAACTTCTGTAGGTCACAGTTTTTCACAGTAAATTACTTTGTTTTAGAGTAAATATTAAATTGAGGAGTGTAAATTATGTTCTCTGATAATGTTGCAGATGCTGTCAATAGTTATTTAATGTGAAATTTGAGTATTTTATGGGTACGTGTGATTCATAGACTGAACGTACGCACAGAAGATGCACGTACGCATCTCTTTCAGATGTGAAATCTATGAACCGCAAATTATCTTGAACTTTCGCACAAATGAATGGTTTCAGCTCTCTGCCTTGTAAATGACTCCTAATTAATGTCATTAACATGTAAAAGATCACCAGTCGTCATCCAAATTCTTTAATTTAGAACATCTTACATTTTCAAAACCTGCATTACTCCGGCAAGAAAAGGTGCGTACGTCTGCTCAGACCCTGACGTGACGCAAAGCACTTTTCCACATCAAAGACAGTTTTTACAAATATGAACGTTGCCATGGATTTAAGCGTACGCACACTAAAATCAAATCTAAACGTTCGCACGCTTTATAAATGAGGCCCCTGCTGTGTGGCAAATGTATTTTTAAAAGAGCAAATGATGCATGTAATCTCAGTTAATATGATTTTCACAAGAGGCATGTATAATAATTAAACTAATAGTTTTAGATGAAGTATAGTATGTCACATTGCAGGAGAGCGATGTCTACCACCCACACAGACACCAATGCTTTCTTCAGCCACATAGTAATTCTAATCACACAAGCCATTTGCTCCCTGATGAATTAACTGGATTACACCATCGGATGAATCTTCAAGGACACCTGCAGAAAAGTAGCCACCTCTTTTCTCTTGATATAGTTCTATAGTGATTTCAAATTTGTTAAAGGTATAGATCACCCAAAAATGAAAATTTGCTTAAGACAGACTCACCCTCAGGCCATCCAAGACGTAGATGAGTTTGTTTCTTCATAGGAACAGATTTAGAGAAATATGGCATTTCATCATTTGCTCACCAATAGATCCTTTGTAGTGAATAGGTGCCGTCAGAATGAAAGTCCGAACAGCCGGTAAAAACATCACAATAATCTACAAGTAATCCACACCACTCCAGTCCATCAGTTAACGCCCGGTGAAGTGAAAAGCTGCATGTTTATAAGAATAACAATTCAAATAATACATATGTTTTCAACTTCAAACCAACCCTTTCTGCTAAAAAAATACCAGTACTTAGGGCTGGATATCAGTCGATATCGATAATTATCACAAATTTCAATCTTTATTTCTTATTTATTTAAACCCAGATTTTTGCTCCAAAGTGAAAGTTGTAGAAACCAGACCATTAATTTTCCTTGACAAAATAAATATCTTAATAGAAAAATGTATTTCTTAGTTTCTGCATGTAATATTGTTTCAAATCAAGAAACAGGTTTGTGTTGACTGATAATATTACTTTTTTGTCTCTTAGGAATGCGATAGCTGTAGTAGCTTGAGTTGGGATGCAGATGTACATTTTTCTTCATTACCAAAATCAGAAACATCTGTAAAAAATTGTAGCAACCTCATTTTTATATGGTGAAATTTAATTATTCTGAGTTTTTCTTTTAATCATTGGTCTTCCATAGTAGCATAATTTAAATCATGATAAACGCAGATAAAACCACACATATAGCACACCTCAATACCATGGTAAAAATATAACAATGGTTTTTAGGTATTTACTCTATCCATAGTATTACTTTCTTCATTGAAAAGTCATCTCGTCTGAATCAGCAGAGAAAGCTGCACAGTTCAAACACCATTTACAAGCTAAAACAGCTCTAAACAAATATATGGGTGAATTTTGATGTGAGAGGAAAACAAGTGATGGACTTTTTCACTGGAGGAAGCGTTATTATGGATTATGGATCATATTTTTGCCAGAAAAGGCAGTTTAAAGTTAAAAACATCTTGATGGATTTTTTTCCAATAAACATGAAGCTTTTCACTTCTCAACATGTTAATTGATGGACTGGAGGATTATCGTCATGTTTTTATCAGCTGTTTGGACTCTCATTCTGGAGTTCACTGCAGTGGATCCATTGGTGAGCAAGTGATGGAATGCTACATTTCTCCAAATCTGATGAAGAAGTCGTGGCCTAATGGTTAGAGAGTCGGACTCGTAATCGAAAGGTTGCGGGTTCGAGTCCCCGGCCGGCAGAGATTGTAGGTGGGGGGAGTGAATGTACAGCGCTCTCTCCACCCTCAATACCACGACTGAGGTGCCCTTGAGCAAGGCACCGAACCCCCAATTGCTCCCCGGGCCCACTGCTCCGGGTGTGTGTTCACGGTGTGTGTGTGTGTGTGTATGTGTGTGTGTGCATTTGTTCACTACTCACTGCTGTGTGTGTGCACTTGGATGGGTTAAACGCAGAGCACCAATTTCGAGTATGGGTCGATACCCATACTCGAAAATACACTTGACAATACGTCACGAAAAAAAAAGAAACAAAGTCATTTACATCTTGGATAGCCTGGGGATGACTAAATTTTGAATGAACTATTCCTTCAAAGCAGATGTTTAAATAAGTCATCTATGTATGTACCATTGTGCACCACCCCTGAAGAGAGAAAAGTGACAAAATGACACACTTCAGCTTTAAGGCTTCCATTTCTTTGCATTTTTACATGCATCATGCTGGTATACATTTTATAGTGTAACTGCAACAGTTTGTGGTTTTCTTACATTTTATGCCCAACTGAGGTGTAAATTGTTACAAAGGGCATGAGAGCCTGAAATACTGCGTACATTATCATCACCGGTAAGTGGCTGGAGATGAAATTTGTTTGCCAGCAGTCAACAAAACCAGCAGTAATGGTTGTGACCCTGACATTATGAGCAAGAACTAATCCAATAGCGATTGATTGAACCATCACATTAAGAGCTGAAATTACAAAATGCCTCTAAAAGGTGAGGTAAATGAAGTTATTCTGTTTTACACAGCTTTCCAGCTGAACTCTGACATGATCTGATTTGTCAAGCTTCTAACTGACATATTTTTCAATTTAACAGTCACGCGAAGCACAAGGCTTTCTTTGGATAATGTGGTGAGGTATGTGTACAATAGCAGTTATTGCTGCAGTCTTATATAACGATCGTTTCTCCAGCAGCATTTTAAAGCTGTGAGTCAAAGCTTCCTCTGACTCATTGGTGGACACAAAGAACACGGAGTCCTTCAATCCTCGAGAATGTGTTTGTTTTGAAGTTTTGATTTATCTTCTCCACAGTGACCGAACTTATCTGAACTGTGTGTTTAGGTAGACATTCCTCAGCTTTGCAACAGAAAGTGATTGTGCCCCACTTCCCCTAGTTTACTACTGTCCTATAGTTTTCATTTCATCTCTTCTAGAACAGTTTTAACTCGTGAAAAATTTTTTACATTACAAATGTTTGTGTAAGAACAGAAACAGAAACAAATGGCTAGTCTACACCCTTCTTACATTAGTAAAGTAATACAAGATTTGCTCTAATAAGACCTAGTGATGGCCTTGACAGCAATATTTAAGGAAAATGTCACATTTAAAACATTTTAACCTTAAAACAATCTAAACAGCAGAACTATGTTAACACACTGTGGGTTGTCTTTATAATCTACTGAGTTACTGTAGGCTACATCATGCAGTAAAGTCCATGCATTCTTGAAATAGGCGTTACCTGCATCAGGTTAGCTTACTTTGTTACCCGAGTCACTCCTCTGTTCCTCCATCCTCCTCTGTGTCACTAGCACAGGCCAGGCTGGGTAAATCCGCAGTTTTACGGTCAACTACATCAGTGTATACAGCCCCGAAGAGCAGCGAGCGGATCTGAAACGAGACCCTCGAGTTGTAAATACAAACATCTGAGGAATTTTTGACCAAATTGTAGTTGGATCATTCTACAAAATGGGTGTATTTTGTATCCCACAGATACATACATGTAAAAAAAAAAAAAGAAAATTATTACTTAATGAATAAATGACCCCAGAAAGACTTTTGGTTTGGACACGCTTGACTGAATTTATGTTTCTTGTGATATTTAAAAATCATTTGATCTAAATGCTTCTGCTTAAATACCTGAAACAAGTTTTGTAGACAGATGTTTTAAAGATATAACACAATGTCTTACTATTTAGCCTTATATAGCTGATGTATCATATTTGATAAATCTATTTCTTAAGGCCTCTAAATGATCAACATTATCAAAACTTGCTGAAAAACCTGTTGCACACTATCTAGTACATGCCTTCTGCTGTCTGACTGATCATTTGTACACTTTTAGCAAGTAAAGTTTTTCTGTAAAATGTCTACAGATTTTTATAATGTAAATGAGAATAAATTGAGAATAAATGTAAATTGTTAGTGATATTTCAAGATGGACACATACTAGACTGAAGCAACTTAGGTTTATTTGATTATCCAGACATCATTTAGAAAAATTATGTTCAAATGCTAAATGATCAAGATAAATGTTTGCTAAATGATCAGTGTTTGAAGAACATTTATTTCTTCATCTCTCAATCATCTTTGTATTGCATTGCATTAGGCCTATATGTTTTGAAACTGCAGAGCTTTGATTATAAAACTAAGCATTTTAAATATAATCTTACTAAGCCATTATTTGGAGATACAAAGTGACAACTGATATCAGTGATATGTATATAATTTTATGCAAGTAGTCTGCAATACTCAGACTATTATTTCATATGTCTTTACAGGGTTGAAGGATGGATGAGTTGGAGATTTTGGTCACTGTAATTTTGCACTTGTGTAACTTCACAGTTTTGAAGATTTTGCTATTATTTGACTTATGACTGATAAGAATTTTGGCCTGATATGCAGTTTAATGTTTGTCTGATAGAAGACTCAAACCTTAAAAGTGGCTGGTGTTACTGGTGTAGTTAAGGCCAATTCAGGTGCCAGTCTGGGTTTCGGCAGGATCTCTCCAGGTGTCTGAAGCTGAATCATCTTCCTCATATGAAGGTTTGGATTGAAAACTTCACTGCCCTGACTGGAAGCCACCTGTTCCCCATCAGCGACGCACACCTCTGTCTCCATAGGGCCCTCACATGTGGAGACTTCTGCTGTGGAGGTCTTGGGGATGTTAACAGGACAGTCATCCCTGAAAAACAGACTGCTATTTGTTGTTGAAGTTACAATTTAATCATTTAAACATGCCCAATGAATCCATTGTTTTGGGTTCTTTTTGATTTTTCTAAACAAGCAGCATTAGACTCTCTGCTGCCCTCACCAGCTCTGGAGAACGAGAAAGTTCAAATCACAGAAATTTAAAGCATTCTTTTTCATTAATTTAAAAAATACTAAATAATGACAGTGCCTTGAGATTATGTAAAGTATTCAGCAATCTATTTTTATCTCAAAAGAATTTTCCAAGGATAATATTTATGTTAGGTAAATTCATCTAAAGTTTGTTAATTTTGTTATCATACCCCAGCAATGAAAGGGTCGACCCACGTAAAATAAAACTTATTTACATACTAAAACACAGAAATGACTGAAGTCTTCATTATCTAAAACCTTTTTACTGAATGTGTGCCTGTAAGCAAAGAGTTTGCACCAAAGCCTGAGTGATGTGAGTGCTATGGGTAATGAAACACATGCAGTCATGTGTGAGGGACAGCAGAGGCAAAAGAAAGATAGGACGAATCACATGGTGACAGTGGGGGAGGGTGTGTGAAGAAAAGATGAATGCATGCCTCTGAATATGTGAATTGCGCCTCGGGGGGGTGGGGCATTACTATGTTCAGATTTGGCCCTGTACCAGAACTGCGGCCCACGGGACAAATGCTCCAATGCACGCGACAGCAAAACAACTAGAACAACTGTTTTGACTTAGCCAGGATCTGTTTATCTACTCCACTAAAAGGGAATTTGGGCACTCTTCAGTAAAATGATCTCATTTACTCCAAATGAACATTATGTAATAATTTACTCAACCTCATGTCGTTCCAAACTTGTATGAGTGTCTTTCTCGTTGCTGTCTGTATCCAGTCAAATATTTATGCTATTTGTTGTCTTTTAAAAAAAATGTAAAGCTAATTTTTGTTTCCTTTTTCTTATATCAATCCATTGTGTGGCTCCTCATTTTAAATTGCATTAGATTAAAACATTTACTACATAAATAAAAGTGTAAAACTTTATAATGTTCATGGACTGTCTCTAACTGACAATTTGACCTGCTCTTATTAATGCTTAAGCTATATACTTGTTTAATTGCAACTTTTTAAATTATATTTCATTATATTTATAATATAAAATTGTATGTGTGTGTGTGTGTGTGTGTGTGTGCGCATATATATATATATATATATATATATATATATATATATATATATATATATATATATATATATATATACAGTCAGGTCCATAAATATTGGGACATCGACACAATTCTAACATTTTTGGCTCTATACACCAACACAATGGATTTCAAATGAAACGAACAAGATGTGCTTTAACTGCAGACTGTCAGCTTTAATTTAAGGGTATTTACATCCAAATCAGGTGAACGGTGTAGGAATTACAACAGTTTGCATATGTGCCTCCCATTTGTTAAGGGACCAAAAGTAATGGGACAATTGGCTTCTCAGCTGTTCCATGGCCAGGTGTGTGTTATTCCTTCATTATCCCAATTACAATGAGCAGATAAAAGGTCCAGAGTTCATTTCAAGTGTGCTATTTGCATTTGGAATCTGTTGCTGTCAACTGTCAAGATGAGATCCAAAGAGCTGTCACTATCAGTGAAGCAAGCCATCATTAGGCTGAAAAAACAAAACAAACCCATCAGAGAGATAGCAAAAACATTAGGCGTGGCCAAAATAACTGTTTGGAACATTCTTAAAAAGAAGGAACGCACCGGTGAGCTCAGCAACACCAAAAGACCCGGAAGACCACGGAAAACAACTGTGGTGGATGACCGAAGAATTCTTTCCCTGGTGAAGAAAACACCCTTCACAACAGTTGGCCAGATCAAGAACACTCTCCAGGAGGTAGGTGTATGTGTGTCAAAGTCAACAATCAAGAGAAGACTTCACCAGAGTGAATACAGAGGGTTCACCACAAGATGTAAACCATTGGTGAGCCTCAAAAACAGGAAGGCATCTAAAAAAGACTTCACAGTTCTGGAACAACATCCTATGGACAGATGAGACCAAGATCAACTTGTACCAGAGTGATGGGAAGAGAAGAGTATGGAGAAGGAAAGGAACTGCTCATGATCCTAAGCATACCACCTCATCAGTGAAGCATGGTGGTGGTAGTGTCATGGCGTGGGCATGTATGGCTGCCAGTGGAACTGGTTCTCTTGTATTTATTGATGATGTGACTGCTGACAAAAGCAGCAGGATGAATTCTGAAGTGTTTCAGGCAATATTATCTGCTCATATTCAGCCAAATGCTTCAGAACTCACTGGACGGCGCTTCACAGTGCAGATGGACAATGACCCAAAGCATACTGCAAAAGCAACCGAAGAGTTTTTGAAGGGAAAGAAGTGGACTGTTATGCATTGGCCAAGTCAATCACCTGACCTGAATCCAATTGAGCATGCATTTCACTTGCTGAAGACAAAACTGAAGGGAAAATGCCCCAAGAACAAGCAGGAACTGAAGACGGTTGCAGTAGAGGCCTGGCAGAGCATCACCAGGGATGAAACCCAGCGTCTGGTGATGTCTATGCGTTTCAGACTTCAGGCTGTAATTGACTGCAAAGGATTTGCAACCAAGTATTAAAAAGTGAAAGTTTGATTTATGATTATTATTCTGTCCCATTACTTTTGGTCCCTTAACAAGTGGGAGGCACATATGCAAACTGTTGTAATTCCTACACCGTTCACCTGATTTGGATGTAAATACCCTCAAATTAAAGCTGACAGTCTGCAAAAGCACATCTTAAAGCACATCTTGTTCGTTTCATTTGAAATCCATTGTGGTGGTGTATAGAGCCAAAAATGTTAGAATTGTGTCGATGTCCCAATATTTATGGACCTGACTGTGTATATATATATATATATATATATATATGTGTGTGTGTGTGTGTATATATATATATATATATATATATATATATATATATATATATATATATATATATATATATATATATATATATATATATGTGTGTGTGTGTATATATATGTGTGTGTGTGTGTGTATATATATATGTGTGTGTGTGTAATAATAGTGTGTAAAGTAACTTGACATTATCAACAAAACATAATAATGGCAATATATACATGTCAAAGTCAGACATGCCCCTTTGCCAGCTGTGATGCCTGCTTACTGGTTTAAACTTGGCCCAGGTCTTTAAAAGAATTTTGGGTCAGCACACCTTAATACTGTAGCTTCAACAATTGATTGCCAATTCAAAGTCAATGTTTGAATAAACTGACAGCTCGGATGCCCAGATTATGCAGCGCTGTAATAGCTGCTAATGGTGGATATTCTGATGAATCGAAAATTTAAGTTTTTTCTATGTATAAACTGTTTATGTAATAAAATATGTTTTCATAGTTTGTGTTGTCCCTTATCAGTGCAAAATGATCACAAATTAAAAATGATTCATACCAATATTGTCCAAAACCCCACTTTTCTAGAGCGTTTCCAAACTTTTGGTGGGCAGTGTATATATAGTAGGGGTGTAACGATACGCGTATTCGTATTGAACTGTTTCAGTACGAGGCTTTCGGTTCAGTACGCATTACAAACCGAACGATTCGTTGGACTAAGGGTTTATTTTCCAAACGTAATAGGATTAAAGTGTGTGAAATATCAGTGCTCCTGCGCTCAACAACACAGCCCAAGCGACGTAACAGGCAAGGTGCTGTCTGCCCCGCGATAACTTCCCTTTGCTGGGGTGCGTCGAAAGACGATGATCTTGTATCGACGATAGCCAGAGATATTGTCAAAAATATAAATTATTGGCAATCTTAAAAGGATTTGGCATTTCCAATTAATGTAGGCCTGTTACATTCTTATTTTTATTAGGCCTATTATTAGTAAGAAGTTACTTTTATTATTAAATTAAAAGTACAATTAATTTGCCCTGCAATAATTAAAGCATAACTGATGCGCTGCGAGGATAAGATTAGGCTATATTTACTCCTCACTTGAAATGTTTTTAAAAAAGGCCTTTTAAAACCTTTTTTAAAAAAAAGGTCTATTAGGCTATAGGCTACGGCTACCTACAATGAATTATAGTCCTATAATTAAAATATTAACACTGCAGTCATCAATAAAAATCAATTAAATAAAAAGTTTTTATTTCAAGCACCGACTTTCAAAAACAACCTGTTTAACACGAAATACATTTCTTTTCTTTTTTTCAGTATGTACGGGCCACGAGAAATATAAAGGAAATAAATGAAAACAGCTATAGGCTATACCGTTATCAGCATGTGTTAAAGTAGATTCGTCTTTCGTTGTCTCTGAGAGAATAAATGGCATCAGATACCGAAAGCTTCATCATTATTCTGTCATTCCGTTTTTACTTTCACTCTCTTATAGTGAATTGACTGAGATTAAGATGTTCTCCGATATATATAAATATACATTATATATATATATACACGCACACATATACATATATAATGTATATTTATATATATCGGAGAACATCTTAATCTCAGTCAATTCACTATAAGAGAGTGAAAGTAAAAACGGAATGACAGAATAATGATGAAGCTTTATTTTTAGTTATTATTATATAGTTATTTTTTATACATTTGTTACATAACATTTGTATTTAATTGTTTTTAATTATAATTACAGATTTCTTAGATTATTTTTTTATATTATATTATTACTTATATTTATATTATAATAATTACAATAATATAATTTATATATAAATTTCATATGTATTTATAATTTCTATATATATTTAAATATAATATTTATCATATTTAAACTTTAAAAATGAATATATATTTTTAATTATATAATAAATTAATAGATATTATATTATATTTAAATGTATACAAAAATTATAAATACATGTGAAATTTATAAATGATATATTATATTATTGTAATTATTATAATAATTAAACATAATTTTCAGCCAAAGAATCAACATAAATGGCCTTGTTGTTGGATGACAGACTTTGTCTTTAAACTAAACTGCTTTGCTGACATCTATGCAAATAAATCCTTTGCCCTTTTAAAATCAAAGATAAAAAAATCAAGAGTTTTTATGTACTTTAGCTTGCGCTAGCATAAATTATTGCAGGTAGGCTGTTTAAACAGTCAGCAGTGACGTAAATTGCGCGCAACAGGTGACCCAGATGTTTGTTTCTGCTGGAGAATAACACACAGAAACACTGATATGCACAAACGACATGAGGAGACGGGGCAACTTCAGAGACATCACTGCCTGGACTGGATGAGCTACAGGGATAATTAGAGACAGGCTAGCATGTCTAGTTCTGCGTTACCCAATATAGGTGAGACATGAAAGACTAGAGCACTGAAGCTGTCACTGAACTCAACGCCCTCTTGGTGCCTATGGAAGTGCCTTTATGTCACAACGGTTTTGCATTTGCATTGCATTGCAGCTATAATTTGACATTACAGGAAAGAGATTATATGAAACAATGTTACAGGGTGGAATATTGCATCTATTTGGGCAAAATAAATAAGAATATTTCACCCAAAAACAGAAAATTAACATCACATTGCACCCATAAGACTTACTCTCTTCTGTGGAACATAAAAGCATTCACACAAAAAGCTATCATATAGTTTTATAAAAGATATTCACAGATGAAAGAAAGGCAAACAGGTTAGGAACAACATGAACATAACTAGATCATAACAAAATGCTAATTTATGGGTGAACTGTTCCAGTCAATTTTACACATACAGTGCACATTCATGTTAATCTGAGGGACAAAATGAAATACCCAGGTGCAGGTTGAAATGGGCTCCCGTGGTTTGGATCCGTTAAGGTGGACAACACAACATGGGCCTCCAGCGTCATGTCTTTTACCGTGAAGGATACGGGCCTGAAATCAAATGATAGCATGAGCTGGTTATGTATAGTACGGTTACTGTACGATTTTATGCTGAATGCATGTGGGTGTAGAATCAAAACATTTAAAAGACTTACTGTCCAGCCACACCAAACTGACTAGACACTGGTAGACCATAAGACTCAGCAAAGGACAGCAGCCCCTAAAAGCAATTAATTAATTATAAATTAATAATACTTTATAATAATTATAATTAATATAATAATAATAAAACATTAATAAATAAATAAATACTGTAAATAATAAATAAATTATTATTTTCATTATATATACATATATTTAATGCTTTATTATTTACAATGTTATTACAATCAACACTGATTCATGATTAAGTAAATGATAAATATATGGTATGTATATATAATAAATGATCAAATAAATTTGTAAATTATATAATTATTATATAATTAATAAGTTATACATATATTTTGAATTTATTATTAATTATTAAAATTACATAACATGTAAGCATTTTAAATATAGAGAGAGATGACTGATAGATAGATAAATTACACAAATTAAAGTTATGTTTAGAATATTAATTATTATCTATCAATCAATCAATCAATCTATATATGCTAGATAGACAGATATACACAATTTATAATTTATTATTAATTACTAAAATAATATTTTAAAGGTTTTTTTTCAGCATTAAAATTAAGAATTAAGACCTGTCAAAACAGATTCCAACAGCATTTTATAAACAAGGGACACACTGATCCGTACAGATGTATTTGACCCCGTTTAAGACTGCATGAGGAGAAGGTCAGTCATGTGTGTCCAGACCACAGCGTGCTGTCCAGTGCTGTAACTCATTGTGACAGGCTAACTGGTTCGATTCCAAGCATCTGTCCCACTGCATCAATGACTGACATAAATACACTGTGGCCTGCCAAGAAGCTACACCACTGACACACAGCCAAAGCCTGTACGTGAAAAGGGTCGGTACTGTCGGGGCATAATCCACTGCCACTAGATCAGGGTCAAAGGTTGAGCGCGAGGATACAAAACAAGATGGTGTTTATAATTTATCTTGGATGCGTTACAATTTCAAATTCACGGAAGCAAACACGATTGCTGTTTTGTGGGGTTTTTTGTATTTTTGCATGTTTTTGCATAATCCAACTGTTTAATTAATGCATTTTTTGAGAAATGCAATGTTTCCTATGAATGCAGAATGATTAACAAAATAAATAAAATACCACACCTGGGTGTGAGTTAAAAGAACATTGCAGTCTGTTCAGTTCACATGCATAACACACTTTCTCTGAACTCGTTTGGGTGAATATGATAGGCACAACAACTACTGGACATCCCAGGACAGAAATAAGTGGCAATAAAAATGAATATGGCAGATCTTCATGCACTCACCAAAACACACTCGCATGGGAACACAAACAAATTAAGCATATATCCTGTGTATTTAAAAAAAAAATGCCGTGCTGAACGCTCACCCTCAGTTCCTTGAGGCAGAAGGTCACAGCTGAATCCTCTCCAACCTGAAAATAGTCAAACTCATCTGGGTGCAGCATCAGCTCGGTGTTCATGCCTTTGATACAGTCTGATAACAAACAAACAAGATCTAATTAATGTAAGATCACAATGTTGAGCACCTGAGTATACAGGAGCTCTGGTATAGTCTAAATGCATGTAGGTTAAATGCAGTCCTGAACATTTTTTCAGTGAATTGCATGCCCAGTTAAACTTTCAAAAAATGTATTGAATTATTAGGCATTATTTAATGAGAAACACAATAGTATGCTACCACATGACCTCGTCATACTGTACATTTATTTTAGTGATTTTAAATTAAGGTGATTTTAAATTAGGTCATTTTAAAAATACAATATTGTAATTTTAATTGAATTATAATTTGAAAGTAAATATAAAACATTTATTGTAATATTACAGCAATATTAAAATGAGTTAAGAAAGAGTTATTAAACAAAGAGATATTCATTTAATCACAAAATTTATGACACTGGAGATGGAAGGTAGCTATTAAAATTATGTGTGCGCATCAAATATTTGTTTTCATACTCATGATATTCATGGTATATACTACAACAATAGTTAGAGTACTACATGCTAGTGAACTACTATAAAGACAGCAAAAGTTTCCTTACTATTTTCTTCCTCACAAAAGGTCTTCAAGGTTACTTTAAAAGAGGAAATGGAAAGAGTGACCTCTTCTTGTGAAACCGGGAAATGCACCACAATGTCACCTAAAAGTCTGAAACGGAAAAAAAAATTCTTAAAGTTGGACTAAAAATTTGACTATTCGACTAAAAATGAAAGGTCTCATTAAGATTAATTAATGCATTAACTAACAATGAAAAAAATATGTTACAATATTTATTTGTTACCATTAGTTGATAAAAATATAACTGTTCATTGTTTGTTCATATTAGATCAGGTCCTTTAAATAATATTAACAGATACAACATTTTAATAATGGTTTAAAATGTTGAAATTAAAATTTCCCATGATTAATGCATTCTTTAGAACTATTTTTCAACTAATAACTAATGTTAATAAATGGAACGAATGAGTTTAGAAACTAAAAGATTGTGTCTTAAAACCTAGCATACCTAGACAGCATAAGTATGTGCATCAAAAAGACTTGGATGCTCTAGAGTCTAGACTATGATGCCCAAAAATGATGTCTAATACAGCAGGTTTTGAGACACAGCCAATGACTATGATATGTAAACAAAAAATAAATAGATAAACAATTCCACAAAGAGTTTCAGAAAAAGTAATGCTGAATTATATGTGCACTTACTTGGACTGGGCCATTAGGACATTTGGACAGAGGTGAGCTGGGAACACAGCCTGCAAAGCTTCGCATTCCTGATACCCCAAATTATAGGTCTTTGTTATTCCTAAAACATGTAAGTGCCACCATCTTGATTAGAACAAATGTGATAAGTTGTGATGAATTATGCAATATGGAAATGATTTGTAGCATCTCATCGTCACCGAAGAGAGTCCAGTGATGTGTGCTGTCACCCTGTGATTACATCCGCCAACACCAATCTGTTCCTCCCTCTGTCAATGCACTACCAGATTCAGTACATACTTCACATGCAAATGAACTAACCGTGTCTGCAGTGAAACTGAAATATCACCCTGCTGTTTGGGATGTTGATGGATATCTCACATTTGTCCACACTGCGCTCTCTCCACGACGCACAGCGGAACAGGGGAAGCACGCACTGAAAATTATTAAAAAGCACAGGATAATTAGTAAATGCTGTATTATGAATGAATAATACTGATGGATATGAGTTAAGGCACTGGGTATTAATATTACTGGTTCAGTAATAATAATCTATTTTTGATGTCTCGTTTTCCAGTGCAAATGTCTAAATATTCATAAATCGGGATGCATTTACTTGAGAAGCAAAATGACATACGTTAAGATCCCTTTCTGAGAAATGGATCAAAATGAAGTTATTATAAACCAAAGAAAAATATCTGCTAACAGGTTCAGAAAAATCTAATTAATTTAAAGCAACTTATTTACACGCCATGTTGTCAGATTTTTGTTTTACGTAGAAACTCAATTCATTTTGTTAAATTTCTCACAAAACAAGACTTTATATGTACTTTAAATGTATCTTCATTTAAGGCTGTTTGGGTGTTTATATTGGAAAACAAGACAAAAACATTCATTTTATGGCAGTGCATGCAACATTTAATGCTTTAAAGACTTTCTGCTCTGATTTAAGACCTTTTTAATTTGTGGAAGACTGAATTAGGACTTGGTTCTGAATGCTTAGTACCTTCATGTTTATCTTGCATTTCACTGCTTCACAGTCTTTCTGAATGTCTGGATCAGGAACATATTGCTGGAAGAACAGAGGAGTGAAGCAGAAACAGGCATACGCCGATTGAGAGGAGTTTACTGTCCTTACAGCCAACTACAGATGAGAGAGACAGAGAAACAGAATTAGAAATGAGAGACTAATAAGATAACGTTAGTTCACGAATATCATTAACTAACGTTAGTGTTAACAAATGGAGCCTTATTGTTAAGTGCTAGACAAAAATTTAAGACTGAACACTAAAAGATTGTGCCTTAAAACCTAGTGAGCTGCCTACCTTACCTAGATGATGAGGCCCAAAAATGCTGTCATTTAATCAAAGGCAGCTCATTATATTTTAAGACACAACCAATGACTATTTATCATCGAAAATATAATCATATACATATCAGACCTAACGTTACCCCTTTCTCCAGTGGATCCAACCATATTTCATCACCAATTCTTGACAGAGCATAAACTGCTTTTCCAAAGACTACAGAGATATTAACAAAACAAAGAAAAATTAACTGAAGGCGATCAGATTTATTTAGAAAACATTGAATAAAATTGTGTCCTACCTTTAATTCCATTGCCTTCAATGACACACTTCATTTTATTTTCAATATTTGGCAAAAACTCTAAGAGGAAACGTTTGAGAAAAGTGAATTTAGAGTAAAAACCACGAAACAGCTTTATTTATTTATTTACCTCAGCGCTAAAGAGCGGGAACGAAGCGAGTGCGCGCCATCTAGTGTCCGTCTAACAGAATAAGCGCGCGCTCCTTTTCTCACTAGTGTTTGTCAAAGTTTATGTTTTTATTGGGTTTACAAGAATAGAATAGAATAGAAATCACGGTGTATGACATTTAACGTATTCCTGACACCGTTAAACAGGGTGATAAAATACTAATAATAAATACTAACCTTTCCACAAGTTAAAATAAATTACACCATAAATACTATATAGAATTGAAAGTAGTGGAAGTGTGCAGAAATATTCACCGATACATACAGATTATTTATTTATTTGCGTATTTATTTATTTATTGTTTTTGCAGGTTTGGTCCTCCATATAACAGATAGTACGCTAAGGTCCATTAATAAGCATTTGCAAAATTTAATTTCAGAAGAATATTCATGTCAAAAATAGTACATATACGCATCTGTCGATAAATAAAAAAAAAAAAATAAGTTATTTATTAATTTGTCTTAGTGAGTTGTGCAAAAATTAATTATAGGAACTGAATATATTGAGAGCAGCGGGCGACCGGAACGATTAAGGTGTAACACTCGCATGGTGTTTGTAGATGTAAATATGAAAATCTCAGCTGCTAAAAGTTTATCATAGAGACATTTACACCTAGAAAAATAGAAAATGTGTTCATATGGAAGTCGATCGATCCTCATTTAGTTTGACTATGTATTTCGAGCAGTCCGACTGTAAATTATCGTATTTACTGGAAAGAGGATTTTGCTATAATGGCTTGTAATGATGACTGGCAGGTAGCAGGATGCCGTAAAGGAGCTGCTAGAAGAGGAAAACAAGCTTCAAACCCCAAACTAGACTCACACCAGGTGTCTGACTGCAAACCGGACAAGCAGAAGATAATAAACGCCATGTGAGAGCTCATCTGACTGCTGCTATCACACGATACACGAGTGTCTGGGTCAAGCACACGATGAACATTAGAACATGCTATTCTTTTAAATACCCTGGAGTCTTGTGTTAATATAAAGTGCATGAATTAAGTTCATTAAGAATGTCCTTTACCTTAACAGGAATGAACTGAGAGGAGAAAACTTCTGGATGGAATGGAAAGGTAAAGTTGAATTACAGCTGTAATGATCTATGAATGTGAAAATACCATTTGTAATGAGCACATTCCCATCTCCACCCTCAGAGCATCTTCTTTCCAGTGCCTCTGGTTCCTCAGAGAGGAAAGGAGATGTTTCTCTTCAGCACTGTGTGTGTTACGGTTTGGGTCACTTTGCTTCTTGTGTATCTGCCCGGTACCAGCTTGCAATGTTGTTACTGCTTCTAGAGACACTGCAGGTATGAAGATTTCATTAAAGATTTATATGAAATGATTTGTCAATTCAATATATGAATATTCTTCCCCCTCAGATTCCAGTGGGCAGCTGTTCTGTGTATGACCCTGTGTTTTCTGAGTCAGAGCACGCCGCCCTCAAAGAGCTGGGCTTCACCGTGTTGACTGAAAATGAGGTGCACAGATCTACTGACTTAAAGACATTTGTTCTGCTGTCCGTTTTTAACCATCATTTTCTTAACAGGAGGGAAAGCGAGCAGTTTATCAACCCACCCTGTTTTACCTGATGCATTGTGGGAAGGCTCTGTATAACAACCTGCTGTGGAGAAACTGGACACCTCAGATGTTGCCAAAAATAATTATCATTGGCAACAGTTTTCATGGCATTCAGCAGAGGTGGGCTTCTGGCATTATATAACATAACTAATTAGTTAATAAAAAATAAAGAGATCTTTAAAAGTGACAAAACACAAATTGCTTAAACTTTTAAGATCGTGGTTAGTGCACCGACGACCCTCAGGAATACACTTTTCTAACTTCAATAGCATTTGAGCAGAATGGCTTACAGTCATAAAAAACAACCGTAAACTGTTCATCTAGGTTTCAACTATAATGCACACCTTTTACATTTTTGATATTTATTCAAATGTACTGTAAATCATATGTAAATGTTATAATTTAGTGTTTATTTTAATAAATATCAAATGTACAAGGTGTGCATTATAGTTGAAACCTAGATGTACAGTTTACAGTTGTTTTTATGACCAAGTCATTCTGCTCAAATGCTACTGAGTTTTAAATGTGTTTCAGCCCATTAGGTAATGAAAAATTGCATTTTTTACATGATTTACGGTAGATTTTATACCACACGTGTATACCAATATCGCATGTAACTTTAGAGATGGTCCCTAAATATGCGAATGTCCAAAGTCAAGCCAACTTTATGCCGCTGAAAAAGCAAAATCATGTGTACGATTAACCAACTTTGAGTCTTATTCATAAAGACGGTTTAATTTTTTCTCTTAGGATGCTTCAGAGAGAGTTTGAGAGAGACTACAGCTTCCTTTCAAATGTATCCTTGACTCAGTACATGCATGTTTATAAACAATTAACAAATGCAGAGAAAACAGCTGATATGACGTATAAAATCCTCACCAAAAAGTGGTATTATGCAGTTACATTGCCATGTAAAGAATTTTATTTTCTTGAATATGTTGTTCGAGAATATTAACGTCACTAAAGTTGACCACATGGGTGTCATATTGTAAATGAGAGAGCTTTAGATTGTCACATTTACATTTTTCCTCCACAAAGACTTACAGGCCTTGACTAAGTGTTGCTTAGGTGGTAAGTGTGTGTGACGAGACGTCTCTTCCCTGCTCATCACGATTCCTGGATGTGTTCAATGACACAGCGCTCATTCAGTTCCCTCTGGAAAATCTGAATAAACTCCCAGAATGCATGTGGACTGAGCCTTCAGAGCCACTGTATCAACACTGCCCAGATCTCGAGATCATCCAGAAAGAGAAAGGGAGCTGAAAACATTACTGCTTTAAAAATGCTACATTATTATTGGTTATATTTGGCTAGTTTATTTCCAGTTTCTTGTTGTACATGTTTTTTTATTCTGATAATGCTAATAAAAATATTCTTTTTAATAGAAGTCTTGTTTTCTTGGGACTTAAAGGTGAAGCGTTTCTTTTTTGTACAACTGGTGTCAACATACAGAGTTAGAGAAAGTATGGAAGCCCATTTCTGCCACAGGATTAAAAAAAGAAGAAAAAGAGCCAAAATTGTGAGCTAAAAAAAAAAAAAAAAAAAAGTTATATGCAAGTTATATTTTTTAATCTAAAACAAATCTATACACTTTATTGGACGCCAAGAAAACAAATTCTATACATTTTCCCCTGTGGTGAAAACAAGCTTCCATTAAAAAAAAAAAAAAAAGTGGTCAAAGTACAAAATGAAGAAAGTTGCATGACTGATTTTCACTCAAAGATATTAAACTTTATTTCAAACATTCTAATGACTTAAAAACTTTGTCTTCAAGATACTGTAATTGTTTGGCTTCATCTCTCCACACTTCTCTCTCGTGTTATTAGACAAGACACTGAATTGAGATGGTTGTACAGTCATGCGTCAAACACTGGATCAATCCCATCATACTGCATCTCACTCACTCGGTCTCAACCTGCTTCTCAGAATCACATGACTCTTCCTTCACAACACACTCTTTTCCATTCACCACTGCTGATTCTGACTGTGCTTCATTTACTGATGTCATATTGCTTGATTTTGATTGGCTCTCAGTGGAGACACCGTTAGTGATGTTTGACTCTTGTTCTTCCTCCTCACTTTTGTTTTTTGTGGCACAATCTCCATTATGCAGATGGGACTCGATCTGGCCGTTCATTTTAGAGTGGTCTGGTTTCTCAGAAGAGTCAGTTACCGATGACTGACTTCCTGTCTGTTCTCCATTCGCTGTGGGCTCCTCAGTGCCCTCTCCATTATTGGTCTGCAGCTCTGAAGCTTTGCTCTCATTGGTCGAATCAGAGTTCTCCAGTTTAGCCTTTTCTGCCTCTTCTGCTGCTTTCCTCTCTTTCAGCTTCTCTTTGAACTCCATCATTCTTGTGCTTAAGCAACAATAAAAAGTGATTTATTTAGCTTTTACCATAAATTAAAAATGCACCATATACAGAATCAGAACATGAAGATTCTGCAGAAACTGAATCCAAATTCACAAAATTTTACCCCTCCCCAGTGGGTGGCGTTTTTTGCCATTGTTGTTGATTTATTTTTTATTTTGCTTTATGACCTTCTTTAAAATGTAATCAAGTAATAATAATAGTAACTCCCACTAACAAGCAAAGATTTTTTTTTTTTTTTAAATGCACATGATTTTTATGAAAATACATTTTCCGTTCCAAATTGTGATTACTGTAATGCAGAAATGAATATTAAATATCATGGTACAGGGTATCCGCGGGGTTTTAAAAAGTATTAAAAAGTGATAAATCAAAATTGACAAATTTAAGGCCATTAAAAGTATTAAATGTGGTCTCAAAGGTATTATTTTTTCCAAATTAGGTATTATTTTTTTCAGACTATCAGGTGTCCTATTCTGATTGAAATTCTATCTGCGTTCGCGTTAGTTCGTTTAAATATGGGCTTTAGCATATCTGGGGACATGATCAAAGATCTTTCGTCTCAACTTATGTTTGATGCTGACGTCATATTCAGTGGTCGTTCGGCAACATCTCAGAACACAGAAGTTGGCTGGGCCATTCGTGTTGATGTTTGATGAGTGCCTCAATCAGGCGTCAAAGAAAAAACAGCTTGACATCCATGTTCGATACTGGGAGGATGACCGTGTCCAATCCAGATACTTTGGATCTTTGGTTTTTGGGACATGGAAGGGCAGAAGATTTGTTGCATCACATAAAGGTAAGTTCTTTTTTATATAGCCCTACTTACGCGGTATCCTGTGATCACTCATTTGAAGAGTTATTTATTCTCAAAGATTTTGTATATTATAGGATGATGTTGGCTAATTTACTGTTGTAATTTACTGTTAGATCACACACACAAGGACTATGAATCGGCATCAAACGAACAATAACTGGAATTTAAAACTCTTGTAGAAACAAATGATAAATAAACTGTTGGACAGATATACACTAGGATTTGTGCGCTCGACATTTCTTCGCTTTGTGCCGTGAACTTTTAAATGCGCACTTGCTGTGACTCCGTGTTGCTTTGAGCACATCATTCTGCACCCGCGATGCGCATACGCGCTTTGTGCGCTCTGTTTTGAAGCGTTTCATATTATCATGGTTTTGCGCACTGAAAGATTATTAAAAGCCTATATTTTTTATACTTAACCTGCTCAATACATTTAAAATAAGCATAATTTAATTGTGTGTTATTTCTGTGTAGTGTAGTGAAGGCTATATAAATATATACACTTCTGAATCCTTGACATTCATATATAAATATAAAATTGTGAAATGTATGATTGCCTGATTGAATTTTATAAGAGTACTAATAGTAATATTATTTGTTTTTATTAACATGTTTAGATTAATAAAATGACTGCAGATTTTTTCAAGAATTACTTTTTGCTGCTGATTTATACACTCACTAAGTTAAATAAAAATACATAATACATTTATGTAATTTTTAAAGGTGTTAACTGCAAAATTCTTTTTTTTTTCTGGCAATTGCAAGAACTTTCAACCCCTTCTTGACAAAGTTCCAAACTGATGAGCCATTGTGGCCCTTCTTGGCAAAAGATTTGACTGAGCTGCTGATGGTAATGATCATTAAATATTTTATAAAATTGATTGCATTTGGTGAATCTGTGTAAATTGTTGGATTACTAACTGCTTGTTTTGTAATTTTAAGAGTTTACTGAGGTGGTTCGTTCAACGAGAGCTCACCCAGGACCTCACACCCCTGCAGCTGATCAAAATAGATCTAACAGATGAAAAGAACTTGGTCTCCCCAAAGAGTGTAGACATAGGCCTGGGAGCAGAATCTGCTATCAAGGTCATTTTCTTACCCCCCCCCCCCCCCCCCCTCCCTAGAGATGCACATGTGTTTTGGGTTGCCTGCACAAAGAACCAGGATGTATGTTGTAAAATTAACTTCTGTCATTTAGTAGTACTACTACTGCTGTCTGCTACTACTATGTTTAGGCTGCTACTACAACTACTACTACTCAAATTAATAGTAATAAGAACATGAAAAAGAAATAGGGATAAATAAGTAAAACAAATTATTTTCCAAAGCATTTGCAGTGAACATTCACTAATGTTCCTCATTTGTTAGGAACTTCAGAGCAAACCAGGATTCAAGGTTGGTGAGCTTTCTGTGCTCACCTTCAGGCGAGAATGTTTACAGGGCCTGGTTAAGGTTGTTGTGAAGCTACAGGAGAAAAGCCCCCTTAAATTCAAAGTGGTCAGGCAGATTGCATGCTTGGACCCTTCAAGAATGCACAGAGATCCCGATTGGTGCATCAGACAGATGAAGGGAATAGTGCAAACATTCCTCCAGGGCAAACATTTGGCAGGTGGCATCCCAGCTGGTCAGAAGATATTGTATAGGGACAGTCAAAGTGCATAGGTTATTCAGATTGATTAAAGCCTTGTGTGAGAAGTGTGTGTTAGCAAGATGGTTTTCTGCATTCTCCTCTCAACAGTCAGGAAGTGTCAATGCTTTATCAAATTAATAAGTTCAGAAGAAGCCTTACACATTCCTAGCTCTACTTAGATGTTATAACATGATGTTATGATGTATGTATTGCCAAATGGTCTGATAGGCCAACTGGGACTACTAAATTTAAATGACCTATTAATTAACTTAATTTCTTTGTCTATGTTGTAGGTGATGTAATCATTCAGCAGTTTACATCATTGCTGTCTCTTGAGGGCAGAGGTGAACAATTCCGTTCTTTCCAGCCTTTCAAGCAACGTGTGGATGTGTTTCTACACTTGACCCTCAGCCCATCCTACATGGACCTGTTGAGATTCTGCCAGAGCGTTTTACTTCTTTCACATGGACAAGCCACTGTGGAGAGGGGCTTCTCCATTAACAAGGAGGTGGAAACCTGTAACCTTCTAGGTGAATCCTTGGAGGCACTGAGGTTAATCTGTGACAATGTCAGTAGCTGTGGTGGTGTCCTCAAGGTGCCTTTAACCAAGGACCTGCTGGCTTCTGTGGCCTCAGCAAGGTCCCAGTACAGGCTCTACCTGGAGCAAGAGCGTAAAAAGAGGGAGAGCGATGCTCAAATACAGAAAAGGAAGGCCGCAGAGGACGAACTACAGGAGCTCAAGCAGCAACGCAGAGTCCTGGACGAAGTCTGTGCCATCCTTGAAAATGATGCCAACAAATTGGCCGAAGAGGCAGAGGGGAAAGCTGGGTCAAAAATGGCCCAGCTAATCACCAAATCAAACACACTTAGAAGGAGACACAAGGAGAAGAAAAAGGAACTGGTCAAAATGGACAAAACTATTGAGGAATAGGCCATGGAATTAAGGCACTTGCCATAGGATTTTATGCCCACAAGTTCATATTAGGCCTATAGCACAAGTGCAAACAATAGTTCATGTAGTGGATGCCAGTTTGTGAATCAGCAACAGTTCATACAAGATGCCAGTTTGTGAATCAGCAACTTGCAGTGAATGCCAGCCAGTGTGCTGGAACTATCCATTCTCTCCATTGCACATTTTATGTAGTTTGTTTTATTTTTATTTACTAAGTGAAATAAATATGTGCAATATGTTGTCAACATCAGTCTCTAAATATATTCTTTTTTGTATGTTATATATGTCAAAATCCCCAAATAATAGAAAGGTTGCTGATTAACACTTGCAATTCAGTGTCGTGATGGTTTTAAAAAAAAATTCTGAAGGTAGTAAAAAAGGTATTAAAAAGTAGTAAATTTAACTTAAGGATTGCTGTATATACCCTGGGGTAGTATTTGTTGTCTTTAAATTAAGCTCATTTAAATATTAAAAACTGCATTTATGAGAATTAAAAAAACAAGTGATGAGAAATAAGTGTGATATAGCATTTGCCATTTAAAAAAAAAAAAAAAAAACGACAATACTTTATAAACACAGGTAAAATGTTATATTTTTAATTTTTTTATGTTTTATAGTAAGTAGGTGTATGTGTAATGTATAAAAAAAACTAAATTCAACTGAACTGAAGTTCTTAAATGTTCTAAAAACTGTGTGTGTGTGTGTGTGTGTGTGTGTGTGTGTGTGTGAGAGAGAGAGTGCGCATGTTGACATGTTTCTGATTCTCACAGTGGTAAAATCCTGAAAGTCTCTTACCTGTATGAAGTCTTCAGTATGCCATTGACCAGAGCGAGCTGCTCCAGCATGGTTTCCTGAGAGGGAGCCAAACCCTGAAAAACAGCTCATGTTCAACAAAAACCTGCAAGTCTTCACATGTCAGCTCTATCAGACAGCAGTTTCAAGCTGTGCTTACCTCAGGTGGTGTATCACAAAGCTCCGCACCTCCCTGACGAATTGACCGTTCTACACGCACGGCCTGCTGGGTAATGTTCGTCAGGAAGTCAGCGCTGCATTTGGTTTGAGGATGATCTTCTCCCCACTGTTGCACCACATAAACATTTTTAGAGCGTGATCATTTATTCAAAGCAAAAATTCAACACACTAAATCTGACCTTGCTCTGGAAGATGCTGTGAGCTTCCTTTTCATGATTTACACCGCCTCTGTAGTCTCCAACCACACACAGTCTCTGAGCCAGCAGATGGTGCCTGCCAAACAATCAAAAATGACCTCAAGCAACTTTAAACGCACAGGTAGGATAATTATTCGTTTAAATGAGTTTGATTACTATGGCTCTGATCCAAACCCTAATGAGCTGCCTTGGTGTCGCAATCATCTTTAAGGCAACCAAAACTCAATTACACAAACTCCCTTAATGAGCAGCAACTATTTTATTTTTGCTTTAAATTTTAAATTATGCATTTGCAGACTTTTTTTTTTTTTTTCATTGTACATAATTGGGTGGTTTTGTTAATTAGAGTAATAACGTTCCAGAATTTTAACTTGTGGCAAATACAAGATTAGAATCTAGGAGAAATAAAATTAGAACAAAAATCAAAAAGTTCTGGATGCATTACGGCTTTAGAATTAAATGCCATGAAAATAATGTCACAAACAAACTAACAAATATATGGGCTACAAAGAATATAAAAATACAGCACTAAAAAGACTAGTTCCAATTAGATGGCAATCTTTTCTAACAATACTCTCCCAAAACTTGTGGCAAATAAAGTTCTGTGCATTTGTTATTCCATGAAAAAAAAAAAAAAAAGCATTTGTAGTATTAATTGAGCAATTTATATAACCGTTTTCTTGTACGCGATTAAAATCCTAAAAATAAATGTCAAATATTTCATTAAAAGGCAATTTCTAATTAGAATGCACTATTTTCTATCAGTCTTTTCAGTATTATATATGAATTTTTAAAACTGACAATTATTTCCAATGTTTTTGCATTATGGGACCGTCTTACACGTTAAGGATATGTGATCCTGACATTTATTTGAACTAATATTGGTTTTCAAATGGAAGTTGAGTGCGCATCTATTATGCTTAAAAGTGGTCTATATAAGAAGCTCACTAGGGTTTGGAGCGGAGCCATAGTGCTTGCAGTATCGGAGCAGGTTCTTTAATGATTACTATACATCTCCCTCCATTTTAAAGCATCTGGTCTTACATCAGAGCTGTCGTCAGGTCCATGTCTCCTCTGAAGGAGCTGTTGAGTTTCAGTGCGCTCTGTAGATACTGTAATGACTGCTCTCCCTGAAGAACCAATCCCAGAGAAGCCTGATGGAGAAGAGAAAGAAACCTTATTCAAACTAATATTTCTATTTGGGATCAGTCATAGCTTGATGATGCATGACAAGGTTTACATCAATGACTGCAGTGTAAGGATGATCTGCTCCATGAACAGTCAACAGAAGAACTTTGGCACGATACAGGCAGCGCTGAGCCAGAGCGGTTTCGCCTCCAGCCAACAGATACACTGCCAACAACACCTGGAACAAAAGAAACAAGTGCATCAGATAATGATGATCTGTGCACTTTAAAAAAGTAGGTCTGTTTGGTTTCGTGGGAGCGTGACTCACGTATTGCTGAATGGTGTTGGGATGATCGAAACCCAGAACCCTTTCGCTGATGACCACAACCCTCAGCTGCACGCTACGAGCCTACAGGAGACGAGAGAGACATTGTTCGTGTTTTATCCGCTCATTCTTAGAACTTTAGCTATTATTCTATAAATGTTCAACAAACGTTCTTCCAGTAATGTTACTAGAATGTTTGTTCAAAATTATTTGGTCTTTAAAAACATTAGGACTAATTTGATGCATGCTTTTTGGAATGTTTTTCTAAAACATTTTAGTTGGACATTGATTCAATGCTTTAAACGTTACTACTAACTGCTCATTTCAGAATGTTTGAATGAGAACATTCAGAACTAACGGTCCCATACTCTTAATTTTCTTTAACATTCAGAAAAAAAAAAAAAAAAAAAAAAAAAAGTTTAAACATTTTGAAAATAGTTCTCTAGAGGAGCATTTTGCTCAAATGCATTATATATTAATTGCGTTTCGATTTAACCCGTTGCCCACATTATTTAATGCATGTTTGAATAAAAACCAATTCTTATTTTATTTTTTGTTTACATTAAATCAATACAAATTTTTTTATTTAATTGTTTATTAAATAAATTTGATTACTACTACAGTTTCAGTTTTTGGCTAAATTCTTTCGGCATTTCAGTATAAAAAACAAACAAAAAAAAACAGCATCAAATTGCATCTTAAAAAGGGGTTGAATAAAATAAGTTTAGAAATAAACTTTATATAAAATATATAGTTTATCCATAATTTCTATGATTATAAAAAAAATTAAAATAAAAACTTCATTGATTAACTCTAAAGCTTACTTGAATGCGAGCTGGCTGTGCCATAATTTGACCTAAATGGTCCTATTATACAACAAGCTTTCTTTTAAGCCAATGGGCAGCAAGATACACCCTAGACAGTGCACACAAACCCACCTCAGCAGGACGACCCTGTACATAGGCCACTTTTGCCAACTGACTAAGACAATGGCAAGCTTCAGGGTGAAGGTCATCACACACACGACCGAAGAGGTACGTCGCTTCTTTCAGCTGCTCGTACGCCTGCTCCAGTAACCCTACAGAGAGAAGAGGGTCAGGCGAGGCTGTTCACACGTGACTGTTACAGCACACTGGGCCGTGAATACCTTTCTGAAGACTGTTCTGAGCCGCCTTGAACAGCCGTGTGGCGTCGGTGGTTGTGGTGGTTATGTGCTTGACGACGGGCAGGATGTTGAGCACGTCATCAGGAGAGATTGGCGCTTTGTTACGGTTGTCAAGAATGTATTCTCTGAGACGGAGCTGTGGGACATTCATAAACAGACAGAGTTTCTCTATGACACTTTTGATCAATTTAATAAGTCTCTTAAAGAAAAGAATGGATTCCTTAAATTGAAGCTAGTTTTAGTCTATTTTAACCTGCTATCCTAGCATACACTAAGCAGATTTATCGCATGCAGAAAGAGTAATATTGTAGTCTTTCAACTTTAGCCATTGTTTGGTTCAACACAATACCTGAATGCCAGTCTTCAAGCACATCTCTCTCAACAAGGATATCTTCTGGAGTCTGTACTGCTCTACTAGATGGTCCACATTTGACCTGTAAAAAAAAAAAAAAAGATAACTTTATGAAGACAGAACTACAGGGCATACGAGACACATGTAAGCGTTTAAACCTTTGGGAGTGGATGATCTTCACTCACCCTAGTCCTTCTTTAAGTCTATATGTTTCTTGAGCATCTTGACAGATCAGACTCCACAGTTCATTCCCACTGAGTGCGGTCCATGCAGAGCTGTCTGCAGCCCCGCCCCCTCCACGGCCACGCCTCCTGGAGCGCTTCTTAGACTCCTCCCCATTTGATGCAGAACTGAAGTTGGGAACCAATAAGCAGCAGAGGAAATGACTCGCTGCTGCAGACAGGTTAGAGTTTTCCACTCCCTGAGCAACACAAAAGACAATTTTAGATTTTTGAATGAACAACTAAAAATAACATCTTAACAGATTGACTGTTGAAAAAAAAAATACCTGAATGTAGCCACTGAAGAACCGCTGTGCACATCGCACAACAATCTCTGCAAACGCCAACCTCTGAGAGAGACGGTAAGATATGATTAAGACGCTTCTCAAACGTCAAATCTCCCACAATATAATGGATTTAAAAGCATTTACCGTGATGTGTCTCAGTTGATGTTTGAGATCTGATTGGTTGATGGACAAGATCAGGTGACCTAGATAGCGGAGGTTTATGCCTTTCTGATGGAGGGCTTGTCGTAAAGAAGCACCATCCATGGGTATGTCAGTGCCGTGAATGCAGTCGTTCATCTGAAAGTAAACATTTAATCGATATACAGTTTAAAAAAAAAAAAAAAAAAAAAAAAAAAAAAAAAAAAAAAGAGAAATTACTATTTTAGATAAAGGTTTAATTAATATATTGTAAAATGTAATTTATTCTGTGATCAAAGTTGAATTTTCAGCATCAATACTTCTAGGGTCACATGATCCTTCAGAAATCAATTCTAATATGCTGATTTGGTACTCAAGAAGCATTTCTGATTATTGTCTGATTGTTAAAAAGTGCAGTGCTGCTTCATATTTTTTTGGAAACTGCGATGCATTTTATTTTACAGGAATCTTTGCTGAACAGAAAGTTCAAATGTATAGCATTTATATGAAAATTTTTGTAGCAAATGTCTATTCTATCACTTCTGATCAATTCAATGCGTCTTTGCAGAATAAAGGTTTTTTTTTTTGGACAAACGGAAGTGTATAAAAACAAAATACACTCACAAATTCTGGTATCCGGTCGTTTATGATAAACGATGCTGCTTCCTTCAATAATCCCTTCTGTAGCTCCACGGCATCACTGTCTGAGCTGGGAAACTCCACACCTACTCAGAGACAGAAAACAATATTTAAGGTATAAAACAAAACCACTAATTATGGAAATCCTTATGTTTAGCAGTAAAGAAGATAAACATGATTTCGGCTGAAGACTGATATGATTATATTAGTTCTGCTCCGAAATCTACATAGACAGCATCTTAAGGCTTAAGATGATGATGTTGGCTTTTAAGAAAGGTTTCAGCCTAAATCTAAGGCAGCATTTTATGTATCCTACACAGAAAAGTCATGTATGACACAGTGAAATAACTTCCATTCAAGATGTTGAACATTAATTATAAATATTTAATTCAATACTGAAAGTATTATAAAATAATTCAGTTCCATTATTTTCAACTCAATATTAAATGCATTTCTTCTCATAAGCATAGCAACATGTCAAATCTCCCATTTCTTCATATGACTGGTTTTATGGTCCGTGGTCACATAAGGGTAAATTTTTTTTAATTGAGATGTACACATCATCTGAAAGCTGAATAAATAAGCTTTCAGTTGATGCATGGTTTGTTAGGATAGGACAATATTTGACCGAGATTATTTGAACATTTGGAATCTGAGGGTGCACAAAAAAAAAAAAAAAAAAAAAAAATCCTAAATAGAGAAAAATCACCTTTAGAGTTGTCCGAATTAAGTTCTTAGCTATGCATATTACTGATCAACAATTACGTTTTGATATATTTACAGAAAGAAATTTACAAAATCTCTTCATGGAACATAATCTTTATTTCATATTCAAATGATTTGTGGCATAAAAGAAAAATTGATAATTTTGACCCATACAATGTACAGTATTGTTCTATTGCTACAAATATACCTGTGACTGCTTTTGTGCTCCAGGGTCACACATGAGCATTCAAAATGAGTCACTTATTAGTTTCCATTTCATAAGATACTGCCTAAATAGAGTATACAACAAGTAAACTCACTCAGGGTTTGGAACAGAGCTTCTATGCAGTTTGTTTTAATGCATATTATTGTGTTAATTGGAGTATGATCTTTTTCTGACCTGGGGAGTAGACATTAGGGATGAAACGCATCTCAAAGATGATGTCACTGATGGATCCGACTTCTTTGCAAGCTTTTCTGACTGCATCTATGTTCCGAGAATCAGCTGACAACACAAACACATACGATTATTCCTGTATAACACATGCATCTCAGACACACAGTCCCACATCAGACAGAAAGTGAACACTTGCTTTTGTTCTCACCAGATTTCATACACTCTTCCACCCCTCCGTTCTCCTCCATGTGAGCCTTCACTCGCTCCGAGAACTGAGCATGTCTGAAACATCAAGACAAATCATGTTCACGTACACAGATTAACAAACATAAAATCTCTGGTTTGTAGATTTAAATGTAAAGGGTCAAAGTTAAAGGATGTATCCCAGCTTAATATGCACACTTAAATATGAGTTTGTGTGAAAAAAAAAAAAAAAAAAGCTTTTCTGTGCATTTGATTCATGCATTAATAATTGTTGCTTGTTCATGATATGCATTACTGCAATTTACATAAAATAAATTATGCATGAGAAATATTTTAGCACAAAAATTGACCCACTGTCGATGTAGATTGATTTAGTTTTATTTTGTTTGAGCACATCCACAAAGCAAGCAACAATGGCTAAACCAAAGGTGTGAATTTGACGCAGTTTCAGCGACCAATGGAAGGACTTGGGAAACATAAAACTCAACTGTGTTGAATGTGTCTGCTGCAATTAAAATACAAATAATCTTGATTTTGATACATTTGATAAATATACAAATTATGTTAATTTTAGTTACATTTCCAGTAATTGTTATTTTTATTAGTTTTTGTCCATTTTATTTTATTATTTAGGTTTAGTCCATCTTTAGTTTGGTTTTAGTTTATTTTATTTCCAGTTAGTATTTTAGTGCTTCAACTTAAAATAGGAACATTAGATACACTTCTGATTTTCGAATAGTTTAAGTTTTATTTCATTTAACAAAAAAATAGTTTTAGTTAATAATAACACTGCGAGAACAACAGCTATCTTGTTGTAGCATTCTTACAAACCAACACTGGCTCAGCGGATGGCGTGGATTTGGGGGAATGGCTATCTGTGTGATAAACCAGTGAAATCACTTGGGAAACCAGTCAAAACTCACTTGTGTTGAATGAACGCCTTCACTAGCTCCGGCCGTAACCGACACAAAACGTGAGGGTATCGTCTGGGAAAACTCCCTTCTTCAGTTTCCGCTCCTTCTCCATCTTCTACATGGAAGTTGACATCAGCTGGCATAGTACGATACACATCCAGCAGGTAATACCGACCATCGGCCCCCAGAATCCCCTGGGCATCTACAGAGGTGAAGAGGGGCAGCTGATGCCCATTCGGCCCCAGAACCGCATGTCTTTGCAGAGAAAGAGCCTTTGCGGACTGAGCTAGCAGCTCTAGGAGTTTCCGTCTCGATGGATTTTCCAGCGGCCCTGCACTATAGCCGTATAAAAGGCCATTGGGAACCTCAGCCTGCTCAGGGCCCTGAATACCCGGGGCCAGGCCCTGCGCAGACAGCCGGACGCCGCGGTAGTCAGCCAGTGCGGTGGGGATGGTGTGTAGGTTTTGGAGGTCTCCGTCCAGGTCGCTGTAAACCTGAACACATCGCAGCTCGTGGCGCTGAGCAGCTCTGTGACTCCGCTCTCCTCCCAGCCAATGGTCTCTCTGTGCTGGCATACTCAGGAACACACCACCGCATAAGAACGCCGGGTCCTCGTGAGAACCGCTGACTGAGTCGACAAAACCATCCATCACCTTCTCTGCAGCCTGAGCAACAGCCCACACAAAAGCACTGTTCACCTGCAAGAACAAGCAATGAAAAGTAAGCAGTGTGAACTATGAAAACCACGTTTTTTTAATGCAATGCAAGAAAAGGAACCATATCTCCTTCATGACAAATACCAAGACCAACCTTTCTGCTTTCATCCCATACTTCCCTATACTCAAGAACAATTACAAAGTGCATCATTATATAAAGCATGTCTTTCCATCTTGCTAATATTAATGTAACTTGTTTATTTTATTTCCTTTTTTTTTTTTTAATAGTAATAGAAAATTCATTACATAATAGTACATTTTATATTATCTTATTTTCATTACTACTGTTTTTGGGAGGGGGGGAATCTCATGCTATTTACCTGCACAAACAGACAAAGAAACATAAGACATGGCGTAAAAGCTACTTGGACACTATGGTATATGCAGTGCAATACAATAAAGTGCAATTAAATAAAATGCAATGCAATAAATTAAATTATTAACTACAATTAAATAAATTAAAAATATTTAGTAATGGAAATTTTATGAATTGTTGAATCCGCTTTGAATCATTAAATTGAACCATGTGAACAAACTAATTCACTAAACGAAACTGGACTTTTGAGTTTTGATCATGCTTAATACAGCATAAGAGACAAACAGCGATGTAGATGCTTGCTTCAAAAAAAAAAAAAAAAACTTGTGTGAACATTACACTGAGAACAATGGAGCTGCTGTCACACTACTGATGAATATAGTGGAGTTAAACAGTACTGTTGAAATGTTTAGATCTGTCTGTGTGGACTGTTTAGTTTGGGTTTACTTAATTATACTGCAAGGACAAAATAATCACCACAAGTTAGACAACTGGGAAAAAAAAAAATCCCTATGGTGACACTCAAAGATAAAAATTAATAAATTCAGTACGTTTTGTTTGAGAAGGATACAAGTTCGGTTTAGTCTGTAGCAATAATAATAAGCTTTATAATAAACAGCAGAAGTCTGCGGATATCTAGGCAAACGTGCGCTCAGACCTGCAGTAACGCTCGGTCCCTCTGAAGTCTCTCCTCCAGACTCCTCTGAGGAAGATCTCTGGCTGCTTGAAGTTCCTTGTTCCAGTCAGCAGCCTAAAATACAAAGCAGAACATTTGAATGACATACACACACACGTGCAGAGCACAAGTCCTGATCCCAGCTGAACACCTCTGGTGTGACTTTATATGCAGACCTTGAGCCAAAAACATATCACCAAACACCAATGACTTGTATAGACACTATAAAGGACAAAAGTATTGTGACACCCCCTTCTTTAGAACAGAAAAAGGCACTAACAAAACTGTGGCAACAAAGATGGAAACATAATTCATACATTTACAAATTGTATTTCCATCTCTGTTGCAACAGTTTTGGACGCGTCTAAAATGACAGCACCCTTATGTACAAGTCATTGGTGTTTGGTAACTTCACTCACAAGATCTCCCGGTTCTTTACTTGTGAGCTCAGTTCACTGAAGACTCGCTCTAAACAGATCATTTGAATCAGTGAGTTTTCGACTCGAGAACAGCTGCAATCGGATCACTCCAATTCGTGAATGAAACGTTTGTTGCGATTTGCGAACCGATTTAACAGGTTCATTGAAAAGAATCAGTTTGTTCATGAATCAGACACCGCTTCTGCGTCTCGGAGCACGTGATGGATTATAAGGAGTAACTATGTTTTATGAAATGTAGTGAAGTAAAAGTTACTCAAAATAAAACTACTCCAGTAAAGTACAGATATTTGAAAAATTTACTTCAGTACAGTAACGAAGAAGTTTTACTTCATTACTGTCCACCACTTTTCATGTCATTACATCCCTAAACATTATTTTATATTTTCATTACTACAGTTTTTTTAGTGTTGACATTGTAATAAATAATGAAGCATAGAAATGCGTCAGTTATATCAATTAAGAGACTTGTATTTGAGCACTGACAAGCATTTACCTGTGCATTGAGGTCCTGGTCCAGACCCAGTCGGCTGCTGAAGCTGGGTTTGTGTGAGTGAAGTGAGGAGACGCCCAGCCAGCTGAGTGTGCGGTACGGAGTGGACAGTCTCTCCTCAGCCGGCAGAGACGGCCTGAATGAACAGAGATGCTCAATCAACTATACTCACAAACATGCGAGGGGGGGGTGAGTGTAAGAGTGTGTGTGTGTGTGTGTGTGTGTGTGTGTGTGTCACCTGTGCCGCAGTGTGCTCAGGTTGTGTTTGAACTGTGGGCTGATGTGGGACAGCAGGTCGGTCAGACAGTGGCACACTGGAGTCGACTGAGCAGGACGAGGGTCAAACACTTCGAGGGTCGACCTGAAACACAAAATACAGCTTGGTTTGAGAATTTATTCATTAATTTTTTAAACGCCATGCCAGCACGTTTTAAGAAAGAAAAATAATAATAATTCTGTGAATTTAATGCCACAATATGTCTGTTACTCCAAAAATTGCATTATTGGGTGAATCATTAAAACAGCCAACAACCAAAAATTATCTGAAAGTAAAATCTGTATACATTTTATAACGTGTTAAAATTAAGACTTTTCTTTATGCAAAATTTAGTATATTTTATGTAATGTTTACTATATTTAAGAAATAGTATGTGAAAGTACGCAAATTGCAATAAATCAACATTTTAGATAGTAGTAAGCTACGTTAGTCACATGACCTTAATTCATCTTAAAAAAAATAAAGGATTATTTTGCTTTTTTATTCCAATCGAGTACATTGTAAGTTTTGATAGTGCAATTAAATACTGAGTCAAGGAACAGATATTCAAAACTATTTCCAGTTCATTTGTCACACTGGAAAGGCAGAAAAACTAAGAACGGTATGAGTGCTTCTAAAGTGGTTCTAAATTTAGCAATACAGAGACTCTTACCTGTTCATGTAAAATCCACGTGGGCAGGAAGTGATGTCACACTGCTTGCCCTCCAGAGTGTGGACACTGATGTACATGAAGTCACCTTGCAGTTTCCGGGAACCAGGGGGAGGGTTCCAACAGCTGAGTGACAGGTCCAGCAGGTAACTGGGAGCCTTTAGGAGAAGCAGTTTGAGAGTGAAAAACAAAGCCAAATGCCTGAAGGTTTATTTGTGTGCATTTGACATACTTCACTGTGTGTGTTGGTGGGCAGCAGGATCGTCAAAGGAGGAAGTTCTGAAACTCCAGGCAGAATGTAGGCAGGAGGGGGCGGGACTTCAGCAGACTGCTCTGTCTTACTATTGGCTCGTTTGTTCTTTGACGAGTGCAGAGTCGGTGGGGCTTCTAATACAAAACACAATCAGAAAGTCTCATTGCCATCGGCTTTAAAAAAAATTCATTTTAAATTATTTAGAGGCAAGACTGAATAAAAGCACTTGTGTTTTATGATAACATTTGTGCACAAAGACAGAAGGTTTTCGAGATACTGGATCAGTGTGGTTACTGTGAACTAAATTAAATAGTTTTCAGTCATTTAAATAAAGCTGAAATAAAATAAATATTAGATGGAAAAACGTAAGACTTAAAAACCCTAAATGAAAACTAAGCAACATGAAGCACTAAAATTACTCAAACTTGAATTAAAGCTATATAGAAATATAACAAATGATAAAAGCACATAAAATTATTAAAAAACTAAAATTAAAAAGAACTTCAAGATATTGGATCAGTATTCTTACGGTCAACAAAGTTAAACTACTAAACTTTAAAATAAAAATAACTATTATATTAGCCCTTGTGCACCCTTATGGACATTTGTCCATTTTATTTTTGTTTTTTTAAATAATTTTGCCTGTGTTAATGCTAACTGCATAAATTTTGGCTCAGGTGTGTATTTTTAGTGGAATTTTAATATTCCACCCTAATTTAGTCTAATAAATCTATTTTACACTAGGCACAAAAAAAAAAAAAAAAAAAACGTTTGGACAAAAATGTCCCCATTAAAACCGCTATTTTTAAAATCGCAGTGCTGTTTAACTGTAAAATGCTACAATGTTTGTTAATAGGCTTTCGTTCTGTTGGCAAGGCTTCAAAATTTAATTTCCTACTATTTTTTTCAGGTTTGGTCTAATAAAGGGTCTATAAAGCAAATACTCGCTTTATTCCGGTTTTCTGCTTCTGCATATTATAGAGCCAATTGGATAAATAATGCATGGGTGTGTTGGTATGGATGTCAAAAAAATGTGTGTTCTTGGAGATAGAGAGATAGAGAGATAGAGAGATAGAGAGATAGAGAGATAGAGAGATAGAGAGATAGAGAGATAGAGAGATAGAGAGATAGAGAGATAGAGAGATAGAGAGATAGAGAGACTCTACTGATTTTCTAGCAGGTTTAGAATTCAACATGTTTCATATATTTTTTTTTATATGTATTCATAAAATATTGTTCATAAATCATTTTCATAAACTTAAACCTTTATAACTTTTTACTTCAACCATAATCTGCCATGGGTCTTCTTTAAAATGAGACCAAACTCAAGTCTGTGCTCCCAAGCTTCCAATTTTTAGGACATGGACATTTTTGTCCACTATGGACCTAAGTGTAACTTTTCATTTGATGCACAAGGGTTAGAAGAAAAACTTAAATTGAAAAACCTTAAATATAAATTAGAAATGTTGCCTTGGCTTCTAAATGAAATGTATATGTTTAGTACAAAATGAAAAGAAAAATAAGTTAAAAGTTAAATGACAAAAGCAAGTGACAATTTGATTAAATTAAAATGAAAACTGAAAATATTACAAATAAAATGGTATATAAAGAAATACAAATATATAATATTTGCAAAGCATGCTGGGAACCAGAATCCACTGGCCAGGTTCCAAATGGACCAAGACAATTTCATAAGATTCCTACAACAATAATTAAAAAAAAAAAAATACTACTACTAATGATAATAAATGTAGAAATTTGAGCTACAATATTAAGTTGATATAATGATCAACAATTATATGAACAGAACTCAACAGCAACTTAAATGCATTGGAGTGCATTTCTTACCGGCCGTTTGGGTGAGTGTGTTCAGTACAGCCGGAGATCGGCCCTCCATCAAGGTGTCTTGGGGTCTGACAGCTTTCAGCATCTCCTGCACTCGTGCCAGATGAGCCTGTGCCGATCGAGGTGAGTACGGCTCTATAACACACACAAGAACACTTCATGATGCCAAGAAAATTGGCTTTTCCTCAGCTCTATTGATCTGCTGAATTGAGGAGTCTCCATCTTTTAAACCTATGATTTATCCAGTGAGCAATAACATCTATCCTATCAATTATTTTCCCACACTGCTCATGATGAGTGCCATGTGACTCACTTGGCTCAGAGAAAGGATTCATTAGTTTGTCATAAAACGATTTGCAATAAAATCAAGAAGTTGCAAAACCAGTATAGCAAAAACCCCACCGATCCCTTTGGAAATTAAAGCTAAAACTGGTTGCTGCATTTTGGAACATGATGGCTGGTTTCTAGCTGGTTCAAGTCGGTTGACAAACCTAACCGGGCTAGGTTGTAGACCACGACTCGCAGCAAACCAGTAACCAGCCGGGAGAACATCTTGGACCAGCAATAAACCACATGGTTCCCACACTTTCTAGTGCATTTCCATGACCTTTCCAGAGTTTTATGATCACTGGATGAGCTAGAATTATATAATTTATGAACAAGCCAATATCTAGCCAATAAATTGTTTAGAAATTATAAAATATTATATGAACTGAATAATTGAATTCCCTGGTATTTCCCAGTTTTTTTCTGTGACTCTGGAAACCTTGAACCCCAGCTGTTCTTACCACTTTAAAGTGGTCAAGCTGGATTTTGGAACATGGTTGGATGGTCCCTGATGGTTTTCCAGCTCAAGCAGCTTGGTCCACCAGTTAAAAATGAACAGCCACATTTCAGCACAAAGTAATCAGGATTTCCCACCAAATATCCTCATATCCATGCAAAATACAGTCAAGTCTTTTACAAATGCACAAATGGAAGGTCTTTCTGTTTACCTTCCACTAGACGGAGAGTGACTCCAGCTTTGAAGCCCTTGACGTTCTGGAGCTCCGTCATGGGGTCAAGGGTCACACCTGAAAGGGCCAGAGCGACAGACGAGCGCGGAGCCATCTCCTCTCGGCCCAGAAGGGTCACAATGGCATCCTGGACCAGCCAGAATCCATGAACCTGCAGAGAACATCATCAGCATAGAAGACACAATCCTAGCATTAATGCATGACATGTGCTTTGCATCTTTTGATGTTCTGCTGGCAGACATATTTGAAAATATTTGCATTGCTGACTACTAAATGTGGTTACACTTGATTCGCGGATGTTAATTGGAGTAGAGCTCACCTGCAGCTCGAAGGATTCGACTCCCGCACCCTGAATCTTCACTGGAAATGATCCATCATCGTCTTTTTTGCTTCCAGTAGCTTTTTTCCCATTGGTTGAACATGAGACATCTGTGGAGTGAAGGGGGTCAAATAAGAGCTCAAAAATGTGCTTCAAGCCAAAACAGGAGTTACATAAGAGAGTTAGGAAATCTGTCCAAATGTCACAAAAGAAATGAAGGAAAAAGGGGTTTTCCATCCCAGAATCCATCAACATTACAATGTTTTAGGGATATGTATAAAAAATAAAATTAAACAAATGAACTTTTGTCACAGTGCAATAAACATTTTTTATTTTCTTACTGTAAACATTTTAACACCCTTAAAAAAAAAAAAAAAAAAAAAAAAATACAATAAAAGGCCCAGGATTTGTTGGTTTTTCTCTTCTTATTATTTTAAGTATTTTGAAGTTTTTGGGAATTGGCAATTTGGGGAAAAATGCCAATAAGGTAAGAAATTAAAGCAAACAACTTATTTTTTATTATTATAGTTTGTTTTATTATTATTATTATTATAACGTACAATAAAACTTGTCACAGTGAAATAAACAATGTTTAAAGACTTATTTATTTTTCCCCTATAAAAGATTTTAACATTCTTATAACAAGATTGTGTTAATTGGGTGTTATTCTCTTTTTTTTCCTTCCATCCTCTGTTTTTATATTTTCTTCTTAATTCAAGTAGTTTTAAGTAATTAAGTTGTTGAATAAACAATTTGGGGGGGCATGCCAATAAGGTAGGAAAAATCAACAAGTTATTTGCACTCAAAAAATAAATTAAATAAAACAAAAAAGAATAAATGTTCAAAAGGTTTTGAATTAGATATATATATATATATATATATTAGTCTACAAAACTAATTTTAAGCATTAAAGGCTTTAGATTTTATAGGTTAATGAGAAACAAATTCATTCACATGCGTCCAAACATTTGACTGGTAGTGTGTATCAGAGCACCAGTTTTACCATCTGATAAGGGTCAGATGGATGTGATTGCAATCACGTAAAACCTCATCCATTAGAGCCACAGATCTGAGTCTCTCTTGTGGGATTGTAGGCAAGTCTATGATCTCTAATAACAGCAAGACTCTGCTTGATACGCCATGAGCTTGTCCAGACATCTTCCAAACTTCCCCCTGGCTAATGAGAGCGGAGAACAGGCGCTGGATGACTGGCTACTACTAGTATTAATACACCACACTCCCTCACATTCGTCTTCGGAGACTCGTCTGGACGTTAGCAAGAAAAACACCCAAACATCAAACCCAACCAAACCAAAAAAAAAAAACAGCTCTCAGGATGAGATGCATCGTCGCTCTTCAGCGCAAAGACTATTGTTCATGGGTCACGTACTAAATATAAAATGTAACATTTTGTAAAGCCACATTTCATCTGTGGTTAAGTAGCGATGCATTTAATGATAGTAAAATGTGTTGAATGGAACTGGGTGTGCTGAAATGAAAAATATTTAACAAACAAAAGACAGTGTGGTTGGGGCATGTGTAGAATTTTATGAATGATGGGCATTTCGATTCAGCGGAAACCTGTGGAACTGCTGAAGTCTGTCACTTGATTTTAAGATAACTAGCTTTTAGTAACGAGTCACTTGCAGTAGCAGATGCTTAAACAATTAACCTAGAGTAACCGGCGGTGGAATATCAAGATCAAGTGCATGAAAGATTTCCACAGAACTGGAAATATGGTCATAAATATAGTTCTGTACCACACCCTGTGTTTATTAAACTTTTAGCTAGTTTGATTGATCTTCCAGCTACACTTTTTTTAAAAATAAAGTGTATAACATTTTCAAAACGTCAGTAAATATAAGAAATTGTGCTTATGATTCTCCTAAAAAAAAAAAGAAAAAAAAAAAGGGGCAATTCCCTCATTATCCAAATGTGAAAATTAAATAAATACAAATTCATTCATTTAATTTCAATGTTTATTTGATATTTAAAACAGTATTTGTACTGTCAGAATAAATCCTAAATTAACTACTGCAATGTGGAAAAATACAACGTCAAAAAAAATAATAAATTTTACATCATTTTAAAATACAGTAACTATAAACGTAAAAAAAAACGCACTTTAATGGTCTTAAAATAATCTTGCATAATGCATTTGTACTAAAAGAGACAATAATAATAAATAAAATTTATATTAATAAAATTTAGGCAAGTTGTGCATGCAATTATCCTGAAAAAAAAAAAAAACAGCAAAATAAACAAAACGGATGGTACTCTTCAGCTCCATTAATTATTTTTTTCCATTACTTTTTTTAAACTAAAAAATTAGCACAGAAAATGTGAACAGCAGATTCCAATCAACTCTCAAAAAAGATCCATCCATGCAGAACTACAGCCTTTCGGTTTCCACAAAGTGGTGATCTGAATAGTTTAGGGCAGGGGCGCCTAACCCTGTTCCTGGAGATCGACTGTCCTGCAAAGTTTAGCTCCAACTCTAATCAAACACACCTGAAGCAACTAATTAAATAATCGCGTGAAAATTAAAGGCAGTTGTGTTTGATTAGAGTTGGAGCTAAACTTTGCAGGACAGTCGACCGCCAGGAGCAGGGTTGGGCACCCCTGGTTTAGAGGGTACATTAGTGCACGAGTGTTTTTTTTATCAGCAGAAAAGCTGTTTAAGTAGCATTTACGACGAGCACACATCACCCCTGAACAGCGAGCGCCTCGAGAGGGACGCGATCAGGACAAGCTGAAATGATGGTCACGTGCGTTTGCCCCGAGAGTAACGCGCTCCTAAACAGAGACAGGAATGTCTGCGAGTCTGGCCTGATGCCATGAGGAATCTCACAGATCTGCCTCCTCACTTTAACACGTGCTCGGAAGCGCAGGAAAGAACCACAGAAGGGAATCAGGAGACAGACGAATACACCAGGAGGTCAAAGGTGAAGTTTGCTAACTTATTTGTTTTGCAGGGAGAGAGTGAAAGCTTCACTCTAAAGGGCAGCACCATCAATATAATCCCAGCTTCATGCGCTTGTGCTTTAATGCACAATTCATGCACGAGCTCAGCTTCTCGCCGTGTGCATCAAACTTTTCACACAAACACCAAAAGAAAGCTTGATCCAAAGCAACGAGAAAACATCAGGAAGAAGTTGAGAGGGAGGAGACTGGAATGAATCGGCGCAATTCAA
The DNA here is from genome assembly GCF_936440315.1 of Barbus barbus. Lineage (NCBI taxonomy): Eukaryota > Metazoa > Chordata > Actinopteri > Cypriniformes > Cyprinidae > Barbus > Barbus barbus. The sequence goes on along the minus strand of NC_136756.1, from coordinate 27,565,776 downwards.
CTCTTACCCATAGCTCTCTTCTCTCCGTTTCCTTTCTTCGCCGTGTCCCTCATTTCTGCTCTGGTTTTCTCTCTCTGTGGCCGCTGCTTTGCTCTTTTATTCGGGACACAGTGTGCTCGGAGAGCTGTCAGGTGTGACTGATCCAACACGTCTTATTAGTTTGTCATTGGCCGGCCACTCCCTCCAGCGCTGACAGAGCTTCCTCTCTCTCTCTCTAACACACACTCTACAGCAGGCATGTTTGGCTGGGCGTGACACTTCACTCCATTTTGCGAGAGATCAGTGAGTGTTACCTTCCCCCTCTGACTTCCCTCAGGGCAGGGAGGGATCCTGCGCGAACACACACACACACACACACGTTGGTTTTTGTGGTTTATGGGGACTCTCCATAGGCGTAATGGTTTTTATACTGAACAAACTGTGTGTGCTATTGCCCTACACCAACCCTACACCTAAACTTAGTCCTCACAGGAGACTTTGTGCATTTTTAGATTTTCAAAAAAACACCATTTAGTATGTTTTTTTTTTTTAAGCCTTTTGAATTACAGGGACATAGGCAGTGTCCTCATAAACCACCTTCATATTGTAATACCTCTGTCATACCCATGTCATTATACAAATTTGTGTCCTCATAAACCACATAAACATGCGCACACACACACACACAGGGTGAATCTCACCAACCATATCAAATGCATACAGCACAAAATGAACATATAAATGCATTAAATAACTTTATATGCAAAATACAAACAACTATGAGCACGAGTTTTTGTGATGTAAAGCTATTTTCATTTCAATTAAGTGCATTTAACCTGTCATGCAATGCATACATATCAGGGTTATTATCATTAACTCAGGGACGGATTATGACGCACCGGTGCCCTGGGCACGGACTGATTAGAGGCCCCCTCAGTTTAAATTGTGCTCATTTGTTCTTAAATTCAAATAGTAATGGATTCTATTTACACTAAGTGCAAATAGCTATAGGTTATATTTACACTGTTAAAATAGTAGGATTTTCTGCTATGTATACTACTTGTCGCAAAATAGTATTATTATAATTAGCAATTATCTGCACTTCAGTATTGTATTACATTATAAACCAGTTTGCAATAATAACATATTGAGTGTAAATTTTTAATAATTTTAATTCAAATTATTAAATGGATGCCATCTTACTGATACAATAAAGCCCTCCCAACACCTATCTTAACCCTACCCGATACTTTATTTTTAACTTTTTGGTTATTTCTTAAATTTTTATTGACAATAAATGCTTTTACGATGTGATAAGAGATTTGAAAAGGGAGAAAAAAAAGTTTTTATAATCTTGACAGACCCTATCACACGTTGGTGGGTGGAGTTAGTGTAAATAGTCTCTGCCAAAAGGTGGGCAATTTGCACTAAGTGTAAATAGACTTCATTTACATTATCATTGGCAGAATTAAAGCACTCTCAAAAACTCCCATTAATCACTGAAGTTGCTTACATTGTCAAATTAATATCTTGCTTACATCATATGCACTTCTGCACTTTGTTGTTTCTGATGAGAGAAATCGGCAGAGAGCAGAATTCATTCAGGGAGCGCGAGCTGAATGATCTAATCACACCGGTGTGATCGTTTATTAAATATAAAAAATATTAGTCGGCTATTTTTTTGTCTTTTGGAAGCTTGCCTCAAAAATCTGAGGGGAAATTGCGGTCCAGGAGTAGCGGTATTTCGGCTGGGCCCCCTCTGGTCCAGTGCCCTGGGCACGTTCCCGGTAGGCCCGTGCGTTGATCCGTCCCTGCATTAACTAAAATATAAAAAATATTTTTGTCACCTGAAAAAAAGCCTAAATAAAATATAATACCACAAGTGTTGCAACTAGCTGAAATAAGTTTGTTGAAACACTAAAATTATTAATTGGAAATAAAAACAAAAACATAAACCTAAAATGCAAGTTAAAAATAAAATAAATATTACAATTTAGAAATGTTGCCTTAGTAACTAATTGAAAGAAGTTTAGGTTAAAGCACTAAAATTATTAACTGGAAATAAATAAAAACTGGCGCCAATAGCCTCATGCAGACATAAAATACAACTGTTCTCACGGCGACCCGAATTCGAATCCCATCTCCATCGATGTCCTTTGCTGATCCCGCACCCTCTCTCCACCCAATGCTTTCCTGTCTGCTCTCTACTACTCTCCTATCTAATAAAGGCATAAAAAGCCCAAAAACTTTAAAAAAAAAAATGTTTTGATTGAAACACAAAAACTTAAAATTAACCTGAAAAGTAACCTTAAAAAAAAAAAAGAAAACTTATAAAATAAAAATTAAAAAAATAATATATATATACTACTACAATAACACTGATATACATGTACACACATATACAACATCTACTGCCCCCCCCACGTAAATGTCTAAATAAATAACTCGGGTTATAAAAATAATGTCACAATGAAAAAAAAATCTTAATGCTTCCAGAAATAGGCATTTGTTTACAGCAAAAAATATTTTATAAATTAATTTAAAAATTACAGGGAAAATCATCATCACTGCAATGCAGAAAAATAAAACATAACATGTATTAAACATACTTTAAAAAAAATTAGATTACAGAAATTAAAACATTTGAGCATTTCTGCTTATTAATTGACATGTTCATGCAAAAATATCTTAATGGTCCTGAAAATGGGTTTCATTGAAAAAGAAACAAAGAAACAAAGAAAGTAAAAGCAGTAGTAATTTGGAGGGGTGTGTGGAAGAAAACCAGGACATTTGATTCTCTGTATGACTCAAAATTGCCAGGTAGTCAAAGAAATTACCTACTTAAAGAGAAGTGCATGTACTTGTGTGTGTGGGAGTAACTGATTTCCCAATCCTTAACACACCTATCCAGCTCTTTTGCTTGATTTCAAGCTCTTTTAGTACTCAGTCCTGCAGTAACGCTCACTGCTGGACTTTTCTGTGCTGAAATGTGACAGAATCAGAATAAGCCCAGCAGTGATTCAGCGCTGGCTGGTTTGAGCCGGAAACCTCAGGCTGTTCATGCACACCTCAGTTATATAACGCATCCCAGCAGCTGCTGCCATTTCACTCACATTTGTTGTGAAATAAGTCACAGCTGGACAGATCAGACAAACAAAAGCTGCACTTGAGTGGACAGTATCACTGGCCTCACATAAAAAATGCTCCTGAACTTGACTCAGAAACAATCCACTTTCACCATGCAGCACTCGAGGGAGGAGCCCACGTTACAAACTCACTTAACAAGTTGAGAAATATATGAGAGATCTTGTCTTACTCCCTAAATGACCTCTTATGGCCTCTTAGGTAACGTATAGTCACATTCAAACCACACATACAGATTATGAAACGCTTTCCTCAGGCAAAATATTTAAGGCAGATAAGTCACATTTGCCGATATCATTTATGCATTTCACAGACACTTTTCTGAAAAATATTAATTAATTTTTTTCTTTCATTTTGGCGATGAACAGTCTATTTTTAGTATAATTAAGTTTTTTTGCATAACAGTATACTATAATTTCATTTAAATTTAACACAATTGTGGACAAAGGTTTGCTACATTTTGATCTTGGTGGACTAACATAAGCAAACTGTCCAACGCCATCAGATAAAGATGCCAGGACAACAGCCAGACACCTCTTAGAGGGCAAGAAGAAGACCTCTGGTACAAAGCCCGGGAAAGACAGGACTTCCTATTGGTCAAAATGCAGTTTCTGCCCTTCGCACCAACAGACTGTTCCTCAGGTTTTGGCCTGTGACTGCAGCAACAGTGGGTGAAACAAAGAGAGAGATCACAGAGTTCCATCCAAATCCATTCATAACTATGTTCTCAAACCTTAAACTGAAGCAAACTACAACACAAACATCTCATACTTATTCAGTGAAATAAGTATTCTCAGTGATAGCGATGTGTAGTGCAACATCTCAGTTGTGAATGGACAAATGAATGCATGCAGGACAGTTCAAACTTTTTCATCGTGTTTGGATTAATGTGTTTGTAACATTGCTAAATGTATTCTGGTTGTGGTTTGGTTAGTGAAAAATGCGCTGGTAAACCTTTAGTGACACTTTTCTAAATGTGTGTTTGGACTATGCAAATACACTGACACCAATAACAGATTGCAATCTCTTCCTCATCGGAAAAGATAAAGGTATACCTTTCTAGAAGACACTCCTTGTTCTGAGTCTCCGGCATGTCCAGAGAGACACTAACAGAAACACCTCCGTTCTGAGTCTGATTACTGCAATGGAAAAGATGTTAACAGATACACTGTTCTGAGTCAGAGTCCCGAAAGGAAAGGACACTAACAGATCTTGCTCTGAGTCTCCTGCCTGCAAGGGTGAGACAATAGCAGATCAACATCCTTTCCGAATCCAGGAAAGGACTGCAGCAGATCACCAACGTTCTGAACCTCTGGCCCATGAGGGAAGAGGCAATAAAAGATAAGTCCTGAGTCTCCAGCTTTGAGGCAGCAACACATTCGACCACGTCCTGAGCCTCCAGCCTGCAAGGAAAGAGGCAATCTACATTCAAACTTTAGTCTTCATCCAGCGAGAAAAAACAGATGCAGCACGTCCGGAGTCTCCATCCTAGAGAGACAAGGCAAATCAACCAAATTCTGAGTCTCTTGCCTAGAGAGGCAGAAGACACAGACATCTGCAACAAAGTAAAGCTCCGGCGAGCAAACCTTCACTCCAAGGTACCTTTGCTTGCGTGTTTGCTTGCAACCAGTGGAAGAAGTCACCGCCACCGGACTGATCACTCAACCACAGAGAACATAATTATCACCTGTCTAAACCTCTTCTAGAGACCTTGGCATTGCAGTGTATTATCAGTGTATGATTTTTCTTTTTTCTTTGTTTTTTTACTTTTATTTTTATTTTTTATATACAAGATTAATAATGCACATAAAAAATATTAACAAAAAACAAAAAGAGGGAGAGATATTAAACATATACATATCAGATTTATGCTACACAGCATATACAGCTATAGTCCTATACATACATACATCTCAGTGCATAGAATAAAAGAAACAAAAGCATATACATTGCCCTCCAAAAGTATTGGAAGAGTAAAGACAAAATTGCTCTGTTGACTGTGGAGTCAAGACATTTACAAATATGATTAAAAGATGAATATGAGACAAAACTACAGAATGTAACAATTTATTATTGGGTGATTCAACACATAGATGTTTTACCAGCTAAGAAGTTCAGCACTTTTAGAGTTCATCCCTCTATCTGATGTGAGCATAAGTATTGGAGCAGTTGCCTCACAGGTCTTTCTAAGTGATCAGCTGTGTCCTGTTGCATTAATTCTTCAGATATTAAAAGCAGGGAATGTGTCGTATCAGTTATATCAGGGATGGGCAACTTCGGTCCTGGAGGGCCACTGTCCTGCAGAGTTTAGCTCCAACCCTAATCAAACACACCTGAACCAGCTAATCAAGGTCTTCAAGATCACTAGAAAGCTACAACCAGGTGTGTTTGATTAGGGTTAGAGCTAAACTCTGCAGGACAGTGGCCCTCCAGGACCGAAGTTGCCCATCCCTGAGTTATATCCATTACTTCTGCATTCTGAATCTTGCATTCGATGATGACACACACAAACCAGGATGAAGATGAGGGAGCTGACTTTGAGAGAAAAGCAAGCGATCTGGATGCTAAAAGAAAAGAGGAAGTCAGTTAGAGCTCCTGCAAAAACAAAGAGCATGGAGAAATCAAGAGTTTGGAAACCACCAGCAACCAACAACGACCCGATCGGCTGAGAAAACAACAGTAGTTGATGACAGACAAATCATAAAAGCTGTGAAAATGAACCCTAAAAGACGTGTCTGTAAAATCACCAACAACTTCCAGAAAGCTGGGGTGATGCTCTGACAATCTACTGTCCTCAGGAGACTTTGACACAGAATTACAGATGCTACACAGCAAGATGCAGACCTCTGACCAGCTCCAAAAATAGAAAGACAAGATTAGAGTTTGCAAAAAAGCACAAAGGTGAGCCAGAAGAGTTTTGGAACTGTGTTTATGGTCCGAAGAGACAAAGATGAACCTTTATCTAAGTGATGGGAAAGCAAAAATGTGGAGAAAAAAGGGACCTGCAAATGATCCCAAGCATACAGCCTCATCTGTAAAGCATGGGAGAAAGAAAAAACAAAACAAAACAAAAAACATAAAGCCGAACAGATGAGGTTACCATTTCTATAACATTCACAGTTTACTTAGCTGAGGATGTCTTTATTTTCTTTATATATCACCACTTTTCCCAGTCCATTCTGAAAGCACTTTTTTTCATCTTTAGCGCAAGTTCTTCCATCACCAGGATTTCTTCAATGATCTCAACCCACTGTTTTACAATTCAAACAAAGTGCTGTCTTTAAGCCAATTCCTAGTTATAGTCTTTTTACATGCCACAAGAAGAATCTTACATAAATATTGGTCGCTTTTAGGTACTATGCCTTTAACATTTCCCATAAGCAAAAATAAAGAAGTTCATTACACCGAGACCTCAAAGTGCTCTGGAGGTTCCTGGAGGAACTCAAATTTAAAAAAAGAGTTATTGTTAGATTTATTAACATTGAAGTGGTTCCTGGAAGATCTTGCTTGTAAAAGCCAGCATCTGGAAGAACCCAGAGATTCATGTGACAAAATGAGATATGACTGATTATTTATACTTTATCGCATGGAACATAATGACTTTTGTGGCACTTGCCATGTGAAAACAAAAAACTTGGGTATAAGACTAAATGGTTTTAAAATTGGTCACACTTGTTCTGTTCACAGTCAGAATTGGCCGTCATGACAAAAAAATAAATAAATAAGTAAAAATAACAAAGGGACTTATTAAATCTACAAATCAGTCACAGTATATCCAATAAAAATTATTTCTGAAAACACTGTTCTCAGCAATAGGGAATACATATACTGTCATACAGGCATCCAATGGCTACACCATGTTATTACAAATTATTTTATTTATTTCCACCAGATTGCACTTGTATCTCCCTCCATTTGTTGGATTTTAAATGTTGTATAGCTTAAATTCTACAATAACTAAAAATAGTTTTATTGAAATAAATGTTGCGGTCACACTTTATATTAGGTGGCCTTAACTACTATGTACTTACATCAAAAAATAAGTACAATGTACTTATTGTGGTCATATTGTATTGCAAAACACTTTTGCTGCTATTAAGGTGGGATACGGGTAAGGTTAGGGACAGGTTTGGTAGTATGGGTAGGTTTAAGGGTGGGTTAAGGTGTAAGGGATGGGTCAACAGTGTAATTATAAATTTAACTACAGAAACTAATTACATATGTAATTACATATAGGTATTTTTAAAATATAAGTACAATGTAAAAACATGTATGTACACAATAAGTGCATTGTATCAAATGATTAATTTAAATGTAAGTACATAGTAGTTAAGGCCACCTAATATAAAGTGGGACCAATGTTGCCTTTTAAAACGGTGCCTAGAGGCTCTACAGAGGGTTCCGCTGGTGTGGCAAAGTGAAGAACCCCAAAAGGTGCCAGCAGGAACCTTTAGTTTTTACAGTGTAGGTGTTATAAAGAAGCAAATAAGGCACTTCCAGGAAAACTCCCTCCATATTTGTGAGCTAGTGGTAGTTTGGTGTATTATCCACTTATCTTACCAGTCCGTTTCTGGTATTTCAGTCTTTAATACTTTATCGCATTTCAATTTGATATATAGTGTGGAGGAGGGGCTGCAACACATTAACAGCTCAAATTATTCTGGGTAGTACATGATTATAGGCATCCATCATCATTTTAGTAAGGGAATGGATGTCATTTCCTCTAATTTTCCTTTTTTTATTGCAGTAATTCCCTTAATTGGAAACATCTAAAGTCCAAAATCATCCTTTAAGTCCTGGAAACTTTTAATTCCACCCTTTGTAAGTACACAGCACAATGCTGTTATTCCCCTCTCCTTCCATTGTTGAAATATTGGATCTTCCCTTCCTGGCTTGAATTCCTCATCATGCGTAATCCAACTAAATATTCCAATCTCTTTCTCCAATTTGAAGTGTTTGACAATAGAATGCCAGATCTTTAATGAAAATGTTACAACTGGGCCCAGTTTGTCTTTACTATGTCCATGAATTTTGCTCTCCCCTATAAAGGACTGAACTTGAAGATCCTGGATATTTGTTTCTATGTCTTTCCGTTTGGTTATGTAGCTAGAAGTACACCAGTAAAAAATAGGACGTATTTGTGCGGCATAGAAATAATCATAATAAGAGCCATACCACCTTTTTCTTTAGGTGGAGTGTTGAATAGCGCACTCAGGGTCTTTTACCACCCCATATGTACCTGGATATTAATTTATCCCATTCACAAAATTGCTTGGGTGGGATTTCCACTGGGATTGATTGAAACACAGCAAATATTAATTTTTACTCCTCTTATCCTAATCACTGAAGGTCATGGGGTATGTGGACCACCTCTCAATATCGCTCTTTATATTATTAGTAATTCGATCGTGATTGGCCCTGTACAGTTTTGTTAAGTTGTGTATGATTTTTTTGATTGCAGCTGATAACAAATAATCTTTCATATATTTGTTAGATGTATAATAAGGTTCTTCACCTTCACCTGTTAGTGGCAGTTGATCTTTCCAGATAACGTAGCTCTGACCTACGTTAGATTATCACTTTATTCCTTTTTCATTTATGGTATTCATTTAGTAGTTATCTGGTTAGATTAACTACTTGTCTATCGTTTGTTAATAGAATGTATTTTATTACACTTGTGTCTGCTGATAATGTTAGCAAACACTTGCTTGTGTGTTAAAGGCCAGAACAGACAGTATGGAGACACAAGGTTGTTTAAAAACAAAGGAATTTATTTGCTCTGGTGTTCTGATCTGAAGATGTTTACAAAAGTCAGATGCGGCCATCGTTTTACACTGGAAGTTTTCATTTGTCCACAGACTTTCAGAGGAATTCATCCGTGTGATGGCAGAGAATGAGGCACAAGCGGGAAGATCCTGTTCATTAAAAGTCTTACGCACGCGTGTTCTGCAGCGTCTCTGATTAAACGGGCACTGTGCGTCCGTGTGTCAGATCGGTGGCCAGACTTTACTGACCTCTGCATGAAGAGACTCTGGGATCCACTGACAAAACGCTGACAGCAGATCTAAAAAGGAGACATAAAGCCATTTTTGTCTCTTTCAACACTTCGGATTTTATCAAATGTATTTCTGTCAGAGCTTAAAATATAAATCCTGATATTTATCAGCATTTGGATTCAATATATATCCAATGCCATTCAGAAGCTTAGGGGCAGTAAGATTTTTAAATGTTTTTGAAAGAAGTCTCTTTGTGCTCACAAAGGCTGCATTTATTTGATGAAAAATACAGCAAAAACAATAATAATATTGTAAAATTGTATTACTTAAAAAATAACAAAAAATGATTTTCTATGAAAAATAAAAGGTAATTGCGACTAATTTGTACATTTTGTCTTGCAATTCTGAGTTTATATCTAACAATTCAGACTTTGTTTCTCACATTTCTGAAAACAAAAGTGAGAATTGTGAGAGATTTTTATTTTTTTATTCTATGGCAGAAACAAACAAAACTAACAGAATTCTGTGATGTAATTCAGAATAAAAAAATGTCAAAGAAAAAAACTTGCCGTTGCGAGTTCATAATTCGCAATTGTGACTTTTTTCTCAGAATTGCAAGGAAAAAACTCAGGACTGCAAAATATAAACTCACAATTACCTTTTTTTTTATTATTATTATTAATTTTTTTTAAACAGGCTCCCATAATGTCATATTTGAATATATTTTGAAGTGTAATTTATTTCTATGATCAAAGCTGGATTTTCAGCATCATTGCTCCAGTCTTCAGTATCACATAATCTTTCAGAAATCATTCTAATTGTTGACTTTCTGATCAAGAAACATTTCTTATTAACTGAAATATAAACCTGACATTATAAATGCCTTTACTGTCACTTTTGATCAATTTAATGCATCCTTGCTGAATAGAAGTATAAATTTCATTCAAAACTAAATCTTACTGACCCTAAAAGTTTGAATGCTGGAGTATCGTGACAGGTTTGCATTGCATGGTCTGTGATACAGTAGAATCAATCGCCACATGGTTTTCCACTAGATGACCACAAGGAAGTATGAACCTGAATCATATGCATAGCAACTTACATTTTTCATCTTTCTTCCATGCAGCTTCTAAAGACGTTCTGTTGTCCACTTTCTCTGCCGCCAGCGCCGTCAGAAGAACTTCAGTCCGTGGCTGCAGCCTGAGATCAACGGCAGGAGATTATTCAACAGTAAGTATTTACACTCCGTACACAAGTTAAAGAGCGTATTAGATCTTACCTGGCCCACATCTTCAGCATGGTGGAGGGTGACGACAGTAAACATTTGCTGAACTGTTGAATCTTGGGACAAACCTGCAGAAATTCATACATCACTTTCTGCAGCAACACCATGGATTACGAATATGGTATCATGAATCATGAATATAGCATATTTCAATTTATGTATTTACACTGCTGTTTAAAGTTTTGGGTAAGTAAGATTTTTTTTTGACTGATAGATATTAATACTCTTATTTAGCAAAGATACATTAACTTGATCAAAAGTGCCAGTAAAGACATTTATAATGCAATTTCAAATAAATCCTGTTCCTTTAAACTTTCTAATTATCAAGGAATCCTGAAAAATTCAATCTATCACAGTTTCCAAAAAATATGAAGCAGCACAACTGTTCAAAGCATCACTAATAATCAGAAATGTTTCTTGAGCAGAACAAACATTTTTCAAATAGAAAACATTTATTTTAAAACTAAAAACTATTTCTCAGTATTGGTGATTTTACTGTATTTTTGATCAAATAAACGCAGCTTTGGTGAGCAGAAGAGTTTTAGTAAATGGTAATGTATTTATTTTGCAAGTAGCTGTGTAATAATAGGGATAAATATACATTCAGTCATCATTATCTTGATTATGGTCATTACATTGTTTTGTTCTTTTTCATAATGATGAAATTTGCCATGGTTTTACACTGGTAGAACGAATAACTGACATTTCCATCTTGTTTTGGTTTGACACCCACATTTACACACACACACTCATAAATGTCACCTGGCCCTCCAGGAAAAACTTTGCAAACAGTTTGTAACGCTCAAGGCCCTCTGGGTAATCCATCTCAATGGCAGGAAGCTTCCAACTGACTCTGTCTGCGGAGAGAGGCACACCCACGTTCAGACTAACACCCACATCATGTGACTGTAATTATACACACACACACACACACTGCGGCACTAAAAACAAGAGCTGGCTTTGAACTCTGTCTGAGGACAGGAGGACAGACAGGTGCTCTTACAGAAGGTGCTCTGCTGATGACACTTCACTCGGCCGCTCAGTGGGCAGTACCAGGGGGCGGGGCTTTCCTCCGGAGCGCTGAAGTGACAGTATTGTGGGAGGAGCTTCGGAATCCATTCGGCCTGAACGGCACAAACACCTGCATGAAACAAAATGGAAAAACATTTTTTTTACACTTGTGAAATATAACAAATGTATCATTTAAATAGAGCTGTCATTTATTTTACAAGTTTTATTTTTTCAAAATAATTGAAGTGTTTATTTGTAATTATTTTAGTAAAGATTATGTCAAATAATATATATGTGACCCTGGAGCACAAAAGCAGTCACACATAGAAATATTTTTACAATTTAATATAACTTCTCTATTTTATAATATTGTGAAATGTAATTTATTTCTGTGATCAAAGCTGTATTTTCAGCATCATTACTCCAGTCTTCAGTGTCACATGATCCTTCAGAAATCATTCTAATATACTGATTTACTGCTCAAACATTTCTGATTATTATCAATGTTAAAAACAGTTGTGCTGCTTCATATTTTTGTGAAAAACATGATACATTTGATTAATAAGTCTTAAATGTCTTTAACTGTTTTATGTCACTTCTATTATAAGTGTAACACAAAGACACCTTAAGTCATTTATTTACAAAGAACATGTATTCATATGATAAAATGCATGATTAATTTGTTAACAAATATTGCACTGGGTACAATGTAAATTATTTTGGTCTATTTTTTGGTCCACTATGTGAGTCCATGTCCACTTCTGAATAAAAGCCTAAATATGATAATAATGAAACTATTAAATAAATAAACTTAATTGTTATTATTAACTTACCTAATTATTAACCAATTATTACGCACATTATTCTTACAATAAATATAAGAGTTCAAAGTTTATACCGACCATGAGATTTTGCACAATTTTGATCTCTTTTTGAGACACACAAACTTGTTCATAAAAAGTGCATTTAAAGGGCAATGTGTAGAAATGCACTGATTTCACGTGTAAACACACACACACCTCTCATGTACATCTTGGTGGTCTCCATGATTTCCTGATAAACGACAAACTCTGGAAGTGTCTTATGAAGGGCAGATGATGGGTGAATGAACACTGGATCATCCAGCAGAGGAGTCTGTAACACACACACACACACACATATAAATCTCTATGACTTCTGCAAAATTCAACTGCAAAATCAGAAGCAATCTTCCAGGCACCTTGTAGCCGTTCCTCCATTTGGGGTCGAGCAGCTCCTCGGCCTGCACTCGTCTGGCGATGTGATCTCCTAAACCCGCCAGTACGATCTGCCGTAAACACAGCACCTGAGACTCTGTCGGAGGAGCCATCTTATTATCCATGTACATGCCAGCGTCAGAGCACATGGCATTCACTGAGACAGACAGAGAGAGAGAGACGGACGGTTCAATCATGCACAGGCAGGCACAGACACAAAATAGTCACCGAACAGAAAAAACACATGTATCTTCATGTATGTACCTGCATTGGTCAGCTGTCCTCGTAGTCTTCGGATTTCCAGCATGGCTTTGTACCGAAGCCCGTTTTCCTCACAGAACTGCTGAGGGCAGCCCGCAAACTCACAAGCACCAACAGCCCCTAAACACCCATCAACATCCCAACATTTACACAAACCACACAAGCTAATGACAGAAACATGCATAGAAGATTTGCCATTTTTAAAAGATCAGCAATGACCAATTCATTTCAATATGATAAGAGTCAGATGCAGGACTTTTATTTTGCCTCTGTCTCTGTTCAACAGCTCTGTCTAATAATAGAAATGTAATACTTTTATTACAATTACATTTTATTTAGTGCTGTCAAACGATTAATCACATCTAAAATAAAAGTTTTTGTTTACATAATATATACTGTGTATATTTATTATATTTATAAAATACATAATATAATTTATTTTCAAAATATAATTTTGAAAATATTTACACGTACTAAATACATGTATATATTTATATTCATATAATTTAACCTAACCCTAACCCTTGCGTGCACTGTTGATATTGTTAGCTAAAACTATTATTAATTTGAACTATTAATCATTTTAATTTGATACATTTAATTAACTGAAAATAAAATAACATATAAATATTAGATGAAAAAAAAGACAAAAAAAAAAAAAAGAGGAAACAATTTTTTTTTAAACTTTTGAAATGTTTTCTTGGTAAAACCATTAAAAAACGTGTTACTTAAAATAAACAAATTAAATAATAATAATAATAATGATGTATATTTATTATAAACTTAATAATTTCAGCTATTATATTGTATCAGCTAGCTGCCAAAGAATAATTTCTCATTTTCATTTAGTTTAACTTGATGTACTAAATTAACTAAAACTGAAATAAAATTATTTAAAAAACTACACAGACATAAAAAAAACAAAAAAAAACACAGCAAAATTAATAAAACTTTAAAGGAAAATGGAAAATACAAAATAAAAACTAATTCAAAATATTTAAAAAAAATTTGTATCTCAGGGATACTAAAACAGCACTGCAGCTGAGTGAAATTAATCATTTTAAAATTAAGTACTAAAATTACTAAAATTGAAATAAAAATTAATTACAAATATAGAAATATTAAAATAATAATAATAAAAGGACAAAGTACATAACATTACTAAGACTTCAACTAAAAATTTAAACTGAAAGCATAAAATAATTAAATAAATAAGCCAATTCAAAATATGAATGAATACTATAATAGTATATAAATAATACTAAAATATCAGGAAAGGTTTCAGACGATATAAATCTTGAGGAGTTTTGACATTAGACCTGAATGTCTGAATATTTGACATCAACATTCGAAATCAAACTCATACCCAGCAGAACCATCAGATCTCCCAGCTGAAGCGACTGTCCCTGACCGGCCCATAACCTCCTCATCTGAACACATCTGGCTTTCTTCCCTGCCATCTTAGTGGTCTCCTCCTCGCTGCCCGCAGGCCTGAGAAACCCAGAGACAGAGTGAGCGCTAATGTTTCCTCTGAACTGAATGAATGTGCACGTGTTGTGTGAATGACCTGTCGTAATCCTCAAAGATCTCTCTGACGGTCATGGCGGCCACGATAGTGATGATATACGGCATACAGCCCTGCTGACGGCCTAGCGCCAGCATCTTAGCATACCGCGGTGCTACGGGAAACGCGGCCATTGCGCGGCCCAGAGGAGTTATGGGACACGACAGACGCGCCCTCTCCATCTCACCCAAACTACAGCAGAGAGAGAGAAACAGGTTAAGAAAGAACGAACCAATGAAAGAAACTAAAGACTAAAGCTACAAGACAAGACACAAATGATGATCTGGTGGCATTTAACAACTTTGTGAAATACTTTGCAGCAATCACATGTTTAATGGGTACAAAGCACTAAATTTAAATGATATTACAGATGACTGTCAACGTTTTGTGGAAAATCAGTTTTTATTATCAATTTATGGGACCTATAGTTCACATTCATGTGGTTATGAACTATTTTGAATACATTACAATAAATACAGTCTCTACATATTTTTTAATTATACAATATATCATATAAATATTATGAACATATGTGCACATTTAATGACAATTTTTCAGGAACATATTTTATACATTGTATTTACAGCTACACTGACATGCAACAAATTAAATCTGGGTTATTATAGTAGCTAAAACTACAAATAAAACTAAACCGTTAAAAAAACATTTTTGATACTTAAAATAAATATTAACAGAAAAAAAACAAATTCTCATTTTAATTTAGTTTAACTAAAAAAAACGAAAACTGACATAAAACATTTATAAAAACTAAAAAGATGAATTTAAAAGAAACAAAAAATTTAAATGGCAAAAACGCACAACTAAATCACTCAACTTAAAATTTAAATGAGAACTGAAAATTTAAAAATAAAAATGAATTCAAAGTATTAATAAAAACTATAACATTCTAAAATAACACTGGGCTAAATAACTGAAAAATTATTATTTTTCAACATTTTATGGGACCTGTAGTTCATATTCATGTGTTTAACTATTTTGTTACATGAACGCATAACAATAAATATATAAATATTTTATACATAAAAAAGATTAAACATAACAGTGATAAAGAAATAGTTTATATCACTTGTTTTGTAATCTTTTGCAAATATGTGCATATTTAATAAGACAATGCACAATGTCATCATTTTACATTGCATACCAGTACACAGGAAGGCTGTGACATTTCTGAGTTTATATTATATATAAAACATTTTAAAAAGCATGTTTAAAACTATCAAATTTGATTACATTTTAAATGTGTATTTTCATACACCAGTGTATATTTTTAATAAAAGCAACCATGTCATTCTAATTGCTTGTTAATTTCCTTTCACTTCACTTGCAGCACATAAAATGGATCAGTTAAAGGAATGAGTGACGGATGAATAAAAGCGAGGAGAAATGGGCCGTACCGTCCGTGTCGAGGCGGTTCCTCCAGCGCTCCCAGAGAGATTAAAAGCTGTTCGGCAGAGATCAGCGTCTCAGATGAGGGAGGAGTCGGGAACGGGAAATTCACAACCTAAACACACACTATATAAATAAATAAGACCAAACCCAAACCTGTCATGCTTGTGTGTAATAGTTCTTTAGCACATGATGAAAGGAAACCTTTTCAATGTTGAGATCTTTCATCTGAAGGACGAGGTCATCGACGGGACGCCGTGTGATTTCAGCCTCCGAAAACAAACTGAAATCTCCGAACACAGCAGACGAGTAGAGCCTATGCACACATGCACAAATATTAAGTTACTTTAATACCACATGCTTCCAGATCTTCCTCCAAAACACAACAATGGTCAGATTCTGACCTATAGCAGTGACCCGGCTCCGTTCTGCCTGCCCTTCCTGCCCTCTGATTGGCTGAAGCCTGTGAGATCCAGGTGACCTTAAAGGAGGAGACGCCCGTCACTCGGTCATAAAACCTCTTCTTCACACGACCGCAGTCCACCACATACTTGATGCCGGGGATCGTCAGAGACGTCTCGGCCACGTTAGTCGCCACGACGCACAGACGCGCTCCAGCGGGAGGAGGACGGAAAACCTGAACACACAACACATCTAAACGAGCTGAACACTACAATAACTGTCACAAATGTTTTCATTTTTACATGTCTGAGGGTTGAGGTCAATCTAAAATAGAAATAGTGCATCTGGCAGCATTTTACTATTATTATTTTTTCATTATCATCCATCTTGATTATGTTTATTTATTTATCTTTATAAATGTTGAATTTGGTTCTGTTCAGCATTCAACCACTGTTGTTTATTTGTGCTTTATAAATAAATGAATTAATTCACTCATTTCAGAGTAAGCCCACAAAAAATTCTGAATTTGGAACAATTTTTCAAATTGTCAGAAAATAGAAAGTAGTTCAAAAGCTCTTGTTGATTATTTATAAAGAGACATGATCAGACTAAATCCTTGGATAAAATGTAAAAAAAAAAAAAAAAAACTAAAATTTAATTATATATAACAAATTACTTATATTATTAATTACAGAAAATAATATTCATTTATACTATACTATTAAATAGTTTCTATTGTATTGTAATCAAGTAAATGATGTGTGGAATACACTTATTGGACAATTGCTCTGTTACTCCAGGTACTAAAGTAAGGCACGTACCTTTGCCTGCTGCTCAGGAGCCAACAGCGAGTAGAGAGGAAGCACATACAGCGGGATGGACGGGTCGGCCTTCTCCTCTGAACACAGCACACACACATTAACACACATCCAGTCAAGCACAAATGAAGCACACCTGCATATGTAAGAGTCTCTCACCGTGATCGGCCTCCGGATGATCTCCCAGCTCCAGCTCCAGGTCTGAACCCTCATTATCATCCTCATCAATGCCGGCCTGACGATCCTCATCACCCTCGTCCACAGGTAGAGCCGAGTAACTGTCCAGATTAATCTTCGGGAGCGACTGAGACAGAGATCGTAACCGTGTTGAGTTTACAGCACACTTCTTTCACAAAATATACTGGACACTGCATACTAACAATGTTCTCAAAACACTAGCACAAGTCAAAAGAGTGTTTTATTCCTTAAATATTTTAGTTGGATATTTTTTTTTAAATGTCAGTACTTGTTTCAGAACATTCAAAAATAACGTTCCCACAATGTTTGCAAAATGTTAAAACGGAATGTTCCTTTAAAGGTGGGGTATGTCATTTTTCAAAAACACTGAGTTGGGGCCAAGAACCAAAACAAACTTGTAGCCAATCAGCAGTAAGGGGCGTGTCTACTCATGATGCAGAGGAGAGAGCGTTCTTCTCGATAGGTAAGTAATACCGTGTCTACACCGGACGCGCCGCAACAGCTGAAGTCTGCCTTCACTGGACACGATAAAGCGACCATTGAAAATCATTTGAAATGTGTGTCAGCATGTCATAAATAGAATGCAGCAGCAGTTTTTTGTTGTGGATTTGTCGCGCCGCACAGCATCCAGTGTAGGCAGCATCACTGATTATAATGACTTCTATAGTATTTTTTATTCTATAGTATCTATAGTATTTTTTTTGCAACTTTCACGTCCGGTGTAGACACGGTGTAACATTGGTTTTGCTTTGTTTCACATATGTGTGGGCCGGAGCTATCAAAATAGGGGCAAGACCCTTTTGAGGTAGGGGCGTGTTTGTTTTGGTGATTTCAAATATCAACATTGGCTACCAGAAATCACTTACCCCACCTTTAACATTTGCATTAAAAAAAAAACACTGCAAACATTTTAAAAACTAGATGTTTTCAACATTCAGAAGTAATGTATTCATAACCTAATAGAAACGCAAGTAAAACCTTCTTAGAATAAATGTTTGTTAGCTGGGATGACAGTTATCATACCACATTCTTCTTTTTCTGTGCTCTTCTTGACTTCTTCAGATCTTCTTCTGTTTCCATTGAATCTGAAAGGGCACACACTTCAGTTTTTAATATTTGGACGGGTGCTTAACCTTTTAAGGGATTGTAACTAACATTTAGATACAAAAAATACAATGTATTGTGTATGTAGATTTTAATAGCTACTTATGTATGGTTAGTGATTCCTCAACAGTGATTTTTTCAGTTACGCATAACAGTGCTGTGTGAGATGTGTCTGTGTACCTGTGTGCTCTCGGTTGGGTCTGTAAGGGAAAGCCTTCCTCAGTCTGCGACACACAGAATGAACCTCCGCTTGACCCGTCAGAAACACCAGAATGCCACCTATAACAACACAAGGGTTTAGATCCTTGCATTCATGCATGCATGCATCTGTGTGTATCATTTATCTTTGCTTCTGTGTGTGTTTAACCGACCTGGCGGCAGCATGCGGTGAATCTTGCAGATCTTACGGAAAGCTTCTCCAGTGTAGTCGTCCATTGGTGTGCGTTTATTAAAATGAACCGTGACCGCAAACTGACGGGCCTCCACCTATACACACACATATACAGTGTTAAAACGGTCATACTTGACAACACTATTTTTCTTGATCATAACAGAAGTTATTTGCATATAGAAGTGTCTTATAGAACACAGAACAATCCCCTAACATTAGTATTTGGTTCCTGATAGTGTTTGTTTGGAATTACATAATAATGTTCCAAGAATACTGTTTAAAGTTTTTTATCATAATCTGCAGAATACACACATGACGCCTTCATTTGTTTACTACCGTTTTTCATTATACATTTGTATTAAATCATAAAAATTCAAACGGACAGAATTTCAGAAAAAATAAAAAATTTCATAGTTGTAAAGATTATACGGTTGTAATAAATTATTGCAATAAATTATTTATTAATAAGTTTCATGAACTGAATTAATTAGACATGCTTTTAGAATCCAGGAAACTTCAAATGAAAAACTATAAAAAATAGATTTTAGGATTTCATAGGTCCTTAAAAATGTAATTTTTATTCTACTTTAAGTAAATTGTGGTTAAATTGGTTCCTTATTTTCAATAATTAGACATGTTTTTTGATTACTAAAATTACATTTAACAATTAAAATGGAATCTATAAATATTAAAATGGAAAAAACAGGATCCAGAAAAATTGAAAAAATAATAATAATTTGAATTTGAAAAAATAAATAAATAAAAACGGGGAAAAACTGAATTCATAGGGCTCCAAAAATGTAAATATTAAATTTTTTAACCTGAAAATCTGAAAAGTAAACTGCAATTTGGGACTCTACTTCATGCCAACTTCATGTGTGATAATGACGTGAACATGTCACAGAGTGAAATAAGAACAATGTAGACAAATCAGACACCTTGATAACCGGTGGAGGAGTTCGGAAGAGTCTCTTGTTCTCAGTGAAGTCCTCCACACGCAGCGTCGCCGACATGATGATCAGCTTCATGGGTAAGCCTTTCTGTGAATCAGAGATCGCATTATAAACATGTCAGCCACACAGCTTTAACCTGACCACCATGCATGTTTATGTGGGTTACCTTGTTGCGGAGTGGAACGATGCGTGACAAGAGGCCGATGAGGATATCAGTGTAGACGCTGCGCTCATGAGCTTCATCTATGATGATCACGCTGTACTTCTGCAGCAGGAAATCCTGCAAAAACATGCATCATGACAGGGATATTAAGAGAGCAGCAATATACTAATGGCTCACTTGCTATATGGTACATACAGTGGTGGCCAAAATGATTAGAACACTAGTATTTACTACTAACCAGCTAAAAAATGGTTTTACGTCAGTTATTTCTATCTTTTGCTGTAGTGTGTCAGTAGGAAATATCAGTTTTCATTTTTTGCCATGAATTGTAATAATCCAGTGAGATTTTTGTGCTCCACACTGATCTGATCATCATCCAGTCTGTCAGAAACAGAATAATAAACATAAATAGATTTTCTTTATCAGTTAACTTCTATTAACTAGGTTTGGTGAGCATCCTTTGCGTTTAAAGCAGCTTTTGCCCTCGGTGCACTCGCGCGTAGTTTTTCAGGAGCTTTGCAGCTTTCTTGAAGAATCTGGCCACAGTTCTTCTGGATTTAGTCTGTCTCAGTTTGTTTGTTCATGTCATTCCAGACAGACTGGATGATGATCAGATCAGATATCTGTGTGGAGCACAAAAATCTCACTGGGTTATTACAATGCATGGCAAAATAAATGTTTGGAAATGTAAACTGATATTTCCTACTGACACACTACAGCAAAAGATAGAAATAACTGACCTGAAACCATTTTTAGCTGCTGAAATCATTTTGGCAACCACTGTATATATATGGATATGCTTTATTACTTGATAAACATAGGGTTAGCTGAAACCTACACAAACAGGGTTGGCACAAGCTTATTTTTATGTGCAGTGCATGATCTCTGACCCCTGGTGAAATATAAACACTGAATACATCATGTTTACAATATATTTGTTTACATAATCTTTGAGGAACATCCAGGGATGTCCTTTTTTTATTTGAAAGATGCACAAAAGCTTTCTTTGAGAGTTAGTGTGTAGACTTTGGTCATTTAAGTATAATATAGTAGGTAAAAATAATGCATAGCATGTAATACAGGGTGCATGTTTGTGCATGCGTGTTACCCTCTGAATTTCTTTCAGCAGGACACCGTCTGTCATAAACTTGATCTTTGTGTTTTCTGTCACATTCCCCTCGTACCTGATCTGATAAGACACCACCCTGAACACACACACACACACACACACACACACACACACACACACTTATTTCAGTTTACTTCAGTTTGGCATTAAAGCTGCTTAGACTTCATGCAGGATGTTTGTAAAAGGTCTAAAATAACTGCCTTCATGCACACAAACACATCAGGACAGAAGGATAAACAGAGTAGGCTGAAGTCAACATCAAATACATTTTAAGACTAAAAATACCTGTATAGCTATTTGGATGAATCAAAGCAGTGCAGAAAAATAAATATCACGGTTTCCAAAAAAATATGAAGCAGCACAACTGTTTTCAACACTGATAATCAGAAATGTTTCTTGAGCAGCAAATCAGCATATTAAAATGATTTCTGAAGGATCATGTGACACTGAAGACTGGCGTAATGATGCAAGAATAAATTACATTTTAACATATATTCCAAAAGAAAACAGTCTTTTAAAATTGTAATAATATTTCACAATATTACTGTTTTTACTGTAATTTTGATCGAATAAATAACTCATGCTCAGATGAAAAATGCATTTGATTGGACAAGCTTATGCATAAACATGCACTTGTAAACATGTTGAATTATATATGTGACAAATCTTAATATCTGCAATGTACCTTTAGATTAATGAAGAATGAAGAATCGCGATAATGATTATTAATAGAAATAACAATAATCTGTCTACATTTAGGTTGATAATATATTTAATACTATAATCTGTTGTTATACAAGCAATAGGCTACTCAAGGCTGTTTGGCACAGTGATTTTGATATGTTTGATATGGTCATGTCGAGCCTAACAACACCTTTTAACCGAGCTAACATCACTGTACGGTCACATTTGGCTTATTTGTTTACTGCACAGATGTCATACCCGCTGGGTAAATTCATCTCTGTGGCAACACGGTGAGACATGCTGATCGCCGCCACTCTCCTGGGCTCCGTCACACCAATAATGCCATCCGAGCTGAGAAACAGAGAAGCAAACCATGAGAGACAGACAGCACAGATCACACACAGACAACGGCTCGTCGGTTGTGATGTTACCTGGCGTATCCCGCCTCGTACAGGAACTGAGGCATCTGTGTGGTTTTCCCACTGCCTGTCTCTCCACACAACACCACACACTCTTTTTCCTTCACCGCCTCCATGATGACCTGCTCCTCTGCCAGGATCGGCAACCTCAGACGAGCCTCCTGCAATTACCATGAAGAATTACACCCGGAATCCAAAACCAACGGCCAAATGCAAGTAAAACTGCAAAATCAAACGATAACTTTATTAGGAACGGCAAAATCTGAGTTTACAAGTGAACGGTGCTTCAGAAACAAATCGGATCTATGTGAATCAAACCAAAATGATTCATAACCAAGTGAGAACATGGTAATAGGTCATTATAATAGGTAACATTGTGTGCATCATATCTCTTCATAATTAATTATGATCAAAAATTAAAACGCATTTTAATATTTGCAGATTCCATTCTCATTATGTGTTTTAATACATTATACTTTTTTTTTAAGTATTACAATGCATTCAAACTGTAGTTACAATTATTCATGAGATCATGTGACGCATTATAAGGTGCATTACAAGGCATAATTAATGCATTAAGACTAGTTCAAGTGAAGTGATCATATTTGTTCTTTCATCATCATCATAATCTACATTTATGTGCTGTTTCCCTGTGGTCAAAACTGAACATTTCAAAACCTGGATTATAATGCAATATAATATATGTGAAACATACTAAACTAAAAAATACATAATTAAATAAGGGAAAAACTCTAGTTTGCAGTCCCTAAATGTCTAAAGTGACCACTTTTCATCAGAATAAGCAGCAATGTGGTCTATATAATATAATATAATGTATTAAGTGTATAAAAACACTAAAACTTCTCCCACTCACACACTTTAAAACCAGTCTGGTTCCTGTACCTGAATCTTCGCCAGTCGATCCACGGGAATAAACACAGCAGGTTTACAGTCTTCCTTCTTATGCGTTTCCTCTTTTACGTCTTTATCTTTCTTCTCTTCCTTAAAATCTGTTTCTTTCTGTTTGGCCTCCTCTCTCAGCACCTGCGGCTCTTCTGTGGGGTTCTTCTCAAGTGTTTTTTCCTCCTCTTCCTCAGATGAGCCTGAGCCTGAGCCATCATCCTCCTCTGATGACTCTGATCCCTCTTTCTTCTCCTCCTCCTCCTCCTCCTCCTCTCTTCTTCTCTTTCTGTTTGCTCCACTCACACTGCTGATCCTGACAGTGGTTGAATCCCCATCCTGATCTTCTTTCACAGACCTGCAAGCACACACAGTGATGTATTTTCAGTTTTTCAATATCGACTAGTCAGAGTCCTTAGTACGGTTAGATCTCTTACTCTTTGGTCTGGTAGAGTCTGTGTCCAGTGCCGAGTTTAGAGGTTGTGTAGAGCAGTTTGAGCTCCGGCTCGGGCAGCTGAACCTCAGCTAGTTTAGATAATATATCGGCTCTCTGCGGAGAATGAGAAACATCAAAATTACTTCTATATAACAAACAGAATCAACTAAACCCTCCAGATGCATCAATCTCACAGACTCTCTCTTCTTACATGGGTTTTTTTCTCTTTCAGCTCCAGAACTTTCTCCAGGTTCTTCCTCTGCTTCTTTGTCAGGGCTTTTTTCTTGGCTACAGGAAGGTCTACTTTTTGTTTCTTGGTTTTGGTGGCAGACAGAACAAGAGCGTTGCAGTCGTCTACACCTTTAAGCATGGCTCCATCTGCACAAAATCACAGTACACAATAATAAGCTCCAAAACACACACGTTTATTACACATATTAAACTGCTGAAAACAACACGCATGTGTGAAAGTGCAGCTCTAAAGCTGCTATGTGATACTTCTATAGTACTGTACCATCATAAAAACCATCATCTAGATGATTCAATGGGCATTTTAATAATTATAATACGATTTAAAATTTAATCGGAATTAGCCTTTGTTTACAATAACTAAAATTACACTCCAGGGCAAAAAAATGGGCCAAGCCCAAAATGGCTAAACACTAAGCTTTTAATGATCTTAAGCACAAATTACCAAGAATTAATCAAATACACTCTTGTCTCAGAAAATGGTCAAATGTGCACCATCAAATATTTAGCTTGGCCCAGGAGTATATATGCAATACCAGTCAAAAGTTTTTGAGCAGCAAGATTTTTTATGTTTTAATGAAAGAATTCTCTTCTGCTCACCAAGCCTGCATTTATCTGATCCTGAAGTACAGCAAAAACTGTAACAAAAAATATTTCAATATTACTGCTTTTGCCGTTTACTGGATCAAATAAATGCAGGCTTGGTGAGCAGAAGAGAATCCTTTCATTAAAAATGTATATATGTATATATATTTACACTATAAATGTAGTGTATTTCTATTATAGTTTTTTTTTAAAAGATCATATTTGTTCTTGCATCTATGTATCATCTATTATCACCATCTGCATTTATGTGCTGTTTTCTGTTTCCCTGCGGTCAAAACTGAACCTTCACTGAGAAAAACATTTCAAAAGTTTTATTATAATATCATATAATTATTGAAAACACTAAAACTTAATGAAAATAGTAATAATAGTAGCAGAGATAATAATAATGTTTTGTGGCCATTTGAAATTATTTTTCTAAATGATTTGAATGAATTGAAACTGATATATATAATTGAATAACAAAAACATTCACCTGTAAATATGCACAAAAATTGTTTAAATCATTGCCAACAGTGGATTAACAGTTTATAAAAGGAGTGTGTTACGTCTAAGGACGTATTTTGCTTTGTTTTTCTCTCTCTCTCTCTCCCTTTTCTTCCCATAAGCAGGAGGTAATGGCTGCCAGCTGATTCCACTGACTGGTGATGTGATGGCAGGAGGAGGGGAAACTATGAGGATTGAAGCGGCACCATTGCACTGCGCAGGGTGTGTGTGTGTGTGTGTGTGTGTGTAGGCTGCGTCGTGAGGCTTCTACTCTCAACCCAACAAGCTTTATTAGTGGTTATGTGTAATATATTGTTGATTGGTTTCTTTGTAGTGTTATTGTGTTAACACTCTTGTGGTGACTGAGGCCTACGACAAGAAATTTGGTTTGGAAGTTATTATCTGTTTGTATTTTCTTTTGTTATTTATGAAGTTTAATTTATGGGGAATATGTTAGTAGAGAGGTGGGTGCCACTTTCTTTGTATCTTGATTTTCTCCTATTTATGCTAGTTAGGGTATTGTTATTGTATTTGTTTCCTTTTCTTTGTTTTAGCTTAGTTAGTCTCAGAGGTTTTATGTTTGTTATTTTGGCCTTGCCCCCTCTTGAAGCTTCAAAATCCATAACTTTAAAATAAAAACTTGTTTCTTGATATTGAGTTGATTGTTTGCATTTGTTGGGAATTGAACCTTGCTGCCTCCACACATCACTTTTTAATTCTGTTACTTGTTCCCCTAACTCTAGACTAACTGGGAACGTAACAGAGTGTTATTTTAAGTACAAAATAATTTGAATTGTCCTAAATTAGGGTAATTTACAGTGAATACTACATTTGCCTTAATTGTTGCATTTAAGTAATTTTGCAATTTGCATGCAATGCATTTTTTCCCATGCCTGTTATTATATGTTAAATGAATGGTTTCTGCCTCTTATTGCATCCCTATAACAACAACCTATCTTGCAGAGCTTGTGATCGCGCATGCATCTCACCTTGTATCTCCACCTGCACATCAGTCTGTCTGTCTGCAGCAGCTGTCTGCGCACATGTGCTCTGCTGTCTGCCTTTCCAGTTGTGTTTCTTTCTTAATCTGCCCATGGCAGAAGTTTACAGCTCCAAACACAACCCTCAGAGATGTGAAGGCAATCTGTCAAGAACATGACAAGAAACTTCATGCAGGGGTCACGAAAACAAAGTCAAAAATACTAATAGTTCTTAAATAGGCTTCATTTTATTCAAGCAAATATTTGAGGCGAGTCTTAATTTTTACATCGATACTGTGGGTTTTCTTAACAGCTACTGCTGACAAACATCTTTTACCAATCGTTTGGGCTAATTCGAGTAAGTTCTGTGTTATATGAGATATAGAGATCATCTCTTCATATCTGCTGCTGGATCTCAGTGTTTATGCTGCTCGAGATCAGCTAACAAATTAACATTCATTAAAAACTTCAACATCACTGACGCTGATAGACTTCTACGTATCAAACATCGATTATATTAATAAGGGTCGCTTCTCACTTTATCCGCACAAAATAAATAACTCTAACCGATTCATGTCTCACACAGTAACGTATTTGAAAAGACTCACGTGTTGACCCTGTGGTGATGTTATGCAACCTTAAAATGAGTCCGATGCACTTCAGCAGCGATGAAAGGTTCCGGGATTCGTGTTTCCCCCCGGACAAAACATGCATAAAACGGCTTCTACAAACCCACTGCAAAAGTTTTATTTAAAGTATAATACCTTAAATGCAATTAAAATAAAGTACCATTAAATATGAAGTGTCTGTATGTTTTTTTTTTAGCAAGTTCGCGAACTTCCGGTGTCCGGTCAGAAACATATTATTCATATTAATAGCCTTATTATATTTTTCTTAGGCTATATTTTATATGTTATATAAAGCCTATATTATTTGAAACAAACTTTTGTACTGTTAAGTATAGCAACAACAACAATAAAAGTGACGACAGTAATAATAATAGAATATCGCCCTCTGTTTTAAAACAAAACTATTTTATTGAAGCAATAAAAAGAAAAGAATATGAATAACAAGAACACATACACATGCACCTGTAAATATGCACCAAAATTGGCTAAAGTTTACAAAAGTTGGTTGTTTTACAAATAAAGCAAAAAGAATGGGATTTATTCCTTATTTTCCACATTTTTTACAGTAAATATTACATTTGGTTGTCTAAACTGCATGAAGCATTTTTATTGCATGCCTGGAAAATGAGATAAATTCAAATTCATTTTAAATCAAACTGAACTGTGCAAAATGATTACAATGAAACTGAACACAGTTGTTTGTTTTGCTGTGGTTCGTGGCCGTCTCTCCTAGATGCTCCTGTCTTTCAGCGAGATGTATTCATTCCTCCGCGTCGCGTCGTCCTCCGCAGCCAAACTCTCCGCCTCTCGGCTGAGCCGCTCAAACCGCCGGAGGAAGAGGATGACAGAGGCCAGCAGGAGCACCTGCACTGTGATGAAGATGAAGAGGCTGATCTGAGAGGCCAGAGCCAGATTACACAGCCAGTAACGACAGGAATCCAGCAGCTCCTGCTCGGACAGATACACGAGCAGGCGCCCCCGCAGGTGAGCAGGAGAACTGCAGCTGACGTTCCTGAGAATTCAAATAGATCAATCTATTATCCTTTTTTCAATTGTAATACCGGATCAGATGTAGTTGATAACACTTTACAGGTAATAATTCTTCTTAGGAAGTTTCATGTACATAAAGCAAAAATAATATCTATTATTACTCCCTCTATTAAAGTTAATATGTGACCCTGGACCACAAAACCAGCCATAAGTGAGATTTGCATCTCACTTCTCATGAAAGTGCATCATCTGAAAGCTGAATAAATAAGCTTTCCATTGATGTATGGTTTGTTAGGACAATATTTGGCTGAGATACAGTTATTTGAAAATCTGGAATCTGAGGGTGCAAAAAAATAGAAATATTGAGAAAATCACCTTTAAAGTTGTCCAAATGAAGTTCTTAGCAATGCATATTACAAGTTTTGAAATATTTACAGTAGGAAATGTACAAAATGTCTTCATGGAACATGATCTTTACTTAATATCCTAATGATTTTTGGCATAAAAGAAAAATAAAATAATTGTGACCCATGTATTGTTGGCTATTGCTACAAATATACCCCAGCGACTTAACACTGGTTTTGTGCTCCAGGGTCACATATATATTATGACTCATTGATTTCAATTACTAGAAACAAGAAATGTATGTCTCTAACATCAAAAAATGTTATTTGTAAAATTGAATATACCATCCATGATGTATATTAGTTATATGCATCCCCCACTTTTGTTTGTGTTCTGTTTGACATCAACTCATTCTGAGAAATATGTATTGTATTTAAAAGGTAAAGATACAAATAGGTAATAACATAAACTCGTTGATTTTTTCCCCCAATAATCTGAAAGAAGACCATCCAAAATTTCAAAATTGACCAGAGCATGAAAAAACTATGCACTGATAATATAAACAATGGAAAATCCCATCTTTAGTCTCTCATCCGCACACTCACTGTATGGAAGCGGGGTTGCTCTGTTTCAGCAGCCATCCTCTCAGATAAAGGATGCCGCAGTCACATGACCACGGGTTTCCGTGGAGAGCGGCCCGGCGCAGGGCGGGCAGCGAGTCCAGCAGGCCGGGGGGCAGAGCCGTCAGGTGGTTGTCGTTCAGGTGGAGTGTGGTGGTGTGTGGAGGGAAGGACGAGGGCAGGCTGGCCGTGGTGAGGCCACGTTTACTGCAGTCCACCACACCTTCCGCGCAGGAGCACACCTCCGGACACCGGAGCTGAGCCACAATCATCTCACTGCCCAGCACTGACAGCACCACCTTCAACACGAGCGCAACACACCGCATGCCAGCACACACACTGTAGACAGACCACAAATCACCATCATGTTCCTGCTCTCACTGTGAGCCATTCATCAGAGCAATGCATGCACATGTTTTCAGTGCCAGATATCGGCTGCTTCCATGTATGGAGTACTAAACTGAATAAACAGAGATGTTTACGCTTATCTGGAATTTCAAGAGGAAGCAAAGGAAGCAAGAAAGACAAAGATAAAAAAAAGTATGGGATGATACAGACTTGTCATGGTCTCAGTATAGAGGAAAAACTCATTACATACGAATCGAATGCACATTTTTAGGTTGAAATTGAATTGCAAAATTACAACAAAAATTAATATATAATATAATGCTGACAAACAAATACTAAAATGTTATTGGATATTGCAAAACCACGGCAATATCAAGTTTTTGGCATTTACAATCATTTTTTTAATACTTAAAGCAATGAATATACAATGGTATCGGTAACACTTTACTAAAAGGTGTCATTTGTTAACATTAGTTAATGTATTAACTAACATGAACAAACAATGAGCAATGCATTCATTACACTATTTATTAATCTTTGTTAATGTTAGTTAATGAAAATAGTCGTTTATTGTTAGTTCATAGTGCATGCGATTTTAATAATGCATTAGTAAATGCTGAAATTAACATTAAGATTAATAAATGCTGTAGAAGCATTGTTCATTCATGTTTACTAATGTTGTTAACTAATGAACCTTATTGTAAAGTGTCACCACAGTATTTCATCTTATTTTATTATTGTATTTTTTATTTTACCATATATTCACATAAACTGTACACATCACCACACTATTATTAGTCTGTAAATGCATCTGTAAACGTTTATTCTCTCTCTCTGCCTAACAGATTTTTTTGTACAATTTTATTTTTAATGCTTTAATTTTATTGTTATGTTTCTTGTTATATTTGGATGTGTTCCAGAAGCTTTCCCAATAAAAATTCCTTGTGTTTGTGATAAAGATCTTTTTATTTTATATATAGCTCTATTTATTTTATTTTTTATTTTAATCATTAAAAAGTGATATATTCCTCAAATTGCGACAACTGGCAAAAATAAAATATAAAATAAAAACCTTGTGTTATTTTGATCATTTTAACCAGCAGCATGTACTCTACTGTGTGTGTGTTTACCAGCCCTTTAGTTCACTGAGGGTCCCAATGGGTGGAGAGCAGAACACATTAGCAATATTTAATTACCAGCTAAATACATCAATGCACAAGTCATTTTTAAGTTACAGAACTAATGCATATATTGTGTAATTTGTTTAGATGTGAAGTTCTTACCAGCGTCACCAGCGTGTCTGTGTGTCAGTATCAGTCTGAAGGAGCGTTAAGACCACAGCATCAAACACAGCTGGGTCACGCTGATAAAACTACCTTAAACACACACGCCGCCCCCTCAGAGCAATGTGTGACAGGAAGTGGGCCGCACTTTCACACTCTGATACTGGCACATCAGAACCGCTCAGTTAAATTCCCTGCATTGGCCAGAGAATGAAGAGCACAGGAGTCATCCAGTATCTGAAACAGACAGCATAACACATCGTGCATTTAAACAATAGAAGAATTACAAAGCCCTGCATCTTCAAAGAAAAAAATTCTGCTGATTTTCCAGAAAAAGGCCTAATGTTAGTTCAAAGAGAACTACAGTACATTAGATTCTTCAAATTCAAATTTTGTCAATAAATAAATAAAGTATATATGTAGCAACCATATGTGACCCTGGACCACAAAACCAGTCATAAGGGTAATTTTTTTGAAATTGAGATTTATACGTCTGAAAAATTAATAAATAATCATTGATGTATGGTTTGTTAGGACAATATTTGGCTGAGATACAAATATTTGAGAATCTGGAATCTGAGGGTGCAAACTTATGAGAAAATCACCTTTAAAGTTGTTCAAATTAAGTTCTTAGCAATGCATATTACTAATCAAAAATGAAGTTTTGATATATTTACAGTAGGAAATTTACAAAATATCTTCATGGAACAAGATCTTTACTTAATATCCTAATGTTTTTCGGCATAAAAGAAAAATCAATAATTTTGACCCACACAATGTATTTTTGGCCATTGCTACAAATATACCCCAGAGACTTAAGACTGCTTTTGTGCTCCAGCGTCACATATGACAATATATTTCATCCATGGAAATGTAATATCTGTACATACATAACACATTACAAAACCAAAAGCCACTATTTTTGGAATAAGCACCTCTGAATAAGAAACAAGTGGAGCCTATCGAATTTCTTTCTGAAAATATGGTGGAGCAAAATATCTTAGAAATTATATATGTTGCTGATCAATCACATGAATATGAAACTATAGTGAACAAACAACAGTGACAACTGATAACTTATTCACATTTATTAGCAAGCTTTACATAAACAATTGACATAATAATATAAATTATTAAATTATTAAAGGCCATAAACACTCATAATAATGGAATAGATTTCATTCTGATTATTATTGTTATAAAACGAGCAAAAACCAGCCGTCTGAACTGAGGATGTTTCTTGGTAACAGTTATTGGAGCCGTACTGTATGTTCACATTCACTATAAAAACCAAAACCAAATCAAATTCATAGCAAAAGGACGTCACTGTCTCTCCAAACACACACACACACGTTAATGAACCCCTGCACTGTTTCAGAAAACATCTCACACACACATTCGTCTTACTAAGCAAATCAAAAGTCAATATAAATGAGATGCCTTCAGAGGTTAATTTAAGTTGGACTGGTTTATGTATGTTCATGATGATGCAGGCAGACAGAAGCACTGAGCAGATGAACAGCTGATCTGAGATATGATATTTATACAGTATCATTTAAATGCATTCACATCTGAGGGCTGCTGTGAGGGCCGTAGTGTGTGTGTGTGTGTGTATGTGTGTGTGTGTGTCAGCATCACTGGTCTTTCTCGTGCATCTGTTGTTGCATCTTTTCCAGCATCTCCTGCATTCTCTTCAGCTGCACATACAAAACAACACAGTTTATTATTATTCATATTTTATTTAGCAAGGATGTATTAAATTGATCAAAAGTGAATATTTACCATGTTGCAAAATATTTCTATTTAAAATAAATGCTGTTTTTCTATACTTTATCTTCATAGAAGAATCTTGAAAAAATGTACCATGACTTTCACAAAAATAGTTTTTAGCATTGATAATAATCATAAATGTTTCTTGAGTGACAAATCAGCATATTAGAATGATTTCTGAAGGATCATGTGACACTGAAGACTGGAGTAATGATGCTGAAAATACAGCTTTGAATCAAAGGAATAAATTACAACTTAAAATATATTCACTTAGAAAGCAGCTATTTTAAATTGTAAAAATATTTCACAATATTGGTGATTTTACTGCATTTTGTACCCCAAATGTTTGAACGGTAGTGTAATTTTAATATTTCACTTCTCTAGCTCTTCTTTACTACATTTTTTTAATCTAAATTTTATATTGCACAGTGGCTACTTTACAATAAAATTGCTCATGCTTTTCCTTATTTGAAGAATATGAAGTGAAAATGAAAAAAAAAATGGCCAAATTGGAAGATAAACATGAAAAAACACACAAAAAAGTATAGATTTATAATACTGGCCATAATAAGCATGATAATTACTAGCAATTAAATCATCCAAAGTATCAATGAATCCATATGAAAATGTATCTACGGAGACCATAAATATGAATTAAACTAGCATATGTCCTTAAGGATATTATTTATTACAGTAACTAAAACAAAATAAACAAGAAAAAAAAACATTTTCATTACTTGAAATAAAATAAATGTTAATTAAAATAAAATAAAGTATATTCAAACGGTAACCTCATTATATTTCAGGTAGTTGCCAAGGCAACATTTTATCATTTTCATTTAACTAAAACTAAAACTAAAATAATTGGTTGTATGATATTCCTTAAAAATATTATTATTATTATTATTACTAAAACTAAATTGAAAATGGCAAATATACAAACAAAAACTAATTCAAAATATTAATTAGAACTATAATAAGTAAGAATCTCAGTGTTAGTAAAATAGCACTAGAGTCCTATTAACTATATAGAAATCTATAGCACAAATCTTAGTGTTCTGTACCTCTTCATCCTTCATCTTAATGAGTCTCTCCGTCTCCACGTCTGGTGTGGGCAGAGGCAGGATGGGTAGTGGACTGTCCGTACGGTTATCCTGTGCCAGTTTACTGAAACACACACACACACATGCATTATATGAAGCACATCTGGGCTGGAAAGTCAAACAGCCTCAGGTCAGCATGTCATTTACACCGCCTGAAAGCTGACTGTACATGTCACACACCTGGTCATCTCCTGGATGCAGAGGGCTCTGTAGTTTTCGTAGTGCACGTCGCACGTCACGTCTTTCAGGTCGTGCATGTGAGAGCGAATCAGCATGTTCCTCAGTTTCACAAAGTCACAGTGAGATTGATTCTCCACTGAACAACACACACAAAGAAATACAACAGAGTTCACGGTCACAAACAACATTAACATAAATTACATTCACATTTATTCATTTGGAAGACAATTTTATTTTTATGATCACGTCATGTGTTTCCTGGGACACTGCAGTTCATGCTGTAACATCACTACATACTACATATGAGCAGTATGTACTGCACTTACTAATGATGATAAAGTGCATACTTTAATGGCCAGGAACTCTTGCAATAGACTAGTATTAGGACAAACGATGTATGTTGTGGGCAATATTGGCCTAAAAACTAAAGAGCATGCAAACTTTAGTATATGGATTTGTGATATGGCCAAAAATATTATCACAATATTTTTTATCATAGCATACGATGTTGATAATTATCACTATATATATATTTTATTATTTTTATTTTTACCATTAATGGGGAAGGAAAGCTTTCCGTGATTTTTAGACCTTGAGAATCTTTTTTTTTTTTTCACAATTAAACTACCTTTTAATTTAGGGCTACAAGAAATACATTTGATTTTTCCCTGAATTCTGTGTTTCCATTGAATTTTTTTCTGGATTCTCTGTTTTATGATATTTTACAAATTTATCATCAATAATGTGTGCATAAAACTTTAACAACCTAGTACATATTTTCTAATGTAATCAAAAGAAAATATAACAATTATTTTGCAACAAAACATTTTTATGTATTAAAATTTTTTATCAAATATATGATATTCCTTAAAAATATTACTATTATTATTAATAAACAATAGTAATATAGTTCTGCCATAATTTAATTACGTTATAATGAACTTTTATTTTGGCAGTTTGTCAAAGATCTTTGAGTTTCTTGGTGTATTTGCTGGGAGTTTTTTTTTTATGAAACTGTGAAAAGCTTCTGAAGTGAAACAGAGTAAAAACGTCCAGAGCTTATCATCGTTATTGACATAAATTTTTATCACAGTCTCGATATGATACTGTTTATCGCCCAGCCCTATCATCACGGCACCTCTGACATAGAATAAGTGTTGTACAATCCATTTGCCAAGCGTTAATGCCCACTTTGGTGTACTTGTTAAGAATGTTTCTGACCTTCCACGATACCCCAGGGGTAAAGACGACCTCTGACCCTTTGACCTCTGGCCTCCACCACTGTATTACTGCCAATGACAGCAAACGGAGTGCACTCCTACAGCACACACACACACGACACATAAATCATTCAGTATTCAATATATACACACTGCCCCCGCATCATATTTATGTGCAGCAACACTTTAATCTGCCTCATGAAAAACATCTGCACATGACAGCAGTTTATCAGCTTCACTCCTCCAGCTGTTGGCAGCAGTAAAAGTCCATAATGAGGGTAAAATCAATCCAAATGGAGTGAAATGATTTAGTGGAGATTTCAGACTAAATGTTTTATGGGATGTTTGCCAGACCTTCAGCTCTTTGTCCATCTGTTTGAACTCCTCTTCTTCATCAGAGTCACACTCGGGAAACTGATACACTTTAATCCCGAAGTGCTCGATCTCGTCTCGCACCTGCAGGACAACAGATGCACACTATGAACACAATAATCATGCTGAACAACCTGCAAATGTACAGGAAACAGCCGGCTTGAATCAGACACGGCTTCCATCAGGAGCACGCTTTAAAAACTGTTGCGATGCGATAGTGTGCACTCACCCTGTCCTTGAGCTTTTTGACCTCATTAGGAGTGAGACAGTCCGCTTTAGAGATCAGAGGAATGATGTTCACTTTCTCATGCAGAGCCTTCATGAACTCCACGTCCACCGGCCGCAAACTGCACAGCAGAAATAACTGATGCTAACTCCATCTCTAATTATATTAACTCCTATTATGCATTAAATACAATTTGCATTAATTGCTTTCTGTGATGCAAGAACTGCAAATCAAATATGTTTACTTTTTACACATTCATATTTAAGAATATGAATTATGAAGTCCTGAACACACGTCTGCGAGTCAGTGTCAAGTTTGTTAAAGGAATAGTTCACCAAAAATGAAAATTTGCTGAAAATGTGTTAACCCTCAGGCCATCCGAGATGTAGATGAGTTTGTTTCTTCATCAGATCACTTGCTCACCAATGGATCCTCTGCAGTGAATGGGTGCCGTCAGAATGAGAGTCCAAACAGCTGATAAAAACATCCACACCACTCCAGTCCATCAATTAATGTCTTGAGAAGTGAAAAGATGCTTGTAAGAAACAAAGACATTTTTAACCTCGAGTTGTTGCTTCGAGCCAAAACATGAGTCCATAATCCATAGTAAAGCAGTGAGAAATTCCATCTCCTGTTGTCCTTCACATCAAAATCCACCCATACATTTGTTTAGAACTGTTTTGGCTTGTGAACGGTGCTTGATCTTTGAATATTTCTCACCTGATTCAGACGAGACTATTCACTGGAGAAACCAATATTATGGATTATGAACATGGAAGCATCAGTTTGAAGTTAAAAACATGGACTTGTTTGGATGTTACAAACACACAGATTTTCACTTCACAAGAAATGAACTGATGGACTGGAGTGGTGTGGATTATTGTGATGTTTTTATCTGTTTTATCTGTTTATCTGTTTATCTGATGTTTTAGCTGTTTGGACTCATTCTGACGGCACCCATTGACTGAAGAGCATCCATTGCTGAGCAAGTGATGGAATGCTACATTTCTCCAAATCTGTTCTGATGAAGTCAGAGGCTGATTATGCAAATGTGAAGATGATGCATATGACCTGACCCATATAAGCCAGACCCGTGACACCCGCTCGTACCCGTGTCCAAACGGCAGGATGAAGTACAGGCAGCAGTGCACTCTGTTGTCTAGTATGTTCTTTCTGTTCAGTCCACTCTCGTCTCTGAAGTACTGCTCAAACTGCTGGTCGATGTAGTCTGTGATGGGCTTCCAACTGCAAACACACACAAAAACGCACACGCTTCAAAGAGACAGAATTGTACACAATAACATACCAAGGCTTTTCTGTCAGATGAACTAATTTGACCTAAAATAGTAAATATTTCAATAACTTAACAACAAATGTGCACGGTTCAGTTCTCTAATATCAGTTAATGGTCACATAAAATACAGGCAAACAAATAAAATAAGTATTTTATTTTAATTGTTTTTATGTATTTTAATTAGTTAGTTAAATTTGTATTTATTAATTAAATGTATTTATTTATTTACATTTTTAAATGAATTTATTTAATTATTAGCTTTGCATCAATCCCCAGTCTGGGAAACTACTCAGACTCTTATGGCTGCTATGTTGTGAATACAGACATGACTAAAGGTCTTTTTGCATTCATAAAATGCTGTATTGAGCAATCAGCATCTACGACCGTAACCATCAGATTTGTAATTGTGCTCATGGGATGCTGGGAACAGCTGAATTCTCACCATTCATTGTTATTGACTGCGTCTCCAAACCCTGGCGTGTCCACAATGGTGAGTTTGAGCTTGACTCCTTTCTCCTCGATGTCGACCGTGTGTTTGGTGATCTCCACCGTCTGATTAATACGCTCTGTTACAGAAAACACACAATATAACACTCAAACTAACAAACCTGTTGAAGAGGTGTACACTTATGTATATGCTACACTACTGTTAAAAAGCTTGGGGTTGGTAAGATTTTTGTTTTATGTGTTTTTTTTCTTCTTGTTTGTTTGTGGTTGTTTTTTTAGTCTCTTCTACTCACCAAGCCTGCAGAGTAATGTATACAGTATAACGGTAATATTGTGAAATATTAAGACAACTTAAAATAACTGTTTTCTATGTGAATATATAGTAAAATGTAATTTATTCCTGTGATCAAAACTGAATTTTCAGCATCATTACTCCAGTCTTCAGTGTGACATGATACAGAAATCATTCTAAAATGCTGATTTGCTGCTCAACAAACATTTATGATTATTATTAATGTTGAAAACAGTTGTGCGGCTTCATATTTTTGCAGACACACTGATACATTGATTTTCTTTTGTAACATTATAAATGTCTTTGCTGTCACTTTTGATCAATTTAATGAATTTGTGCTGAATAAAAGTACTAATTTCTTAAAAAAAAAAAAAAATCCAAACCCAAAAGACCCCAAATTTTAAACAGCAGTGTATATTGTGTAATCTTATGTAACAATAACAGAACTGTTATTTTAGGTGTACTGTTCCTTTAAGACTACTCTTACCTTCAGCATTTAGTAATTTTCTGTCTTTATAGAGATCTGTGAGGAAGAGGCTGTTTACTAGAGTAGATTTTCCCGATCCAGATTCACCTAAAAACACACAAAATGCTCTTGTTAATGACAAAGACGAGCATGAAGTCAGTGACAAATATAGCGATGATTTCAGACAAACCTGCAACCATCAGAGTGAAGTCAAAGCCCTTCTTCACCGACTTCCTGTGGACCTGATTAGGAAGCGTAGCGAAGCCAACATACTGCTTGTCCTGAAAGAAACAAGCCAAAACATTAATGTTCTGTATAATCTTTTTGCATTTTATGGAAGAAAGAAGGTTATAGAGGTTTTGAAGGATTGGGTGAACTGTCTCTTTAAGACCAAACGTCTGTGAATCGTCAGACTGGCATAAAAATAGCAGAGAATGAAAAGCCCAGTACTGTTGAGTCTCCTGCAGATCCACCAACTGTGCCGGAAACCGCTCAGCAGTCATAACCGCTCAAACTGACACTGAGAACACAGAAATTACTGACGGGAAGCAAAATCACCATTAAACCCGACAGCAGAACCAGCTCAGTGTCCAGGCCAAACCGACTGACCACACACACACAGAAGCCATATTTACATAAGCTGAAAAGGCCTTTATAACACACTCAAACTCACTCTGCTAGAGCATCTCACACGCCGTCATGTGTGTTTCCGCTGTCCATCATCCTAGAACAGAGACACCCTGGCGTATCTCACCCCACGTGCACAGTGTGTGTGAGAGAAGAGGGATAAAGATGCATGTGTGCAAAGCATCAACTAGATTTGTACATTTTCTGGAGAAAATGCGGTAATGCTTCACCTGTAGCTTTCATGTAGAATGCGCATTGTAATGCATTATATCTTTCCATTAAAAATAAAACCTAAAAAACTAAAATATTGGGTGTTTATCATGTTTTAACACATCACTATTATGGAAGCTTGTCTCTTCGATGGAATAAAAAAAAAAAGTAATTGCCTTTTATCTCACAAATCTGACTTTATTGTTTATATTTCACAATTCAGACTTTGTTTCTCACAACTGAGTTTATATCCTGCAATATTGAGTTCATATCTCAATATTTTTAAAAAAAGTCCAAATAAGTGATATATAAACTTGTGAGAAAAAAAGTCCAAAAGGTGAGATAAAAAGGTTCAATATGCCTTTTTGTTAGGGTGTTGCTCTGCAGTTGTTAAAGTGTGCTGAATGATTTAAGCATGTTACTATGAGGCTGCTAGGGTGGTTGCTAGGGTGTTGCTAAGTGGCTGCTTGTTTAGGCAGTTTAAATCCTTTAAACAGTCCTTTAAGTAATTTTAAGTTTGAGCAAAACCCATAACACACACAAAATTTACACAATATAATGTGGCATAATACTATTTACAATTACACCTACTAATAACTAAATTGAAGCAGCTTTTCTAACTTATATATATATATAGATAGATAGACAGATAGATATATTACAAGACATAAGCAGCGAACCTTCTGTCTGGTGGTTCTGGTTCGGGGACACAGAAGTTTCTCCACAAGTTTCTCCTGCAGCATCATGGTGTCCATCCTGAACCAGACGTCTCAGAAATGTGTGGCGTCCCTCTTTAAACCTGCGTGACCCTCACTTTATCACTCTCTTCCTCTATATACCCTCTCTGATTTCCCTTTCCCTGTTTTCTGTCTTTTCTTGCCCACGGCACATCCCAGCGCACCGTGTTCAGACAAGCAGGCAGAGGAATCCCCACATGACTGAAGGAAAGGCTGACAAAAGAAGGTAGTGAGTGAGAGAGAGCGAGCAGGAGAAACGAAAAGACGTAAAGGAAAAAAAGCATGGAAGGAATTTTAGACAGGAAGGGGGGCAGTTGAAAACGGGAATAAAAACACTCATTCATTTAGTCGTTCATTCCTCCCCCACTTTTTTTTCCCCACAGCCGGCTCTGAGGTGCAGGGATTTCTGTGTGTGTGTGTGTGTGTGTGTGTGTTTAAGGGAGCAAGACACATTTAGTAAGACAGCAGCCACACCCTTCCCAACAGACCTTGCCAGACTGGCAGCTTTTCTACAGACTACAGCACAGCAGCCTGATCTTTACTAGAGCGTTGTTTTCAGATATATGATGATGTACAGGGTCAGTAAGAGTTTTTTAATGAAATTAATCATTTTATTTAGCAAGAACGGATTAAATTTATCAAAAGTGACAGTGAAACATTTATAATGTTACAAAGATTTCTATTTCAAATAGCTGCCGTTGTTTTTAACTTTCTATCAATCCTTAAAAAATGTATTACAGTTTTGACAAAATATGAAGCAGCACAACTGTTTTCAACATAGATAATAATCACAAATGTTTGTTGAGCAGCAAATCAGCATATTAGAATGATTTCTGAAGGATCATGTGACACTGAAGAATGGAGTAATGATCCTGAAAATACAGCTTTCCATCACAGGAATAAATTGCATTTTTAAATATATTCAGATATGAACACTTATTTTAAATAGTAATAATATTTCGTATTATTAGTGATTTTACTGGATTTTTATTTCAAATAAATGCAGATTTTATAAGCAAAACAGACTCTCTCTCTCTATATATATATCTTTTCACTAGGGGGCGCTAGTGTTATGAAACAGAAACACTCAAGGATTTTCTCTTCATGCACAGGAGAAGTTAAATCATTTACATACACACACAACTTAATAATGTAATTGTTTCATCCTGACAACTGATATCACAGCTAACTGTTTTTATGACACAATTCAGTCACTCTCTCTTATATAACATGAAAATGGAATCAACTGACATTACATTTAGATAATAGGCCTGCGATGAACCACAAGAGTTATGAATGTAAGCTTAAATGCATTAAAAGCCTCATTACTGAATGTGTCATAAAATTCCTGCCTAATGTGTAATATTCCATGCATGTGCTCATATCGAAGCCTGTCAGACCAGATTTTGCGAATATATGTGACTGCACATCTTCAAACTAGATTTTCACATTTCCTGAATGAAACACTTGCCTGTGCAGCTCAGTTAGGGTTTGAGTTAAAGGTCTGGGGTTCGTTCAGATCACTAACCCTAATATGAGCAACAGTACTAGTGACGTCTGAACAAACAGCCCTAATAAACATCTTCATATTAAGCATGATTCGCCCCATTATGGTGTTGGTGGGGGTCTAGTCGTGCATATAGATGATGAGTGTGTTGGTGGGGGGTCCAGAGGGGGTCTGTTGAATAGAGTAGAACAGATGTCCTTCAGTGATACAATAGCCTTGGTCGCCCCTCCTA
The DNA here is from genome assembly GCF_936440315.1 of Barbus barbus. NCBI lineage: Eukaryota > Metazoa > Chordata > Actinopteri > Cypriniformes > Cyprinidae > Barbus > Barbus barbus. The sequence continues at coordinate 27,525,078 of NC_136756.1, read as the reverse complement.
ACACAGAACAACACCCTCTCACCATCCAGCTGCCATCCCTGAGTGCCACCTGGAGCGACCCTCATCAGACACAGGCTCATATCTCTATTGTTTTTAATCAGTTTGAGTTGTTTGAGGAACTCTAATAGAGTATCAAAGAAACACATCTTCAAACCCATCAAAAGACATGGACCAAACAGCTTTCATTTCACATAGTTTGATCACAAACTCAAAACACCTTAGCAACTGTACAACAATGCCCTGGCAACCACCAAAAACACCTTAGTAACCCACAGCAATTTATTCTCTTTCTCTCTTATTTACTCTTCTTCCAGAAAGTCTTGGTTAGATGGTGCAGATATCCCGCTCATCTCAGACAGTGATTTCCTGCCTGCTATTCAGTGAGGTGGGACCAGTGATGTCATCCATTAATGTCAATGTGTGAGTAACCGTGGGTGTGGAACACCCTGATGATGTCATGATGATAAGACGGGTGGAGAGAGGTTGGAGGATGAGCAGTGAATGAATGCACTCACTAAACATCCTCAGGCCTCTACGGCAGCTGTGCTGGGTCAAGCACAAACAGAGCTGATAGTGCAGATAGACAGAACGGTGTTCCCAGAGGGTGACTGCTTTCCTCTCTTTCAGACCATGTCAGCTTTACTGGGTCTGCGGGCATGTGTTTGAATGGTTCACTGCACCTGCACTGCAGCTTGTCTCCTTACAGTACACTTATCACAGGGACGGTTCTTCTGGAGTCGCATGAGGTTAAGTGTTTAGCTCAGAGGCACTTTTGGGGTTTAACCCAACAACATTTCACAGTACTTCATAATTCAGGGATAATATTATGGAACACTGCATTGCATATATGCTACTAGTCTCTTCTGCTCATCAAGGTTGCATTTATTTAGTAAAGTAAAAACAGTAAAATAGTGAAATATTATTATAATTTAAAATAAGTGTTTTTATTTGAATATAATTTAAGTTGTAATTTATTCCTGTGATGAAAAGCTGAATTTTCAGCATCATTACTCCATTCTTTAGTGTCACATGGTATTTCAGAAATCATTCTAATATACTGATTTGCTGTTCAAGAAACATTCCTTATGTTGAAAGCCGTTGTGCTGCTTCATATTTTTGTAGAAACCATGATGCATGATGAATAGAAAGTTCAAAAGAACAGCATTTATTTGAAATATAAATCTTTTGTAATATAAACCTTTTACTGACACTTTTGATCAATTTAATGTGCGCTTGCTGTATAAAAGAAGTAATTTCTTTCAAAAAGAAAAAATGTGTGTCGGCGCCGATAGCCTTTATTGGGTGACATATAACGTTGCGAGCGCCCCGAGTTTGAATCCAGACTCAAGTACCTCTCCTGATCCCACCGCCCTCTCTCTATCCCACTTCGCTTATCTTAATAATGCAAAAAATAAAATAAAATAAATAATCTTTAAAAAGAAAAAAAAATCTTACTGAGCCAATCTTTTGAATGGTGGAGTATATTAGTTAAACAGAAACTCACATTCACACGAACAGTTCAACCAAATATATTCTGTCATCATTCACTCATCCATGTCATTAATTACTTTCTTCTGTGGAACGCAAAAGGAGTGGCAAAGGAGTGGCAAAAAAGGATAAAAAGCACAATTATTTTCCATTTTTTAAAGTTTGGTCACTACCTGCATTCATACTAGTTCATAGACACAGAATAAGAATGCTATTAGAGTAGGTATGGTTTTTTTGTTAATGCTCACATCGAAAGTCAATCCAATTAAAAGTGAACCAAAACTCGTTGGGCAACATTACACTCGCTGTTGTAATTGACTGGAGCACTTACAGAACACTGTCCTCTCTCATACTGTAGATAGATACTGAGATGGACGTTTCTTGCTGTGGCATTTGAGCAACTGCACAGGCCATTTGACTTCACACACACACACACACACACACTTACACACAATCTTATTTCAATGCAGTGACCTTTTCAGAGATAAATAAGACGTGTCTGAAATGGCAGCCAGCCTTCCACACCATTAAGTTATTAAGCCTCAATACAGAGAGAGAGAGAAAGAGACCAGAAGACGACAAGAGGAGAAGGAAGGAAGAGGAGAATGACAGTGAGAGAGAGAAAGATCTTGAAGCACTGACAGAATGTGTGTGAACTGTTGCATTTCTGCTTTTGCGTAGGATGAGCTTTCTAGTAACTACATATGTGTGTATATGTGTCTGCGTGTTCATGGGTCAAGTGCTGGAGGCTGTGAAATTACTAACCTTCAGAACAGCTTCAGTCTGTATAGCAAAACAGAGTGTTTACAGCATTAAACTATCGCTGTATCATTTAAAAGATGCATTTATACGGGACAAAATGATTTTTTAAAGTTATAATTAAAACAGCATTGAAACTGTTTGTGAAATTTACTAGTAATTTATATTTTCATACATGCATTAAATCTATATGCAAATATAAATATAACTTTTAGCAGATATTGTTTAAAAGTTTAGGGTATGTAAGTTTCAACAAGCCTGTATTTTTTTATATCAAAAATACCGTAAAAACTTGTGAAATATTTTTATAATCTAAAATAACAGCTTTCTATTTGAATATATTTTAAAATATAATTTATTCCTATGATAAAAAGCTGAATTTTAAGCATTGTTACTACAGTCTTCAGTGTCACATTTATGACTATTATCAATTGCTTCATATTTTTTTGTGGAAACTAATTATTTGAACAGAACTTATTTAGAAATAGACATCTTTTGAACATTATAAATGTCTTTACTGTTACTTTTGATCAATTTAATGCATCCTTGCATGATAATAATAATAATAATAATAATACTTTTAAATATACGCAGTGATTCAAAAATATTGATGTCCAATTGTGGATATGTGTCCAATAACATGATAATACCACATAAATTGGATTGTAACATGAACTAAAGTCTATTAATACATCAACACAAATAAAAAATGATAGTCCAAACAATTTTATGGGTGATACTAGAAGGTGCGAGACAACATTTAGGTGCAAATCAGCAACAGATCTGATTGCTTGAGCAGTTAGCACTCTGTTCCGCTTTAACTGTGATCACCAAATACTATAAACATGTAGAGCTCAGGGTTCACACTTCTTCAGGCATCTCTGCTATATGCCCCTCTCACACACTCAGGCTCCTGTAACCATGACAACAGCACTATCATCCTCTATCAGAGCTCAGAACGACAGAAGACAGCCAGCAGACATCAGATTTCCTCAAGGCCAGAATGTAAGACTGATGCTTTATAATAATAATAATAATAATGCTGACGGCTGAGATGATGAGAAATAAAGTGCGTGATCTGCACGATCTGCCGAAACCTCTTAAACGTGAGCACGAGCACACAAAAATGATTTGTACACACAAAATGTAGTTATATAACTTGAAATCGAGGGTCGTGAGATTTTTTGTCGAGCGGTTTATCTCTGTGGAAATAAACCGAATTCATAGAAACTCTAAAACTGAAGTAAAATTGCGAAATGTGGTAAAGTTTGTCGTTTCTCACCTCACTGTCCTCTGAATGCGACCATCATCATGAGCAGCATCATCAGCAGGTGCGGGATGCGGGAGACGCACAGGCAGGAAGAGAGAAATCATCAGCATTTCATCAGTCAATCAGGGTAAAAACAGAGTAAAACAGCGTCTGCGTCTGTGTCATTACCGGATTTCATCATCCTGCTCTTATATCGGATGTTGGTGGTCATGTTTCAGGCCGTCTCTGCTCTGCTCGGGTTCCGTCTGTCTCAACACTCAGAAGCCCAGGCGTCGAGGGGCGGGGCCTCGCAGACGAAACCACGCCCACCAACACATCAGTCATTGACACAGCTGACAGGGCTCTACAACAGTGCTGTTTAATCTAACTTTGGTGAATAAAAATGTAATAATTGTGAAAAGGTAAAAAATCAGCTTGGTTAAAATATTCAGAAATTAAAATCATTACACATAAATATACATAAGGTTAAATATATATATATATATTAAAAAAATTCATTATAATAAATTACATTAAATCTGTAGTTTTTTGCACTTTTTGCACTTGTGTATTAGTACTTGTACAAATTATATTCAAGGCTTTTATTAAAGAATTGGCTTTAATAATTCAGCATTTTAAATGTAGCTAATTTATAAAGTATGCATCTAATACAAATAAGCTATTATTTGGTGTCAATTAATTTTACATTCTTTAATAAAAACACATTTTAAAATTACAGTGAAAGTTATCTAAAAATAAAATGTTAACATTTCAAAAATGCATTTTAAATTAATGTCATTTTAAAATTATTCAAAAATCAAAAGTTTACATTAAGTTAAAAACATAAGCTATATTTGGGGTCAATTAATTTTACATTCCTTAATAAAAACATGTTTTAAATTTACTTTGAAAATTATGTAAAAATTTAATGTTTACATTTAGTAAAAAAAAGTTTTAATAATAATAATAAAAAAGATTAAATTCACCAAATTTTTAAATGATCTAAAAAAGAAAATTATATTAAGTAAAAAAAAAAAAGGGGGGAAAAAATCTATATTTGGCGTCAATCAATTTTACAGTCTTTTTTGGTCTAATTTTTTTTTTTATTTAATTATAAATAAATTAGAATAGGCATATAATTTGCAGCGTCTATGAAACTAGTCAAAAATGGTGAATGAAAAAAAAGCATTGTTGAGCAAAATATTATTTATGGTGTACAAACAGAAATGGATGATATTTACAAAACCATTTCTGAGACTTTATGCTTGCAGGAAACTAAAGCGTTCAGACAAATGACTCAGAAAGTTATTTATTTCTCAACATGAGCAAATACAAAAAGGAACATGTAAAACAGGGAAGTAAGCATTACTGTACCGCACAACGACAACTTAAAAAAAAAAGGCCTAAACAGGATATAACGAGTCAAAATAACTGGGCTGAACCACAAATACAACAAAACAAAATTATTGTGTTTACAGCAGACATTACGTTAATAATTAGCAAATAACTCGCTACAATGCTGTAAACTGACTCTGTGCGTTTCAGTCCGTTTCTTAGACCTTGTACCGTTTAGATGAACTTTTAAAACATACAGTTATAAATGTCCCAGCTGCTAAACAAGAAATATAAAGATCACTGCGGTAGATGTTAATGTTTAAGTAGTAAATAAAGTGAACATCAAGCCATAAAAATGATAGAAACCCCAAACCATAAGAATATGAGTATAAAAGAGAAATGTGTGCACCATGTCTCTAAATGGAGTTTTAAGGCATTTCTGTGAATCAAAATACAAACCAACAGCTGAACCAGTGCGTCCACAATAACATAACATTACCGCCATTGTACTAGATTCACACTCTCTAAATAAGGTGAACAATATTTGCTGCGCCACTTTATTAACTGATTTCCCTTTCAAAAAGATGACCAGGTATCATTGACAAAACGCAAACAGTATGTCAAGAGATTGTCCAATTGTAGACAGTATTTTCATGATCCAATCTGGCAAAATATAGATTAATGTGCTTTCTATTGTGTTTTTCTGTATAGTCCACTAGAGGGAAGTGCTGCCCAGCGCAGCTCAAATCAGCCCCACACAGATTCAAATGCATTTAAAGGAAACATGATTTGAGAGGATCTGTTTATATGCTAGTGATACTTTTTGTGCGTGCAAACCGCTTTTTCAAACACCAGTCCAACAAACTCTGCTATTAATTCATGTCTGTGTGAATGCATGATGATTATAAACGGGTACATTTTCTAAAATTGTAAACTTGACCAGGTGCATCTACCAGTGCATCGTCCTCTTATTTTATCCCATGCATCCGCAGTCAAAGTAATATATATGCTCTATAAAGTATTGACGAGGTGATCAGGTAAACATATGCCAGTCTGATGCATGACTGGTACAAGCCAAGCAGCCTAAAAAGAGTGTTTGGCACAGAAAAACAGTCTCCAGCTGACCACAAACCCTGATCAAACTACAGATGAACATATGCTGAACATTGTCAATGAAACCATGATTGACTACAGGCGATAAAAATTATTAATAGCATCAAACCTGATTGATTAAAAGACATGATAACGGACCGTTTGTTTCAGTGTTGAGGTTATTCGTATGGGCGGAGCTGCGATAGTGATGTGGTTATATGAATTAGACTACATGTTCCATTAATCTGATCCTCGATAATCTGGGACTCGACAAGCAAATAGTGTTTAGAAATGGGCAGGATAATGGAACCTCCAGTCAGATGGCACTTCCTGTTCTCACAACACACAAATAGACACACACACACACACACGCGCGCGCACTTAGTTGTCTCCCGGTTTGATCTTCATCTGAGCTTGCATCTGAGCAATCATCTGCTGCATGCGTCTCAGCTGCAAGAGAGGAAAAAAACAGATAGAGAAACTGTTTCAGCATGTTTCCACAATATATACCAGTAAAATGTTTGGAATAATTAAGTTTTTTTTTTTAATGTTTTTGATCAATGTGTCACAAGGCTGCATTTCTCTGATCAAAAATACAGTAAACCAGTAATGTTGTGAAACATTACAATCTAAAATAACTGTTTTCTATTTAAATATGTGACCCTGGACCACAAAACTAGTCATAAGGGTCAATTTCTCTGAGATTTAAACATCATCTGAGAGCTGAATAAATAAGTTTGCCATTGATGTATGGTTTGTTAGGATCAGACAATATTTGGCCGAGATACAACTATTTGAAAATCTGGAATCTGAGGGTGCAAAAAAATCTAAATATTGAGAAAATCTCCTTTAAAGTTGTTCAAATGAAGTTCTTAGCAACGCATATTACTAATCAAAAATGAAGTTTCGATATAGTTACAGTAGTAAATTTACAAAATGTCTTCATGGAACATAATCTTTACTTAATATCCTAATGATTTTTGACATAAAAGAAAAATCTATAATTTTGACCCATACAATGTATTTTTGGCTATTACTATAAATATACACCAGAGACTTAAGACTGCTTTTGTGCTCCAGGGCCATGATTTCTGAAGGATCACGTGACACTGAAGACTGGAGTAATTCAGTTTTGATCACACAAATAAATTACATTTGAAAATATATTAGAAAACAGATATTTGAAATTGTAATAATATTTCACAACATTACTGTTCTGACTGTATTTTATTTGACTGTATTTATTTATTTATATATGTGGTTCAATCTGGGAAGTCGTGGCCTAATGGTTAGAGATTAGGACTTGTAATCCAAAGGTTGCGGGTTCGAGTCTCGGGCCGGCAGGGATTGTAGGTGGGGGGAGTGAATGTCCAGCGCTCTCTCCACCCTCAATACCACGACTGAGGTGCCCTTGAGCAAGGCACCGAACCCCCAACTGCTCCCCGGGCGCCGCAGCATAAATGGCTGCCCACTGCTCTGGGTGTGTGTTCACGGTGTGTGTGTGTTATGGGTCACCATACTTGGCCGTATGTCACTTCACTTCAATGCATCCATATTTATCCAGCTAAATGTGTGTTTGTGTATTTTCACACTTTAAAGCACAAACTCTAACATTGTGACTTTGGAACACCTCGTGAAGATCCAAGACGGACACGTACACAAACACAGAGAAACATAAACACAATTACCCAGCAGTCTCTAATTAAGGTCTAATCACAACAATCATGATAATTAGAGAACAATGTATACAACTGCTCCTCTGAATACATCACTGAAGATGATGCTTAAAACTCATGCTTGTTTTTGTATATTTGTTGTATTTAACTTATATTGTTTTTATAGAGAGCTAATGATATTTTCTATCCTCTAAACATACCCTTAAACCTAAAACCCTCCCTTTTTGCACTTTTAAGTATTAAGACGTTGGTTAGTATGTTTATTCATTGTTTCCCTCTTGCTCCTCATACTGTAGCTGATTTCAGGTTTTACTATCTTTGTGGGGACATTTGGTAGATTAAACCTGTAAAAACAAACACACTCTTTACATTGCAAGTGTTTCTGTATGTTCTGTGCTGCAGGAAGCAGGTGTCATTTCCTATGAAGACATGGATGTTTACAAACTGCTATGATTGCATCCACACCCGACTGAGATATACATTCCCATAGCCCAGAATACCACACTCTAATTGAACACAACATATTTACACAGACAGATAGTAAGAAACTTAGTCGATAGCCAAAATCCCAAATTCACTTGCATATACATTGTGACCCACCTCAGCTTCCTTCTCCATGAGGATCTGGTCTTTGTCCAACACATCTTCATCAGCCTCCCTGCGGGAACACAGATGGACACCAAACGTTCACTCACAGATCCGTTCATGTACAGGATGATGATCTGCGACTGGGTTTATTTGGTGATTTTATATACCTGCCAGCTCGCTTTAGTCTCTCTGAACGGAAGTTCTCATAGTGGAGATCTTGAGTGACTTCCTGCAGGTCCTGCATGTGAGTTCTACACACACACACACACACACACACACACACATGTTGGGTTTCCATGTTTTATGGGGACATCCCATAGGCGTAATGGTTTTTATACTGTACAATCTGTATGTGCTATTGCCCTACACCAACCCTACACCTAAACTTAGCCCTCACAGGAAACATGCTGCATTTTTAGATTTTCAAAAAACTTTATGCTGTATGATTTATAAGCTTGTTTCCTCATGGGGACCAAAAAATGTCCCCACAAGATTAAGATTTACTGGTATTACTATCCTTGTGGGGACATTTGGTCCCCAGGACGTGATGAATACCAGGTGCACACACACACACACACACACACACACACACACACACAGAGAGAGAGAGAAACACATATCATCAACAGAGGGCACTAGAGAACAAATCAGGCCAACAATCACAGAAAAATTGCCTTAAGATAGTTAGATATGACCATTCAGATCATATTTCACACCAAAATCAAAGGAAAGAAATTATATTTATGCATAAAGACAAAAGCATATTTTACCACCAATAGAGTTTTTTCAATGAGACATTATTATCATTACAATTAAGCACATTTCCCTCAATTTAGCATTAATGTAGCACAAGAAACCCTTACATTCATTCATATTATTTCAAATATTTACAGTAAATGTACATAAAATAAGTTATATTTTTGAAAAAATAAATTAAAGCCTATTTTGCCATCAATAGTTTTTTCATTGAGACATTACATTCATATAATTAAGCACATTTTCCTCAATTTCCTATTAATGTAGGTGACAAGACCCTGCACTAATTCATATCATTTAAAATATACATTGTTTAACTTTTTATATTATATATATGTATATTATATTTTATTATATGTGTATTATATATTTTATATATATATATAAAATTGTATATAAAATAATAAATTGTATTTTTGAATAAAGAAATTAAAACCTTTTACCGCCAATAATGTTTTCTTATAGAGACTAATTCATATTATTTAAAATAAATATTATATTATTTAAGACATTATTATTTGAAGTATTTATACACCATGGTGGTATCTTGCATTTTATTATTTTTAATTTTTATGCTGATTTAAATGTATTACACTTTTTAATTAATTTCAGTACTGAGACACATAACTTACAAGAATCACCATTGAGAAAAAACTAATCATCAATGTATCCGTATATTAATGGTCATAAAATAAGCTTAATATTCATCATGCTAAATATTTATATACTTTTAATTTCGGAATGAAATATTTTTGTACAATTCACTCTTTTACCGGTTTGTTATCTCAAGTGTTTGTGCAAACCCACAATTTTACTCTTTACTCATTTGTGACCCTGGATCACAAAACCAGTCATAAGGGTACATTTTTCAAAATTGAGATTTATACATCATCTGGAAGCTAAATAAATAAGCTTTCCATTGATGTATGGTTTGTTAGGATAGGACGAGTTAGGATTTGGCTGAGATACAACTATTTCGCCTTTAAAGTTGTCCAAATGAAGTTCTTAGCAATGCATATTACCAATCAAAAATGAAGTTTCGATATATTTACGGTAGGAAATTTACAAAATATCTTCATGGAACATAATCTTTACTTAATATCCTAATGATTTTTGGCATATTTTGACCCATACAATGTATTTTTGGCTATTGCGCCAAATACACCCCAGCGACTTAAGACTGGTTTTGTGCTCCAGGATCACATTTGGCATGTGAAGAGTTTAACAGGTTATTAATATCTAGAAGTCTTGAAGGTAAAGCAGTGAAAACATTGTGTTGAACTCTTGAGGGTCAGAGGGTGGATAAGGTCATGTAAACAGTTTTACTTTTTCTGTCTTTGCTCACACTTTTCTCATACTCAGGAGGTTAAGACACCTCAAAATGTATGTGTATGTGTGTGTGTGTACTCACACCAGCATAGTGCGCAGTTTGAGGAAGTCGTTGTGCTCGGGGTTTTCCACCTCCACCACCCCCCACGGGTACAGGCGTCCGCGGATCTTCTTCCCCTTCACCTCTATCAGCTGGTTGGAGCCGATCACTGCGAACGGGATGCTGGCCTACACACAAACACACTCCTTCAACTTCAATCAAAGCCTTTGGGAGGTCAGGCAGTGCTGATAATGAACTCAAACACTTTGACCTCTGACCTTTAGGACACGCGTCTGTTCCTTGAATTCTTCATCCTCGTCCGAATCAGCATCGGGAAGCTGGTAGATCCGGATCCCATGCTCACTGATCTCATCCAAAACCTGACAAAAGAAATCTTTTTTTAAAAATTGTAAATTTTAACGTTCAGATTTGTGTCGTCCCAGTGTGTCTGAATCAGTAGAATTATGAATGCAATAAAAACTTAATTATACTTAAATTAAATTATTTACCTTTTTTTTTGTTGCTGAAAACGAAGCTTTGATCAAATAAATAAATTACATTTTAAAATATATTCAAATGGAAATGAGTTATTTTAAATAGTAAAAATATTTCACAATATTACTGTACTTTTGCTGTATTTTGGATCAAATAAAAGCAGGCTTGGTGAGCAGAAGAGAATTCTTTAAAAAAAACATTAAAAATCTTACTGTTCAAAAACTTTTGACTGGTATATACTCTATATGAAGAGTTCAGATGCAAATCTCAAATTTTCTTCTAAAATGAGCATTTTTCTCAGGCTCCTATGTTTATGTTCAGTTATTTCACTTTAATGGCAATGCATCTAAATTATTCAACAATTAAAGTTGAAATTAACAACTTAAAATAATAATTAATTTATAAAATTATTCATTTAAAATGATATAATTTACACATGTACATATAAATACACACACGTGGCTTTTGGCCATTTGATAGACACAAAATTAATTAAAACGTCTTCACTAAGCTTGGTAGATTTCTGTGCTGTTCCATGTTTGTAGTAACTTATGAAATTGCTCTGATTGCTAAAAACAAGGTAATTCTACAATGATTCATGATGCCTGTACCATTCCATTTTAGTTTAGAAATTGCACTGAATGTTCTTCCAAAACACTGGAAACTAGTCTTGAGTTCTTGTCTTGAACTTCCAAAGTTCTCTCAGCACGTTGTCATTTGGACCGTTCTCAGAGAGCTCTGAGGAAACTCTTTGATGCTAAAAACAGGAATCGTATGAATCACACAATGTAAACTAACCACTGGATCCACATGTAGCGAGTCTGGTGCCAGTCAGAGTCAAAAGAAGTCAGATAACAGATCGGGCCTGAAACAGATCTAGGGCAGAGAGCTGAAAACCTCACCCCACTTACCCCGTGACCTGAACACATCCATCAAAATTTCCACCGAACACCAAACTCAACCTGTGTAAGCTATGATGCAAAGGGGTCTGCATGGGAGATTTCCCAGTTCAGTGTGTCAAAGCGAATATGAGATTGAAAAAATAACCTTGCTTAAGCCAAAACTACATAAAAAAGGCCACATTTCCGAAGCACCTGTGGCGGATCAGACTTGAGGATTTATTTTTCTAACTTCAAAGCTGTTTTTCTAAGAAGCACATTCACAATGCCATTCCGTAGTGACGCCACCAGCAGCTTCTTCCTGACATTCTCAGCGCTTTCATGTAATCTCAGCGGGGACGCGTTTCAATGGGAGAGCAGCTCCTGCTCCGCTGCTCTTTACAGAAACCCCCTCCTGTTATGACTAGTCCTGTTTTTATAGCGAGGAACCGCAGCGAGACCGGGATCACACGGGACCGTGTGGGTTATTGTTTGTGTGGGTGTCATTGTTGCGTGTTCTGAGTCCAAATAAACACGTTCATGACCGTAAATGGGCTTAATCTGATCAAACTATATCGAACTAATGAAGAAGGGAAAAAGCATTTAAGATTTATAAAGGCCCATCTTTCCCATTCGTGCCAGATCTGGGGAGTGGGGTGTGGAGATACAGAAATTTTGGATGACTTGACCTCCAAATGGGCAAATAAACACATTGCTTCACAATGAACAAAGACAAATGGCACAATAGAGACTTTTATGCACGGGAAAGGGAGTTAAGATATGGTTGTACATGAAAACTGAAACAAGAAAAGCAGATTAGGGAATGTGCAAAATGACATTTTCATAAGCGGCTGGTCAGTGGATTTGCAACACAACAGCTGAAAGGCATGTGAACATCAGTGTTGATGTTAACCAAAACTATAGAAAAACACGTCTTGTGCTTTTGCATGCTAACTTTAACGGTCAAAAATGTATATATCTATAAATTCATCCCCTTTTTCAAGATAAGGGACAAGTCTTGGAAAAAAGGGAGGAATTCATAGATACAACCTCTTTTTTGAGTGTTTTTTGACCGTGAATGTTAACACGCAAAAGCACAACATCAAGAACCTTTCACACAGTTGCACGCAGGGTACAGAAACAAGGATTTTCCACGGTTTATCGCCAGCACTGAGAATCTTGATGTGACTTATCGGCGCAGGCCTCAACACAATCATTAGCTCTGCCTGTCTTTCTCTGAGGCTGAATGTGTTTGCATTGGCAGCGTGTTCACATGGCTGGCAGAGGCACCTGGAGTCTGGCCTGGAACAATGGCACGGGAGTTTCTCTATGGCTCCGAAATGAATAAGGAAGCGAGTTTCACATATTACGCTTGTAATTTGTTTGTCATAGGATGCATTATGAGTCGTGACCATGTGTTTGCGGAGCAAGACTATTTACGGGTACGAGTGGGCGAGGCTCGTGTGGGCTGGACGTTGGAGTCTTTTCAGCCAAGTGCTCAATCAAGCTACATTCACAGTCAACCAAATCTACCTGCATGCATGTAAAAAAATGCATGTTTCTACATTTATTTTGGAAAAATTAATACTTTTGTTTAGCGAGGATGCATTAAACCGATCAAAAGTAAAAGTAAAGACATTTATAATTAGTAGGGATGCACGATATTATCGGACTGATATCGAAATCGGCCGATAATGACTTTAAATGTAAATATCGGCATCGGCCTGACATGCAAAATTATGCGATATGTCTTACCGATAAGGGGTAGGGGTTAACTCGCATGTGCTCAGGGTGTGCTAGCGATTAGATCACGTCAGCAATGTGGCTCATTCTTGAAGCAAAGTTTTGTCTGAATGATGAATAGATTGACTGTTTTGGATCGCTGCATTTAATGTGTGAAGGCATGTACAGAATGACGCTTTCGGTGTGGGATAGAGTAAACAGTTATAGCACAAGCAGGGGCAGCAGTGACAGCCTCCCCCAGGTCCTAATGCCCGTTCTGTAAGTAGTTTTAATAGTAGGGGCGCAGTTGGCCTACTTCTAATTAAATTAAAAGTAAAATAGCCTACACAAATAACATTTAGACTGTGTTTCTGATTAAATAAAGCAGTAATTGATGTAATAAAATAAGTATGTTTTGATTTAATGGTCAGAAGCTATAGCTTACATGAAAAAAAAAAAAAAAAAAAAAAAAAAAAAAAAAAAAATCACAAACACTTGTAAATTAAATAATTTTATATATACTGATTTATTCATTAATGTGTAACGTTTTATTTTTTAAACAAATAATGAGCTCTAAAAGATTTTCAGAATTTTTACAACTCTTGTTTTAGACCATCTACAAATGTTAAATCTTAAAATAAAATATTAGGGTTAACACTGCATCTTTCTGGGGGGAAAAATGCAGCGATTGATATAGTTGATTTATATTTATTTTCAAAGCTTCAATGTACTGTTAAAAAACCTTTATTATTTTTTATTTAATTCTAATAAATAAGTTCTTGTTAAAAACTAACCAAAATTAATAATATTTTGCTTATAATTTCTGCACAGGAGAGACTTGGTGTTGTTTCCAAACAAAAGGAAATATATCGGTATCGGCACCGATATCGGCCAAAATGAGTTGAAAAATATCGGCATATCGAATATCGGCAGAATTCCAATATCGTGCATCCCTAATAATTAGGGCTGCACGATATATTGAATGCGATAGTCATGCGCATCTCGTCAGTAAAGACGGTTCTGTGATTAGTGGTAAATCTCCATCACCTGCTTTCAGATGGAGCGGCATTTAATACACAGAGCCGTAGATCGCTGACAAGCTACGTAATATCATGTTCAAAATCGAATGGGATTCATCTGCGATTATGAGCGCGAACATTTTGTTAAACATCCAGTTTTGGACACTTTTAAAAGTGACTCTAAATCCAACATCAATTTGTAGACCAACCCAGAAAAATAATTTGCTATGGTTTCTTTTCAATTAGGTTTTCAAATAGAAATTTTAAGTAGGTTTTAGGACAGCGCTGTTCAATGCAAATGTAAGTAGAAAACAAGTTGATATATAATGACTAAACCAGTTAGTAAAGCACATAAACTCACATCTTTATGGTAATTTTGGTCTTTATGCAACCACCTGGAAGCAAGTTTTTTTTTTTTTAGCACCAAATAGTTCAAAATTCCCATCTGACAGAAAAAACACAGCATGGATTTATAAACACACGACTCACTTGATAATATCAAGCGACACAGTAATTTGGGCAGAGCAAAACTGAAATGTAAATGCAAACAGGCGGGACAAAAAATTTAAACGTGTTAAAATATTACATCTGTAAATATCAGCACCTAAACACAGTTCTGTTACTCTGGGAATCCTTTAGAGAGTCTGAAAATGCTTTAAATATAAAAGGAAAGTAGTGCACTAGGCCAGAAACAAAATGAACCCGATTATGGTTTACAAGTAAAAACTCTAAATGACTAAATGACAGCCTGTGCTTTGGTTGCATACTGTAACATTTGCACAACTAAAGAAAGAGGCTTGTAAACATTTGGTCACTTGCACAAAAATAGGAGCCACAAACAGGACAGGCACTATATTTAAGTACATAACACATCTAAATAAGTTAAATAGAGTTTTCCTGTCTATAGACCAATTATTATGAGCTTATCCTTCAGGGAGCAAAACAGTAGTTTCACACAGTCAAGTTTCAGCATGAATAAGCACCTTTAGCCCAACCACTCCCTACAGAATTTACATGCTTTAAACCTATCACTGAGTATTTCAACACAATAACACTTTTTTTTTAAGTCTAGATGTTGTTTGAGGCTTGTGGAACCAACAAAATTGCACAACAGCGCAGTATGAGCAATTATTAAATACGGTAAAAGTCACTACTCAGCAGTAAAGTGTGTCGAACCGAAAAGCTGTGAAGTTCTTAACTGTGATCCCTTGTGTCTGGATGAAACCGCTGGCTACCTGCGGCTCGTGAAGCCCTTTCATTCGCACAAAAACACACAGGGGTGTTAGATAATTCTGAAAGAAACTCAACAGGACTGACCAATTACTTGGACCTGTGGGTGTGTGTGTGTGTGTGTGTGTGTGTGTGTCGCTACCAGGGCTAATGTTAATCCGGCGTCTCTGAAACAGCGGGACGTGAGGAGACGCTCACTCCAGCAAATTCCTGTCAATGTGTGTTTGTGTGTGTGGAGGCCTTCAGAAATGCTACAATTAAAGTATGAACGATTAGATAAGAATTGGCAGAATTTAAATGTAGCTGATTTTTTGGGCTTAAAAACATCTTTGTATTTAATTATCAGTGTTACATGTTGGTATGCCCAAGAAAAGATATGCTTTTTAAAGAAACAGTTCACCCAAAAAATAACCATGCATGCCATGAACTGTCATTATCTAATAACCTTCATGTCTTTCCAACCCTGTTTGACAATTTAGAAGAAATTTAGAAGAACAGTTCAATTTCTGACGGTTTTGTGAAGGTCAGTTTAAGACTTTTTAAGAACTTTTAAAACCAGGTACAGAAAATTTGAAGACCGAATTGAACCGTTCTCTACGTGTAAATATAAATGAGTTGTATCAGCAACAGTTGGAAAAAAAACTACTTCCAAAGATTGCACTTTCCATTTATTTTCCAAAAAAAAGCTTAATATATGAAATACCTTTTACTTTACTTTCTTATCACACTGAAAAGGCTCAAAAAAGGTGAAAAAAACAACTTAAAGATTTACATAAAGATATATTCACATTTTAAGCATAAACTTAATTTTGTTTAAGACTATGTTCATTTTGCATTTTAATTAAACTTATCTTGATTTAAAGCTGTTTAGATATCTGTATTGGAAAACAAGGCAAAAATACCATGGTAGATATTCTTCTTTTTTTTTTTTTGCAGTGCATGCAACGTTTAATAAAATGACTATGAATTTAAGCTCTTTTTAAGGCCTTAATTTGCAAAAGACCCTAAGAAACCCTGAAGAATTATACTGGTTACTGAGGCTTTCAAGATTTAGAAGGACACAAATGCACCGTAACATTATTTTATATGACTTATGCACTACATTTCAGGGTTTTTTGAAGTTGTATGATAGCTTTGTGTGAGGAACAGATAGAAATTTATATTGTTATTCATTATTCAATTCTAGACTATTTTCATCATCCTTTCGTGTCATTTTGAAGCTTGAAAGACTAGCATTAAAAAGTGAAACTAGTGCAATATGCATTGTGTGTCCTAAAAAAGAAATGTCATGAGGGTAAGTAAAAGATTTTTGGGTAAATTTTTCATAAAAACCTTAAAAAACCAGGTTTATTCAATGTAAACAGGATTTGATTAGTACAAGAAGGATGTGTAGGTGGTACAAGTATTATAGCCCTTATCTACTTTGTTCTTAAAAACACTTAACAACTGAAGTGTTAAATAAAGGTTAAGCCATGGTCACTGAAAGCGTATGTGACCGGTACTGGATATTTATTGTTTTATATGCAATTCCAGGATGCAATCATTCTGCCTGAGAACACAAATAAATAACCACACCCTCATTTAAGAGAAGAATGTGGAGACGGACGTACCCAAACCATGAGACATTCACCGTTTTAATTTCTCCAGCTGAGTATGACATGATAAGGACATCAGAAGAATGTCAAATGAAGACTTGAAAACAAAGTCACCTCACAGCTCCGTCAAACCACAAATAAGAGTTTCACACACTGTACAGTAAACAACACGTTTAACACCAAAGCCCTGTGTTTAGACAATGACAATATGACCACAAAATCATCACTGAAATTCAATCAGCATTGAAAACCATCCATATATGTGACCCAGGACTACAAAACCAGTCATAAGGGTCAATTTGTCAAAATTGAGATTTATACATAATCTGAAAGCTGAATAGATAATCTTTCCATTGATGTATGGATATGACAGAATATTTGGCCGAGATGCAACTATTTGAAAATCTGGAATCTGATGGTGCAAAAAAAAAAACAACATATTGAGAAAATCGCCTTTAAAGTTGTCCAAATGAAGTTCTTAGCAATACATATTACTAATCAAAAATTAAGTTGAGATATATTTACGGTAAGAAATTTACAAAATATCTTCATGGAACATGAACTTGTCTTAATATCCTAATGATTTTTGGCATAAAAGAAAAATCTATCATTTTGACCCATTCAATGTATTGTTGGATACTGCTACAAATATAACCATGTGACTTATGACGGGTTTTGTGGTCCAGGGTCATATATATATATACATATATAAATTAAATTTAAGTTGCTATTTATATTTTTTTAAAAGCAAAAAAATATGCAGAAAAAAACAAAGTTAAAATTACGCAGAAAATGTGAAGCACAGTTTTTAAATATAAAATATTTAAATAATAAAATGACAAAATATTCAGTCATAATTAATTTATACAGGTAATTACATAAATATAAATTACATTATATATGACTGAGATTTCTTGCTTCCACAGAATGATCATAAATGTCTGGGCTGATGTTATTAAAGTAAAAGCGATGCCAACCAAATAAGACGACATTCTCAAATTGTTCTTTTTCATTCGAACTGCAACGCTGACAATATATTTCATAATAAAAAACATTTGTTAAACAATAAAACAGATGCATATTCAGAAGTGCTCTCAGACTTTTGGACCCCACTGTGTTTTTAAAAACAACCAGGTTGGTAACGGTTGGCAAGGGCACGCTCTTGCACACATACAGCGCTCGTACGTCTCTCCCACTGAGCCAACCGAGAGGACAAAGAGAGGAAAGCTTTGACAGTTTGGAGACTGAAATATGAGCGTGATGGGGATCACAGCATGGCAAACATCAACAATAACATTCAAATTCACATAAACACAACAATGCAAGCCACCAAGCGCACCTACAATCTGGCCTGTGGGAATTCAACTCTACTAGAGAATACGTGCCCAGATGTGCGTCAGTTCAGCTTTCCTTCTCACACGGACGGGATCTGCTGCTCTTCGGTATATATTACGGTTACAGCAGGAAGAGAGTTACCTAAACGTCCCTAGAGTACTTTATAAGTTTCAGGGTTTTATGACCTCACTCTGGTCTCAGATAAGAGTCCTGCACACCGCTGACCCGGCTTGACACATTACAGGAAGGCCATATTGTTCTACACAAGCTGCTTCCCCCTTTCATGATGGTGCGAGAAAGATCGCAGAGAGTGGAGGCAGCGCTGTGAGAGAATGAAAGTGAAGCGATCACGGTGAGAAAGTGAGAAAATCAAACATAAATATCAGTCAGGCCGCGAGGACACAATGGGTCATTTGTCAAGCTTACGGCAGGATTTTGGGAACCTTCACCGACATCATGAATGGGAGCGGGAAATACTAAACTGCTGACTTGCACTTCTACGATGCATCCGAGAGTTTACCTCAGTCTTCTTGGGAAAAGATAAGGTGGAGAAAAACTTGAAGGGTGTGTTCATCCTTTTCTGATAATGCAAAAAAAAAAAGGATTCAAGCATTTGTGGAGGTACCAATGAAAAGAACAAGCATTAAACTTCCTCCAATGGATACACCCTCCTGAAAGTTACTAATAAAACTAAATAAATAAATAAATGTGTATAGGTTTAAGGCTATTTTTGATCAACAGGTAAGTATATTCAACCGAAACTTTTAAAGACAAGAAATTTCCTGACAATTAAAAGTGTTATATAGTGCACTGAATCATACTCAGACTTAATGCTGGCAGCAGTGGAACCACTTGGGAGAGAACTGCCAGGCGACTTATTTCTTAGCATAAAAGAGGACAATGGTGCAAGAGGAATACCAAATTATTGTTTTAAGTGTGAAAATAAAGCAGAAGTAGCACAGACTTTCAAAAACAATGGACTTGTGACAAGGCTCCTGAAAAAAATCAGGTCTTCACTTTAAGTTTTCATTTAATGATGAGTGAATTTTTGCTAGAAAAAGAGCAGGAGAAATAACATGCAAGTGTCTCAGAGCCGTCAAAAGCTATGAAAAGAGTGACACTTTATCTCACAGCCTGCAGAAGTGACATGCATGGCTGTTGTCACCGCTAGAATTACCTACTGTAGCCAAAGCAAAATAAACTCATTTAACCTCTTCCAAGGCCCATATGTACAAAATAGAGACTTCTTGGAATCCATAGTTCCTGAGGGAGTTGTGCTTTATCAATACTGTCATGAATTCACACACTACTGTGTGATGGAATACAAAAACCTGAAACAGAAGATGCTACCCTCCTCTCATTTCCTGCATTATTGGGCCTTTTTTCAGTACGACAATGAAGATATTCATTCTCCCAAGGTGAAAATCCTCCAGTGGACATATATTTCACTCAATCTTAATAAACATCATAAACATTCTCTAAATCATCTCCTTTGTGAAGAACAAAAAGTGTTTGAAAAATGACAGTGAGTAAAGACATTCATTTTTGCTGAACAACAAAACAGGCATTAATAAACACAGCAATGTGGGAATGTGGATCAAAATGTGTTTTGAAATTACCTGCAGGAAGAGAAAAATGGCATCTAAGGAGCAGGCGAATAACAGGAACTACTAAAAATACAAGCATTCAGTGTCCAAAGCCATGTCTAAAAATGGACCAGCACAGGCCACGAAGTCCTCTGATTTTCTGAGCCATCAAGGAAGTGCACGGGATCATGACTGAAAATATTTGTTGTGTTTTTCTGTGTGAACTATTTCTATTTGATATCATTACATCAAACTGAAAATCCCACATTTGTAGAGCAAAGAACACACACACTTGGGTCATCTGTTTGGGTCATTTAGCTTGAAACGGCTGACGGTGGATTAGGTTTATAACTGATCTTTCCTTGCGACCTAGATGGACATTCATGCAATGATTGCAGGATGTGGGCTAGATTCCATCAGTCTTATCTAAAACAGACCATTTTCAGTAACGAGGCAATGTTTACATGCAAGAACACACATAAAGATGCTGACAGAGGTCAATTGGGACGACTAATCAGAACACCCTAAACTCAAGACATAAATGAGAAGAGTTCAGTAACTACTGGGCTGTTTTTGATGTTCATACTAGTGAAAGTTACTGATCAGCAGGTGTCTTGGGGGTTTAACATTAGTTAAGGTTAGTGAATGCAGGGGATGGAGGAGTCTCGTTATGACTCTTTTGTCATGTGCAACATGCCGAGCTACAGGAAAAGGCAGAAGACTTCAACACAATGAGTATATAGTACATGTTTCTTCTATACACAGACACCCAAACCTAAGATTAAAATAACTAATAACAAGGTAACTACTATAGTTAACCAAGTTACATGTTGCTGACTTAAATTACAGCCATGATACACTTTTATTAATTACAAGTTTTTAACACAAAATAGCTCATTACATAACTATCAAATGGTATAATTTATTTTTTAAATCAGACAAGTATTTTTAACTGGTATAAACAACAAGGATCCCAATTAAGGTGAATTTGCACTAAATAAATAATTATTTATAAATAATAATAATTTATTAAATTATTTTTTCTATATATATATATATATATATATATATATATATATATATATATATATATATTGTGGCGGGAGGAGCCAACGACAGACACAGTGGGCGTGGCGTCAAGCCTCGGAGAGGTTTTTATTAAACAATATATCAAAATAAAGTGTCCAAAGGGGGAAAAGTGTCCAAAATAAACGGGGATCTGGTGTCCTCGTCGTGCTGCGGGGCTGTGCAGGAGGGCAGTGTTCAGGAGGGAAGGGTCCAGGGAAGGGGCGGAGTCCGGTGGCCGCACGCGCTCCCCTCTCGGGGCCGGGAGCGAGTGGCGGCGGCGTCTCTGGCGCGGCTTCGTCCATCTTCGGGATCCCGGCACTTCTGGGGGACTCGGCGGCTCGGCATCCTAGCCCGTCAGCCGCCTAACGGGTGCGGCAGTCCTCCTCGACGCTCCCTTCCTGGACCCACGAGGACACCAGCGTGCATGCACGGGAAGAGACCGGTCTCTCGAGGAGAGGCGCGCTCGGCGTTTAAACGGCGGCGGTGATGAGGCTCTATTCACGTCAGGTGCGCCTCATCACACGCCGCCAGCCCTGGCTGTTTCAGCGCCCCTCCTCTCTCACACACCCACTCCCGTCGGGAGCCTGGTGAAGGGCGGCGAATACGGGACGGGGTGGTGATGATAGACAGGGGGGAGGCAGCCGACTCGTCACAATATATATATATATATATATATATAATAATTTATGATGCATTCCCATTCAGAAGTTTGGGTTCAGTAAGACTTTCTGTGTTTTTTAAATAAATTAATACTTTTATTCAGCAAGGGCAGATTAAATTGATCAAAACTGACAGTAAAGACATTTCTGATGTTACAATTTCTAAAAACAAACAGAATTGAAAATCTAATTTCAATTAATCCTGAAAAATAAAATGTATGTTCTTTTTATTTTTTACAAAAATATGAAGCTGCTCAACTGTTTTCAGCATTGAAAATAATCAAAAATATTTCCTGAGCAGTAAATCAGTATATTAGAATGATTTCTGAAGGATCATGTGACACTGAAGACTGGAGTAATGATGCTGAAAACTCAGTTTTGATCACAGGAATAAATTACATTTTACAATATATTCACATAGAAAGCAGTTTTTTAAAATTGTAATAATATTTCAGAATATTACTGACTTTACTGGATTTTTTAACCAAATAATAGCAACCTTGGTTCCAGAAGAGATTTCTTTCAAAAGCATTACTGACCCCAAACTTTTGAATGTTAGTGGGTATAAAATTTATGCACCTAACCAATGCTTCAAAGCTTCACATTCGTGTTCTGTTTTTTTACGAATGGAGGGATGAGTAATAAAGTAATAATGAAACTGAAAGTTTTAAGTTAAATAGAGGTGGAGTATGATTCTAAAACTGGCAAAATAAACCTCCACCATTTGCGATAATTAACATAATTGTGTTCAAAACAGCAGCAGAAATGCTGAACAAACTCCGGTGCTCATGCTGATCTTAACACTTCCTGTGGGACTACAGATAATGCCCCAAAGAAGTGGAGCCAGATACACGCCACATAATCACTGTCCCACTTAACCTGCGGAGCACATCAGCAGGAAGACGCAGAGCGTGCAGGTCGACACACACCTGACCCCGCTTCAGACACAATCCAGCGGGTGTGTGATTCTCTGTGTGTGTTAAAGGGAAACATCTGCAGACTTCACAAGGAGAACACTATTGTCCATGAAGAACTGCTCACTAAAGCACATACAGTACATGGCCAGCGTGTCTTTTTCTATACTTGTGTCCATGCCAGACTGCCAGGAATGTCACAATGCATGAATGCATGTACACACCCCACCCTACAGTAACGCATCGTCTGAAAACCAAACACTCAATGCACCAGTCAAAAGTGTGTTATTCATTATTCTAAAGAGCACAAGCTGGAATCAACACCAAAGATGATCAAATATAACATCTGTTGTTAGTTTTGTGGCTTGCTGTCAACTAGTCATAGGTCAAATGATCAGTTGTGCTTGTTCTAGACAGAAAGAGTCCGATCCTCACCCTTCTCTTGAGACGGTCTCTCTCTCTCAGCGTGAGCGTGTCAGCTTTGGCGATCACAGGAACGATGTTGACTTTGTTGTGGATCGCCTTCATAAACTCAACATCCAGAGGCTTCAGGCTGGGAAAAACCAAGCACACAGAAGCACAAATCACATACGTTTAGTTACAAAATTTGAAACATATTAAGACTGTTATTCAGAAAAGATGCATTAAATTGAATAAAAATTTAAGTAAAGACATTTATAAGGTTACAAAAGATTTCTATATCAAATAAATGCTGTTCTTTTAATAAAAATAAAGATGTGAATTTGCTCTAACTACATCTAAAAACCATGAAACTATTTATGTACATGACCATTCAAAAGTTTGGGTCAGTAACCTTTTTTTTTTTTAAAGAAATTAATATTTTCATTCATCAAAGATGCATCAAGTTGTTCAAAAGTGACAGTAAAGACATTTATAATGATGCTGTTATTTTGAACTTTTTATTCATCAAAGAATTCTGAAAAAAATATATAATAAAAATAAAAAAACACAATGAAAATACAGATATCGGTAAGTACCAAAAATAAAAGTATTGGTATCAGACTCATTCTGGAAAAGTGGTATCGTTATCAAAAATTTCTATTTAAAATAAATCCTGTTCTTTTGAAATTTGTAATTTTTAGATTTCATCTAAAAATGCTGAAAAATAAAATCGATCACTGTTCCACAAAAATATGAAGCAGCTCAACAGTTTTCAACATTGATAATAATAAGAAGAATAAGAATGTTTCTTGAATGTTTTCTGAAGGATCATGTGACACTGAAGCCTGGAGAAATTATGCTGAAAATTCGGCTTTGCATCACAGGAATAAATTACATTTTAAAATATATTTAAATAGAAAACAGTTATTTTAAATTGTAAAAATATTTCACAATATTGGTGATTTTACTGCATTTTTGATCAAATAAATGCAGCCTTGGTGAGCAGACGAGACATCTTTGATGGAAATTCTGATGGACACTTAAACTTTAAAGTGCAAAGTTTTGGTGTAAGTTCCACCTGTGGTTTTTGTTGGTGATTCATGTTGCTTTAATGCATCACTTCTGCTGCAAACAGGCCTTAATTGAAGGCTAAAACCACTTTCTGCATGAATAACTTGTTTTATTGACTGATGATGTGCAGGTGTTTTACCCGTGTCCAAACGGAGAGATGAAGTAAAAGCAGCAGTGTACTCTGTTGTCAACGATGTGTCTGCGGTTCAGGCCGCTCTCGTCGTGCAGGTATCGCTCAAACTGATTATCAATATACTGGATGATCGTCTTAAAGCTGTCGAACAGAATAAGGCAGAGATCAAACAACGAGCTGAATGGAACTACTCAAGACATAAAAGCTTGTGATTGTATTAAACTAATGCATTAAACAAGTATCTCAGCCGAACAAAACCATAATCTAATCACGAGATATCAGGATGCACTTTAGAAACGAACAAACAACCACTTTGTCCAAATAAAGCTTATCAAAACCTACATCATATTTACAGGTTCCTGTCCAGTATAGATGGACCTCATGCACCAGTGTTAACTTATCACTGAGATCTTATTATAGATTGTAATATTTCAAATTAGTTTTTATATTTTTATTTTCTTTTTTTATTTTAAATTTAAGTAAATGTTAGTCATTTAGTTATGTTTTTGTTATTTTTTTTTTTTTTTTACATATTTATACAGTTTGAGCATTTTTATTTCAGTTTTTTTAGTACATCAGGTCAAATAACAAAAAAAGCTTTATGTATAATTAAAAAAAAATTATTATTTCCAAGTTAAAATGTTTTTTTATGGTTTTAATTTTATTTTTAAGTACATCAAGTTAAATAAATAAAAATAAGAACCATTGGCTATTTAAAAAAAATGTTTTACATTTTTATAAGATTTTATATTTTGTTTGCTACCATTTTTTTTTTTTTTTTTATGGTTTTAATTTTTTAGTTTTTTTAGTACATCAAGTTAAATAAAAATGAGAAATGTTGCTTTGGCAACTAGTTGAAAAAATGATTTAAGTTTATCTGTTTTATTTTGTTTAGATTAAGGTTGATCTTATTTCAAGTAAAAAAAACAAAAAAACAATACATCAATATTTATTTTATTTTTTATTTTTATATATTTTTTACAGTTGTAGTTTTTTAATACATCAAGTTAAAAATAAAAATGAGAAATCCTGACATGGCAACAAACTGAAATACTTTTAAAAAATATATTAAGTTTTTATAAATAGTTTTGTTTCAGTTAACTTTTTTTTTTCCAAGTAAAAATTGTTTTTATGCTTTTATGTTAAGTTTTAGTTAACTACAATGACCCTAATATGTACCAACTCTCAGTTCTCTAAAGTCTCGCCACCAGCTTCCCTTTTGCTCTAAAGTCTCCAGATTCTCTAAACATCACACACTAAACTAAAGTAAACTAAACTTAACCCCTAACCAGAACTAAACCACTTCTGTGTCTTCTGATAGACGTCGTGCACAAATCGACCTTGACACCGCAGCCTTATCGAGAGGCTGAAGGAGAAGAAGTGATATGACGGTAGGTAGGTAACGTGGATGGCACATTTACATTATCAGCTTGAGAAGTCTGTGGGTAAGAGACGGGGAGGATATTGTTCTTTCAAACAGGACGTTCCCAGCATTCCTTAGCAAGGCTCAATGACCAATAGAGCAACAAGAGACAACAGCTGCCTCCAGTCTACAGTCAAGTGCCATAATGTAAATAATCTCTGCTATGCAGATACACAAACACAAATCACGGGGTTTTAAATTAATAATCAGTCCGGTCTTCCATTAAAGAGGTCATAGTTATATGCAAGATATAATTTTATGGTAGTTATCTGTCATAATAAACAGCTAGTATCTAAGGGAAATTTTGATGCAGAACAACAGCAGCACCAATGCAAGTGCATTTAAGAGTAAACACACATCATGTTAAAAAAAACTAGGGATGTGTCAAGATGGCGCCAAGTCAGTATCTACTTATTTTAAGCAACAGTTCTTTAATAAGCATGCTGTGAGTGTGATTTAGCTGTTGGATGATAGAAAACATAATATCTCTAAATGCATCAACTTTAAAGCAACATCCAGACATATCAAGATGGATATCTTTGCAT
Source organism: Barbus barbus (assembly GCF_936440315.1). NCBI lineage: Eukaryota > Metazoa > Chordata > Actinopteri > Cypriniformes > Cyprinidae > Barbus > Barbus barbus. The sequence goes on along the minus strand of NC_136756.1, from coordinate 27,498,691 downwards.
AATGCATCCAAATTATTTTGAGTTTTTATATTGAGTATATTTTCATTTCTAAGATGCCAGTCAAGTTAAAATAGTCAAAATTTTAAAATTGCATGACAAGATGCCTAAATCTGTGGTCCATCTAGCATTTTTTTTAAATGCACAAAGATGTCAGAACAAAGAAATGCTGTTCTGCATTACACTGTGAGTGAAGAAAATGGCCCACTCATATGTACACAAGCATTTGGATACTTAAGACTTAAAATGTCTTAATTTCAATGCATTAGACAAAATATCACAGAGCAAGTGACATTTCAAAACAACAAAACAAATACTAATGTGTCCAATCCTGTAGAAGAGAGTAATGAAAAAGTAATAATGCAACACATAAACATTTTAAATGCCTCTACATTTTTAGCAAATGTAAGCACAGCATGTTTTGAACTGCAACAGCAGGTGTACTGTGCTTTGCAAATATCCTGTCATTATCTACCACCAATAATTTACAGGGAAAATGATAATACATGGGACAACTGACACAATCATAAAGAACATCAAATTTGGAAATAAATATATGGCTCAGAAGACAGAAATTAAAATAAATGAAAAATAATATGTGAATTATGATTCATTCTTCTAATTGAAGATGTCTCTAAAGGGAGGTTTGGTCTGATTTAGCTCACACTGACCAGTCCTGGCTGTTGATGGCGTCTCCGTATCCAGGCGTGTCCACCACAGTGAGGCGGAGCTTTACTCCCCTCTCCTCGATTTCCACCGTGGACGCTTCAATCTGGACCGTGCGCTCGATCTTCTCTACAAGTACAACAACATCCCATCAGAACAAAAACACGCAAGTTTAAAGAAAAAAAGAGAAACACTTGAGGCGGAGCATAAAGACAAATCAAATTAAAAATACTAATGATTTATTGATGCACCGTGAAAAAGATTAATGAGCATTTTCTGAGAACCTTTGGGAGGAGGCCCTGAGCTACAGATGGGATTACTTTCTTGAAAACAACCTTTTACTCTAGAGAGCTTTCATAGACAAAGTGCTCAACAGAGGGATTTGAAGGGATTCTACATGCATTGAGCATCTAAATCAGAAATGTCTTGCATTCCACCGGGAGCAGCATCACGCTGAAGACAATATTACTTTATGCAAAAAAACATTTGGACACTTAAGGCACGCTTAAAAAATTAATTTCTTTATTACATTAGGTGAAATATGCAATATATTATATTATATATTAGTATAATATAAGTGTCATTTAGAACATAACAGACCTCTACTTGTGAAATGTTTTATTGAAAGGTGTTTGTGATTGTCTGTTTTTATTTACAGGGCTTCCATATGGTTTTATTAAGATAAATGTAAGACTTTTTAAGACCACGTAAAGGAAATTTAAAGGGAAAACGAGTTTTCATACCCTATTGACAGATATTTGTTCTTATTTTAGGCATAAACGTGACGAAGTTCAGACTTTCTGCCCTGATTTAAGACCTTTTTACAACTTTAATTTGTGGAAAGGTGAATTACAACTTTTAAGACCTTTTGTAAGACCTGCAGAAACCATGCAATTAAAGCATTCTTTGATATTTCGTTATCTCATGTCATGGCATTCAGACAGTTTCACGTGTTCACATATTTTTCGGCTCAAAATGAGGTTCATCTAAAGAGGCTTTTCTCATGACTGCTTGGGATCATTTCAGTCTTGGACACAATCTCCTGTAGAGTTAATAGAGTAGACCTCAGGAGAGCCGTGTGTGTGTGTGTGTGTGTGTGTGTGTGTGTGTGTGTGTGTGTGTGTGTTTGTGTGTGTGTGTTTGTGTGTGTGTGTGTGCGTGTTTGTTTTACCTGCCGCTCCAGGTATATAGCGCTCTGGGTAGAGGTCAGTCAGGAAGAGGCTGTTGATCAGGGTTGATTTACCAAGGCCAGACTCTCCTAAGATGATAAATAACACAGGGTTAAAAGCACACTGTCTGTCTGTCTAAATCTGTGTGTTTATTTATACAATGCCCTCCATAAGTATAGGAACAGTAAAGACAAAATTGCTCTGTTGACTGTGGAGTCAAGACATTTGCAAATATGATTAAATGATGAATATGAGACAAAACTACAGAATGTCACATTTTATTATTAGCCGTTTCAACACATACGTTTTACCAAAAAAATAAGTACAGCACTTTTAGAGTTCATCCCACTCATTAATGTGAGCATAAGTATTGGGACAGTTGAACATAAGGCAGATATAAAAGATTAAAAGCTATTATTTAGTTGCAGATCCCTTGCACACAATCACAGCAGTGAGTCTGTGACCCATAGACATCACCAGACTCTTGGTCTCATCCTTTGAAATACTTTTCCCAGCCTTTAATGCAGCCAATTCCAATTGTTGCTTGTTTTGGGGAGTTTCTGCCTTTACTCTCCTCTCCAGCTGCTGAAATTCATGTTCAATCGGATTTAAATCTGGAGATTGACTTGGGCAATCTAAGACTTTCCATTTCTTTGCTCTTATAAATTCCTTGACTGAACTGGCAGGGTGTTTTGGGTCATTGTCCTGATGCTATATGAAGCACTTCCCAATTAATCTGGTGGCATTTTCTTGAATATTGGTAGGAAAGATGGTTTTGTATCCTTCCAAATTCATTCTGCTACTGTCATCATACATTAAGTCATCAGTAAAGTTGAGTGGGCCTGTTCCAGAGACAGCCATGCATGCCCATGCCATGACACCACCTCCACCATGCTTTACAGATGAGGCTGTATGCTTGGGATCATTGCAGTTCCCTTTTTTTCTCCACATTTTTGCTTTCCCATCACTTAAGGTCCATCTTTGTCTCATCGGTCCATACTTTGTGCTTTTTTGCAAACTCTATGTTATAGAAATGGTAACCTCATCTGTTCGGCTTTATGTTTTTTGTTTTGTTTTGTTTTTTCTTTCTCCCATGCTTTACAGATGAGGCTGTATGCTTGGGATCATTGCAGTTCCCTTTTTTTCTCCACATTTTTGCTTTCCCATCACTTAGATAAAGGTTCATCTTTGTCTCATCGGTCCATAAACACAGTTCCAAAACTCTTCTGGCTCCCCTTTGTGCTTTTTTGCAAACTCTAATCTTGTCTTTCTATTTTTGGAGCTGGTCAGAGGTTTTCATCTTGCTGTGTAGCATCTGTAATTCTGTGTCAAAGTCTCCTGAGGACAGTAGATTGTCAGAGCATCACCCAGCTTTCTGGAAGTTGTTGGTGATTTTACAGACACGTCTTTTAGGGTTAATTTTCACAGCTTTTATGATTTGTCTGTCATCAACTACTGTTGTTTTCTCAGCCGATCAGGTAGTTGTTGGTTGCTGGTGGTTTCCAAACTCTTGATTTCTCCATGCCCTTTGTTTTTGCTATAGCTCTAACTGACTTCCTCTTTTCTTTTAGCATCCAAATTGCTTGCATTTCTCTCAAAGTCAGCTCCCTCATCTTCATCCTGGTTTGTGTGTGTCGTCATCGAAAGCAAGAATCAGAATACAGAAGTAATGGATATAACTGATACGACACATTCCCTGATTTTAATATCTGAAGTATTAATGCAACAGGACACAGCTGATCACTTAGAAAGACCTGTGAGGCAACTGCTCCAATACTTATGCTCACATCAGATAGAGGGATGAAACTATAAAAGTGCTGAACAACTTAGCTGGTAAAACATCTATGTGTTGAATCACCCAATAATAAAATGTGAAAATCTGTAGTTTTGTCTCATATTCATCTTTTAATCATATTTGTAAATGTCTTGACTCCACAGCCAACAGAGCAATTTTCTCTTTACTCTTCCAATACTTTTGGAGGGCACTGTATATTCCTCACCTACAACCATCAGTGTAAACTCAAAGCCTTTCTTCACAGACTTCCTGTGAACCTGATTGGGCAAATTGGCAAATCCCACATATCCTGCAGCATCAGGGAACTAGAAGCACACATCAGAACGGTTACATTTTGACAAATAAAGTTTAATATGGATATGTTTAATACTTAAAGGTGAAGTGTGTAACTTTTGCGGCACCAAATAGAATAACAAAATAATACTAATAATAACAGATTTCCCAAACACTCCCTTCATCTTCTATTGGTTGAGCAAATGGACAGTCCCACCCCAAACTCACGCCATTGGTTAAGTCAGAAGTAATATACAAAACAATTACACACTTCGCCTTTAAACAAGTGTAGGAATCCTACCTTTCCTTTTTCTCCAGACTGCGACATTTTGCTTCTGTCTGATGTATATGTCTGAAAAATATTGATAAAACAAAATGAACAAAATATATACATGCATTACAAGGAAGTAATTTTTATTTGTACTTTTGGAAGTCCTTCTGATTTATATTAAATATCTAAAGAACAGGGTGGTTATGATAATGCTAAAAAAAAAAAAAAACTGTAAAAAAATATTAACAAAAAATATGTATTCAACACTTACAACAACATTTACTCCAAAACATTCTGTCACATGATCCTTCAGAAATCATTCTAATATGCTGATTTGCTGCTCAAAAACATTTCTGATTATTATCCATTTTGGAAACAGTTTTGCTCCTTCATATTTTTTGGAAACTTTTTGGTCAAAATATCACAAAAATAGCATTTATTTGAAAAAAACGTTTTGTAATATTAATAATGTCTTTAATGTCACTTTTGCTCAATTTAATGCATCCTCGCTGAATTAAAGTATTCACTTCTTTTAAAAATTCTTAATGACCCCAAACTTTTGAACAGCAGTGTACTACCCTCTTAAAAATAAAGGTGCTTCAAAAGGTTCTTCACAGCGAGGCCATAGAAGAACCATTTTTGTTCCACAAAGAACCATTCAGTCAAAGGTTCTTTAAAGAACCATTTTTTTTTTTTACCTTTTTATAACCTGAAGAATAATTCTTCAGATGTTAAAGGTTCTTTATGGAACCATTTAGAGCCAACAAAAAGGTTCTTCTATGGCATCGTGAAGCACCTTAATTGTTAAGAGTGTAAGTTGTTTAAAAATGTAATAACAGAATATTTAATTTACACAATCTTCACTCAAAGCACGACAAATAAATACAAATTCTAAAATCAAAAACTAAAAATACTGGTCACTGCATCTTAAATTCAGCAGATGGCCAATAAAATAAAATGTAATTCACATTTCAGTCAAATGAAACATTCACATTCAATGAAAGCGCTACTGATTGAAGCTCTCCTTAACTCTGATCTTCGGACACACTGTATCAGATCTGCATTGGGTCGGGCTGATGGTGTTGATGGGGAACAAACTGTTCTGGAGACGCTGGAGTGTGTGAGTGTGTTAGGCATAAGGAGGAGAGCAAGGGGTGACGACAGGGAGGGAACAATGCTGTTTATCGTTTATCTTCCTGGAAACGCTTTCCTACATTTTCACCACTCCCCATAAATGAGAGCTCACACACACACACACACACAACCACCCAGAAACACTCTGGTGTACTTCATGGGGTTTGGGTGAAAGTGTTCAGAGACAGTGGGCTGGAAGTCATCACTGTGAAAGCCTAACAGCTGTAATACTGACAGATTTTTATGATCATGAGTGTTTCTACTCCCAAGCTAGGAAAAATGTGCTTTGCATAACAGGAATCAATTACATTTTACAATATATTCAAATATAAAACAGTTATTTTAAATGGCAATAATATTTCACAATATTGCTGTTTTGACTGCATTTTTAATCATACATATGCATCCTTGGTAAGCAGAAGAGACTTCTTTAAAAAACATTTTTAAAATGCCTTCACTTTAATTCAGCAATTATGTTCTATTCTAAAAAATCATCATGCTTTGAAATGTTGTAAATATTTAATTTTACACAATGTTAAATCAGATTTAGGTTTCGTTTCTATTTGGCTCTAACCTCATTTACACAAAATAAGTACAAAACAAGGAAGAAGGTTGGACTGAGCTCTTCATTTTTATGATCATAAGTGTTTCTGCTCCAAGACAGGAAAAATCAAGAGTCAAAGTGTTTTTCAGGAAAGCACGGAAACTCATTTAGGATGAATGTCAGATTGTGGGTGTAGCGGTGCTGCTTTTATAATACAGGACACTGCAATCCCTATTTTACCACACACACACACACACACACTGGGAGGACTTGTTATTGCTGGCTGGGAATTATGGCAAGGATAAACTCATTGCAGATTAATCAAGTGGCCTCATTATCAGCACAGCGGTTACACCGAGGGTGATTTTATGCATTAACACGTACAAAAAACTTCAAAACCAAGACAAGATTTAACAAACCCACCAGCTTTCAACTCTACCTCAACCTTTTGCAGGTTATGACCTGACTTAAGAGATTTGCCGTTTTTACAATAAAGGGAAAAATGGTTTTGAGGTTCTTAACAGAATTCCTTACGGATCTTAGCAGATTGTAAGCTCGTGAGACATGTGACTGGAACGCCACATATACAGTCTGTCAGATCAAAAAGCTGGGTTTGCTGATGGCCGGCACTGCTATTTCACAACCAAACCACCGTTTAAAGCAGCACTTGAGTTGAGTGAAACGTGCGCCTCATGACCTCTGGCACAATTCGCTTCACCTTTGAAGAGTGGCTCCGGCTCTGGCGTATTGATGAATGATTTTCAAGACAAAGGACGGAATCACTTTCAAACACAGGCGGAAATGACACGTCTATACAGGGCAGAAGTGCGGGATGAGATGTGAGAACGAAGAGAAAAAGACAGAGAGAAAGAACTTTGATGACATACAGAGCCAAGATGGCAGAGACAGTCTTCAGTTTCAAGCTATCCGAGTTAAAGAGTTTACATTAAACTAGCAATACTGCAGATTAACTGACCAACAAGATTATTGGCAGATAACTGGGCTTGATTTTCTGATTAACAGAAGTGTGTCAATCCACAGATATCCTTTTCAATGCATAATGCATGTTCAATGCTTTCAAATTGTAAATTAGTGTGCAAAATACACAAAAGTGAGAATAAAGTAATTTACCGTATAATGCTACAAAAGATTTGTTTCAAATAAATGCTATTTTTTAAACTTTCTATTCATTAATAAAGAAAAAATGGATCATGTTTCCACAAAAATGTGAAGCAGCACAACTGTTTTCAACATTGATAATTAATAAGAAATGTTTCAAAATCAGCATAATAGAATGATTTTTGAAGAATCATGTGACACTGAAGGCTGGAGTAAAAAATTCAGATCTGAAAATTCAGATTTGCATAACAGGAATAAATTGCATCTTAACAAATATATATACAAAGAAAAGTTATTTTGAATTCTAATATTATTTCATAATATTACTGATTTTACTGTATTCCTGAGTAACTAAATGCAGCCTTGGATATCTTTCAAAGACATTGAAAAATCTGACCAGCACCAAACTTCTTGAAATATTATGTTAGAGTTGAACATTTTACACGTTTAACCAGATTTAAGTTTGAACTTAAAACAGTTTCTCATTTACACAAAATAAGCACAAAAAATTAAATAAACACTGTTTTTGAATCATTCCTCTGCTCTGAATAACACATACTTATTTGCACAAAAGAAGCACATTTGCGCAATAAAACAGAAAATAAACTCATCTGAAACGTTAACAGTAATTTAGAAACTCATCTTGTTTACTTGTCACATGTCTTGCCAAAAGACAAAATCCTGCTCATTATACAGTGGGGATTTCCTTTCGGACCACTTATATTCAGGTTCAGGGTTATTTTAACATAACATGAGCCAAAAGATATAATTCTGATGAATTCAAGATGCCTGAAGTTCTCTTATTCAGTTTGACAAAAAAAAAAAAATTATCTAGATATTGTTTTATAAATACCCAGCGTTCTGGTAAGGTTATGAACAAACGTTTTTCCAGTAACATTAACAGAACGTCCGCTCAAAGCTGTCCAGGCCTATATAGCACAGAAATATCATTTATACATTGTTTATGCACGTTTTTTCTTAAACTATTCTTTTTTTTTGGAACGTTCAGAAATAATATCATCATAATGGGAACATTAGCAAAACGTAAAACATATTTCCTAGTAGAAATTGTTTTGGACTAGTGTTTTAATTTTTATTTTCTGTGTGTGTGTGTGTGGGGGGGGGGGGTATCAACACTTGAGTACTACATTTATAATAAATATTCCTTTGTTATGCTATATTTGACTAATTTTATCACCCCATTCCATTATTTGACTATTATTATAAAGCACTTCATAGCATTTTGAACATAAATGTTCAAAATTGTGAATGTAATTATTATATAATAGCAATATTTGTATGCAAGCAATAATCACATAATATATATAATCAACATGAATATTATATTATTAGCACATACTAACTTTAGCGAGCACAGAGAGAGGTCCAGAGTGCTTTCTTTAAGCACTTTAAAAAGGTATGAATTTTCTCATAAATAACAAAAAGCTGAATCATGCACCGAGCTGTTGGCTCATGTTAAAGTGAGGAGGTTGGTTCCAGGAAGAGATGTGATATTAAACTTTGAAAAGCTCTGGCCATCACCTCTTTCTGAGCAACACGTCTCCAAATTCACATGAGGCCAAATTCCAATGTAGTTTATAAATGAAACAACAGATAAGGTCCATTTCTATAGCACCTCGCTTTCAGTGAAAACACTCCTCCTCTTCCACACCCTGCTTGACCAAATGTTCTTCATTCAGAGCACATAGCACATCTAAAACTAAACACGTGTGTGTTATCTTACAGTTTAAACTGAGAAACCAAGTATCGAGTGATACAACTGTATTATTTGACCAAACTTCTTCTCAGTGGAACTTTGACATGCAACAGTTACTGCAGCCACTCAGGAATTGATACAAAGTGATTCATCACTTCCGGATACGAACGCGAAGAAACTTTGTCTAACTTTTCAGCCACCAGAAGCCCTTACCTGTTATAAACGCGTGATAAAACTCAAAAACCTGGAGTTTGTTTTTTCCACGTCCCTTGTTTTCTTTCTTCCCAGCAGGCCAATCCAGGGAATCCGGAAACCGCTGCAATTCCGCCCTTATCCCATAATGCCCACGAGATCCCGGGGCAACGGAAGCCATTACGGCTCAAATACCAATGCGAGGGACCTGCGAAAGAAGGGAGAATTCGAGCCAAGATGGCGGAGAGAGGTCACAGTTTCTAAGAGCTGTCGGATTCCAATGCTTTCAGCGAACATGTCTAAACACGCTTCAAGACTTGTGACAATTTTTTTTTTAATTTAAGTGAGATTTTTAACTTTTGTTTACATTTCTTATTATATTTAGTTTTATATTAAATTTTTTGTATTTGTTTAGGTGCTGACTTCACGTATACATAAGCGGCATTCTATTTTTATAGTATTTTGTATAGTTGTTTTTATAAGAAATGAAAGTCAAACTGTTTTATTTATTTTTTTATTGTATATGCTGAACATTTAATATTCAAACCATAAGGAAATATTACAAACATGACATTTACAACGTATGAAAGAAAAAGAAAGGAAAGAAAAAAAGTAACAAGAAGGGTATACATTATTAATCACAATATAAAAAGGAGTTTAGTTCTTTGAGCATATACATAGTTCTGGTTGCTTTCCGACTGAGAGTCTTTGAAAAGTTTCAAAATAAATCCTTACGTCAAGTAAAATAGTTTTATTCATTGACTCAAAATATTTATCTTTGGACATGTACAGTATTTATGTGAAGCATTCGTATAGTTTTTTTTTTTTTTTTTTATCTTTTATTGTTTTAGTTTGTATAGGGTAAATAATTATATATAGTATACTTATAGTTAAATCTGTCAGTAGGTTAGTTGTGTATAGGTTTATAGTGTTTTTTACTTCATTGTTGTACGTCTGTATTTATGTAGCACTGTGGTCCTGCGAGGCACGACATTTCGTTCCACTGTATGTCCCCACATGTAGAGGAGTGACAATAAAGCTCAACTTGACTTGATATACCCCTCAAACTCAAACGCACAGCTTCTCTGCATCTCATTGGCGAGCAACAGATGCTCCGTCCTGCGATTGGATAAAAGTTTTACTTCAGTCTTAAACACACACACACACACACACACCCCTCCTCTGGGTGTACCGCTATTATTCCACTCCACTTATTCCCAGTCCAGGAAAAGTCCGTTAGTCAAAGCGCAGAAGAGACGCAGCGAAGAGATGCTGTCCACCTGATCAAAGCGCTTCAGTTTTTTTGGATCGATTTGAGAGAGAGGGAGTGAAAAGATAGAAACATTTGGAGACGCAAGAAAAAAAGAAAAGAAAAAAGTTCAGAGTCGAAAACTTTGATTAGAAGAAAGGAAAACCCTAGACTCTGGAGAGGAACGCAGTCTTTCCAAATATCATTCAACAGGTGCGCAGATCTATCTGAGGAATAAAAGAGATGGCCTCCGCGGCTCTGGAGATCCTGGGTCTGACCCTGTGCGTCTTTGGCACGCTCTTGGAGATGACCGCCTGCGGGATTCCCACCTGGAAGGTGACCGCCTTTATCGAGGCCAACATCGTGGTGGCGCAGACCATCTGGGACGGCCTGTGGATGTCGTGCGCCGTGCAGAGCACAGGCCAGATGCAGTGCAAGATGCACGACTCCATGCTCGCGCTCAGCCACGACCTCCAAGCCGCGCGTGCGCTCACGGTCGTCTCGTCCGTCATGTGCGTCGTGGGGCTGATGGTGGTGATCGCCGGCGCGCAGTGCACCAACTGCATCAAGCCGGAGAGCGTCAAGGCGCGCGTGGTGAACGTCGGAGGCATCATCTACATCGTCAGCGCCATCTTCATGCTCGTGCCTCTGTGCTGGATGGCCAACAACATCATCTCCGACTTCTACAACCCGCAGGTTCCGGCGTCCCAGAAGCGGGAGATCGGCGCGGCGCTCTACATCGGCTGGGCGGCCACCGCGATGCTGCTGCTCGGGGGAAGCATGCTCTGCTGCTCGTGTCCCTCCTCTGAGAGCTCAGGCTACGCGGCCAAATACGCGCCCACCAAAAGAGCAACATCCAACGGGGACTATGACAAGAGGAATTACGTTTAGACGCTGTTCGGACTCATTTACACCTGTTTTGTGCGTTCTTGCACCTGCAGATGTTCCGGTTCTTCCTTTTTTAAGCATCTTGGACTACCGATTGGAACCATTTTTTATATATATTTTTTTTTATTTAACGCGAAACTTTTGAGGATAGCCTATGTATTTCTGAAAGGTGGACGTTTTATAAAACATTTCAACAATAGTAACAAACATTATGCAGTGCTTAACAGATCATCACAATGCGTTGAAATAGTCCTGAATCATTCATTTTTACAATGTTCATATTTGAATGTGCATTAACTACTGATCTGTTAAACATTATATCATTTTATATATGCCTTTTTAAAAGCATTTTGGACAGATTGGCTGAAATGTATTTAATAAATCCTTTAATAATAACTTTAAGTAAAAAAAATGTTGCTGATACACTGTAAAAATGATTTTTCTAAATAAATAAAACGTTTAAAAAGAAAATACTATTTCAGTCTTTGACTTTTAAATCAATGTTAATTGTTTTTTTTTCTTGCTAATTAATTGTAATATTTACTGTCAGTTCCTGAGTCGATACACGTTATTCTGATCATTATAAATTGATATATTTAATATTCATATAACTTGATGTGCTAATGTGCATAAACTATGGTCTGTTAAGCATATTTAATGTTTGTTTTCATAATGAAAGTTAGTATAAGGTGTTTTGCTTTTGCTAAAAATGCTGTTTCAAGGATATTCACGAATGAAAGAGAAGCTGTAATCTGACAACAGATCTGTTTTAGGTATCTGGAGAAGTGTGTAAGCGTTTGTCAAAGACTAAAAGCATTAAGTTAGTAGCTATAGCTTTTGTGATGTTTACTGATGTTTTAGTGTGCTTCGGCACATTTGCAGAGACTCTTATGAAACGCTTGGATTGCCAGGAGAAACATCTGGAAAACTGAAGCGATTCCTGACTGATCGGTTAATCGTAACTCACACATCCACACCGATGCTCATCAGAGGCGAACAAGGCCACGTGACAAACACAGTCCAGCTGGATCTCTGTCCGCTATGGAAATGGTCTGTTTTGGGGAATATCCATCTTCATGGATGGGCATCTTCTTGTTTCTTGAACGTTCAGTTTATTCAGCTTGTCTGAAATGTTTATTTTTTAATTGTCTTTGAACGAATGTTGTTTGGAATAAACATTTACAGATTTGACACAAATATGAATGTTTGTGTTTTTGTTATAGTTGTGATGTACACTGTCACCACAAGCTCAATATCATTGTGAAAACCCTTCGTATGTTCTATAACTTTCATATAAACTATGGTTTCTGGACTGGTAGTTCGGTTCTTAACTAGTTTTGATGCTAAAAAAAAGTCATGAAGGCTTGTATTTAGCATTGAAGTTACTATGAAGGTTCTTACCAATTTATTCAAATGAGCTCCAAGTATTTGATGCTGGGTGGTTATTAAATGTAAAGTGAGTACAGTCAGAAGTGCAACTGTCTGGGTTTCCCAAACCTTGTTTCTTAAGGCTTAGCCGGTCATATGGCCACTCAACACAGCAAAAACACGTCAGTCACACTGAACAACTGCATGACCTGATTTTACTGGTTAGCTCCAGTTAACTGAACTGGACACACTGCAAAACAACTGTTCATTTTTACTTAAAAAACACAAGATACAACTCTGGATTCAAGTTTTTCTTTCTTTCTTGGCACAGTCAGGCCATTTGATCTTTGTTTGCACTGGCAGTGCACTAAAAATATATATTTTATTTTGTTAGATTCATATTTTATATCCATTAGAAAAATGTATATAAAAATACATGTTTCTTTACACAAAATCAAATAGAAAAAAACAGTTTATCAGATTTTTAGTTTGCAATAATATCTTAATTCCAAAAAAAAACAAAAAAATCCATACGCTTTCTTTGCACAAAATAAATACAAAATATTATAAATTAAATCAGGTGTTTACTTTGCAATAATTGCTAAATTCTGAAAAAAATCAGAAAACGATCAGAAAATTAATATAAAAAAGTCAGATTTTTAGTTTGCAATAATTGCTAGATTGCTACACTAAACAATTATAAAGTAACTTCATACACTTTTGCTGAAAAACAACATCATGCAGTGCAAAATATAACTGATTGGTTTGATGCTTTCAAGATCATCACAAATTTTCCTGCACATTTACACAAAACTTCATCTAATTCAGCCAAATATATAACTTTACATTAGTGGTGGTGATATATTAAAAACAGCACGCAAAACCAGAAGTTTACATAAAAAAATTAATAAATGCAATCTAACTGTTAATATAAACTAAAAATGTATTTATATGCACATCAAAAAACTAGTTAATTTAGATGATTTTTCCAAGCATTTTACAGAGCAAACTCTTGTGGTCCTGTGTTTCTGTAGTTTATGGGTTTGTTAACAGCACTGCTTCCTCAGACCCTCCTCTCTCAGTCTCCAACACAATAGAGCCTGTATGAATATCCACACCAGCTCTTTCAGACCCCATTGTGGGATTGTTAGTTCCAGTCACCCTTTGGAAGCTAAGGAGGTTACGAGGCTGAGTAACGAGTGTGTGTGTGTGTGTGTGTTTTGGGTGGGTACTCGGGGGAGGTGCTAGACTTTTTTAAAAAAGACCTTCCATCCATAATGAAGAGAGGCGCATGGAGGCAGCGATGACGTCATTAAAGAATCTTCGTCATGGCAACCTCAAAAGAACCTGCAGTTGCCTGGTGACAGGACCCCATAATGTGGCCATATGGATGAGGACAATGGAAGACCCGTCAGCAGACATTCCAAGAGAGAGAGAGACAGAAACGAGGAACAAGAATGTGAAGAAAGAACAACCTCTCACCCTATAAACATACTGACTTAAACAAATCTCACATATAGAACTCATTTTATTATACACCAATACACAATGATTATAGATCACCACAGTGTTATTTTAGCACTACTGAGATGCTATTGCATATGTTTACTTTTCATTTAAGTTAAAGTTTTAGGATTTCTCTCGTGTGTTTTTGACATTTTTAGTAGTTTTTTTGTTTTGTCTATGTAGTTTTTATTCAGTTGTATTTCATTTTTTATTTTTTAACTAAAAAATGAGAAAAGTTTAAAAACGTGAGTAAACACACACACAAAATATATACACAGTAGATATTTTATTTTAGTCAACATTTATTTTATTTCCAAAAATGCAAAAGCTTTTTGTGGTTTTCATTTTCAGTTTAGTTTTAGTAAAAATGTCAAGTAGACTAAAAATTTGGGCCTAAATTAACTGATCAATTCAAGTCAAATATATATTTTCTAATATGACTTAAACCTAACTGCATTTTTTTTTTATTAAACATTTTTATTGTAAAAAAAAAAAAAAGACATGGAAAATAATATTAAAAGATTCAGAATTTTTTTTTTTTTTTATGTATCTTAACGCCCCACCCCTTAAATTTCTTTTAAAATTTAGTTTTGAACAACATCACAACAGTACAGCCAGCGAGTTAAATAAAACGGTGAGAAGATAAAGAAAAGAGAAAGAACAAAATACATAATGAAAAAGAAATGCATAAATAGTAGCCTTTATACCTTTCCTATTAGTACAGTGTCAAACAACAGATGCATAGTTTTCTTTTTCTAAAAAAAAGTTACAAAAAAAGAGCTGGTGTTTGGTTGGACAAATTGATATTTATGTGAAATTAACCTTATAATTATAGCTTTTAAAGCTTAATTTTGTCATTTTATTTCTATCCCCTATAATGCCACTAAACACAAATAACTGTTTAATATTCCATTGGTTGGATAATAGACAGTTCCGCCCCCAAATCTACACCATTGGTTGAGCCAACGTTGCCCTGTCAGAAGAAGAATTTAACTTTTCATTTTGAAGAATGTTGGTAAACTGATGATACCTATTGACTTCCATAGTATTTTTCCCAATATTATGAAAGTCAATGGCTACCGGCAACTGTTTCACTACCAACATTTTTAAAAATATCTTCTTTTGTGTTCAACAGAAGAAAGAATCTCATAAAAAATGACAGAATTGTAATTTTTGGGTGAACTATCCCTTTAAGAGATTTGGAACCTGAAGGTTTAAACACACACTCATGCTCATGCCTTTCTTTCTGTCCCACGACAGGTTCTCATGACGCCTGCGCTGACCTCTGCTCGCCAAAGGCCAGGGGTCATTTATAGCTTCCCATAACTGACCGGTTGTGATGTCATCAGCCTCACCATCGCCACGGTGATGGTCCATCGTGAACAACCTCTCACCCTGACTCACACGCTCTCACCCAGTTCACACTCCCGTTGTCAATCACATGATCAGCTGACAAACTGCCATCTATACCTCTTGAGATGAGAGGAGAAATCATGCAAGAGTTGCCTCAAGATAAATCTTCACCTGCTGACTACCAGTCAAAAGTTTACCAAGGCTGCGTTTTTATGATCAAAAATCCAGTAAAAACAGTAATATTGTGAAAAATTATTGCACTACAAAAAATAAATAAATAAAAAGAAATACAATTTATTCCTTTGATTCAAAGCTGTATTTTCAGCATCATTACTCCAGTCTTCAGTGTCACATGATCTTCAGAAATCATTCTAACATGAAGATCTGCTGCTCAAGAAACAAAAATCATTATTATTATAAATGCTGAGGAACCTTTGATGAATAGAAAGTCCAAAAAAAACTGCATTTATTTGAAATAGAAATCTTTTGTAACATTATAAAAGTCTTTACTGTCATTTTTGATCATTTTAATGCATCCTTGCTGAATAAAAGTATTAATTTCTTTTGAATGGTAGTGTATGGGACAACCTTTAAACTTTTAGTAAAAATAACCTCGAGCATCTTTTAACACCAAATACATAAGAATATGCTTAGGAATGTTTGTGTGTGTCACACTGTTATAATCCAACAGAATCATCAGACTTCCTGTTAAAGGGTCAGCTGGACAGGAAGCAGGAAGGAAGTTAATGAGGAGGGGCATGATGATGTGTGTGTTTGAGTGCCTAATTATGCGTTAAACAGGGGAGTGTCATCATAATCAAGGAAAAATGAGTAATTAGGTCCAGTGCAAGAATGAGGACGTTTTATTTCCACAGAAGTGGCTCAGTTTCAGTTTATGTAAGTATTATTGTTGTCTCAGGTCCTGTTCACATCTGATATTATTAACCCGCGTCTCAGGTGACCAATGCTGATTAGTTTGCACGTATTATGTCATTGTATGTTTATAAAATATTAGTTATTACAATTTCCTAAGAGAAATATTAAAACACAGATGAGTCAATAGTCGTCAGTGGTGTTATTGTTAACTAAAACTATTAGTTGTTTTCGGTAATTGAAAAAAGCTGAAAGACAAAATTACAAATATTAGTTTAAAATGTAATTTAAAATTAGGAACACATCTAATTAAGAATGCTGAAGCCTGTTTCCGAGCACAGAATAAAAAACAAATAAAGGTAATTGCGCCTTTTCCTAAAATTTTTTCCACGCAATTCTGAAAAAAAGAGTCAGAATTTCAGAATTGCAAGATATAAGCTTTTAATTCTGAGGAAGAAGTCAGAATTCTGAGATGTAAACTCAAACTTCTGACTCTCTCACAATTCTGAAGTTCAATTCAATTTTTTTTTCTTAGAATTGTGAGATTCAAACTTTATTAAATTCGTAAACCTGAGGGAAAAAGTCAGAATTATGAGATAAAAATTGTAATTATTGAATTTTTTTATTCCATGGTGGAAACAAAAAACTGAATTGCAAGATGTAAATTTGCGAGGAATAGTCTGAATTGTGTGTGTGTGTGTGTGTGTGTGTGGGGGGGGGGGGGGTATCAGAACTGAGAGATAGAAATTCACAATGACTTCTTTCTTTTATCCTGTGGCAAACACAAGCTTACAGAAATAAGTTGATGTAATAAAACTGAAATAAAAATTAAAGGTCTATAAAGAAATATGGAAAAAACAAAAGCACAATTACTAAAACTTAATTTAAAAATAAAACATAAAAAGCTACTATGAAATAAAAAAAAAAAATTATAATAGCATATAAATAATAATAAAATAAGCTAAAAATGAATGTGAAGAGCAGCTCTGATCATTTTTTTCTGGAAGAATTTGAGTTCCTATTGAGATTTCCGGATTTTGATCGCAGCCTTTGGGATCTTGCAAAACCTGAGTAGAGTTTGAGACACTGCTGAGATCACTTCTGAATCTCAAGGATATAGATGGAATAGTATTGAGTTATTTTCTCAGGAGAAATATCAGGCAACAAAAGATATAAACCTCATATGATTTTTCACTCCGATGGTAACACTTAGTGGCAGCGGTGACTGAACCCTGCAGGTTCCGGAATGTCTGGGAATGATTCTGGAATGTTCTTAATGAAATATGGAATGTGTGCAGGTAGAAAGTAAATGAACTGGACGAGGGTTTGACCTCCTGCTGTGATACCAGCTTATGGACAGTCTTGGTTATATGAGACAGCTTTATTCTGCTTTAGATGTCTGATTTTCTTCTTTAACAGTGATTTGAGATTTCCAGCTTTTCATTATAATGAAAGGAACAACATTTCCTTAATTTAAGAGAGCATGGACACACACACACACACACACCCAGAGGAAATGGTCTTCTCAGTAGGACAGCGTTTTAATTGGATGCTGTGGGATTCTGTTTGATTGTCTTTTCTCGTATTCTTCAGAGCATGTTCACTCACACACACACCTGCAAGAAAAGTCACCAGAGATCTCTTTAATATCTCAACTGTTTCTCCAAGACAGCTGTAAAATTAAAATGAGAGCAAATGGAAGGCTTCGCTAATTCCTCCTGCTTCTTACACTCAAAAATAAAAAAGGTTCCCAATAGGGGTTATCGTGCCATAGTAGAGCCATTTTAGGTCCCCAAAGAACCGTTCAATGAACAGTTCTTAAAAGAACAATTTTCTAAAGAACCGTTTTCCCCTATAAAGAACTTTTTATGCAAAAGTTTCGAGGATGTTAAAGGTTCTTTATTAAACCATAAAGAATCTCTGTTTTTAAGAGTGGAGATGTTCCTCCAGAAAAAACTGCTGTAATCTCATGCGTCTCTCCAAAGAGATCTCAATAACATCTCAAACTGTGCATAGATTTGCCAAGATCCCAAAGTCTGCATTCCTGAGTCAGAGATCTCAATGTGAACTCAAACCTGTCTCAAATAAATCAAACTGCTCTCGACATTCATTTTATAGGTCTATTACTGTACGATGACTATTCACACTTCTGGTCTGTAAGATTTTTAATTTTATTTTTTATAAATAAGTCTCTTTTGCTTACCAAGGCTGCATTTATTTGATCAAAAAAAGAACATACAGTAATATTGTGAAATATTATTACAATTTCAATTAAATTATATGAATATATTGTAAAGTGTAATTTATTTCTGTGATGCAAAGCTGAATTTTTAGCATCATTACTCAAGTGTCACATGATCCTTCAGAAATCATTTTAATATGCTGATTTGCTGCTCAAGAAACATTTCTGATTATCAGTGTTGAAACAGTTGTTCTGCTAGCATATTTTTGTGGAAACTGTGATGCATTTTTTTATGAATATAAAAGTTCACATGAATATTTATCAGTATTTATTTGAAATAAATATTTTGTTATATTATAAATGCATTTAATGTCTCTTTTGATCAGTTTAATCCTTACTGAATGAAAGTATTAACTTCCTTAGGGGAAAAAAACTTTCAAACAGTCATGCATGAAAGAGTATATGAAGTCTGGAAGGATGAAGCCCACCCAAAAGAGATGGAGAATCTCTCTCACACACACACACACACACACGGCTATCCAGAGCAGCTAATCCTCACGGGATCAAACCGTTCAAGAACAGACTGAGAAAAGAAAACAACAGAATGGCTACATGCCACAAAACCAAAGAAAGACACTTTTGTTGCTAATAACAGAAGTGTTCAGCATAAATAAATTCTTGTAGTTGTCATCTTATACAAAAAAAGAGATGTATTTCTAGTTCTGTGCATTACATTCCAACAGAGCATTTAGTGGAAAAAACAGCAACTCCGAGGCCAGCATCACTATTATTACAGCACATGAGTTAGTAGCTATTACATTTAGCAGATTGCAGAGTACAGTAAGAATCGAGTAAATGTAATACTATAGGACATGATGTGAGAACATGAGCGAGAAAAAAAGAAAACGGGACAAAGAAGATAAACAGTTGAGTCATGCTTTGATAATAACCCATGATACATAAACACATCCACCCATTCATTAGGGGAGAGGGTTTGCCACAGCTCACTGATGGAGGGCAGTGCTGTCCTTAGCGCCAGGAACCACAGCTTAAAGCCACAGTACAGCCAAAAATCAAGTAGTCGACATTTACTGTGGATTTCTTTCCGGAAACGTGGCCTGTTCGTCACACTAACCAAACATATCGTATAACTTTTGTCATCAAAACAAAGTCATTACAGGAATAATAGTTCACCAAAAAATGAAAATCTACTCACCTTCAGGCCATCCAACTTGCTCAGCAATGCATCCTCTGCAGTGAATGGGTGCCGTCAGAATGAGAGTCCAAACAGCTGATAAAAACATCACAATAATCCACTCCAGTCCATAAAATAAC
Source organism: Barbus barbus (assembly GCF_936440315.1). Taxonomy (NCBI): domain Eukaryota; kingdom Metazoa; phylum Chordata; class Actinopteri; order Cypriniformes; family Cyprinidae; genus Barbus; species Barbus barbus. The sequence continues at coordinate 27,479,060 of NC_136756.1, read as the reverse complement.
GTCTTGTGAAGCAAAAAGCTGCTTAATAAACAAATCCATAAAGGCTTTTTAACTTCAAATCATTGCTTTGACTAAAATAGGAGTTGTCCATATTAATTACCATAATATTAAGTACGTGTTAAGCTTAAGAAATAATGCTTTCCTTAATCTAATATTTTTTTCAGCATACATCACCAGGCAGAAACGTGTTTCTTCAATAAATTATATATATATATATATATAAAAAAAAAATTAAAATCATTTTTTTTTTAGTCCCGTTCCATTTGAAAACATGTAATAAAATGTTGAAAACTTTGTTGACCTTAAAAAAAAAAAAAAATCTTAATGTGGTAAAAAAAATAAAAAAAAATAAGTACAAATAATAATAATAATAATAATAATATATATAAAAAAAATCAATCATACAAAGAAAAAAAAAAAGAGAAACCATTATTGTCAAATCAAATACTTCACATTCAAAAGATTATAAAATCATTTATTTGAATTCATACAGAACACACACAAATACATACTAAATGACAACACAAAACAGTTAAATCAGGCTTGTAGTCAAACAGAATGTCTGGCAGCACACGGCCAAAACACCAGCTGATCTCTGAGCTGATCCTTAAGTCTTCAGGAAGGGCTGCAGATGGTATAAACGTCAAGGTGAAGGTCAGTGAAGGTATTTGGCACCAAACTGACTGAGAACACGGTAAATCACATATTTACTCAAGGACTGTGAAATTCCCCTTGTGGAGCAACAGTGTGTGTGTGGATGTGAGTCTCTTTGCAGAATCAAAACACACACATATACATGTCCAGAGTTTCTGTGGGCGGTTTGACATTCCCTCCCAGCATGCAGTGGGCCTTTATGACAACAGGGTGATGAGGGCATCCAGAAACTTCCCCCTGTCCTCCATCTTTAGCTCTATGACTGCAGAGAGAGAGAGAAAGAGAGAGAGATTCTCTCATAATCTGTTGGGTCATGTTGATAAATGCACACGTGTGCGTGTGTGTGTGTGTGTGTTTTGGGGCCTGGCAAGGCATCTGGCACCAAACTGATAGAAATTATGGGAAAATCGACTGAGATGCTGACAGAACGAGTGAATATAACAGCATCTCATGTGCATGTCAAATAAGTAAGTGTTATGATATTGCACAATTAATGCAAACTGTTCACATTTTTTAATTTAACATTAGGAGCATTTACTCAAGATTTGGCTTTGAAATTAAGTTTGGCATTAGTGTTTTATAGTGACATGTATTCCATGTAAAAAAAAAAAAAAGACATTCAGGAACACACAAACTTGTTTTGAACCGCTGCCCCATAAATAAAATACCTTTGCTGCTAAAAGCTTCATTATATTTTTCAGCAACAAGGGGATCACGTCACTGTTTTTGAAGTAATTAAACTTACTAGAGGCTCACTACTCACAATCTCCTTCTCCAATTCACTTAAAATGTAATCTTACCACACTTCAGAATTCTAAAATAACTCATGAAAATTACCATTATTTTAGCCATTCAGTAAAATTATGCACTGCAAACATCCATAACAGTTTTAACTTATCCATGCAAGCAAGTGCTCACGGTATAAACGGGATAATCACATCTGCTGTGCATTAAAGTCACGCAACAATGTGACTTTTATGAATAGTTTTATATACAGCTATTCAAAACCTGAAACCAAACCCCCCCCCAACCCAAAAAAAAAAACATATACATTATATATATATATATATATATATATATATATATATATATATATATATATATATATATATATATATATATATATATATATATATACTAACTAATAAAAATGTCAAAACACAAAAACTATACTATAATTAAAATGAAAATATAGAAAACAGAACTATTTAAAAATATTAATAAATCACAGTATTTGTTTTCCACTCTTTTTCTTAATTTCTACTCGTTGCTAATTAAAATCTGAACTCTTGACACACAGCAGCGGTCAGAAGAGCAGACAGAAGGCACAGAAGCTCTGATCTGCTCTGCCCTCTAGTGGTTGATGTGCAGATCACCGCCCATGATGCTGTGCTGCAGAGACTTACCTGAAGTGTCGAAATGATCGTGTAGAGTTCTGGAGCTGGTGCTCTCAGCTGCCTTTTCAAAAGCCCGGCCAAAGAAACTTAAAAATAAAGATTATTGGAGTTAGAATTAGCTGAAAAAGAGTGCATGTAACATCTCTATATAAAACAAACCCACTTTTTCTTGTCGGACGTTTCTGATTCTGGTGGAATTCCCAGGACGATCACGGTTCCCTTCTCCACATCCAGAGGAGCCGCCATTATCAATGGAAGGATCTTACAGCGTTTGTTCCTCGTCTAACAAAAACATACACAAGAGAACTGCCATGTGTTTAACATGCTTAGCTTTAAGATTTTTTTTATTTTGGCTTAGCAGCTCAGTGTGATTGCTGACAAACTCCACAGATACATCACATCAAGTTAATACTTTGATTCAGTACTTTTGCCCTCATGTACTTACAGAGCAGACGAAGGCTTTGAGCAGGTATTTGCAGAGGAGAGTCAGAGCCAGAGGTTTAGAAAACAGCTTCACATCTGGTGTTCCCTACAAACAGAAAAAACAACACAATAAAAGAATTACTGACAACAAAATTAAAATGGTCATTTATTCATCCTCATATGATTACAAACATCTTATTTTCTTTTGTGGAAAACATGAGCATTGGGCAGAGTTTACAAGTAATATTAATAATATTCACTGTAATAAATTAATAATCGTTAAATATTATTGTTTTTCAAAATTACAGAATTAACTCAAATATATTAGTATAGAAATCACGATTATACAATAAAAGAGTATTTAATAATGTTATTTCTTATTTTTATTAAATTATAAATATTAAAACAAGTCAATAAATATGACTATAGTAATAATAGTATTAAAAAAAAAAAAAAGAAAGAAGAATAAGGACCTTATTTTACAGAGCAACTGTAAAATGACAATACAAACATTTGTGGCTAATTTCCTTGCTTTCAAATGTTTACCATAGAGCTTTAGTTTTGACACCAGATATATATCTTAATTATAAATGTATTAAGATGGTTGGCATTGCAAACGTGTGGAGATGGACCAGCATTCACAGAGAACCAAACTGCTGTGAGACACTGGAGCGAATCCTTTTAAAAATACAGTGTTGTACTTACTATAGACTACAATTGTGGGGCTTTTCCATGTTATTTTTTTAGAGTTTGATGGAAAATTGCTCCACTCCAGAAATGTAAATCAAAAAGATACTTGATTTGATGCTTACCTCCAGTAAATGACAATAGAGGAAAGGCCCCTGTGAGAGTATGAGGTTAGTGCAGATGCAGCTCGCCAGTGTCTGCTGAATAGCCTTCAGTTTCTTCTTGGCCAGGTCAATGCCTAAATGCAACCGCTCCAGATTACTCCTACAGAGACACAGATGAGAAACGAGAGAGTTGCTGAGTAAAAACTGACATTAAGAAACCACACTTCACAAAATCAATGAAAATTATTTTTTATGGTTCTAGTTTTAGGTAAGTATAATAACCCCGCTTCATACCTGGACAGACAGTCCAGAGCTTTGATGAAGTTGTCCGTTGGCGTTTCATCCTTCTCCACGTTCTCCAGCAGGGCGGCCGCAGCGTGAACTACATCACTGGCCAGGAACCGGTTCTTAAAGCCAAAGTGTACGGCGAACGTCTGCACACGGATGTCTTTCATACTAAAAAAAAAAAGTGAACAACTGAACACATGACAGATACTGACTACTGCAAGAGCAATCTTTCATTTGACTCGCTCTCACCTGAATTTATTGGCAGATTCCTCGATGACTTCACGCAGGTTCTCTTTAATTGCCATATCCATAGAGTTAAACTTCTGTCGCACCTGCTTGAGTGGGAGACTGGGGGAAAAACCATTATTAAAAATATATTTTCAACCCCAAAACCTGATAGGATGAACCAAATGATAAAACAGCCATAATAAAATTGAGCATTAAAGAAATAGTTCAACCAAAATTAAAACATCTTGGACACCCTCAGGCCGTCCAAGATGTAGATGAGTTTATTTGTTCATGGGAACAGATTTGGAGAAATGCAGCATTGCATCACTTGCTCAGCAATGGATCCTCTGCAGTGAATGGGTGCCGTCAGAATGAGAGTCCAAACCTAATAATAATTTCTCCAAACAAAACATAATAATCCACACCACTCCAGCCCATCAGTGAACATCTTGTGGGTAATTGTAATAAACAAATCCATCATCAAGGTGTTTTAACATTAAACCTCTTCTTCTGGCTAAAATACAAGTCCGTAATCCATAACATCACTTCCACAAGTGACAAAGTCCATCCCCTGCTGTCCTTTCACATCAAAATCCACCCATATATTTGTTTAGAATTTGATTTGGACTGCTTCCACTTGTACATGATGCTTGATCTGTGCATATTTCTCTCCAGACTCAGATGAGATATCTTTTTCAGTGGAGAAAGCAATATTATGGCTCGGAGGAGGTTTATTATAGCTGGACCAATGGATTTGTTTCTAACACACACACACACAGACACAGACACAGACACAGACACACACAGACACACACACACACACACTTTTTCACTTCACAAGATGTAAATTGATGGACTGGAGTGGTGTAGATTATTGTGATGTTTTTATCAGCTGTTTGGACTCTCATTCTGACGGCACCCATTCACTGCAGAGCATCCATTGCTGAGTAAATGATGTAGTGCTACATTTCACCAAAACTTTTCAGATGAAGAAACAACTCCTCTACATTTTGGATGGCTTGAGGGTGAGAATTTTCAGAAATTAAAATTTTTAAGATGAACTGTTCCTTTAGTACAAATCATTGAAAAACTGTTCACACCATTAACACATGAACCCAAGTATTTTTGTACGAATTAAGAGCAGGAAGAATAAGATCAGTCCACTCACCCCATGTCTGCTAGGAACTCCTGGAGTTTCTTCTGTCCGTTGATGGACCAGAGTTTAAAGCTGCAGGAGGTGTAACAGGAGTTACAGATGCTCTCGTACAGAGACCAGTGCTGATATAACACCAACCTCAGACTGACACGTGGGGGTCAAGGGTCAAACACACTCATTACACACACACAGCTCATCATCATGCATGTTCAGAATAACATGCTACTTATTTTTTTAAATATAGCAAGCATGCATAATGTATATTGTGCACATTATCTTTATGCACGAAGCACCCTCATTTGCTAGAGCACAAAACACACTTATGCAAAAGTTGAGACATTTTTACACAAAATTAGATGCAAAAGAACCATATTCATTTCCAAGATGTGCGATATTCGCTGAAATTCACTATAATGAACTCATGAAAATAATGTAGCATGCTGTTTTTAAACAGTAGCACACCACAAATTCATCATCATATGAAGCAGGATACTCGTATTCAAAAGTGATCCTCATGCAGTCGATGGACAGCGAGTTCTCCTCATCCTCATTTCTATGGCTGTGTCGGGACACGTGGCGCTGTAGGGTGGCGATGTCTGTCACATATTTCATGCTGTACAAGAAACAAGGCTACTTGAAACATTTGCTTCAGAAGTCATGAGTAAATCGGAGATGTTTCAAAGAGGTTGATGTTGGCAAATCGAGATAAGAGTGAGATTCTTACTGTGGTATTTTATCATGAACCCACTGATCTGTCACTCCAATGACACTCCACCTGCCAATCAAAGAGCGAGTTTTCAATCCAGAGAACAAATATACACTGTACAGTGACTTATCAAAGTTGTAAACAGATTATTGGAGTACATTTCAATCCTTCTAATTTAGCATTTAATTCAATTCGCTAATTGTCATTTTTTTTTGTCTGTGAAATTCACTAGCAATTTATGAGTGAAAACATTATTAAAGGTAAGATGAAATAAGAAGCTCACCACAGCATATCTTTGGTGTCTTTAGACATGACCCAGGCCAGCTCAAACATCACCAATGCTGCCTGAAAATACAATAAAGTGGTTGCAAATTTTGCAAAACAAATACAGCTTATTCCAGTAGTAAACAGTAGCACTAAATGATACAATGAATATTCATGGAAATTAATAATTAAATATTTAATAAACCAAATATTGTTTTGGCAATACAAAATTGTACAAATATATTAGAGAACGTCAGTTTTAAAACAGAGTATCTGCATAGTTTATACAATAAAATTTAAGACTTTTTAAAGACATGCACAAAATGAATACCGCATGTCCATACAATCTGAAAATAAATTATATAGATTAGATTATATATCAGATTGTATTACTTGAATTAGAATTTTTAAACTGAATTTAAGACTAAATTCACATTTTGAATTTTCAAAACACTGATGCAATAATCCATAAATATTTAAGTCTCGCATAGCATTGTTTGTTTCAAAACATTTTAATAAAAACACATGTAAATAATGCTGTTAATCGCAATGTATTGTTATATTAATTAATGCATCTTCCAGAGCAACATACATTAGTACAAAAATTATATTTTATATAGTCAAAATCCTAAAGACATTGATATATTGATTATTTATAGGTCCTAGTTACCAATCAAAGTCTTCAAATTAATCTATCAAATACAATAATGCATGAATGTCAGACCATATGATATCATAGTAACTTACTGATGTTCCATGAAACTCATACTGCTCGTAGTCAAACAGAATCTCTCTCCTGCAAACACAAACACACTTCAGAATGTAGTTAACACACAAAAATGTGTCAACACTGGCAATTGTAATATGGAGTGATGTTATGCTCATAATTACTGACCTCCGAGCTTCCCATTCCCGTCTGGCCCTTTGTCGTTCTATTCTCCTTTCCAATGCATCCTGAAGCAGTTAACAAATACATTAGAGGATCTGAATATAAATAATCCAGCTACTTATAACATGCATGACATTATTATGAAACGAGCCTCATCATATCGCCTTCGTTTCCCAGAAGGCTCTGCGCTGCCATCACTTTCATTTCCAGAATCATCACCATCTTCTTCATTCTCCTCATCATCACGGAAGATGTCATCGTAGGTTGGAACACCAAGGTCGTCATCTTGCTTTATCAGAAGCTTAATCTATTGCAGTTCAAATAAAGAAATAATTTATTAATAACAATATATTTGACAATAAGAATACACACACACACACACACATATACATATATATGCATTAGAGGAAACAAAAAGCTGAACATTTGCACCTGTGTGTCATTATAGACATTAACCACATCAACAGGTCGGTGTGTATCACAGATGAAGAAAATGGAGTCTTCCTCAGGCTGAAGGGTCTCCAGCAGGTCCACATTTGCTCCACAGTTTATCAAAACAAAATACTGGTACTAGAAGAAACATACAACAATTGCTTCTAGATTAGACTCAAAAGCTGATGATTACTAATCAAATAACAGTCTATACAGTTGATATATATAAGCTGGGTTTTAAAAATGCCAATGTAGACAGCATTTATGGCAGAGCGTTAAGTGGTACCTGCTCTTTATGCTCCATAAAGGCGGTCCCCAAATCCTGCCATCCTGCCACAGGAACCAGCGTATACTGGACTTGATCACAGTGAAATAGAGCCTGCATGGAATAGACATAAACAAACACCAGGACTAAAAATGATGAATACTTTTGAGCAAATACTGAGTGATATATATATATATATATATATATATATACATATATAAAATAAGATTAAACTAAATACACTTGTTTAAAGGAAATACAATTATACAATTATTAAAATAAACTAATTCAAATAATAAGAAATAACCAAAAAAACAAAAAAACATTTGATAAAAAAAAAAATCTAATAAATAAAAATGTACAGTGGCCTGCAAATTAAGAAAATATCTCCATCAATTTGACAACACATGCGCTGCAAATGCTCACAACCCAACCAAAAAAAGAAATGCGCTGCAAATAAAATTTATTTGTTTGTGTTGTGAGCATTTACAGCACCTGCTGTCAAATTGATGAAGATATTTTCTTGATTTTCTGGTGCTTTTTCTATTTGCATGTGTTTTCTGAAGTTGCAGCGCGTTGAGCTCTCTCGGCCACACCGTAAAAGTGTTATCAAAATGAATAAATAATTGATTACAATAAATACATTTATAAAAAAATAAACATTTTATTAAAATAATTAAATACGTCTAACAGTATAGTACAATAATAAGTAGCAAAAAAACAAGCAATGAGGTAACGATAGACTTCATTAATTATTATGAGTATTAATTAGGTCTTTATAAATGAGCTGCCTTTTAAATTTCAGGATGGGGTCTCACACATATAGGCCTAGATGATCATATTTGGGAGTCCATGAGATCTAAAAGACTAACCATGTGTGATCTCTAGCATGCACTACATAAACATCTGAATATCTACCACATAATCATATTATGCATCACACCACATCATAATGTTTCTTTTAGATGTTTGTCTACATGTGTATGTTGTAACATTCACTCTCAAAGTTAATAGCATATGAATTTATGGCATGACTAACCTGCAGAACTTTACAGGCACACAAAGCATCAACATCAGGAGACACGAACAGGGCCACTCTCTAAACATAGAAAAACAAGAAAACATGCAGGTTTAAGAAAATCTAAGTACTTTACGAGACTGGAAGTAAAGAGTGTGTATTATAAACTTCAACCAACAATACAGTACAAAAAGATACAACATTAACATAGTACAAATTGATTTGTTCTTTATAACACATTAGCATATACGTGTAGCATTAATAATACTTAAAAATACTGTATTTCTGTCTTGAACACAAGCAAAAAACAACTATTACGCACCTGATTAACGACAACATCATAAAATTCCTTTCGAATATCGGTCACAAACATGTTCAAATATAAGCTTATAAAGTTTAAATATATAAAAAACTATCGTGTTTTAAGACAAAGTCCTTGTTGTTTTTAAACTCAGGGTTTCCGTGCTTCGTCTCTGGCGCCAAATTTGCTTCTTGTACATTCTGTTCGGTAACCAATAGAAAAACGGCTTAGAGCGGCATTAGCCAATAGCGTGCGACGGCACGCGGCTCTTCTGTCCAATCAGATACAGATACACAGCCTGGCAAAATAAATATGGTACAAAATACGGTAATAGAAAAACAAAAATCTAGATTTTTTAAAAAACACATTTTATTAATTTATTGAAGAGATATTGTAATTACTATATTTCATATGGATTTAACAAATTGTATATATAAGGCGTGTACCGAATCTTGAAAGAGAGATGTGATTGGCTACAGTTTATTGTTTTGTTGCGTCACGTCCTACTGCCCATCACACACGCACTTCCCTCTGAAAGAAGAGCTGCTGTGTTTGTTATTGAGTTGTCATCAGTATTCCCTCATCACTGCTGTCAGGCAGATAAAGCGATAATATGGTGTGTAATCGACTTTAATCTTCCTTAAAATTCGCCTTTTAGCATGACGACTTTTTATTGTTATTACTATTAGAAGTTGCTTAGCTAATGCTAAGCTAAAAGCAATAGAAAGCTGCTAGCAGAAATCATGAGATGGGATGTTTGTGTAAAATTGAAATTATATTTAAATTTATTCATGAACAGGAGTTTTTTGATACATGTTTTCAGCATAAGAAGAGAATATCATTAGAAATGCAGCAGTTATTACAACATTGATCTTAAACTCTTAGTCTTCTTATAAAGGTATCAGTAAATGTGTGTATGTGTGTGTATATATATATATATATATATATATATATATATATATATATATATATATACACACACACACACACACACTGTTGTTAAGTTAAAGTTTGTGTTTTGCCTGTTTCTGTCCTCTTCCTCCATCAGTTCTCCTTCAACATGTTTGAGCCCCATGTGGGCCGGGTTTTCCAGAACCGTTTCTCCACTCAGTACCGGTGTTACTCTGTGTCCATGCTGGCAGGACCCAACGACCGCTCAGATGTGGAGAAAGGAGGAAAGAGTATGTCATGGTCTATAATACTGTAAAGCAAAGCAACTTCAAACCAAGAATTTATTTAGTAGATTCTGAGTTGCATTTCACTGAACTAATGCAGATATTATGTTGTGTTTTCAGTAATTATGCCCCCGTCTGCTTTGGACCAGCTGAGTAAGTTACATGCATTTAATTAAATATGAAAACTATATTTCCTATCTTGTCTGGTGACTTCATATGTGGTTTGTTTTCCAGGCAGACTTAACATCACATACCCCATGCTGTTCAAACTCACCAACAAGAATTCAGACAGAATGACACACTGTGGTGTTCTGGAGTTTGTGGCAGATGAAGGCATCTGTTACCTCCCTCACTGGGTATAACATATACAGCAGATCGACTCGTACTGGATCTTGCAAGCACTTCTGTTCTGTGACACATTACTGGTGTTGATCATGCTTCATTTTGTCCTTAGATGATGCAGAATTTGTTGTTGGAGGAGGGTGGTTTGGTCCAGGTGGAGAGCGTGAATCTCATGGTTGCCACATACTCCAAATTCCAGCCACAAAGTCCAGACTTCCTAGATATCACAAATCCTAAAGCTGTGTAAATATCTAAATAACATGCACCTTTTACACAAAATATTTTGAACAATATAATAGCTAATATCTAGATCTGAATGTGCTGATTTATAAATTTTTTTTATATTAATATATTTTTTCAGATTAGAGAATGCTTTGAGGAATTTTGCCTGTTTGACCACAGGAGACGTGATCGCTATCAATTATAATGAAAAGGTGATTATTTCTGCTAATCAGTAATGATTCAAGTGGTAAAAACCCTGATGCACTAAACCAGAAATGTCTGTCTTCCAGATTTACGAGTTGCGTGTCATGGAGACTAAACCAGACAAAGCTGTGTCCATCATTGAGTGTGATATGAATGTAGGGATGCTTATTTAATATACAAGCACACAATAAATGTCATATACCTGATACTGATCAAACGTTGTGGGGCAGGAGGACTTGAAAGAAATAAATTAATACTTTTTATTCAGCATGGATGCATATAAAATACTAATCAGAGATGTCTCTTGAGCAGCAAATCAGTATATTAGAATGATTTCTGAAGGATCATGTGACGCTGAAGACTGCAGTAATGATGCTGAAAATACAGCTTTGCTTCACAGGAATAAATTACATTTTAAAATATATTCAAACAGAAAACAGTTATTTCAGATTGTACTAATATTTCACAATATTAGATTTGATTGTATTTTTTGATCAAATAAATGCAGTCTTGGTGAGCAGAAGGCTTTGAAAAACATAAATCTTACTGACCCAAGCATTTAAATGGAGCTATACATTTGATGTGTTTTATCAAATCTGTATTATATTACCTGAATACCTCAATGTATCTCTAATTACACAATTTTTGCCTTTGAGGTGGACTTTGATGCTCCTCTTGGTTACAAAGAACCAGAGAGACACATGCAGCATCCTGAAGAACCAACAGTATGTTCCGACAAACAAAAGCCCCTTACATCACACGACAGCTCAGTATTATAATTCACACACAAGTTGTTCTTAATGCTCATGTTCTCCATTCTGCTGTAGGAAGAGGAGACGGATCCCAGTAACTATGAGATGGACATCGGCTTCAGAGTAAGTCAAGCAACGATTATCATTACTGCAGTGCACCTTCATGTTATTTGAAATCAAATGTTACCTTGATAAATTAAGACTTGTACACTTCCATTAATACCTCAGTGTCTTTCCTTCCTGTTTTTCTCCACAGGCCTTTACCGGTTCTGGAAATCGTCTAGATGGGAAGAAAAAAGGCATCGAACCCAGTCCAGCACCACTCGATCCCAGTGACATGAAACGGTACTGACCGACCACCTCTCATTCTCACAGTCTAAGTTGAACTTTCATTTTAATTGCTATTTTTAACATATTTTATACAGAGGAATTCCTAACTATGATTTCAAAATGGGGAGGATCACCTTCATCCGTAACTCCAGACAACAGCCCCGCAAAATTGAAACAGTAAGTGAAATTACAGGGCAGATAATATTTAGGGTTTAAACAAATCCACATTTGTATATTCACAATTTTACTAAATAAAGAGACATTAAGTCTTCTTATATGAATCATATTTTCTTGTCTCCAGGATGATACAGCCAGTAACTTCATTGCGTTCTCTGGGGAAGGACAGTACCTGCGCAAAAAAGGCAGAAAACCCTGATTACACATGTACAGATGACCTGATCACAGAAAATCAACTGCTGTTTGGTTATTTGTGCTCTTTTTGAACCACCGTATACTCAACATGGACAGTTATTTGATGACACACAGCTGATGTTTCCATAAGGACCTCACTGATGTTTCTTTGCACATGACAAATGATGTTTTACAAATGGTTTGGCGTTCTGAATCCCCTTTTTCATATATTAGGAAACACAAACCAAACACTTGATCTTTATATGCATAAAACTTTGAATTATTTAAATAAAGTTCACCCTGCAATTCATCAGACTTATTTACTTTAGGATGAGTTTTTATGATATACCTTCTGCTTCATACTTCAAACCATATATTATTGTAATAGTTTTATGAAACATGACATTATTAGTTCACATGGCTTAATAGAATAGTTCACCCAAAAACAAAATTTGCTAAACATTTACTTGCCCTCAGATCATCCAAGATGTAGATGAGTTTGTTTCTTCATCAAAACGGATTTGAAGAAATGTAGCATTACATCATTTGCTCACCAAATGATCCTCTGCAGTGAATGGGTGCCGTCAGAATGAGTCCAAACAGCTGATAAAAACATCACAATAATCCACACCACTTCAGTCCATCAATTAATGTCTTGTGAGTGTTTGTAAGAAACAAATCCATGAAGACGTTTAACATTAAACCACTGCTTCTGGATAAAATACAAGTCCATAATCCACAGCAACACTTCCACACGTTGTGAAGAAAGTAACATTTTTGCTAGTAAGACTTCTATTTTAGCCGGAAGGATGGATTTTTTCCTACACACAGCTTTTCACTTCACAAGACATTAACTGGTGGACTGGAGTGTTGTGGATGATTGTGATGTTTTTATCAGCTGTTTGGACTCCCATTCTGACGGCACCCATTCACTGCAGAGCATCCATTAATGAGCAAGTGATGTAATGCTACATTTCTCCAATCAATTTCGGTTGAACCATTCTTTTATGATGATCACTGACATTCTTTCAGTGACAGCAGAAAATAGTTTCAACACAATTTAACTGAAAGTATTACCACAAGACATTGTTAAACAACAGCTTGTTGTGATAAATTTGTCAAAATAAAACCTTGCCAGTCAAATATTCAATATTTCATCAGTAACTTCTAACCAAAGTTCAGAAAAGTAGAAGTTACACTGCGAAATGGGCAATTAAAACAACTTTACAGCTCAAACATAGATTTTTATACAGAAAAGCAGTTGGCAAAAAATGGCATATGTACTTTTGAGCATTCTCAAATTCTCCATAAACGTCTATTTTGATTGCATCATGGTATGTTTTAACTTGTATACACCTTAGTCAGGTTAGATGCCATATTTCATTTAACAGTTGAAAATGAGGCTGTGAAAGACAGACTTAAACTCGTTACAATGGCACACACTGCATGACGGTCCTCAAGTTTTTGTTTACTGAAAATCAACAACAATTCAATCCACTGAATGCACTGTACTTCTGTCTTGCTTTCTTTCCTGTCAAAAATTAAATACTTACCCTGACTAAGGTCTATTAAAAGTGTAACATCACTTTAACAAAACTATTATAGATGAATTCACTAAACAGACTTTGAATATTTTTAATATCAATCTAAACGGATGATTCTGGGACATGATAAAAGGAAAAATTAGGATGTTTCATCTTCTGCATCAAGAAGCTTTATTTAATTAAAGCACTAAAGGTATTTTAAGCCACAGATAAAGCTAAGCTATATATCCATACTGTCAAAGAAATACTGATAAGTTACAACTGACCCATCAAAAACATTAACAGAGAGTGATGCGAGTTAAAGAGTGTATTGTCTTTCAATCCACTTCAGCAGTGCTGCCAATACAGTTTCCTCACTCACAGGCAGAATAAAAACAGCTATTGTTTGCCATTGACTCATGATGTCACTTGATCAGTTGAAATTCATTCAGTGCTTTTGTCTGATCGAGTGTCATTCACCAGCTCAGGAATCAGAGTTGTACTTCCAGATGGCAAACTCTCCGTTGTCACTGCAGGTGGCCAGCAGTCCCGCCTCCTTCGGGTTCCAGGACACGCAGTTGATGTCCTGACCGTGGGCTTTGGGCACATGGGCTGACATGAAGAAGACAGGCTGCTCTGGGTCAGCAGTGGGGTCTTCTCTGAACACACGGACTCCGTCATCGCCACATGCTGTGGCCAGGGCACCGGTCAGACGACACCTTAACATGTCAAAATTAAGAAAAATTACATGCATCGCTTCTGAACTTTGATCCAATGACAGGGTTTCTGCAGGTACATAAATATAAAGATATAAATACAACTACAACAATAATTTACAACACAAACCATTGTTAAACTATGGTTATTGTAGCAAAACCATGGTTAATTTGTGATTAAGAGGACACATGGGATGAACACAGAGGTGCAGTTTTCGCTGCTGTACTTGTCTAGATCAACTTTGAATAATAATAAATAAAAAAAAGAGACATTAGGGCCAGATTTGTGTTTGTATGTGTGAAATTTAGCTAGGAGGAAACATAAATTAAGTTATATTTTCCTATATTCTCTTTTGAGTAATCAAACAATCCAAAGAAAAACATCTTTAAAAAGAAAGAAAAAAAGTCTTGGATGAACTTAATCTTCCTCAGAAGAGTGACAAAAACAGCACCTCACTTCAGTGTCTGACTTATATTATAATTACGTCATCAGCTTTTTGTGAAATTTAGATCAACCCATTAATCTGCTTGACCTCTTCATATTTAAGGAGAGAACTATAATTTCCAAAGTTGGACATTGCTTGTTATGATTTTCAAGGCTGAAGTAAATGTTCATCTTGAAATATTACTAACAATAAAAAATATTCTAACATTTGCTTTAGAAAAATCAGTAAAGATTTCATAGCAAAAAGACACGTGAAGCACAAGCTGAAGGTGGATGATACAATTATACTAAAATGCCTTTTGCTAAAAATATACAAACCATCAATCAGACGAAATAAGGCAAGGAGTACAGTAGATGTAGAGATACAGTAGTGTTCAACAGGTTTTCAGTAGATTTGATCATGTTGATAACAGAGGCCTTAGAAATTCACATATCAAATATCAATCAGTAGGTTTTATAGGGTTAAGATTTAAAGTTAACACAGTGCACATCTTACCATGCAACATCATACACCGTTCTCCCATGGAATCCAGACAAGGTACAAACACACTTCCAGGACTCATCTGACGAACCTGCGACAAAATCACCATCACAGCCGAGCCAACTAAAGACTTACTATTCAGAATAGCAATACAGAGCTAAACCGTAACGTTTTCAAATCCTCACGCTCTCACCATCTCCAGGCGTCGACTCCTTCCAGATCTTCACGGTACGATCATCGCTACATGATGCCAATCTCTGTCCGTCAGGGTCAAAGGCCAGACTCCAAACAGTGGATTCGTGACCCTCCAACGTGGCTCTACATTCCCAGTCATCATCCTCCTCTTTATAAATACACACTTTGTTGTCATAACTGGCTGATGCGAGAAGCTGCAAAAGAAAAGTACAAGAAAACATTAATAATACATGAATAATTTGAGCGCCGGATAACATGCATTTAATACTGTATCATACCTCCTGTGTCGGGTGCCAAACGACATGCTTCACATCCTGCGTGTGTGAATTCACAACACTTACACACTCATATTCATCCTCTTCATCCACTAGAAGGAAAATAAAGAGTTTAACACAAATAATAGTAATCTTAATAATTACTTTAAGGAAAAAAACACTACAGGAAAACTGCTGTTTCTTCACACACTGATCAATTTTGAGATTTTTGGGCTATTTTACTTGTATAACTTTCAGTCTAGTGGAAAGAAAACATCTAAAATACACATTTAAGTGTTTATTTTATTACATTTGAACTATTTGTGTCTGTAGATTTCAATTACAATACAAGGCTGTTTTCATGAAATATTTAAATGATTTATTCACATGCACTGAGCCAGAAATCTCCACTTTAGTAGCACTTCCACGGACAGAACTTGACAGTTTTATTCCAATTTATATTCTGAAAGTTTGTTTCTATATCATTTGCCTGATTTACATAACATTTTATTCCTAAAACATGGTGAAAAATATTTAAAAAAAGAAATCCAGGCTGCTGACAGTATTTTCTGATTTATGGAGTGATTAAATTAGATATTCAGTTTTCCTTTTGTAAAACCTCGGACTATAATAGATCCGTATAGATATAATAGATACATCAAAATGAAACAAGAATTTGGCTTTAGCTAATGATCAGATTTCTGGAAATGTATGCAAATACTGTATGCATATTTAATCAGATAATGTCTCATATTTAAACAACCTTTCCAATACAGAACATTTTGATGAATTATGGGGAATTATGATGACACATATAACTTAAAATTGCTACCTTAAACTCAAAGTCAAACCTTAAAGTGAAAAAGAAATAAAAATTGTATTTATTGCACATTATTTTGAACGATTCATTAATGCATGTCATTCTAAAGAAAAGTGTATTTTTGCTATAGAGAGACTATTCCTTTATCATGTACTGTACCTTCCCAGATCCAAACACTTTTGTCTCTGCTGCAGGTGGCCAGTAAGTTTCCAGACGGAGCCCAGGCCACACACTTGACCTCGTTCTCATGACCTTCTAGCACTGTCAGGGACTGTAAACACACATGACGGACATGTCAGTCTGACAAGACGCTAACAATGTCACTTCCTTCAATTTTTAAGGGTCTGAAATTATGCTTATGCAAAAACAAACCTCAAAATCATCATTGGTTTTCTTCCAGATGCATGTTGTGGCATCAAAGCTGGCGGATGCCAGATATTTCCCGCAGGGAGACCAGGCCACCTTTCTGACCGTACGCTGGTGCCCATCGGCCAGGACACACTTACATTCCCAACTGTCCCCTGAGAATAAAGATCAGAGACATAAGACACAAACAATAAAAATAAAATAAGATGAATATATACTGGCACTCAAAAGTTTGGAATAATTATGATTTATTAATGTTTCTGAAACACCAAGGCTGTATTTATTCAGTCAAAAAGATACAGTAATATTGTAAATTATTATTATAATTTAAAGTAACTGTTTTCTATATGAATATATTTTAAAATGTAATTTATTCCTCAGCAGCCATTACTCGTCTTCAGATGTCAGGTGCTAAAATTAAGCTTTTCTGTCATGTGAATAAATAATTTTTAAACTATATTTATATTGCAAACAGCTATTTTAGACTGTAATAATATTTCAGAATATTTTGCCGTAATTTTTGGTGTGATCTCATTCAAAAACATTAAAAATATATTAATTATTCTCAAATTTGACCACCTCTGAGTACATGTATAAATAAATACCAAATATATATGTAAAATACGTATATAGAAAATAATAATCAGTTAAATAAATAAATAGTATAAGCAGTGTGTTGCATATTTGCTTTTTGTGCATCACATACTGTGCGCGTGCATCTCTTTATGTTACTAATGAATGACTCGCTGACTTCAACTTGACATACTTGAGCTTTTATATATAAGTGCATGGTTTAGACGGGTGATCTGTGTTTTAAAACATGTTGTATTTTTTACCTTCTTTCCCCCATATTCTTATGGCGCGGTCTCCGCCGCACGACGCGAGCAGCGTTCCAGCCGGGTTCCACGCGACGTACCAGCAGCGCGCGTCCGGGTGCGCGTTCACCCTCTGCAGCAGCTCCATACTCTATGCTATTTGCGATTATATGACTTGCAAGTCTTCCCCGATCAGCAATACTATCCTTTCTCAAATGCCACACTGCTTCAAGACTTCTGTTTATCAGCAGCTTCCCACTTCCTGCTTCAGGGTTTTCCTGTTGATGCAGGACAGTAGCGCCGCCTGCAGGACTGTAGCGAAAGTGTTCATGATACTTTCTATGCAACTTCATTATTTTGCTTAAAAAATATTTTATCAGCAAATGCAAGTTTATGAAAGTTACCCCCCACTTTTCTTACTTTCAAGAAGATATTAAAATCTACCTCCAGTAACAAAAAGGCAACTTTAAAACTCTGAATGTATGGTATAATTTTTGTATAATTTTTATTTAATAATTAATTTGTTTTGTTGGAAAGGTTATGTTATTTTTTTGTTATGTGATCTGCTTATTTATTTATTTATTTTTTCATTTATTTATTTACTTTCTCTCTCTTAAAATGTAATTGCTATGTATTGTTTGGCCATCCTTGAACCCCTGGCTTTTTTTCCCCCTTGGTGCATTTTTTTTTTCCACATTTGTACTTCCTAAGCAAGTGTTTAATAAAATATATTAAAAAAATGCATGGAAAAATTTGCGGTAAATTAGATTTTATGTAATTATTTTAATGGTTGATGTTAAAATCTTAATTTAATTTTGCTTTGTAATTATATTTTATTAATGTTATTAATTATTTTAATTTTGTTTTGTTTAATTTCAATACATTTTGTTTTATTTGAACTCAAAGCGTACATCTTCAGTTTCAGTTTTAGTTTATTACATTTATAAGAGTGGAAGAGTTCAAATAAGAGTGGAATGATCTCTTCATGAACATACACTGGGGCAAATAAGTATTTGATACACTGCCGGTTTTTCAAGTTTTCCCACTTACAAATAACGGAGAGATCTGTCATTTTCATCGTAGGTACACCTCAACTGTGAGAGACAGAATCTAAAAGAAAAAAATCCAGAAAATTACATTGTATGATTTTTAAATAATTAATTTCCATTTTATTGCATGAAATAATTATTTGATCACCTACCAACCAGCAAGAATTCTGGCTCTCACAGACCTGTTAGTTTGTCTTTAAGAAGCCCTCCTCCACTCATTAACTGTATTAATTGCACCTGTTTGAACTCGTTACCTGTATAAAAGACACCTGTTCACACACTCAATCAATCAGACTCCAACCTCTCCACTATGGGCAAGACCAAAGAGCTGTCTAAGGACACTAGGGACAAAATTGTAGACCTGCACAAGGCTGGGCTGGGCTACAGGACAATAGGCAAACAGCTTGGTGAGAAGGCAACAACTGTTGGTGCAATTATTAGAAAATGGAAGAAACTCAAGATGACTGTCAATCTCCCTCGGACTGGGGCTCCATGCAAGATCTCGCCTCGTGGAGTATCAATGATCCTGAAAAAGGTGAGGGATCAGCCTAGAATTACACGGGAGGACCTGGTCAATGACCTGAAGAGAGCTGGGACCACAGTCTCAACGGTTACCATTACTGTAGTAACACACTACACCGTCATGGATTAAAATCCTGCAGCGCGCGCAAGGTCCCCCTGCTCAAGCCAGCACATGTCCAGGCCCGTCTGAAGTTTGCCAAAGACCATCTGGATGATCCAGAGGAGGCATGGGAGAAGGTTATGTGGTCAGATGAGACCAAAATAGAACTTTTTGGTGTAAACTCCACTCGCCGTGTTTGGAGGAAGAAGGATGAGTACAATCCCAAGAACACCATCCCAACCGTGAAGCATGGGGCTGGAAACATCATGCTTTGGGGGTGCTTTTCAGGACAACTGCACCGTATTGAGGGGAGGGAGGATGGGGCCATGTATCGTGAGATTTTGAAGGAAGGACCTCCTTCCTTCAGTAAGAGCGTTGAAGATGGGTCGTGGCTGGGTCTTCTAGCATGACAAGGACCCCAAACACACAGCAAGGGCAACTAAGGAGTGGCTCCGTAAGAAGCATTTCAAGGTTCTGGAGTGTATCAAATACTTATTTCATGCAATAAAATAGAAATTCATTATTCAAAAATCATACAATGTGATTTTCTGGATTTTTAAAATGTATATTCTGTCTCTCACAGTTGAGGTGTACCTACGATGAAAATGACAGATCTCTCTGTTATTTGTAAGTGGGAAAACTTGGAAAAATCGGCAGTGTATCAAATACTTATTTGCCCCACTGTATATGCATTATGAGGGGGGAAAATCTTACTTTTTTATTTTATTGCAATTCTTAGAACAATAAACATACAAGGGCAATAATATAACCAAAACAATAATAATAATAAAAGTAGGGAAAGCAATAAGAAAATCACATGTCCATAAACAAGTAAAAAGGTTATTCAAAGAATTAATTTAGGGCTTTAAAATCATCTACAGTTTTTTTTTTTTTTTTTTTCCGCTTGTTTCTTTTAATGTGTACTTTTTCTATTTTAAAATGAGTAAAATTGTTTTTTCACTGCCCATTTACACTTGTGGATAAAGAATGTTCCATATATAATGAGTAAATTCACAAAATACTAAATTTTGAAGTCAACAGTATATTCATAAAACAATAAAACATATTTTGGAAAATCTGACATTGCATCACATTCAGAATAATTTCGATCACTTCCTCACGAGGACTGACGTCTGCTGAAGGACGCCTCTGATTGGTTCAAACGGCTACACACCGGAAACGGAAGTCTGAGGCAGGAGAGGTTCTCCGTCTGATGCAGGAAGCAGACGGACTATTGTTTATGTTTTTACTGGAAATCAACAATAAAACACGCGAAAATGTCTTCGATATAGCGGCGATCAGCTGAAACTGAACACATTACATCTTTGTTTCATTAAGTTGTTTTATATTTGGTTGCGATTTGAGAAGGTTTTAAAGGGTTTTGTGTGTTTTGTGAAGGTGGAAGGCCAGTTCATGTCATAAATGATCAAATCTGATTAAAAACTGAGCTTCAGTTACAGCAAACAGGTAAATATACTGTTTAAATAAAATCTATACTTGTTTTGTTATATAACAGGAAGATAAAAAACATTATGTATTATTCTGTTATTAAGTGGGTGTTTATTCTGACCAGTAATCAATAATTTATAATCAGTTAACATAATAATGATTAAAAGTTGGAAACATGTATGTTAATCAGCTGTATTATCATTACTGTCTGCCTAACAAGTTGACTATAATTCATTTATTAACAACAAAATAAGTAGTTGCTAAAAATAAGTCAATTTTGGATAAAACATCTGCTAAATGCATACATGTAAATTATTATTCATTTTTAATATTATTTTCTTTCTTTTATTAATTACATAAGGGTTTTACTGCTTTAATTAATGATCTATAATTTACATTATCAATAATTTTCTGTTCCAGTCAGTTTGTAGTAATTAGCATGAATTAAAACACACTTAGTCTCATGTTTTGCTCCAGATTACTGTAACATGATTTTGATTTTATTTATTTATTTTTTTTCATGTGTAGTGCCCGGCGGAAGTAAATCCCCAGATCTGTCCACTTTCGCTCCAGTATATTTGAGATTTAGTGTTTTAATCAAGGGTTTTCAGAGCTTTTAAGAGCATGTACGCACCCCCGGGAGCTGCTGCGCCGACAAACCGGAGGAGGAGAGGTGGAACGGCTCTACCCAAACAACCAGAGCGGAGTTTAGCATCCGCGCTGCCCGGGGCGCTTTCCATCACGGCACTCTGTACGGCCCTGGCAGAGCCAGCCTGGCTCCGCGTCCATGGAGGAACCTGCCCCAAACAGGAGCTCGGTGTCGCAGACGTCCTGGGATATATAGATGACAAACTCATTGAGGGTCAGTATCCCAAACTGAGATAGTTTGGGGTCTGTAAGGTTTTTGAAAGAAGTCTCTTCTGCTCACCAAAGCTGCATTTATTTGATCAAAAAAAATACAACAATATTAGTAATACTGGTAAATTTAAAACACCCGTCCTCTTTTTGAATGTATTATAAAATGTAATTTATTCCTGTGATTCAAAGCTGAGCTTTCACATCATTACTGTGATCCTTCAGATATCATTCAAATGTACCGATTTGCTCAAGAAACATACTATGTTGCTGCTCAAGAAACGTATTATTAATATCAATGTCGAAAACAGCTGTGCTGCTTCATATTTTTGTGAAAACCGCAAACTTTTTGAATGGTAGTGTACATATATTACAATTTGAAGTTGAAATTGAGTTCTTGCACTTTTAATGATAAACTGTTTTGTTAATTCTCTCTCACAGATTACTGTATCAACTCTCAGTCCATCCTGCTCTTGCGGGTCATTGCTGCTTTCTGTTTCTTGGGCATTCTGTGCAGCCTCACGGCATTTCTGTTGGATGTCTTTGGACCCAAACACCCAGCCCTCAAGATCACACGCAGATATGCTTTTGCTCACATCCTCACAGGTACGCATTCATAAAGGATTTACTTCCTAATATAAATATACAGAGTACACCCCTCACATTTTTGTAAATATTTCATTATATCTTTTCATGTGACAACACTGAAGAAAGGACACTTTGCTACAATGTAAAGTAGCAAGTGTATAGCTTGTATAACAGTGTAAATTTGCTGTCCCCTCAAAATAACTCAACACACAGCCATTAATGTCTAAACCACTGGCCACAAAAGTGAGTAGACCCCTAAGTGAAAATGTCCAAATTGGGCCCAATAAGCCATTTTCTCTCCCCGGTGTCATGTGACTCATTAGTGTTACAAGGTCTCAGGTGTGAATGGGGAGCAGGTGTGTTAAATTTGGTGTTATCGCTCTCACTCTCTCATACTGGTCACTGGAAGTTCAATTTGGCAGCTCATGGCAAAGAACTCTCTCTGAGGATCTGAAAAAAAGAATTGTTGCTCTACATAAAGATAGTGTAGGCTATAAGAAGATTGCCAAGACCCTGAAACTGAGCTGCAGTATGGTGGCCAAGACTATACAGTGGTTTAACAGGACAGGTTCCACTCAGAACAGGCCTCGCCATGGTCGACCAAAGAAGTTGAGTGCACGTGCTCAGCGTCATACCCAGAGGTTGTGTTTGGGAATTGTATGAGTGCTGCCAGCATTGCTGCAGAGGTTGAAGGGGTGGGGGGTCAGCCTGTCAGTGCTCAGACCATACACCATACACTGCATCGAATTGGTCTGCATGGCTGTCGTCCCAGAAGGAAGCCTCTTCTAAAGATAAGTTTGCTGAAGACAAGCAGACTAAGGACATGGATTACTGGAACCATGTCCTGTGGTCTGATGAGACCAAGATAAACTTATTTGGTTCAGATGGTGTCTGGCGACAACCAGGTGAGGAGTAGAGACAAGTGTGTCTTGCCTACAGTCAAGCATGGTGGTGGGAGTGTCTGGGGCTGCATGAGTGCTGCCGGCACTGGGGAGCCACAGTTCATTGAGGGAACCATGAATGCCAACATGTACTGTGACATACTGAAGCAGAGACTGGGCCGCAGGGCAGTATTCCAACATGATAACGACCCCATACACACCTCCAAGACGACCACTGCCTTGCTAAAGAAGCTGAGGGTAAAGGTGATGGACTGGCCAAGCATATCTCCAGACCTAAACCCTATTGAGCATCTGTGGGGCATCATCAAAGGGAAGGTGGAGGAGCACAAGGTCTCTAACATCTACCATGATGTCGTCAGTGGCAACCTGTGAAGCTCTGGTGAACTCCATGCCCAAGAGGGTTAAGGCAGTGCTGGAAAATTACGGTGGCTACACAAAATATTGACACTTTGGGCCCAATTTGGACATTTTCACTTAGGGGTGTACTCATTTTTGTGACCAGTGGTTTAGATGTGTGTTGAGTTATTTTGAGGGGACAGCAAATTTACACTGTTATACAAGCTGTACACTCAATAGTTTACATTGTAGCAAAGTGTCCTTTCTTCAGTGTTGTCACATGAAAAGATATAATGAAATATTTACAAAAATGTGAGGGGTGTACTCACTTCTGTGAGATACTGTAGTTATTTTTTGTAGCATTAAATGTAGTTCATCCAAAAATGAAAATGCTGTCATCATTTACTCACCCTCATGTCGTTCCAAAAAACTATTAGACTATAATTAATAAAACATGAGAGGTTTCTTTTCCTCTATTGAAAGTCCTGGTCATCAAAAGCTAAAAAATTCTAAAAGGTCATAAAGGAATAATGAAATTTGCAGTGTTCCTGATCAAAATTGACCAGCCTACAAAACATTGCTTATAAATCTCTCATTATGCTATATTATTACCAAAGCTTGGATTCAGTCTTTTTTCCAACTAGTTTCAATTATTAATAAGATTTGTATTTTATTTTGGAACTTACTGATCGTAAGCCTCATTGATCTGCGCTTAAGCACCTGTTTTTAAGTGAACAAACAAAAAAAGCTTTTTTCACTCAAAAACTGAGGTGCATAAGCTCAGATCAATGAGGCCTACGATCAGTCAGTTCCAAGAAGAAATACCTAACGTTTGCTAACTGAAAGAAAACGAGCTGACAAAAAGATCGAATTCAAGATTTGATGATAACATAGTGTAATGAGAGAGAGGCTATACAAGCAATTTTTGATGGGAACACTAAATTAGGTAAAGGATTTTCAGCACAACATTAGTTTTCTGAGGTGAACTGTCCCATTAATGTCTTCACGACTCTGTATTGCAGTGCTCCAGTGTGCTACAGTGATCGGGTTTTGCTACTGGGCTTCGGAACTGATTCTGTCCCTGCAGCAGCAGCACAAGAAGTACCACGGCTCGCTCATCTACGTCACTTTTGCCATCAGCTTCTACCTGGTGGCTGGGGCAGGCGGAGCCTCCATTTTAGCCACGGCGGCCAACCTGCTTCGTCATTACCCCACCGAGGAGGAGGAACAGGCCCTGGAGCTCCTCTCAGAGATGGAGGAGAGCAGTGAAACATACCCAGTTGACTACGACATTGCCAACCAATTCCAGCCTCCGCCGGCCTACACACCCTGATCGCCAACCGCCATCGCCCCACATGTTCTCTGCCCAATGCCACACCTTTGGTCTTCAGATAAAGCAACGAAGTTCGGATTTTAGGTGCTCCATCAAGAATGAATATTTTTTATTTAGTATTCCAGATAGTGCAGAATGCCCATATCCATGCACACACCCTCTGGCCCTCTTCGGTCATTTTTGAGCCAAATTTTTTTTATTTTGAAATGTAAAAAATCTTGAACACACAAAAAAATCATGGACATGATTTGGATATGTTAAAGGGTAAAAAAAAATAGTCACACTTGACTTCTTCGCGGTCAAAAATTACCGACATAGGAAATGAATGGGAAATACGAAAAAATGTGAAAAGTCAATGAATCTTTTGGTGGTACAAACTACAAATCAGCCACTGGTCAGAAAAAAAGTGTGCAGCAATCAAGGGGTGACTGTCTAGAATATCAGGAGTGCAAAATAGACACCCACACATGCGCACACACACAGAGAAATTAGCTGGTAAGACAATTTTAGGGTTGGTCACTGCAGAGCTGGGTCCCTGCGCGGCTCGTGCCTCACCTCATCTAATCTTTTAGAATGTCTAGATATACATCTAAATGCAAAACCTAAAAAAATTAAGAAATTATGTCTAATAAACAACAGGAATCCAAAAGCCTCTGTATATATCTATATAGGGTGCTAATACAAGAAGGTTACGCAACATTACACAAGTTTTTATTTTTTAATGCCTTCAGATGGCCCAATTCTCACTTCAAAAAAATTGATTTTAATGTGAAATATTGCATTTATTAAAAAATAGTAAAAATAAATTTTAAAATAAAAAAAAATACATATGAATTCTAATGGAGAAAATAGCTCATTAAAATTGTATAAATATTGCATAGTATCATAAAATTCCCTCAAAATCATAAATAATAATAGAAAAATATTATTGAACAAAAATATATTGATGATTTTAATCATAATTATATTATGATTTTCCTGAAAAAAATAAAAAAAATAATTAAATTTCAAGGCTTCGGTCACTTTTGACCGCGAAGGAGGCAAGTGTGACTCCTAAACGAAGAGGGCCAGAGGGTTTTAAATGAGCGTTTTACTTTGGCAGACAGAGCTTGCATGCATGGAAGAAATCAAAGAGAATAATTATGGCATTGCTTGTAGAATTCCATTTGAATTCATCTTGCAGCAGTTTGCATGTATCTGGCAATAAAAACCCACACGCTTTATTCTTTGGCACGCTTTATTCTTGATTAAAGACTTAAAGGGTGCAAAGCATCTCAGCATCATGCTTGTTGAAGATACATTTACCGGCAGCCTCTTTGGCGTACTAAACTGTGGGGAATTTTCTTTTTTTCTGTTTCATCAAAGGTTTATCATGTTTTCCATTTGAAATGTTGAGCTGCACTTTCAGATTTTGTTACTGTTTTTCAATTGGTCACTTTCCTTTTTTTTTTTATCATGCAATCAAAGTATCCTTTTATTTATTTTAATTAATCAATAGTCTACAGATGCTGCCATATCTGCACACTTCCGGATACATCCCATTGCATTAAAAAATAAATAAAAATTTAATCAGTTATTGTAATGTTACTTTAATGCACATATAGCCACAAATACCCAAGATGGATGGATAAA
Source organism: Barbus barbus (assembly GCF_936440315.1). Classification (NCBI taxonomy): domain Eukaryota; kingdom Metazoa; phylum Chordata; class Actinopteri; order Cypriniformes; family Cyprinidae; genus Barbus; species Barbus barbus. The sequence goes on along the minus strand of NC_136756.1, from coordinate 27,452,491 downwards.
TTATTTATTATTTATTATCCGGATGAAACAGACTCTCAAAGAAAGCAGATATTTTATGTACCTGCAATTTGGAGGCTTTCAGGTTTGCCAACATCACATTGTGAGTATGTTGTATATTAATTGGATTTGTTTTTTTTAGTGAAATTGTGTTTGCTGTGTTTTGATAGTAATAGTGTGAGCTATGAACAAGTCTTAACACATTCGATCATGATTGTATCCACGGTTCACTTGTCTAGCTTTTGCTCTGATCTGATTATTTTTGATAAAATCACTGCATGACATTTGATACTGCACTTGTGTTGCATAAATGGACTGTAATTGTTCAGATTTCACACATGCTGTTCACTTTTGCATACAGTTCTGATTGTTTTTCTAGTAATCTGGTGGTTTTGTGTTCTAGTTTATTTTACATTTCCTTTGTGTTTCATTTGAAATACGTTTACTGACAGAAAATAAAGAAGAAGCAAAAAAAAAAGAGTCGATGAGTTATTCCTCAATGCGCGTGCACGTCGAAATCGATGCACGCGGTAGTCATGGCAACGTTTGAGTCACTCACCGTGCGCGTCTCACCTCTGGATAAATGACCTTAATTTGAAGAAATACTCGTTTAAATGTTCTCAATTTGCCCAATTGTTCATATAAATGGGCTTCATGTAAGCCGGAAAGAGCTGGATGACGACAGCTGCTGGATAATCGATTATGGAAATGAGGTATGTTGTATGCAAATGAAGCCAGACCCATATTAAACAGCTACATTTTTAAAAAAAGCGGACTTATATAGCATATTTTTGCATTATAATGAACACATGTAGTTTTCAGCTTTAATATGTGCCGCGGAGATGCTTATAGATTTAGCTTGGTCTCATGCAAGGTCTATATTGCATATATAAACAAAAAACATGAGCCTAAATTCCATGTATTAATAATCTAATATTCATCCCAGTAGCACCATGTCCAGCAGTAATCTGCCACCCCTGCGAAACCTGCCCAGCTGGACTAGGGTTCGAGATCTGGACCGGGTGAGATACCCCAGACTTCTGTCCAGTGACTGTATGGTCAGATCTCCACCTGTGGACATCAAGAGCCCAAAAGCAGCTGCTCAGCCCAGGACAGATGCCCCCAGCACACACACCGCATCTCTGGAGAAAGATATCCTGTTCCTCCAACAACAGCATAAAGACACGCTGGAGAAACTGCATGCAGAAATGGAAGATCTGAAGCGTGTTAATAAAGGTGTGCTGCATTGCAGTCCTTCTTGGGAAATGGTGCAGTTTGAACATTTTTCAAGACATTTTTTCTCATCATTTCATTTCAGAAGGACCCCCCCCCCCACACACATTTGACAACTTAGGGTCTTTAAAACACTAGGATAGGGTGAAAACTGCCCTACCTCTGGAGGAATGCAACAGAGGGATACGTTACCCCAGTATTCTAGTAGTTAAAATGTTCTTACCCCAAAACAGTTGAAATACTAAGGCCAAACATAATACTGATGAAGACTAAAAAACTGACTTCTGTTTGAGGCATGTGGTCAGAAGGTTGCTGATGATGTCACTTCCTTGAACGTGATGTAAGAAAGAGCAAACCATTGTTTTTAAAGGGGGAAATGTGTTGAATTGAGGAACAAAATATTTTAAATATAATATTGACATGATATTTTAATTCCAATATTAAATGCCAAATCTACGTGTGATGTATTTTAACTCGGTTATCTAAACTGTTAAAATATATCACACGTAGAAATGAAGGAAGATGCAAATTGGCTGACATTCAAAAGTATTTTAAGGTACATTTGTTTGCATTACTTCCATAAACTAGTTTAACTGATCAAATATTGTCTTGTGGACACAAATAAAGCACTAAAATATGGTTTTCTGTTTTGATGCATGCTTGCATACTATTTTTTACACTTAAAAATGTACTTCTTTTACAGAATTACATTATCAGCTGATTATGGAACATGAAAATTCTCCAAAAGGTAAGTTATGTTTTATCAAGCCTAATTTTTCGTAATTAATATACTCATGCAATGATACACTTTAGAGAGACCCTTATAGACGATTAACCTGTGCAGAGGAAAGAGCTTTTCTTCTTATTGTTTCTTGTTTTGTTGTTCACTGCAGACTGATATCCAGTGTTATTTTAGAACTATTGAGATACTTTTTTAGTTGTTACTAATATTTTGAGTTTTTATTTTTAAATTTTGTTTGAATTTTGTTGTGTTTTTGTCATTTTTAGTAGCTCTTAATATGCAAGATATCATTTTTATCTATTTTAGTATTATTGAGATACTTTCCCTACTTTTAGAATGTTTTGATTTGGATATTTTGATTTCAAAGTTTTTGTAATTTTGTTGTTTTTTTGCCATTTTTATTAGTTTTTAAATATGTACACAATTTTTGTTCATTTCAGTATTATTGATATACTTTAATAGGTTTTTAGTAATACTGTAAATTAGTTTCATATTTTGTTTTAATTTTAAGTTATGTATAGCAATTTTGTTGTGTGTTTCTGTCATTTGTATTAGTATTTATTTATATTTATCATTTTTATTTATTTTTATTGCAGTTTTTTAAATATTTTATTTCAAGTAACACATTTTCTTTATGGTTTTAACTGAAGTTATAGTTGACTCTAATAACCCTGGTGTGATGCACACAGAGTCCATATGGTCCAGCAGTAACTCCTCAAAATCCAGCAGTGTCGGTTCAGCCGAGAAGAATTCCCAGTGTGGATTCATCAGGTGCCAAATCTCTATAACCCTTGAGTTAGTATCTCTGATTAACTGACAGCACTTAACCAAGTAAATCACACGTCCTCCTGCTGTGACCCACTCCAGCTCAGAGGAGGCGTCCGAGGCAGGAGGAGGAGGCGCAGTCACGTCTCTGCTGCCTCTCAGGATCACCTGCAGTCCGTCCCAGCAGCCCCGCACCCCGACGCTGAAGGAGTGCGAGCTCATCATCCGGCAGCTGTATCACGCCAACACCGCACGGTATCAGGAGGTCAGCAGCGCTTCATCGTGTCTGTTGTGATTCATACATTCATACTTGACACTCATCATGTTCCATCACTCAGCTGCTGCGGATCAAGACGGTTCTTAGAGAAATCACCTCCAAAAACAGATCGGCCGCTGAAGTTTTCTCTCTCGCAAGAGCCTCGCTCTGTGACAACAGCAGGTGCTCCATTATTCTGCCTCAATCTCACGGAAACAGTCAAGAATTATCCTGGTCACGCCAAAAAAAATAAAATAAATATATATATTTTGCATCTCATTAAATCTATTTAAAAAAAATAAATCTCATAATTTTTATTTTAAATAAATATAAAATTAATTTAATTTATATATGTGTATTTGTGACATTTTTAATATTATTGTATAATATATTTTGTAATTAAAAGCAATTTAAGTATTTATTGGAATTGGGAGTCTATATAATGGGGACTATGATTTTAATAATAACTGTTGTTTAAAAAGTATTATTAATGTAATATATTTTTTATAGTACTTTATTTAAAGTATTTATGGTAATTGTAAGTATACAAAATGTAGACCATGATTTTAATAATTTTATAAACAGGATTGTTGCTAAAATAATGTAATATGAAAAAATACATCATTTAGTTTATTGTTTTTCTTTTGGGTGAAATGTAATTTATATATATTTGACAATTATATTATTATAAGTTTTAGCATTTACAAAATAAATAATATTTTGCATGAAATCTCAGTCAAAATATTATATATATTTATTATTATATATAAATTTGTATTCATCATTTAAATTGTAAAGCACAAATGAATGGTATCCATGCATTACATACTATAATAATAATAATTACTATTATTATAACAACATCACTGGAGCAGAATGCAAAAAAAAATCTTAATGCTCACAAAACAGACTTTATTTTCTTCATACAAAACAGTTTACTTTTTTTCTTTCTTTTGATTTTTGGGTGAAATGTGGTCTGGAAACCTTATTTCACAATTATTTAATTATATCATAAAATAAATTCTGTTTGAGTATTCAGAGACCATCTCTAAAATCATTGTCACTTTATTTTCACATTTAAACATATGATTCTTTTTTAGGGGTGAAGTTTTCGAGCATTTTCCACAACTACCTCTCAAACCACTGCCAAAGAAACAGTAGGCTTGCTTTTCTATTATCATCATCATCACAGAATACCACAGACGATCCATAATTCTGAAACAGTTTTTGGTCATTTCCCCCAGGATCCCGAGTCACGCCGGTAAAGGAGAAACTGTGCTTCTCCCAGCCATCAAACGCGATCTCAGCAGCACCATGTCAGAGCGGCAGAGGAGAGCGCAGGACGTGCACAGACTGCGTCTCAGGAGAGCGGTGAACTCTTAACCCTCCTCGGCAGTGAAGGTTACGCTGTCCCACTTCTGTCACTGTGCCATCACGTCTGCTGATTAGAAGGTCTTACGCTTCAGTCTTTTTTTACTCGATGAAAAGGCTTAAACATCTCAGTCAGTCTCTCTATAAGCTGAAGGAAGGTCAAAAATATGTATTTTTTCTTCACCAGAGAGAGACGTGAGGAATGAGTGAACGGCTGTTGATCACGATTGAATCCCTAATGAACTAAATAAGAATCTTTCCAGAGAAGCAGCCAAATGTCAAAGAAGAGCTAAGCTGCACGTCCTCCTTAAACTCTGACAGACACAACATATACAGGATAACTTTCAATCAAATTTCTTACAATGACTTGATTTGATGACACAGACGTGAATTTCCCTGAAGGTTTCAAAAGGTGTTCGTTTGACTTGAGTTTGACAAAGCAGTTTAATTCTCTTTAAATAAATGCACCAGCACCACCATTTATGTTTTTGAACAGTTTTTTGTGTTCTTGAGGAATCTGAAGGTGTTTTGCACCAAAGGTCTTTATTTCTTCACCAAAGCTCAGTATGTGTCACCTGTAGTGCACTAGTGTAATCTGGCCGTTGAGAAGGTTTTATAGTGTCCTGTAGGATCTTTAACTGACGACTACAACCCATTGGATCAGTGCCCGGGCCTCCAGCAGACACCACATAGTATTACTGTGTTTAAGAGCCTTATTAAGTAATGGGTTTTAGAGGGCACGATCTCATTCAATGCAATTCAATCAGATGCTTTAGATGCCTCAAACAGCAAACGTTCAACACGTTTCTCTAAATCAGTTTACCCAATAAAACATTTTAGTAACACATTGCTTGTAAAGTTGTAATTGTTTGCTAAATACGTCAATATGTGATCATGTCATTTTTTTCTTTTATAGCGATGTTGCATATAGAACTTTATAGGCAATACAACAAAGGGTTGTTATAGTTAATATATAAAAAAACCTTGTTTCTTGAAATAAAATAAACGTTAACTGAAATAAAATTAAAATAAAATTTTTATTATAACTTATAGCAAAAAAGCTACATTTCTTATTTTAATGTAGTTGATGTACTAAAATAACCACAACTGAAAAAAAAGATTAAAAACTATATGGAAAAAACCCCAAAACTGCAAAAAACAACAACAAAAAAAATGATCAAAATATTACTATAAATACTAGTTACAATTTTTGTTATATATAATTGTATAAAAAATAAGAAATGCATATGTACATTTGTGAAATTGTAAAATGTACATGCAAAAAAACTTAAATATAATATTTTACATAGGCCTATGTATATTACAAATAAATGTCTATTTTATTTTATTTGTTATTTATCATAATTATTCAAGAGTTTAGGCAACTACACAATTTATCAAAATTAAATCAAACAATTAAACACCTGTGGAGCTGCGAGCTGGCGACGTGCCAGACAGACACACAGACAGACAGATAGACTGTTTAAGGAGGTAAATGCAGGTAAACGGCCGAAGCCCCAGCAAAGTATCAACGGCCGGGTTTTGACCAAATGACTTAAGGTAATAAGATAATTGAGGAAGGTATTATTAGATAAGCAATGAAGAAAGGAAAAGGGCTGTTCAGACAAAGTATCTTATCTTCTCAGAAACCTAGCTTACAGAGTGACGTCTCACATAAAACATTAGTATAAAACCCAGGGCTTCCTCTGCTGCAGGATCGGACACGCTCAGTTCAGTCTGCACACTCTCTAGCGGTTGATCTCTGTGTTGTAAACTCAGCTGTGTGATCATGTTGGCATCACGAGCACACCTCGCCAAGCAGGCCGCAGCCATGGTGATGCGCCAACCCGCCTGCCTGATGCATCATGGGGGAGACTGGGGCAACTGGGGCAACACCAACATCGCTGTGGTAAGAACATCAGATGCTACACACACACACAAACTGGCAGGTTAAAAATGATGCAAGTATGGAAGCATTCAGTCTTGAATTTCTTATTCGCTATAAGATATAGTCTCTGTTTGATTCTGAATTTGTAACCGGATCTGCTTTCGAAGGTTTTCTCAGGCTGCGGTTGGTGGGATGGAACTGACATCCATGAGGCTGCGTAGTAAGTATACATCAGGGTGCCCTTCAAAATATCATTCCCTATATCATTTATCAGTAAAAACATAGAAGGATCCTTAAAACAAGCTGCATTTATGGGAACACTTTACAATAAGGTCTCATTTGTTAACAAACTAATAATGACCGATAAATGATAAATGTCATGTCAATGTTCATGTTAGTCCAGTGCATTAACTACTGAAAAAATGTAGTAGTAATGTTGAGAATGTGCAATAAAAGTATCGTTCATACTTCGTTCATATTAACTAATGTTTACAAATAAAGCCTTATTGTAAAGTTACTTTAGAAGCCAATTGTGTCTGAGATTGTTGAGATGCAATTAGATTTTTGTCAGTTTTATCAGTGAATTTTGTTGCATTTCTGACTAAATCAAGAAAATTCAATTTGCAAATGAGGTAAAATTAGATCTGATATTTTTCCTTATGCATTGTAAAAGTAATAATTATAATAACTGTAAAAAATACTTTAAAAAATGATTATTTGCAGTGCAGCAGAAGGGCTCTTGCAGTAGCATCATTCAAAACATTAGCCTGTTAATAGCGGAGTGCTCTTATATTTGTATAACGTATGGATCTGTTTGGGTTATGTAAAGAATAATGTACTGTCACTTGGTCGCTATCACACAATAATCTCTCAAGGCAAGGGTTTATTTAGAGATAATGACTGGATGACTGCACATGATCCTTATTACAAGACAACATGCCAAATAAATATATATTGATTTGAACTGAAATGTTAATATCGAGGTTACCTGGTTTAGTTCAATAACTGAGCTTAAAAATATTTTGACAGCTAATTGATCAATCAGAATCAAGTATCCTATAAAATTAAATGAATAAATAATGCTGTGTCTCTTTGAAGCACCATGTACCACTTGAGCCGTAATGGAGCCCGTTTTCAGATCTTTGCCCCAAACCAGCAGCAAATGCACGTCATGGACCACATGAAGATGCAGCCATCATCAAGTGAAAACAGGTAGACATCATTAAAATGAAATATAACATTACATTTACTAACTACACAACCTTTCATATAACCTTTCTACGTATTTCACTCAACTTGTGGAAATAACAAAAAAGTACCATGGAAACATCATGACATCGATATTTGGATGTGCAGCATGGAATTTTTTGAAGTAGCATCACTTTGTAGTGATAGCTCACATTATAGTATATTTTAAAGTACTATGACCATCTGATACCAAACTGTTTCCTCGTCAGGAACATGATGATGGAGTCTGCGCGATTCAGCCACGGCCAGGGCATGATAAAGATGAACGATCTGTCCAAACTGGACGTCAGCAGCTTTGACGCCGTCATCTTCCCTGGAGGCCACGGAATAGTCAAGAACCTGTGAGAGAGACAGCCTTTTAGCTGATGAATGCCAATGCAAATATAAATGTTACTGAAAAGAAATCAATGCAAATACATTCCAAACGAAGTGCATTATCCTGACAGGCCAGATGCACATATAAACCATCAAGAGTCATTGTGGAGTCCGTCTGCACATGCTTAAACATTGATGACACTCAGATTATGTGCAGATTGGCCTTTTCACTATTAGTCACCCCAGATCTACCTCTATTCCTGGAGCGAAAATCCTCTTATTATGTTTCACTATTAGCAAACAATTGGTTAAGGCTAAGTGGAAATAAAGGCAATGGATGAGACTAATCCACGTCTGATCCCAATCCGGTTTCACATAGCCCAATTAGGCTTCAGCACCTTTACGAACTCTAGATCTGAATTGAGAAGGTTTCAAGAAGTGGGTTGATTTTAGCAGAATTTGTTCATTTTTTTATGTCATGTTAAAAAGAAATATTAGCAGGGTAAAAAAAAAAATAGTCAACACTACATTTCTGCTGACTTTCACATTTCATGAGCAGGTCCACCTTCAGCAAAGACGGCAAAGACTGCAAGCTGAATAATGATGTGGAGAGAATTATGAAGGAATTCCACCGCGCTCGCAAGCCCATTGGGTATATGACTCTAAAATATTAAAACTGTGAATATAAAATCTGAATTTCATCCTTGTTTATACTACATAAAGATGAGTGAATGACAGCTTAAGATTCTGCACCGTTTTTAGGTCATTAATCAAATTAGTAACACTGATCACTAATAACACCGATTTTCTTGCTTTATCTACATTTTTTTTATTCAAATTATTCTGATATATTCTAGTAACTGTATCTTAGTTTTTTACCTTTAAATATCACTTTCAAAGTCATTCTGATGGTACACTGACCTTTACTGAGGCGAATAGCTACATTTTCCCCCAAAACGTCTGTTTTTGGACTAAGTTTGGTGAGCGGGGCTTCATAGTCACAAATATATACAGACGACATATAGTTGCTTTAAATCAGGAAAATGTAAATTAGAAGCATTTTCACTGTAAATATGATTCAGTTAAATCAACTGACCTCAATCCTGCTCTCTCTTTGGCTCAGTCTGTCCAGCATGGCTCCTCTCCTGGCGTGCCGAGTGCTGCCCAATCTGGAAGTCACGATGGGTTACGAGCGCGACGAGAGCAGCCGCTGGGGCCGCTGGCCCAACACCAACATGGTACAGGCGGTCAAGAGCATGGGGGCCCGTCACAACACCCGTGAACCTTACATATCCTTTCACTTTCATTTTTAACATCTGCCAAATGTATTATACAAGTGTAAAACACCATAAAGTGTGCCTTTAAATTATGCAAGTCACTGCATCTCTAAGCATATATGACCCTGGACCACAAAACCAGTCATAAGGGTCAATTGTTTGAAATTGAGATTTATACATAATCTGAAAGCTGAATAAATAAGCTTTCCATTGATGTATGGTTTGTTAGAATAGAATATTTTTCCAAGATAGAACTATGAAAATCTGGAAGCTGAGGGTGCAAAAATAATCAAAATCGCCTTTAAAGTTGTCGAAATGAAGTTCTTAGCAATGCATATTACTAATCAAAAATTAAGTTTTGATATATTTACGGTAGGAAATTTACAAAATATCTTCATGGAACATGATCTTTACTTAATATCCTAATGATTTTTGGCATAAAAGAAAAATCGATAATTTTGACCCATACAATGTATTGTTGGCTATTGCTACAAATATACCTGTGACTTATGACTGCTTTTGTGCTGCAGGGTCACATGTGTCAACTAAACATAATGCCAATATGAAAACATGATTTTTCCCTTAACTGCCCATCTCACGAGGCTTATGTTGACGAGAAAAACAAGGTGATCAGCACTCCAACCTTCATGTGGGAGACTGACTATCACTACCATTACATCTTCGATGGCATCGGGAACATGGTCAAGCACGTCATGCGTATGACTGCCAAGTGATTCCCGTGAGATGCAAGCAAGACACCAGAAGGCTTTCACACTTAACTTTAGGTTGACCTGAATCTGCTATTATGTGGACATACAGAGAGTAAATAAAGAAAAGCATAACAGTGCAACTCCTGTGTTGTACTATGTATCATATAGCATAGACTTCCTCCCACTGTAGATGTAACCAAACCATATACTTGTTATTTTTGAAGTAGATGATAACGGAGTAAATAACTGAAAGGCTCACATGACATAGTAACATTTTAGTGGAACATTTTATTTTACAAATCATACAAAAATGAGCGACAACATTTATAAAAACAAATATAAGAACAGATATAAAACTTTTTTTTCACACAAAACTCTAACTCGGTTCTCACAAATGTAAAAAAACTAATTTTTAAAAAATGTATTACAAAAATGTACAGCAGCATCTTAAATATAAGATAGATTCATGTTTTCTCAAAACATTCATGAACAGTTGTACAAAATTAAAAAAGAAAAGTAAAAATATTTACAACACTAAGCACAGACTTGACAGAGAGCCAGAGATGGATGTCGAGATCCATGAGCATCTGTTTTTGTTTCAGCCATTTTAACGTCATTCAGCTGAGTTCTCTGTATTATAGTGAAACAGACATAGAAGAATTATAAAAGAGAACTGGCTGCAAATATCTTTCTCTTTGGGAATGTTATTACAGTAGTAAAGAGGCCAAATGGTGAGGAGAGTTTGATCGAGTATTAAGAAGGCTAAGCTTCTTAACTCAATATTGGCAATGAATTTTTGCTTTAAATTATAACAGAATTTGGGACTTGACCAAATTGAAAATGACAGAGTTTAAGATGAATTCAGTTTCAAGATATTTTGAAATATACACAAGAATGGAGCCCAAATATACACACAGTAAACAAATACACAACAGCAACATTATATTCATATACATGCACTCACGTATATGTAAAATACAACAACTTTATACATTTCAGTTGCTTGAAATATATTTTCTTGGCTGCAGTATCTGATTGTCAAAGCAGACTTTATGCTATACTGTTGTTTTGGTTCGGCTGATTGGAGAATGTAAAAACCCTTTGGAAGTACAGTTATATTTCCAGCATGTATATTATCCACAATGGATATCAATTTTATTTACAAAATCTGTATCATAACGGTATGCTACTTCTAATTAGTCTTTTCTTATTTTCTGTAAAACTGTACTTCTGTACCTTAACCTTTTAGTCTAGACAGATAGAAGTGTAATCTGGGATTGATGACAACAGATAAATACAAAGTCAACAAAAGACAGAGATACAAAAGCTACATTCCATATACTGTACATTTTTCAAGTTTAGAAAAACCAGTAGGAACTGAATGCACCTTTACAGCATCATGGCAGTGCTCTTTATTCAGCTTCAGGATGAATATACATCAAAACTGGTCAAGGATATTCAAGTCTGCATCCTTTGCTTTCTCAGGATTTGTTAGGTTTGTACTTAAAACCAATTTGTCTTCTTTCTCGGGATGCTCTGGAAATATAAACACAGGGATTGTGGTTAGTTACCTACAAGAGTTAAACCAAATAAAACTTTGGGCTTGCACTGAATTTAACACGGGAACAAGTAAAGCCCTAAACACACTGCATGATTTCCGGCTGTCCCAGACGAAAGATTGGCATCGTGAAACAATCGTGGGCAATTAGAAGTCGCCGCGATTGCATGCAGCGTGTTTCGGGCTTTAGGCATTTTATAATGTCTGTTAACACAACAATTCCTGTTCTTGAGGCCATATGTGAATATATCACTTGCAGAATCTTATATAGTGACATGAACATTTTGCCTACAAAGTGAAGTACTATGCAGATAGCCTGAGTTAAAACAAGTTATAGATCAATATGGATATTTTAGGTCAAAGGAATTAAAAGGAGGGAACGGACCAAGGTAAGGTTCTCAAAGAAGTGCGGAGCTGGAGTCAGAGTCTGGGTCAGGGGGGATGCAGGAATCTTGGGAGCAGGATTGCTGGGCTCTGCGGTACTCCTGGAACTCCTGTCTCAAGGCATTGAAGCGGGCCTCACTGAGGGAACGACTGTACCGTTGCTGAGGATCCTGGGATACTAAGGGAGGGCTGATAGAGTACAGGTCTGGGAGGAGAGGAAAGGAGCAGGAGGAGGAGGAGGAGGAGGATGGGTGAAGTTAAATTGGTACAGTTCAAGGGAAACTTAGGCCCAATCCCAATTATATTTTATACCCCTTCACCTACCCCTTGTCCCTTGTAACAGAGTGTCAAGGGGTAGGGGTGAAAATATTCCCCTAAGAATTGGGGAATATTAACACTACTTTACCGTTACACGTGATCATATGTCGTCTTGCTCCTACAATACACACACCTATACTGGTGTGCATTAGAGCTTTACCATTCTATATTAATGCACTGCTTACTGACACACACACACATCGGAGATCGCACAGCTCACACATCCAGGACCAAAGAAACTTGTCAATGCTGCCCCACGATTTTAATGAACAGTTTAAATACTGAATCGCCACATTATATTCTCCAGCAACAAGAGGATAAAATCACTGTTTTTGAAGTGAACTCACTCATTGTAAAGAGAGACGCGCATACATGCAACTTTCATCTCTCTCTTGAATTAGCAATATTTGAGAAAAAAGTTTAGCGATAGCCCCTCTCAATGCCTATGGTGGTTACAGCCCTGATCAGACGTGAAAATATGTTGTGGCACTATCATGCAGTCTGTAATGATATGACGTTAGCTAACTTTAAAGTTTTTTTGCAAACATTTCTTTGAATAACATGACCGTAAACATGAACTTGCGATTGAATGTAACAAAACAAATGAATACTTTTCATTAAAATCTTTATTAATGTCAAAAATGCTTACATTTATGGTTTTTGTTTTGTTTGCTCGGGCATGCCGTTGTAGCCGGTTTATGCTGATAATTCTCATACCCCTTCGTTTGAAGTGTGGTCCCTAAAAATCTTCATCTGAAGGGCTAGCTGGCCCTTCCCCTTACCCGTAACCCTCCAACCAAAAGTGAATCGAGACACCCCTAGCCCTTTATGTGAACGCGCCAAACGGAGGGGTAGGGGAAAGTGGAAGGGCTAAGGGGTAAAAATGGGATTGGGCCTTAATTTACAATTACATTTGGTGTGGGGAGTGATCAAACATGCTCAAAGAGTAAAGTTAAAGTTTAAAGTTCTTACGTTTACTCTGGAAGTCCTGGAGGCCAGCAGTGGAGCGGGGGCGATCTTGCCTGAACTCCCTGCCTCGCCCAAAGCCTGCATGGGTCCGCTCCATCTTCATGGCCTCCAGGATGTCAGGATCCACAGAGCATTCCACAGCATCCCATTCGTAACTCTCATCTACTGAGGTATTTCTTCTAGACACACACATATGCAACAATACACAGTGAGACATACAAAATGACAGTGATAGAAATGTTTACAAAACAAAATAAGAAATTGGTAACTGTTTTAGCTGTCTTTGCTGAGGTCTTGTCTCAAGCATTTCTGTATCAGCTTCACCTTTTGGACCTCTGTTCTCTCACGTCTTTGTCTGGCCTGTGCATCTCACTCTCCTCGGTGGTCTCTGGCGAGCTGAGTAAGGTTGGGGTGATTGAGAGAGACTGGCGTAGATGCCCGTGTCCATACGGTCCCACACTACCCCTTCCACTGCTCTGGCTGGCGTAACTGGCTCTGCCCCCATCACCTCTTATATCCCGGCCTTCTTTCTCTGTGAAGCCCCTAGCTGCACCCATCCCTTTGTCTAACTGTCTCGGAAAGTCTTGCTCTCGTTGGGGGAAGGATGTATGATATGGTGAGGGCCAGCTGTAACCTCTGGGTAGGAAAGGCCTTGGTGGACCCCTTCTGGGTTCTGTAGGATGCAGGTAGTCCACCCTGGCCACTGGTCTGGTAGGGCCAAAATGTCGAGAGGCGTCTTGTGGGACATACTTGTGCTGGACTGACCTGAGTGTTTCCTGATAAGACAGAGGCCACCTAGAAGAATCTGGAAAGACTGCTCCCTGTCGACGTGGATCTGATCCCCTCCTGGAAGGAAGGGACGATTCCATGTGTTGTGGTGGATCTGGGACCGAGGGACCAGGTGGGTGATAGGGAGGTTGCATGTCAGTTCTTTCAATATGCTGCCATCTCTCTAGACTGTAGCTGTTAGGAGGCTGAAAGGGCACTGTCCCTCGCCATGATGGGCCAGACATGGGATAGTAACATGCAGGAGTACGACCCAAACTGTATGATTTGAGCCTTATATCTGGATGGGGAAATTCATCTCTGTAACAGCTCTCAGATATATAAGCTGTTGGATTTTCAAAATGTTCCCATCTAGAACCTAAACTAATGGATTTTTTTAGGAAAGGACGTGGTTGCCCGACTCCAGAGAGGGTCCTACAGGGACCAATGCTGACTGATTTTTTCATGAAAGGTACTGGAGCCTGATAGATCCTTGAGGATATCATGTTTGTCCGGTCACCCTGAGTCTGAGGTTTTTGATATTGTTCAGATGTAGAGTCTGGACATTTGGAAACTATTGCTGCCATGCTTTTAGCTGTGCTAATTAATGTCTGTGCTGGACCACGCTGAGTAAATTCTTGTTTTTGAGACCCTGAACTCTGAGAAAGCAAAGGCTGAGAACTCTTTTCCTTTTCTTTAGACGGTGAGAAGCCTTTACTGCTTGTGTCTGAGGTACCTGATTTATCACAAGTATCTCTTGCCTCTAATTGTGAACATGGTTCAGAAACTGGAATACTTCCAGGTTTATCATGTTCTACAGGAATGTTCAGGGTGCTATGGTCACGAACAGCCACATTCTGCTGACAAATATTGGTCTCAGAGTGGTCCTGATCATGTTTTTCCCAGATTTTGGGTACAACATCAGGCTCATCTCTTAACAGTGTCCCCGTTTCTGCCTCGACACCGGGTTTAACAGATTCCGAAGACTCAGTCACTTCTACTGGATCATCTACACTCATTTCAATGAAACCCGGAAGACTCAGGTATTCCAGGATAGTGCTGGTCTGCAGTGGCGACATCCTGGCTGGTTGGGGAGCAAGCCTAACTTTCACTGATTCTGACATTCTCGAGAAATTTGACTGATCACTTTCTGCCTCATTTTCTAACAGGGTCAGCGGTGAGATCCGACTAGGGCTTTCACTGAAAACACATTTGTCACTCTTTCTGGATCGAGCCCGGATACCCTCTTTCTCTTGGTCACTGTAAGGCAATATGGAGCTGGAATCATCACTCACTATGACTTTTCCCTTTGCTCCTGCTTTCTGATGATCATAGGGCAATGTAGAGCAGCCTGATGGATTACGACTCAGTCTGTCTTTTTGAACAACCCTTACTTGCTCCATGTCTGTAACACTTTGAATCCTGGAATTAAGGTAATGTAGGTTAGAACCAGTATCTCTATCTTCTCCTGCCACCACTTTGTGCAGCTCAGATGGTTTAGGACTCAAGCAGGCAGAGGTTGTTGAACTAAATGCCAGAGCCTCTTTTTCAATTTTTCTTTCTTGCAACCATCCTTCCTCAACTAAAGTACTGTTGGGCAGCTCCTCCTCCTCTTCCAGGTGACTCTCTGGGTGTCTAGCTTGTGCCCCACTGAGGTTGGTTCTACTGTGAGAGGGTATGTCCCTGGTAGGAGAGAAAAGTGAGAGAGAGGTATATTGTGTGGCTGGTGAATGAGAAACATCTGCTTCAACTGAATCTTCAACACTGGCAATGCCTTGCTGATGTGTATGAGGGTAGAGTGAGCGAGGTGTGTTCCCTTCAGACAGGCTCTGCACCGGCACCTGGCTGGTGGGGGATGTCACAGGGCTTATGTCCCACTGGATGTATGTAGAAGATAAGGAGGGAAGTCTCTCCATGGGACTGCTGGTGTTGCCGAAATAACAGCCTCTTCTATAGTCTGATACACGTGGGGCCAGGCTGCTGGGTCGGGATTTTTGCCGTAAATGGATGTCTTGGGGTTTCCAAATAGGATCTTCAGACTCAACAGCTGTCCATTTTCTTAAGGGACTTGCAGACTTGGCCCGCCTCTGTTCTTGCTCATGTGCCTGTGCCCTTCGGCTGGCCGTGTAGTGATCTAACTCCCTCTCCATTTGCTCACGCTCTTTCACCAGCTTTAAACATTTGCTTAAGTTGTCCCTTTCTCTTTCACCATCCAGCTGAGTTATCATAGTGCTGGGCTCTGTCAGCTGGCTGTCTCCATTGATGGGCTGATAACGTGCTTGGTGGAGCAACCTCTCTCTCTCTAAAGCTCGGGCTTTCCTGGTTAAGCTCGGAAAGATGTCCTCCCTATGACTGGCATTCCGGTATTTTTTTAGTGAGTCACTTGTTCTTTTTTCACTGCAGTCAGAATAAAAGCTGGCCCTCTCCAACAATGCCTCAGAGCAACCCTGCTCATCATCAGAGTAGAAACAGCCATGACGGGAGAAGTTTCTGGCCATTGCCTTCACCCTGCCAGGTGAGTGAGGGGGTCTTTCTTGATCTGGAGAGTCTACTGTCAATACAGAGGGCATCTTTCTCTGTCTATCCCTCTCTGAACTTACAGGATTTGATTGGTTGGACTCTTTAAAAGATCCATTGTTACTCCCGCCACCACTTCCTCTACCAGGGGATTGTGGGAACTCTTTTTTGAGGTTCTTTTTGATGTGGGTTGGTGTGGCGTTTTCTAGGTCATGTTGGATAATGAAGCGCCCATCAGGACTTCTCGATATGGATTCAATAGCAGATGTGGGTGATGAAGATCCCCCAAAGTGGCTTTCAAACTGGGTGTAGTGTGGAGGTGGAGAGGATGAGGACAGAAGCTGCCTTCTCTGATCCTGGTACTCACGGCGGCTGCCTTTATCAAAAGAGGAACGGTCTGAACGATCGGAAGAGGATGAGTTAGGGAAGAAGTTTAAGGGTGGGCATAGCTTTAACTTCAGCACACTGTCGGGACTGTCAGAAGGCGAGTGAGCTCTGTGGAGAAAGAACACAGAGAACATTTAGGGAAGGAAGACAGGAAGGCTTCACCCCTTCAGGTTGCCATTTCAAAACCCCATTGTAGTACAGTGACAAAGATGGAGAAGCGTAGGAATGATACATGCACAGCAAAGATGGACACTTACTGTGGAGATGAACTCTTCTGGAAGGCAGAGGGGATATCTGAAACGTGGGGAGGGTGCAAAGTTCATATCATGCCACATATAATGAGTCATAAGATGAAGTGACAAAAATAAAAGCAGCCTCAACAGATATGCCATGCATAACAACACCACTGACAGCTGAGAACAAATACATGATTTCAAATGTCATGTATCAGTCTTTGAGGCATTAAATGTCTGTACGCTTATAGCGATTGGACTGGAATGGACTTTAAGAATGGACTTGAGGAGGAGTCAGTGCATTGCTCACTATATAAAAACATTTGATTATCCAAGACTTAGTACAACACCCATGTATCTGAATGCTGCAGCCCCAAATAAGTTTAAGAGCATGCAAAATGTGTTTATAGTGGTGTAATTTTAGTTGAAAAAAATCATATTCAATGACCCTGTAAACTTCATCACTGCTTTTACCATCTCTCTTTTTCCTTCGCCGTTGTCTCCTCCTACTGTTCATAACACAAGATGTCACCAGAGAGAGGATGATGGCAACAAACAGGAAACACACACCCCCAATCACACCAGCCAGCAGGGGCTCAGGAACAAAGGCCAGGAGACTGGGTGCTGCTGGATACATCTCCATACCTTAAGGTTACACATTACATGTTATCAATTAATAATACAATAAATCAAAAAGAATGGATCACATACCAAAATGACACTTCTGACTTCTTTCAATTTCTCATTAAACCATACTAAAATTCCAAAATATTAATTAGCAGTTTTTCCAAGTCACACAGGGCTGAGAAAAGCCTGAGATGTGTCAATATTAAGTCAAAATACACATTTCTGAGTCAGCCTCACCTTCAGTAGAGATGACAACGGAGTCACTGGGCACACTGACCAGTCTGTCCCTGCAAGACAGAAGACGCAGCTCATAGTTTGAGTCCTGTGGAAATAAATGAAGAGTAAATGACCTGTCAAGTCAAAAGGAATAGGAACATTCAACATCAAGCTGCCATATTCTCAATATTTCACACATTTACCTTCACAAGTCCCTGTACAATCAATTCAGTCACATTGACAGCAATCTCTCTGTCTATAGTGACCCACTCCCCCTTTCCCTGTTTTGCTTGAAGTACAAATGAAGTTAATGGTGGAGACTCTTCTAGAGGTGGCACCCATTGCAGCAACACACCTAGTGATGTACGATTGGCTAACAGCAAGGTGGGAGGGGACAACACTGCAATGGTGGTTACCATAGTAGGACCTTCTGTTGGAGGTGCTGCAATGTAAAAAACATATAAGGATTTACCTCAGCATGCTAGATCATACATCTTGGCCCAAGGCTTTGGAATAACATTAAAGTCCACCAGGGAATGTTTTGAATCAAGTAAGAGAATACAGATCAGAAAAGGAATTACAGACAGTCTAAACCAGGGATCCTCAAATCTGGACCATTCCTGCAGAGTTTAGCTCTAACCCTAATCAAACACAGATTGGACCTTCAGGGAAAGATTTGAGGAACCCTGGTCTAAACCTTACCATGCATAACAGGGTTCCTCAAATCCTGTGAGCCACTACCCTGTAGAGTTTAGCTCCATTTGAAGACACTGAGCAAGCTGATCAATATCTCCAGAGTTACTACAAAATTAAAAGTAGCTGAGTTTGATGTGGGGTTGTGCTAAAGAGGACAGTGGCCCTCTAGGGGCGGATTTGAGGAACTCTGATATGCCTAAGATACATGTCTGTATGTGTAGAGCTAATGTAAGTCTTCATAAAGTGCATAGTTTGTAAATGATGTATGTATAAAAGAGTGCTGACCCAGTGTCCTAATGGTAACAATCTCACTGAAGGGGCCAGAGCCCAATTTGTTTTGGGCAAGAACGCTGAACTGGTAACTAGTGGCAGCTTGCAGACCCGTCACCAGCAGGGAGGTTTTGGATGTTGGCACAGGGATTGACGCCCATTCATGCTTGCCTCTCACAGTAGGCTTTACCCTGATACGGAGAGAGATCAAATATTAAGCTGAGTCGCTACCATCGATACTGCATTTACATTACACTTTTGGTAATGTACTGGGTCACTGGCACTTATGACGCCCTTAGTGACTCACCAAACAGTAAATTTCTGTTTGTATCCTCCATCAAATCCTGGCTTCCAGGACACATTGGCGTGCGTAATCCCTGGATCCACAGACACGGAGGTAACAGCATGGGGACTTGTGCCTACAGACGACAGAGCAGATAATATATTCAATTTCTGTCTGATTTGTTTTTCTATAGGTAAATGAGGGTTATTTCTATTTAATGGGCATCTGTTTTTCTCACCTAGCACTAAAATTGTTGTTGAAGCACTGACAGTAGCCACGCGGTTGGAGGCAAGACACTCCCATGCCCCCTGATGATCTTTACTAAGTGGACGCAGGACCAGAGAGCCATTGGATAGGATTGTAAATGGAGAGTGAGGGGGAGGACCAACCTAGAGAAGATAATAAAGAATCAAAAAGACACTGAAGCAGAATCCGAGGCTTTTAGTCCATGCATGTTAGAAGAAAGGGAAGTGGTGTGTGGCCAAGTATGGTGACCCATACTCGGAATTTGTGCTCTACATTTAACCCATTGAAGTGTACACACAGTAGTGAACATACACCCGGAGCAGTGTACATACACTATGTGCTTTTATTACCAGATATACACACATTTCATACATTGCTGGGCTGAAACAAACTGAAAGCTGCTGGACATTTTTTAAACCTTACCTTATTCCATGTGATGTTAGGGGTTGGGTCGCCCTGAGACTGACAGGGTATCACCAGCTCCCTGCCTACTTCTTGAAGGTACTCGGCACGAGGTGAGACACGGAAAGAAGGGGGGTCCTGTGCACATCACAAGATTGCAAACAAGAGAAATGGTGTCAGCAATCAGTGTCAGGTCAGTCATTAATAAATGCATTTCAAAATGTGGTGACATTTATGAGTAAATTGGAACTATATAAACATATGTCAAAGTATTTACTATTCTAAACAACATATGGTGTTCACCTTCAGGATGACTTTGGTAGGTTCTGATTTGCCCATGGTCCCGTAACTGTTATAGGCTGTACAGGTGTACATGCCCACTGCATCATCATTAGCTGCGGTTATGAACACTGAGCCCTCAGAGTTGACCATCCATCCTGGATACTGACCAATCAAGAATATAAGAATTATGTCATATAGGTCATAATGAAATAAGATGTTTGATGATATAAACATTCATATTGTACCTGCTCCAGGTCCAAGGATGCTCCATCTTTGGTCCAATTAACATACACCATAGGGGGCTCAGCTTGAACTGGGCATATGATCTTTCCCCCCATTCCCATGGGCAGATAAGTCTCACGGGGCATCCGTACCACTCGTGCTGGATCTTTAAGAGAATCAGACTTTTAATTCTATCATTTGCATTATTAACCAAATTACAATCAAGTTTGAACTTTTGAACTTCTCTAGTTTTTTTTTTACCTAGTTTACATGAAACAACAGAACCGACAAATTGCAAATCTAGGATCAACAATTTGCAAAGCACTCACGTTTAACTTTGAGGTAGGCATACGCAGAGGGCGGAGTCATTAGACCATTGGTGGGTGTGCAGGTATAATTCCCAGAGTCCTCAGGGATAAGACCCGAAATAAGGAGGGTCCCGTCCACTAGTATCTTCACCCGTGATTTCAGAATTCTGTAAACACAAACACACATCCAACTGAGGGGCAAACGGATATTGCAAAAATGCCTGACTGTTAATTCACTGGACACTGCGGATGACCAATCAGAGTCTTCCGGTGAGCCCTGTGATACTGTTATATATTTACAGTTAGTATTCTGGTCACTTACTCGATGTGATAGACATTTTGTCCTTGTTTCCACCACTCATACGTGAGGTTAGAAGGATACGCTTCTGCTTGGCATTGCAGAATTGCATCCTGGGACATGTTCATGGTGGTGTCCTCAGGGGGAATGATGATAATTGGAGGACCTGGTTGAAAGCATAAGAGCAAGCAGATGAGATTGAATGCATGCAATCAGCTTTGAAGGGCATTCAGATTCGAGGTTGTTTATTTATGGGTGAGATTTACGCTTAAGTGCCAAAATGCATTGTGCTAAAGCACTACCACCAAAAGAGGGCAGTGTTTGCTCATTGAATCACACTGCTGTTTGCCCGAATAGTTACTCTAAATTCTTATGCTGTGTAAAAGACAGATGTGAGATATTTCTTGTTTGCGGTTTTCAACAATATACAGTATTCTCTTGCTCAATGTTCAGTAGATGACGGATGAAGAAACAAAATGGCAATGCTAGAATCTGCTTTGCACTTGTTGGATTACCAATAGAAAACACTATTCTTTCATCATTACACAATGGAGGAATATGGAATCATTAATGCATTTTATTTTCTTAAAATTGTCTTTCTCAGCACACATCATACACACATTTACAACATGAGAAGTCAAGATTAAGGTTATACACTTTGCACACAAATCCAACTCCACCAAAGATGCCAGTGTTCTCATACCCAATGCTGCTTAAAAACCTTAAAACCCTGCAAGCCTATTCTGTTTGGTGCTGCTGAGTTTCTATGCCCACGTGGACAAGATGTGGTGTGTAACTGACCTTTGACCTGCAGCTGGGTGGTGTGGGTAAGGTTCCCTTCGGAGTTGGACACGTGACACTTGTATATTCCTGCCGTTTCCCTGGTAACCTTGCTTAAAGATAAGGTTTCATTGAGTACCTGTTTGGGGAAAATTAATGTTTAGGTGGTAAACGAGACTAGGAATGAGGAAAATGTGAACAGCCCAAAGTGAACTCTACACTCAAGGCAGCGTGAAACAAGATTTACAAGTAGCTACTTTATGCTTCTGTATTTCTGAGTAAAACAGGATAATCAACGAGGGGGGAAAAAAAGTAGGTTTGATTGTATGAATAATTGCACAGTGAACAGCTGGTTATACATCAAAACAGAGATAGGTAGTCAGAAGGGGAGGGATTCATGAATCATTCACAATAAGACTAAAAACATGTATAAAGAAAGCAAACAAGGTTGATTTTGAATTCATGTTGACTTTCAATGATCTTTATTAACGACCAATCAACTAACAATCTCTGTTTACCTGAATTGTTTCCTGTTTTTTAGCATCACTTCCATCTTTGTTCCAGATGATGGTGGGTTTGGGGTTTCCATGAGCATCACAGCGGAGGCTGAGAGATTCACCCAACATGACCTCCAGAAAGGGAGGAGGAGTCTTTATGAACACCGGAGGAGCTGAAAGAGACATAAAAACCATCAAAGTCATGTTCATAAAAAATTAATTAATTAAAACAATTAAAAATAAATAAAATAATAAATAAAATAAATATTATAAAACTAAATATTTAAAATAAAAAATAAATAATACATAAAACAAATACGTAATATTAAAAAACTAAATAAAATTAAAACAATACAGAAATAATAAACACACAAACAAACAAACATGTTATCTAGCAGACAATTCTAATATCAGATTAATTCTAATATCAGATTGATCAATTAGAATTGATATAAGAATTGATTCTAATATCAGATCTGAAATCATTGCGTTACACTGAGCACAGCATGTCTTCTTTAACTTCTTTAACTCCCAAAGCCATAATTTGCAAGTGAGGAAAAATCTCTAAACATACAACGAAAAACATGTTATTTCCCCATAACCCTGTCAACACAAAGACAAGTTTTCCAGCACACTCATAAACAATGACAGCTTACAAAAGTGCTGTAAACTGAGACTGTGCATATAATGAGGGTAAAGCAGGCCGTGCTGGAGAGATTTGGACTTGAGCGTGAGTTTCTGTCCTCTGTCTTCATTCTGATCGCTCACACATGCTACGGAAACACAATCAGATGCTAAAAGCCAGTCTGAGCCCTTCACAGGATTCACAAGCCAGTGGTAAATGAGTGTGTGTGTGTCAGGAGGAGAGAGTGTGTGATTTTCAGAAGGCATGACAGTCGTTCAGAAGATGTGAGACAGAAAGGTCAGTGTGAAAAGAAAGCATAGATTTGGGTGAAACAGTAAAAATGCTACGATTAGTCTTGGGTGAATGGATGGAGAGAGGCTGATTTTTAAAGCCTATTGCATGAGTTCTGTTGATATCAGAAGAAAACATCATCTGCATCAAACACTGACGTAAGTGTCATGAAAAATGAGACAGGATTATGCAATTCTCGCTTATTCACTGCAACAAAGCTTTCACATGAGCTCCAGATGCTGCTTTAATCAGAAGTTTAATCCTTTTTGTAGGAATAACACGATGCTTTATTATGCCGGTAGCATGAAAATGAAACATAAGAGCACCGTCATAAAATATACATTCTCTTACACAAATGCATGTTCCTATTTCTATGGAACCTAATTGTCAGATTAATTAAAGATTCATGATTAAGTAACACAACTGACATACAACATGGTTTTGGGAGCATTTCTCATTATGCTAGCATTGACATGATAGCAGTGGTATTACAGTATTACTGAAATACTAATATAGGTTTTGTTAATATTTTTAATTAGATGTTATTTTTTATAGAATGACTAGAAGACCTTCTGGGGGTGGTCGGCAACGCCTGTTCACCCAACAGCAGGAACTTGCCATTGTGGAAATGGTTAGGGCAAACAATGCAATTCGTTTCTGCTTTCATTTTCATTTGAGTTAGTTTAAGTCTATTGTTTTTTTAATCAATTTTAATGCACTTTTAGTTATTTTAGTACATCAAGTTAAACTAAAGGAAAATAAGAAATACTGTCTTGGAAACTAGCTGAAAAACATTTTTTATATTTTATATAGTTTATATTTTTATATGTTATTTTATAGCAGGATCTAGAAAAAATCTGATCGTGATTAAACCAGAAAAACGCTAAATAAATGAACAAAAACTATTTTTAAAGCTTGGGCTCCTAAACATTAGATCACTCGCACCCAAAACAGTTATTGTAAATGAAATGATCACAGATAATAATTTTGATGTACTCTGCCTGACTGAAACCTGGCTTAAACCAAATGAATATTTTGGTCTAAATGAGTCTACTCCACCAAGCTACTGTTATAAACATGAGCCCGTCAGACTGGTCGTGGCGGCAGTGTTGCAACAATATATAGTGATATTCTCAATGTTACTCAGAAAACAGGATACAGGAGGTTTAACTCATTCAAAATACTTCTGCTTAATGTCACACTGTTAGATATGCAAAATAAATCTCTCTTATCTCTTGCTCTGGCTACGGTGTATAGACCGCCAGGGCCATATACAGATTTCCTAAAAGAATTTGCAGATTTCCTCTCAGATCTATTGGTTAATGTTGATAAAGTGCTAATTGTCGGAGATTTTAACATTCACGTTGATAATACAAATGATGCGTTAGGACTTGCGTTTACTGACCTAAACTCAAGCAAAACGTCACCGGGCCCACTCATCGTTTTAATCATACGCTAGATTTAATTATATCGCACGGACTTGATCTTACCGATATAGATATCGTACCTCAAAGTGATGATGTTACTGATCATTCCCTTGTATCGTGCATGCTGTGTATTACTGATATTAATTATATGGCTCTGCGTTATCGTCCGAGCAGAACTATTGTTCCAGCCACCAAAGACAGATTCACAAATAACCTGCCTGATTTATCTCAACTCCTCTGTGTACCCATAAATACACCTGAACTAGACGAAATGACTAGCAACATGGGCACTATCTTCTCTAATACATTAGAAGCTCTTGCCCCTCTCAAATTGAAAAAGGTTAGAGAAAAACGTACTGCGCCATGGTACCACAGTTATACCCATTCTCTCAAGAAAGAAACTCGTAATCTTGAGCGCAAATGGAGAAAAACCAACTTGGAAGTTTTTCGAATTGCGTGGAAAAGCAGTATGTCCAGCTATAGGCAGGCTCTAAAAGCTGCTAGGGTAGAGCATATCCGCAAACTCATAGATAATAACCAAAACAATCCAAGGTTCTTATTTAGCACAGTGGCTAGATTAACAAATAAACAGACGCCACCCGATCTAAATATTCCCTAACAGTTTAATAGTAATGACTATGAATTTCTTTACTGATAAAATAGATAACATCAGAAATACAATATCAAATGTAGATTCTACTGCGTCTAGTATTTCAGCTTCATTCATCGCACCCAAAGAAAAACTGCAGTGCTTTACAACTATAGGACAGGAAGAGCTAAATAAACTTATCAGTGCATCTAAACCAACAATGTGTTTATTAGATCCTGTACCCACTAAACTACTGAAAGAGTTGTTACCTGTAGCAGAAGAACCGCTTCTCAATATTATTAACTCATCGTTATCTTTAGGGCACGTCCCAAAACCATTCAAGCTGGCGGTTATTAAGCCTCTTATTAAGAAATCACAACTAGATTCTAATGAACTGGCAAATTACAGACCCATTTCAAATCTCCCGTTTATGTCTAAAGTTTAGAAAAAGTTGTGTCTGCTCAATTGTGCTCCTTCTTGCAAAGAAATGATCTCTATGAAGAATTTCTGTCAGGTTTCAGGCCTCACCATAGTACAGAAACTGCACTTGTTAAAATTACAAATGACTTCAGACCAAGGCTGCATCTCATTGCTAGTATTACTTGATCTTAGTGCTGCGTTCCACACTATAGACCATGACACACTCATAGATCGATTACAAAACTATACTGGTATTCAAGGGCAGGCTTTAAGATGGTTTAGATCCTACCTGTCCGATCGCTACCACTTTGTTCATTTAAATGGGGAGTCATCTCAATTATCACCAGTAAAGTATGGAGTACCACAAGGATCTGTCCTAGGTCCTCTGCTATTTTCAATATATACGTTACCCCTTGCTAATATTACTAGAAAATACGGGATTAGTTTTCATTGTTATGCTGATGATACTCAACTATATATCTCAACAAGACCAGATGAAATTTCTAAACTATCTAATTTCCTCCTATTAAATTCAGATAAGACAGAGATATTACTTATTGGACCAAAAAACAGTACATAAAATCTCTTAGATTACAATTTGCAACTAGACGGATGTACTGTTATGTCCTCTAAAGTCAAAAATCTGGGTGTTATATTAGACAGCAACTTTGAAAATCCTTTGAAAATCATATTTCCCATGTTACAAAAACAGCATTCTTCCATCTCAGAAACATTGCCAAGCTTCGAAACATGCTACCTGTTTCTGATGCAGAAAAGCTAGTTCATGCATTCATGACCTCTAGACTGGACTATTGTAATGCACTGCTAGCTGGTTGTCCTGCATCTTCAATAAACAAGCTACAGATAGTCCAAAATGCAGCGGCTAGAGTTCTTACCAGGTCAAGAAAATATGATCATATTACTCCAATTTTACAGTCTCTGCACTGGCTACCTATTCAGTTCCGTATCATTTACAAAATATTATTACTTGCCTATAAGGCCTAAATGGTTTAGTTCCTGCGTACCTAACTTGTCTTCTACCACGCTACAATCCAACCCGCTCTCTAAGGTCGTAAAACTCTGGACTTTTGGTAGTACCTAGGATAGCAAAGTCTACTAAAGGAGGTAGAGCTTTTTCACATTTGGCTCCCAAACTCTGGAATAGCCTTCCTGATAACGTTCGGTGTTCAGACACACTCTCTGTTTAAATCTAGATTAAAGATACATCTCTTTAGTCAAGCATTCACATAATGCATTTTATAATCTTGTACTGCAGTTATATCTGATCAAATGTACATTATTATTATTCTTTAGCTTGGGCTGAACAAATCATTTTTGCTTAGATGGAACAGCAGCTATGCTAATTATGTCTCTATTTGTTTCTCTGTTGATTAACATCCCGTGGTAACTAGGAATTACAGAAGCTTCAGTCTGGATCCAACCCTTAAATGATCTGAGATGACGAACACCTGAGAAAAGATAATGCCAACCCCTCAGAGGACGCCAACGCTCAGACAGCATACAGAATTAACAAATTTAGCCATAAATTAAATATATTAAGGTTCTGCAGTATATAAATATATTGTGGAACCTTAATTTCCTGTAGAGCTGCTTAATTTCCTGTAGAGCTCCTGTAGAGAGATTTGTATCGTAAAAAGCGCTATACAAATAAACTTGAACTTGAAACTTATTTCAAGTTACATTTTTAAGAATAATAAAATATTTGTATATGACAATGGAATTAATGTTACAGTAAATTTTACAAAACAAAAAAAAAAGGTTTATTTAGTAAATAATGATTTGGAATTCCCAATTTTGCATAAAACAGGGACACAAAGTAAAAAAAAAAATCTAATTGGCAATTAGTGTAAAACATGTTATGAAAAACTTGACTGAAAACTGTAAAACGTTATAAAACTAATAGCTTTGACATGCAAAGCCATTATACACGCACCTTAACACCTGGCTAGAAGAAACAACCTGAAAGCATTTCTTATCCCACCTGAGATGGACAGGAAGTTCCAGGTGCCATTCTGAAACTCATCTGTGGTTCTATCCAGCAGGAGAATCCGACATTCAAACCAGCCCTCATCCTCCAGAGTCAACTTATCCACCAGAAGAGACGCGCCACGGCTCAAGGACACACGACCTGCCCCGAAAATCAGAGAGACAAGCAATTATTCATAAGTGTTTTGAGAAAATGCGATAAAGAATGAGAAAATCACACAAAACTGCAGCTCAAAGATTAGAGCAAACGCTAGCAACTCATGGGTTTAGATGCCCAGGGAATGCATGAACTTAATAAAATGTGTACCTTAAAGGGATAGTTCACCCAAAAATTCTTTCATCATTTACTCACCCTCGAGTAGTTCCAAACCTGTATGAATTTCTTTGTTCTGCTGAACACAAAGGAAGATATTTTGAAGAGAGTTTGTAACCAGGCTGTTTTGGGGCACCATAGACTTCCATACTAGGAAAAAAAACAACAGCTATGGAAGTCAATGGTGCCCCAGAATTGCTTTGTTTCCCACATTCTTCAGAACATCTTCCTTTGTGTTCAGTAGAACAAAGACATTCAAACAGCTTTGGAACTATTTGAGGGTGAGTAAATGATCTCAGAATTTAAATTTTTGGGTGAACTATTCCTTTAAATGCAATGCACATTTTTTTGGCATAAAAATGTAAAACTACATCCCAATACAAAGCAAGAAGCAGATGAGATCCTGCACCCATTTTAAAATAGCCACAGTTTTGCGCATATTCCAAAAACCACATGCCTACCTGAAACCACCAATGCAAATCCAAATGAGATTATTATAGTCCTGGCACTTCACAAGTCAATAAGGAATTTAATATATAAACACTGAATTTAATACAGATAAGTCTCTGGAATTGAAAGTTATTCAGGCCCCGGTTGTATGCTTGATCACTATTTTGCATAAAGTAACGGTTATATTCATGCAATATAATTAATACATGCTCAAATCATATAGAGACAAAGAAAATATTTTTTCCAGCTCAGAGTAAAAAGAAGCACCTGTTTTTGTTTACCGCACAGGCACGTGGAAAGACCAACTCAGCTCCACAGAAATCTGAACAACTCTGCATGATGTAACACGGTCAGCTGTTTTCCTCATATCCACACTCAAAACAAAAACAACCCCACAAACCCGCACTGGCCTAAGCGTTATTGAAATATGATATGAATGGAGCACACAGACACAAATCAGTTTCAAAGAAACAGTTTAATCTACTACTCTTTGAAATATGATATGCGTGTACTGGAGTCTGGTTTTTCAACCTCGACCTCTCCCTCTCATTTCATTCTATTTTTTTTTTTTTTTTCAGAATTCCAGGGTTGTAAATGATGACAGATGATAAAGCAGTGGATGCCGGCTCTGAGTGTGTTTCCGCTTTACTGGAAGCGGTTGTTGAAGTTTGAAAGTGAGCCAAGAACCTTGCATAGAGTACGAAAATCAGACTGTGACAATTTAATGCCAAATGGCTACAGCTGAGGAATTACAATACAAACACACCTGGAGTCTGACATAGCGCTGAACCCTCCGGTGATGTGTGCAGGTGTGTCAGCGTTAGATTTACACCTCCAGACTTCAGTCAAGCATCACAAACCCTAAATTTATGCACTGAACTTCAGTGTGTAAACCGTCTCGCACCATTTGTGCTCATAACATGAATGATTTCACAAAATCCTTTAGACGGAGTAAAAATCTGGTTAATATCTGTTGCTCGGTCAACTGCAATCCACATCCAATTCTGATCAAGTGTGGGACTCAACAGTAATTTAAAGTTAACTCCAGACTGATGAACTGAAGGCCTGTCCTAACATGTCCTATCCTTTATCTTTTATTAAATGTGCTGCATTATTCTTTGCTTGGCAGGTCTATTCATCAAATCAAGAGCGCTTATAAGAGAGAAAAAAGACAAGAGATCTTATTTTGATATCTCAATTATTTCCAGACAATACTGGGATTCAACAGCCAAAGTCTGCAATCAAAAATCAGAGATTTCATTATGAATTCAAACAATTTTAACCAAATGATCTGAGCTGCTATCCACATTCACTTTTATAGCTGTTACTGCAGGACAACTATGTACTTAAAATAGACACAAGCTAAATGAAAATACACAAAGAAGTTTCTACTGTTCACCGAGACTGCATTTATTTAATTAAAATTCAATAAAATTGTGAAATATATTACAATTTTAAAGAACTGTTTGCTGTTTAAATATATTTTTAATTGTAATTTATATTTGTGATAAAAAGCTGAATTTTTAGCATCAATTAATATGCTGATTTTAATATTCTGGTTGGCTGCTAAAGAAAAAAAATATTATCAATGTTGAAAACGTTTATATTTCTATGCAAACTTTTTTTATTAGTCTATTATTCTCACTAATGCTGCATTAGTTTTATTAAAAATCCAATAAAAACAGTGATATTGTGAAATATTATTACGATTTAAAATAACTACTTTCTATTCTAATATATTTTAAAATATAATTTATGTGATGCAATGCTGAATTTTTAGCATCATTACCCCAGTCTTCAGTGTCACATGATCCTTCAGAAATCATTCTAAAATGCTGATTTGCTGCTCATGAAACATTTCTGATTATTATCAATGTTGAAAACAGTTGTGCTGCTTCATACTTTGGTTTGTTCCTGCTTTTCAGGATTTCTGATGAATAGACCGTTCAAAGGAGCTGAATTGATTTGAAACAGAAATCGTTTGTAACATTATAAATGTCTTTACTGTCACTTTTGATCTTAATGCATCATTGCTGAATAAAAGTGTACATTTCTTTTGAACAGTAGTGTAACTGAGACTCCATTAAATCCAAAAATAGCAACCTCTGAGCAACAACAAAAGCAATCCTGACCGCTAAACACAGGGTCATTTCCTCAGCAGGTGACGGCTCCATTGAACAGGAACCGAATAACAATCAATCAAGCTAAATTCACAGCCTGTGGGGTTATTTTTCAAACCCACCACGCAATATAAACAACTAACTATGACTAACAATTAAGCCTGGTCTAATCTCAGAGCTGCTGCTGTGGGAAGAGATTTTGCATGGATAATAATTGTCTGATCTCATCCTTTACACAGAGAGGCAGCCGGTGTGTGTTTACTGTCATTAAAAGGTTCCTCTGATCCGAGGTCAGAGGGGGAGGGTGCTTATTAAAGCAGGAGAGACGCTAAAACAGGGCAGGTGTGATGGATCTTCCACAAATATATGCTGTTGTCTCTCTCCTTTCTATTCTGGCAATGTCCGGTTTCTTTGGCTGATGCTTTAGGGCAGAGAAAAGCACCAAATGGACTTACATACAGTCAATTAAACACTGAACACATTTGTATGCATGCAGGAAAGCACACACACTGATTGTGTGGTTATCAACACTCGTGGTTATTGGACACGGAACTGTTTCCCGCCACAGAATGTTTGTCCATCAATGAGAACAGAATGGAACTTCCCCCCTCTTTTAATTCTCTCAGGTTACCATAGCGATGGAACCTTGGGGTGGGAGTTTGGATTTGAATTCAGTTGGCGTAGAAAAAACCAATAGGGGCAAAAACACAGGGAGGGAGGAGCGGGTCACGGGGAAACGTTTGTACTGGTGATTTTGAAAAATTACACGTGGGGTTGGAGGGGAAAAAAGAAAAACGTGTTTTGATTTAAGTGGATGAAAGGGTCGAGAAACGGGTGAGAGTGAATTACAGAGAGGGAGAGAGAAAAAAAAACGTGTTTTTATTTGAAATGAGACAACGACCGTGAGTGACAGATGCAGGTCTATTTGGGTTTAAATGTTGCTTTGTACCCACAGGCCTTTAAAAACACAAGACATGTGACTGAAATAATAAGCACACAACATCTAATGCAACTAGACTCACTGTCATGATGTCATCTCTTGCTTATTTTGACAAATATTAGACAGCTCTACAGGAATGGGCTCTTAATGATCCCACAGGGCGAGTTATTGATGAACAAAAATTGAATTACTGTCGCGAGTGCATAACATGAATTCCAAAGAAGGTCCTTCTGGATCAATGACAAACCCTCAACAGCCAATGAGCACTCGGTGACCCTTGACCCCATCCAGTCTCATGATTTTTCTCCAGACATGTCCATCATTACGCACGGGTCAATACTGACATGAGTCTGTGGATTCCAGACATGCAGGGTTCAGGACAATAAAAAAAATTTAGATAAGAGTTTAATTTATACAATAAAAAAAAAAAAAAAAAAAAAAAAGCAGTGGCAAAAAATATATTGTGTGGCTATAATATTAATAAAATAGCTAAAAACCCTGCTTTGCACAAAAATAAAATAAAAAATATAAAGGCATTGGCCAAACATTACATTGTGTAGTTATAATTTTAGCTAAAAACTATGAAGTAAAATTTTTATAAAATATATAAAGCTAAATTCTGCTTTACACAATAAAACAAAACATAAAATAAAAAAATAATTAATTTTAAATAAAAAAATATTTATTGTATTTTCCTTTTCCTGGATGATTTCAAATGTTTTATTGCTCAACATCCAACCAGGCTCTTTGCTGACAGATTTCTGACATCCTGTCCTGCCATGCATTTTTCTTTTCAGCCATTCCTCTATTAATTAGTCTTTTTTGCTTTCCTTTCCTGAAATATATTCTATTTTATAAAACCAGTAGCTCCAGTGGTATAATCAGGCTGGATGAGCCAATTATGCACAAACTGTGTCTTTTATCATACTGCTGTAAAGATCAATATCATGCATGGCCTTGATTGGCGTCCTGCTGTATTCAAAAGTTTTCCCACCGCTCTCTAATCACACATTACTGAGGTTTGTAACGTCTGGCTGATGTTCGTTGGAGGGTAATATGCAGCTCATATGAGCAGGTTCTGTGCCTGTGGGTGGTACGTGAGCCTGCCAAAAGACCCTCTCCACGTGGTTCTGGGATTCTGACACTGGCTTTTCAAAAACCCCTGGCCCTGAACTCCCTCGGCATACAGCACTGAAACTCTCCTCCTCACTTCACTCCAGGGTACTGTGGGCCATGTTTCGTCTCCTTAGAAAACTGCTGGACGAGTCATTTTTCAATGACGAGAGAGAATGTGCTGGTATGAACATAAAGCGCTTCCAAGGGTAAAACATTGGCCACCCCACTGACCTAAACCAGCCAAGATTTTAAATTAAAATAATAATGCAACATCTACACGTACTATCAGAAATGAACCAAATACTTTACTTGAAAAATTCAAAGAGCAACAAGCATGTGTTTGATCAGAATTCTCTCTCAAACCCTTTCAAAAAAAGAAAAAATTAAATGGTAAACCGTTCAGTTTGTACCTGCTTGTTGCCTTGTTTGCTCAGAAGTGCTCATTAGAGGCAGTCGTCTGAGTGTTAAATGTCATGTGACTAATGAGCTGCGGGAAAATAATAATGATGACACTGGTAGGCTGTTTTAAACTACAAGAACAAACACAGTTGCTAGTACCGAACAATAACAATAAAAACATGAATATAAATACATACAAATACAAATAAATATATATAATTATAATGTAAATGTTATTTTAGTATCACTAAGATGCAATTATAGTTTTTATTCATATTTTGAATTAGGTTTTATTTTTAGATTTTCTGTTTCTCATTTTAATTTAAGTTAAAGTTTTAGCAATTCTGTTGTGTTTTCCGTTTAAGTTTTTCTTTCAGTTTTAGTTATTAGTTAAACTAAACGAAACTAAGAAATGTTTTCTTACTTTTATATTTCAGTTAAATTTGATTTTATTTCAAGTAACAAAAAAATATATTTTAGTTAACTATAATAACCCTGATGTAAAAAGTTAGCATTTAATTATTATTTTTATTTTAATATTATTAATATAAATGACCAATATTTAAAAATACTTAAATAATGAATTAAAATAATGTTAAATTAACAACTCAACATTTATAATAAAACATAGATGACAAATTTGAACATTTTAAATATTACCAAAATATTTAAATGATAAAATAAATGAGCATTAACACATTTAAATGAACATTCTAATATTTAAAATAAAATAAAAAAATTGTATAAATATTAACATTTTAAATATCAAATCATATTTAAATGAACAAATTAAAAATAAAATAAAATAAAAAATTAAAACATTGGCAAAATGTTACATTATGTAGTTATAACATAATATTAGCTATAAAATAAATATAAAATAAAATAATCAAATAAAATATAACTGGCAAATCATCTCCTAAAATGTGCCTACTTTTGAATGTCTGTAAATGTAAGATGGATGGAAGATGCTTTTTGCGTTCAGATTGTGCATCTTCCACTAGCCTAACTGTGTCACCCTCAGATTTTCACTGTCCCATCTGGCCACCCCATTAAAAATTTCCCCAGGGCGTCACCGCTAGCGAAGCACTCCCTGCGGGTGGCCTCTTCTGCTGTCCGGCTGTGGAAAGCAAACACGGAGGGTTCAGTTTAGTTTAGCCTACTCTCTCTTTCCCATGTTGTTTTGTTCGCGCTGATATTTTCCATCCCTCGCTGCTAAACCGGAGGGATAACCTCTCTATTGTCCGCAGTCAACGGAAAGCCCTGTGACTGCCGCAGCTGCACCTCTCGCCGTCCCGTTCATGAATACAGCCTGAATGTGTCACAAAATAACACACGGCACCTATGGAGAACAACGGATTGTATTGAGAAAGGCCTTGAACTTGTTTTTCTTTGTGTGAGTTCAAGGATGACAGGGCCCTGCTGCATTATGGGATGTGTTTTGATTTGAATACAATCACACGTCTGGGTTGGGGGGGGTTGGGGTGAACGGATCTCCTGCCCTATCAGCTTTTAACCCCCTTTCGCTGAAACACCCCCCCCTTCAGCCACTATAATCGCTTGATGCCTCTATGAATAGCTCTTTGTCATGGGATAGATTACAGTTAATGCTATCCTTGTTGCTCTCCGTCTGGCAGGCTTTAGTCCTCATCCCACAGATCCGACTGAGGTACAGACTCACAGGATAATGCTTGAGCCCTGAAGGCACGGATCAATAGAGCAAATGTTTTACTGCCACCAATTTCAACCAGCTATTGCTAAACGAGCAGCATGGATTATTGGGAAACCCTTTAAATGGCGCTAGATGTCCGTCAGTAACATATATTGCTGATCCAGAGCTTTGGAATGTCTTAATGTGCATGTGGAAGTTAATGATTGGCTAGAGAAAAATCCATGTAAAAGTTCAAGCAAAAGTGTTTCAAGTGCAAACATCTCAGCTGATCATTGATGAGTTTTAACGCTGTTTTTCAGTACGCCATTATTCTCATTGAGGCTGCATTTATTTGATTAAAAATACAGTAAAATCATAAAAATATTGTGAAAAATATTTAAATTATTTTGAAATATTACAATGTAATATAACCGTTTTCAACGGTAATTTATTTTAAAATGTAATTTATTCTTGTGATGCAAAGCTGAATTTTCAGCATCATTACTCCAGTCTTCAGTGTCGCATAATCCTTCAGAAATCATTCTAATATACTGATTAGCTGCTTAAAAAAACATTTCTGATTATCAATGTTGAAAACAGTTGTGCTGGAAACCAAAGTCATTTTTGATCAACTGAATGCATCCTCTCTGAATAAATGTATTAATTTATTTCAAACACCAGCCCCCAAAATTAGTGACCCCAAACCTTTGAATAGTAATGTACATAATATATAATATCGCATATAGAGTGGTAGCCAAAATTATTAGAACACTACTATTTTCACCAGCTAAAAAATGGTTTTAAGTCACTTATTTCTAAGAACTGTGGCAACGTCTCCAAGACGTTTCAAGAGACCATTCTCTGCAAAGTTACAGCGCTGTTAAAAGTTTTGGGCACTTGTGTAAAATTGCTGTAAAATGAGGATGCTGTCAAAAGTAGTGATAAATACATTTTCTTTATCAATTAACTTCTATTAACTAAATTAAACCAACATTTGGTGTGAGCATCCTTTGCTTTTAAAAGCAGCTTTCACCCTCGGTGCACTTGCACATAGCTTTTGAGGGAACTTTGCAGGAGGTTTCTTGAAGCATCTTGGAGACGTTGCCACAGTTCTTCTGGATTTAGTCTGTCTCAGTTTGTTCTGTTTCTTCATGTCATTCCAGACAGACTGGATGATGATCAGATCAGATCTCTGTGTGGAGCACAAAAATCTCACTGGATTATTACAATTCATGAAAATGAATGTTTGGAAATGTAAACTGATATGTCCTACTGACACACTACAGCAGAAGATAGAAATAACTGACTTAAAACCTTACAAAAAAAAAAAAAAAGGGAGGAAAGAAATGGGAAAACAATAATAAATACATGTTCAGTAACTAAAGGTGCCATAGTAAGTAAGAGCTGCAAAACAGTCAACCATTAGAAATGCCCAAAGGTAATGTACAACTCAACCTTCATAGGAAACATTAGACATTGGTTTGGCTGCTTGTTTGTCTAAATATCCGAGAGAACTTTTCAATGGCATTAGACCTCAGAAATCGGAGTCTTTCCATTTGCATGACAGAGATCATGTCCATAGTCCAAAGTCGAAAAGAGGGAGGTGAAGATGACTTCCAGTTCTTTAATGTAAGTCTCTTGGCCATGATCGTACCCAGAGTGAGGGCCTGTTATAGGCCTTAGAGTACCAATCAAATATGCTAGTCCAAAATCCCAACAGTGAAGGACAAAACCAAAAAGCATGAGCAGTTGTATCCTCCGTGACCTTGCACTTATCACAGAATGGTGAAACAGAAGAGGAGATTTTGTGCAGTTTGGTCTTGGTATAATGCAAACGGTATCAACTGATGCCTACTGTTGACTGAACAGGACCATACTGCATTCAAACACCTATCCCACGTTTCGTCTGAGAGCTCAGCTCCCAGTTACTTAAAACCATTTTTAGCTGGTGAAAATACTAGTGATTTAATCATTTTGGCCACCACTGTATATTAAGGTTAAAAAAAGATTATTTAAATGATTTAATTCAAAAGAATCAAAAGATATTACAAGCAGACTTTGGCCTAATGGTCAGGAGTGAATAAAATTCATAGCTTCATGACTTCAGCCAATAAAATCTTCTAATATCAGCAAATTTTATTTTGTACTTTTAATGCATGATGTCCTCCTCCAGTCCCATTAGTTTCAGGAGTTAAAAGGTATAAAATCTCCCAGTGGAGAAGAAGCCAAGTATGGCGATCCCAATACCACGGACCTGCGGCGTAAAATTGGTCTGATCTGGTTCTTTGATGCCCTAGATTAAACCCATGTCTTTGTTTGAGGCAGTCCTTCTTCTAAAACTCTGGGAACATGATAGCCCTAGTTTCTTTGCTCTTTTTTTTGCAGGAAGACTACACCTGTTCCATCTGAGCAGAAAGACAGGTTTCAGGGTAAACTCAAAGTCTTCGGTCTACGCTTTGTTTCATGTCACTGATTAAACACTTAAAGTTACCCAGACTTCAGTTGAGGAATGTAAGAAATGCGAAACCAAAACCAGTGCAAACCAAAGGTCAAGCAAAGGTAACGGGACTTTGCCTTTGAATAGATGTGGCGATGAAAGAGTTGATTGGTGAATAGCTGGTGTGTTGGGGGAGGAGATGTGCTGAAGGAGGAAACTGACCACTGCGTGTCATATATAGTAGATACAGGGAACGAAACTGCTTTTGATTTTAGGATTTCTAAGAGATTTAGGGTCAGGGATGATTTACCCAAATTATGTAAATTACATTATGCCAACTTCTTTTTTTTTTTGCACCATCACTAAACGAAAAAAAAGGAAACTAAAATTGTTTTTTACTACATTTTTTGTATTATAATTAAGAATCACTGAAATGATCAATCAATTTAATATTTATACACACACACACGCAGATTAAGAACAATATATAATATTTATTGTTCAGCATTTTAACTATATATTTATATAGTCAAAATTCTAAAGAATAAAACAATATTTGAATTAAAAATTGTACATTGTATATTTTAAAAACATACATTATATGTATGTTTTATTTTATTATTAATGATATATTAATTTTATTCTTCAGCATTTTTCAGCATATAGTCAAAATACTGAACACACACAAAATAATAAAATCAATGCTGATAAAAAATGTCATTTATTTCTTTATTAATTGATGTACACTGAAGGGCACAATGTACTGTATTAATATGAAGAAATTTTCCATATTTATGTTTTAGAGGAATTTTACAGATGCATTTAGAATTTTGTACTCCATTGCACTGAATTTTAGGCGCTGTTTACACTAGTGCATTTTCGTTTTAAAACGCATAACTTTTGCTACGGTTACGCCTATCGTTTACACCAGAGGGCTTCAACCCTGTTCCTGGGGACCCGCTATCCTGAAGAGTTTAACTACAACCCTAATCAAACACACCTGAAGCGGCCAATCAAGCTCCACAAGACTGCTTGAAAATTGCAGGAAGGTGTGCTGAAGCCGGTTGGAAATAAACTTTCCAGGAGAGTGGGTCCCCAGAAGCAGGGTTGATCCGCGATCTAAATAATAGGGATCTACCTATATAAATCTATGGATATACCTGCATGAGTGGTCATGTGACTTGCGTTTTCGTATGTGTAGTGTAAATGGAGATCGTTTCTGAAACGCAGCGGAAACGCCAGTGTAAACAGGGATCGTTTTCATTCTAAAACGCTGTTTTAAAACAAAAACGCACTTGTGTAAACGAGGCCTTAAGGTTAACGGAAATGTCCATAAATTAAAGGATAATGTCCTAGAAGAAAATTACCAGTACGTTTTTTTGTTTTGTTTTGTTTAATATTTAATTTAATTAAATTTTATTCTATTTTTGGGTGTGTATCTGGCTGTATGCTAATAAAAAAGGTCCTGTATCATAAACATGCCTGGTCTTAACGCACATAAACATTGACATGATACTGACTAAATTTTTTTTATTTTTTTTTGGTGAACTATCCCTTTAAGACATGCTCTTGCGTTTTGTTCACTTTCCCAGACTTTGCATTCAAAAACGTTCAATCAGGTCTGCTTCTGATCCTTTTTTCTACATTTAGTCCTCTTTGAGAAGAGTGAAAGTTTCTAAAGAGACAAATAATCCCACAATAGCAGCACGCTGCCCAGCATCTTGTGATTTTATCATACGGCTTTCCCTCAGGGGGGTTGTTCCCTAATTTCCTCATGAGGCAGGAAGTGAAGGCACATTTGATCAGCTCTTCTTAGACTAACAGCTCCTGACAGCACAGGCCGATCATTCAAGATCCACACACCACACATGCAGATCCAACATGAAATGGCATTCACTACATATTAAACGTGCATAATCTGACATATATAATATTCAGCTGGAAATGAGCAAACCATAAGAGAACAGAAACTTGACGATAGACTCCTGCACCAGTAAGAAACCAAGTAGCAATAACCCAGACCAACCTGGCAACCACAAAGCATCATGAACACCATTCAAGTCTGTGTAATAATTATAGATGGGAACAACCATTCTACTTAAAAACCCATTAAGCTGATCTGCATGAGTTATTCTGGTATTTTTATGGGCAGGTTTGTGTTACACAACTTCCCTGTCATGGAAACATTGACTGATTCTTCTAACGTGCCTGGACTAAAGCATTTACATTTGCATTTAGTCATTTAACAGACACTTTTATCCAAAGTGACTTACAAATGAGGACAACAGAAGCAATCAAAACCAACAAAAGAGCAATGATATGCAAGTGCTATGAGAAGTCTCAGTTAGCCTAATGCAGTTAGGTTTCTTATATAATAAATAAAAGAAAGATAATGTTAGAGGCCTTTTTTTAAGAAAACAAGCAGTTAGAAAATGAATTGAGAGTGCACGTGTTAGAGAGCTTTTTTTTAAGCAGATGGGGAAAATGCTAAAATAAAACAAGGATGGTCTTCCTTCACTTCATGAGGTTTTTGTGGGCAACGAGCCACAGCTGTCAGCATGTTGCCATCCCAGCCTGAGCCAAACCGAGACCTGATCAAAGTGAGCTAACGACTCAAGAATGCAATTAGCTCTCATGCTAATCTGAAACTCAGCAAATATCTTATCCATTGATTGGAAACTTTAACATGGCTCTTCTCGGCTTGGATTTGGAGTCAGCGGCAATGGCTGCAACGTACACAGACAGTGATTACGCTTACATGGACATCAGTAATCTAATTATTTACCTTATTCGGAATAAGATAATATTATGATTAAGGTGTTTACATTAGTTGCTTTTAGAATAATCCTTTCCTGTTCCCGTTTTATATGTTATAGTACATAGATCGATTAATGGCATGCGTCATTACGTCATCACATAACGCAATCCGACGTCCCCTCCAGAATTTCACTTATAAACATAGTTCGTCTTCGTGATGATGCCATATACAGTTTTGGGTGTTTCATTTTTAATATGATGAAAGCTTCAAGTGCAGTTAATTATTTGTACGTGCATACAGATGACAGCGGCGTTGAAGCTCTTTTATTTGCTGTGAAACGGTTGAACAATGCCGTGTGTGTGTGTCCTGTCGCAAAATGCGGCAAAAAGTCCTACACGAAGGTAATAGTTTGATTAAGGTGTTTACATGGCTGTACTGCACTTCAATAATGCGATTAAAATAGGAATACTCCACGTCTTAATTCGATTTGCGTTTACTTCGATTATGACTTTAGCCGGATTAAGGTAATCAAAAATCTCTGTTTACATGGTAGACTCTTAATCAGAGTATTGTCTCAATACAAGGGCGTAACCATGGTATAGATATTGGGGGGGTCCAAATGTGAGCCCTTCCCCAGATATTTTTTTTTAAGTGCATTTCCCACAATTCACAATTTTCATATATTGATAAAGATTTGCTCATCTAGAACATAGTTTTGAGGAATACATTGACTGAGCAGTTTTTTCAAACGATGCCGCAAGCCGGCGTTTACGGGCTCAACCAAGTGTACAATCGAGGGGGGGTGGTCACACAGTTTTGTTTCCCTTGTTTTTCCTAAATTGAAAGTAAATCGGAAATAACAACAGATCCACTAGGCTACAACCAGGGTTCATAAAAGCAGGGCATATCATATGTCACATACTACAATATAATAGGCCTATTATTGGGGGGGACAGACACGTCCCCCCCAAAATATATGGTGGTTACGCCCATGTCTTAATAGTATTGATGTCCATGTAAACGTAGTCAGTGACAAAAGTAAAAATTAAAAACTTAAGTGGTCTAAATTAACAAATTTTTAATTT
Source organism: Barbus barbus (assembly GCF_936440315.1). Taxonomy (NCBI): domain Eukaryota; kingdom Metazoa; phylum Chordata; class Actinopteri; order Cypriniformes; family Cyprinidae; genus Barbus; species Barbus barbus. The sequence continues at coordinate 27,411,803 of NC_136756.1, read as the reverse complement.
TTTGCAAAAATGTAATGATGCTGAGTTTCCATCACATACAGACCCCCCCCCCCCCCCCCCCACCACAAAATAACATTTTATGTGTGTGTATCAGTTTTAATGCACTTTTAAGTGGTCAAATACCAAAGGTTTTGGTTTTAATGACAAAAGAAGCATTCAAATTTATCATTTAACGTACAATCTGCAAAGGAGTGGAAAAGGTGGATTAGGCATAAAATAACAGGAATAATGTCTTTGTGGCAGTTTTGTGATAATTTTACAAGACTTCACTTTCTGAAAGACTATGACTTTCTTCACAAAATGCATCATATTTCACGAGAAAGTGTGACAGGCAAAACAGGCACTATCTTTGGAATCAGCACCCCAAAATTAGTAAGAAACAAGGGTTTCATTCAGCAAATATGATGCAGGTTGGTGTTATTAATATTTAAGATGTACGAGACTAAGTGTTCAATCTAAATAGACTTGCAGAGTCTATTTTCAGAGTGTATGAAGCTTTGAATTACAGTTATATGTGCACTTAAGGGACTTTGTTGTAAGAAAAAAAATGTGACATGATATATATATATATAAAAACTGAAACATGGCAATATGATGCAAGTTATTTTTTTTGTTTAATTCAATGTGTTATTTACAATTTCTCTGTTATTGTTTGTGAAACTATTAATTTGAGTAAAAATAGCATTTTTTCAGGGTAGTTCTGATACAAGCGTGATAGTTTTGATCCAGTTCGTAGAAGAACTATATGTGAGCAGGTTAGGTTTTATCTCGTCATTCATGGTGTGAGGTTTAGCGGTGCGGTCTGGGAAAGTTACATCCTTCAGTCTTTAATTTGAGAGGGGAAATACATCAGATTCAAAGCAGTAAGATGCTTCATCAGTTGCCAGAAATAAGAGCAAAATTAAACACAGATGCAGCTTGGAGAGAGAGGAAAGAAGCGGCGGTTTCTTCCTTTCGTTGATGTTGCTACTCATTATTGACTATGTTTTGTCAATGTTTGTTTTCTCAGAAAGTAATCTGCTTTTTCCACAACTTCTTCCTTTGCCCCGTGATTCACTATCTAAACACCACAGGACAAATCTTAATTGATTTTGCATTAGTTTCCTCCGGGGTGCTGATAGACACCACAGCGTCAGGTCAAGACACAGAGGGGCTCATCTGAGAAACACATGCTCCTCCTGACAGTCACAGCTCATCCCATTGGGAAAACATGGAAATTTCCATTTGTTCTCCTATCAAAACCTATTCAAGTGAAACAAACCCAGACCACATCAGAACTGATGTCAATGAGACCTGGTGACTCCTCATACAAAAAGACTGTGGTGGTACTACCACTACGTAGATGCTACCAGACAACTCGATATTTATCAGAGTACCTGGAGTACAATAAATAATCACTACAACAATAAAACATAAAACACTAAGGCCCGGTTTCACAGAGAGGGCTTAGACTAAGCCAGGATTAGGCCATAGGTCAATTAGGACATTTAAGTAATTTTTATAAACGTGCTTAGGAAAAAACATTACTGGTGTGCATCTCGAGACACAACAAAGACACTGATATATTTTAAGATCAATCAGTGCAAGCTTCTTTCAGTTAAAACAGCTCAGACTTACATTTTAGTCTAGGACTAGGCTTAAACCTTGTCTGTGAAACTGGGGGAATGAATATTAAGAAAATAATAATAAAAAAGTAAAAAAAACATTAGTAAAAAATATGAATTATAATATTTATTATAATATTTTGAAACCAATAAATGATATATAAAAATGAAATGTAAATGAAACATTAAACACACACACACACACTCGTTATATACATTCATTAAATATTATTTATTTTTTAGAAAGAAATTCTATATTAAAATTAAAGAACCAATAACAGAATGATATATTATATTATATTATATACAATATATATGAATAATAATAATAATTAAAATATGTTTTAAATAAAAAAGTATAATATACATTAAAGAAATTCTATATTAAAATTAAAGAACCAACAATAGAATGATTTTTATATTATTATATTAAATATAATAATAATAATAACAATAAATACACTTTTTAAGTGAAAACCAAATTGGAAAGAACCAATAATAGAATAATATTAATACATTTCTATTAAGTCAATTTAAAAATACTTTTAACATAACATTATTCCAATGTCCACAATTATACATGGATTTATTATACATGGATTTATTATACATGGATTTGAAGTTCCAGTGATGGAACAGTGACCCATATAAATATATCATCCCCACACCTTCTGTCCATTATTAAAGCAGTTCAGCTGAAAAACAATTTTCTCTCTTAGTGGGTCAAACCCACTGGATGCCGGCAGAGACACACGGCCCGTTTGGGGTTGCAGTTTAACCCCAGTGTTCTTAATCCAGGGTCCCGCTCAATACCCACCACCCCCACGGGTCGTAACGTCTGCGCACCCCTCCTCCCCATCCGTCCCCTTTCTCTCTGCATTCATTACTGCCTGCGCCCCTTCTCTCTTCTCCCTCCAGCATCTCTAGCAATCACAGACACACACTCTACATAATTACAGGGCACTTGTTTGGGTGGGTCATTTATATGGGGATATTCGTTTAACAACACAACGCCCCTCCCCCTTCAATAAATTCCAGAGCACGACCCCTCCTTCAGCTGCACCGGGGCAAACGGCTGTATTTACCCCGCCAAGCACCTCTCCGGGGACAAGTAAAGCACCCAAACAGCCTTCAAAGTTGTTCAGAGAGGAAACTCTTGGTGAATTGCCCAGGAAATCAGCCTTTTGCAGGCCGTGCGTCGGCACCTTTTGAAGAAACAACAACAGGAACTATCGTGGGCTATTGAATGGATGAAGTCTGTGGCCCCCAGAGTCTGAACAAGCGATTGTAAAACACAGGACTGCGTTTAAAGCACCCTACAGTCTCTCTTAACAATAGCAATAAACCTTTAGACAGCTTTCAGCAACCCAAGCGTTAAAAATCCAGCTGCATCTGAGAAGCTTCCTGCAAAATTAAGCTTTTTCAGCAGGTGCCTCTTACATAAAATTATACAATTCAACCAAATAAAAAATTATTTTTCAGACTCGTGTCATTCTAAATCAGATCATTTTATGCACTGCAAAAAAAAAAAAAAAAAAAAAAAAAAGTTGAGCCAACTTAAAAGTTTAAGGCAACCAGCTTCAGCAGATTTTTGAGTTTTCTCAACTTATTTTTTAGGAAATTTCTCAAATTTTTGTTGTATAAACAAAACAAGAAGTTGAGAAAACTCAAAAATCTGCTAAAGCTGGTTGCCTTAAGTTTACATTTTTTTTATTTTTTTTTTACTGTGTTTTTTTTTCTTTTGGTAATTTTTAAATGACCATTTTTAAAAAAAAATACTATTTTATTTTAAAAGAAACCTTTATATTATTCTTATTTTGTTAAGTATTTTTATTTTGTAATATAATAAAAAAACAATCATAAAATACTACTAACATTATATATATATATATATATATATATATATATATATATATATATATATATATATATATATATATATATATACACACAATTTTTTGGCCATTATTATTATTATGATTATTAAATAATTCATAATAGTTAATATTTTGTAACAATAATAATAATACTAATAATAATACATGGTCATATTCATATATATTCACGATTGTTTGGTCTTTATTATTATTATATAATTCATAATAGTTAATATTATATAACATTATTATTATTACATAGTCATATTAACGTACAATCACAAAAATTTGGACAAAAAAACAACAACAACAACTACTTTTGGCTTGTGAAGTCCTAAAAAAATAAATAAAAAAGCACAGCAAACCTGAAGATTTTTTAAATGCATTACAATTCACAAGATAAATTGCAAATATTGTGCAGTGCTTTTTGACATTAATATAATGAAATTATAAACATTACTATGAGCTCCAAAGACAAAGCACATAAAATTCAAACCCATAAAAGTCTAACAGCCACATCACTTCCTCTGTCTCCTCTGGCAGAGTCTCTCCTGCAGGACTAATGGAAAACTGATTTATATCTGCAGTGACGCTCACCTCTGTAGTTGGGATGCACTCGTGGGGTGTAGCCGCCGAATTTGATGAGGATGGGGACGTTGTATCCCAGCCGAACCCACTCCACCACATGTAAGGGAAACAGATTTGGAGTGGTGGCCCCTTCTGATGGAGGTGTTAGACTGCAGCCCAGCTCAGCAAAACCCCCGACTCTTCCCCGGACCACCGACTCAGCGCTCAGAGAAAGACCTGAGGAACACAGGCACATGTCAGCTGGACTATTATTTCCCTGCTGGAAAGACCATTTTAGACCAGCATGTGTGTCCATGCTACTGCAGATTAAGATTGTTAGGGAAGGTCTATATGCTTATTTATGTTGGTTATTCGTAGTTCTGTGCTGGTCCTGACAGATTTATTCTGATTTCAGATGTATTTTTGCAGGTTAGCCCTGATCTAGACTGATTTATGCTGGTTAGTGGTGGTTTTGTGCTAGTGGTGGTTTTTGTTTAGAACTAGTTCAGCTGGATATAAGTGAGTCAGAGTGGTCTAAGTTAGCTGTTTTTTCAAACTGGTCCAGACTGATTTATGTTGGTTTAGAGCTAGTTCAGATGGATGTATGCGGGTTAGTGCTGGTCTAGACATGTTTTATGCTGGTTAGCAATGGTTTTGAGCCCACCCAGGATGATTTATGCTGGTTATCTGTGGTTTTGAGCTAATCCAGACAGATTTATTCTAGTTTAGATTTAGTTCAGATGGTATTTCTGCTGGTTAATGCTGGTTTAGGCCGATTAATTCTGGTTAGTGGTAGTATTGAACTGGTCCAGATTGATTTATTCTGGTTTACAGTTGGTTTAGATGGATTTCTGATAGTAAGTGCTGGTCCAGACTGATTTATTCTGGTCTAGATTTAGTCTAGATTTAGTCCAGATGGTTTTTCTGCTGCTTAGTGCTGGTCTAGACTGATTTATTCTGGTTTAGAGCTGGTTCAGATAAATTTTTGCCGGTTAGTGCTGGACTAGACTAATTTATGCTGATTAGCTGTCGTTTCAAACTGCTCCTGACTGATTATTCTGGTTTAGAGTTGGTCCAGATGGATTTCTGCTGGTTAGTGCTGGCCTACACTGATTTACACTGGTTAGTGTTGGTTTTGTGCTCCTCCAGACTGATTTATGCTGATTTAAAGCTAGTTCAGATGGATGTGTGCAGGTTAGTGCTGGTCTACACAGTTTTATGCTGGTTTTGAGCTGGTCCAGATTGATTTAATGTGGTTTAGAGTTGGTCTAAATGGATTTCTGATGGTTAGTGCTGGCCTAGCTGCTTTATGCTGATGCGCAGTGGTGATATAGGTTAGTTTAAGATGGATTTCTGCTGGTTAGTGCTGGTCCAGACTTATTTATGCTGGTTTTGAGCTTGTTCAGACTGATTTATTTTGGTTTAGAGTTTAATCAGATGGATTTTTGCTGGCTAGCTCTGTCTAGTGATTTATGCTGGTTATTTATGGTTTTGATCTGGTCCAGATGGATTTTTGTTGGTTAGTGTAGGTCAGTGGTCATTTTGAGCTGGTCAAGATAGTGAAAAAACATAGGCGTGTTGAACTCGTCAGCACAGCTGGTGAAGATGGTTATGAAGGCCATTATTTTGGTCTTTTTAGCAGGGAGAGAAGCTACTACAGTCATATGACAAGGCACTTATTTTGAAAAAGTAATGCAATTTAGAAACACAAATTAAGGTAAATTAATGTAGCTCTTAAAATAGTCAGCAGAAGAACAAAACATCACGAGGAACAAATAACAACCACACTGCACTTGTCATCTGACATGTGTTTTCTGTTTGCACTCACAGTGCACAGATCAAATCCACAGGGTGTAAAACACCAATATTTGTCATTGGAGGAAAGTACTTCCTGTACACTGTGTACTTAATGATAAAACCAGCAGCTCTGATGTCCTGGAGAAAGTATGAAGGGCATGAAAGGATGCAGACAGGAAGAGCCAGCAGAGAATGAGAGATGGAAAATGAGAGCGTGACTGAGAAAAACAAGACACAAAAGAAAAGCAGGAGGGTGATGTCACAACAACACACACTAAATGGGGGCGAATGCAAATCCAGATTAAGGGGGGCAGGGTGCCGAGGAGATGACATGCATGTAAATTAACATACAGCATGTTAATATGACGGACGCCTCAGTCTGTGACACTTTCTCCCAGCAGTCCTCAAAAGGACAGACAAAAGAAGCCTCATTAGGGGAAATCTCACAAAAAACAAGTTGATATTACATCACAAAATAAAATAAAATAAAAAACTATTTATATAAAAATATATAAAGAAAATAGTATTTTATATAAATATAAAATAATTATATAAATAGAAAATATAATTATATTATTATACTATTCATTATATGTTATAAAATAATAATAATAATAATAATTTAAATAGAATGCCAAAATCATTTTTTTTTACAGCAATAAATGATCATGTACTGTACATTAAACTTAAGTACAACAAATACTACCACAATGTTACTTAGGACTTTACAAGTACGTCACATATATAATAGTTCATCCAAATTGCAGTAAAATGTTTTTTTGCAGTATTGTGATTTAGAATTTAGAAATGATAAAATAAAATAAAAACATACTTCACTTCTTCAGGGACATTTACTTTTAGTGAGATTCCTCCACTTACACACTAAGCTGAGAGATGTCTGTAGACTCTGTAGAGGTTGCAAACCCATTGGGACAGTGTTGCACCCCTCGTACCAAAGCAGCCCCATGCATCTCGTCTCGTCTGCGATTAGGGGTAATCTCTCAAAAACGACGCTCGCTGACAGAACCACAACTTCCCCACCCTCCCTCTGCCCCGAGACCCCCTGAGGCGCACACATGGCCAGCCACCCCTAAGACTCCCACACCCCGTGCCTTGAGAGAAGGGAAATCTAAATCCCAGACCGATATAAATCCAGATTTGCAGATTTCATTTTTTACAGGGAGGATTTGATCCCCTTTCCCCCCCAAATGTTTGGGTCTTTGCTCCTAAATACCAGCTCCAACATCACAAACGCGCTCTGGCTTGTCCCGGGATAGGTTGTGTGCCATAAGGAACATAGAGGGCCGTCTGTTCGTTAATGAAAAGGAATTAGCCTCCCTGCACTAAACGTGTTCTGTGAGTAAACAGGCTGAACTAAACCCCTGGTGTGCTCTGATATTATGATCATGTCTACAAACACCAGCAGAGGAATCATGGAGAGAGAAAAAACAGACACAAAAGGACGGATAACAGATGGTGTGAATGAAGAATGGAGAAGACTTGGAAAAAAAAGAGGCAAAAAAAGCATTTCTTTACAGTGGAGCAGAATATGCAGTGTCCAAACTTTACACTCGCCGGATAAAACCGGCTTTAACAAGTAGACGATCTGTTAGCCAGTCACTTTTTAGGAAAAGCAACATGATTCATGGTTTTAATAACTGTTTAATAATGATATCCTGACCTTCAACCAAGTTATTCTTTTGTTTTCATACAAGAAGGGGCAACACCTATGTGCCAAAAAGTCGTTGGCTCTCAGTGTTTTTTTTCTTTCAAAACATGTTTTGTAATGAAATATTGCAAAATATAGCTTGTTTATGGCTGCAAATAAACATTACAGTTTACCTCAGGGTTTTTATTGTTGACTAAAACTTAAAATTAAAAACCTTAATTGATATTATGTTGAAAAAAAAAAAATTAACATATGAAAATTAAATGAACTTAAATTAAGTATTAAAATGAAATTAAAGGTAAATATAAATATTTGTTAACAATTACTAATAAAACAACAAAAGCACATAAAAAAAGCAAAAAATAAAATGAAAACTGGAATTTATTCAACATTTTAATAAATACTATAATAGTATATAAATAATAATAATAATAATATAACACTGGTTCACTTGCCAATAAAAGGTTAAAATGTTTCAGAGGCAAAGTATTTGGACATTTGTGCTATACCTAAAAAAGTTGCAATGTTTTTGGATTACATAAAATATTAAAGCAAGTGTAATTGATCATAAATAAATATAGCACAAACCCACATTAAATGCAAAACATTTGACAAAAAGACCATCAAAACTCCAAAGTTAGTGAAGAGATGCAGCATTTGAGACATGCTCTAATGCAATGACATTCACACATTTAAGTGAGTAAAGGGTCCAAAATACATTGTGGTGTCACTGTGATGTTAGCAGGAGAAGGCAGAAGTACTTACGCAGTAAAGAGAGGGCGGCCGCGACGGTGACATTCAGAAGCCAGAGTTTCTTCTGTAACATGGTAAACACTCACATACCATCACACATCCCCCACCTGAAACACAATCGCATACACACAAGTCAGTTCTGAGGACTCTCTGCCTGAGATAAGACAACACGAGGAATATTTCTTGATTCTCATTATCATTTAATACTTTAAAGAAAATCTCACTTTAAAGAACATGCCCAGGTCATATTTCACCACAATCACGCAAAATAATGATTTGTTCACAAATCAGATAAAAGCAGCCTGCATCATATACCGTTTCAAATTTGTGGTGTTGATTACAGTAAATGCTCTCACAAAATATAATGCATTTCGTAGCACTTTTGCTTTCGACAGACATTTGTAAGGTGAAGTCTTGTATTATCCCTTAATCACAGAAAAACCGAATAAAGGCATGCTTCATGTCTTCCTCCGAGTCAGGCTACAACTACTTGTTAAATTCTCAGCTGATTTTTACATGTATGAATGATTCTGGAGACATTATTTTAAGCCTAATTCTATGATTAATCGCATTCAAAAAAGTTTGTTTACATAATATATCTGTGTGTACTGTGTATACTTATTGTGTATATATAAATACACACACATGCATGTATATATTTAAGAAAAATATATTGTTTATATATTAAATATATTTATATATAATATAAATAAAAAGAATATAAATATATAAATACATGTAAATATTTTCTAAATATATATTGAATGTGTGTATTTATATATACATAAATATACATAGTACACAACCATATATTATGTAAACAAAAACTTTTATTTTGTATGCGATTAGTCACGATTAATCATTTGACAGCACTAATTCTGATTTCCACATTTTCCTCTCCTCTGCAGAAACATTTGACTGCTTTTCTTGTTTTGGTAAGTGCAATGAAACTGATTTATATATAATGTTCATCCTTATTTTGTTGGACAGTTTTTATTAATATTTTGAACTCAGTATCATCAAATTAAGTAATAACCTGCTTTTTTGCAAATTGGCACTTTTTTATCTTCAATATGTATGGCTGTGTAATCTCTACCAGTGTTATTTTAGTATTACTACGATATTTAAAATAATTAGTTTTCGTTTTCAGATATTCTGTTCTGAATTAATTTTTTTTATTAATGTAAAAAGTTTTATATATTTTGTTGTGTTTTTGTCATTTTTATTAGTGTATAAATATAGTTTATTCATTTTTATTTCAGTTTTAGTTTGTTATTTTAAACAAATAAAAATGAGAAATGATCCAAATAGTTTAAATTTTGTGCATTTTTAAATATAATTTAAATTATATTATATATTATATCTAAATTACATAATTATATCAAATATTTTTTTCAATTAGTGTTTATTTTAGTTAAAGAAAATGTATTTTTTTATTGTTTCGTTTTAGTTTTAGTTAACTATAATAACCCTGATCTCAACTTTGATTGACCTGCTCCTTCTCTAGTTAAAATATGAGTGCTGTTTGCCCATACAAAAAAATAATACTTAGTGGTAATAAATAATACTTTAAAAAAAAAAAAAAAAAAACATGTTTTTTTTTTTTATGCATGAGCAATAGTAATAGAAAATCATGCTTTTTCTAATTTTTCAGTAAAAATTATTTTAACTACTAAAATACAGCAATTCAGAATGTTTCATCTGAAAACAACAGACAACCATCATGAAATCTAATTGTTATATTAAACATCACCCGACAGTGACCTAGAAAGCGAACACACCCCGCGGTTTAAAATAATCAACTCTCTGGCCGTTCAATATTTCTCTCCAGTATTGTGGAGGAGTTCCCCTGCAAAGTGCCTGGAAATGAAAGCAGAGGTTGTTTAATACAGCGCTGGCAAACATCCACTTGTATGATTGAGCACCTGAGAGCAGCAAAATCCCCCAACCCGTCTCCCACGTTGACCATTCAAAGCCACTAATACCAGCTTATTACTTTAAGTTAATTAAAGCCCAAGTTGGAGGGGGAGGCTATTTTAAGAAGCCATGCGCAAAGACGAAAAGCATGCCAATACATTTCATTTTGTTTTGTCTACACACATTGAATGCAACAAAAAGATTGAGGTACATACTGGTAAAGGCAGTTACATTCATTCTGGCTCGTCAAACAAGTCAAATTTCATGAGGGGAATATAAATCTCTCATCTCCATTCTTTCCAGCCCAAATCACAAGACAAATTTCCACAACGCAGTGGAAAGATATTGGCTGAACAGTCTCAGAACAACCACAGGTATGAAATAAACCACACACTTCTACTGTTTCCACATCAATATCCTCCGTTTGGAATTTTCAGAGTGTGAAAATGTCTAGAAATATTGTCCTTTTCAAAAGGGGAAGTGTATATTTTGTTACTAATAAAATATTCTTTCCAAACCGATTTAGACAAGTAGCACAAATGGTGCAGAATGAGTTATAACACTTTGGCTTATATAAATCACTAACCACAACTATGAGCAACAGCAGATATGATGCTTTACTTATCAAACAGCACTTATCAACAAATTGTTGCTTGAAATACTGCATAAGTGAAGTCATACTGTAAATAAACTGTTGGAAAGTGAAAAGTTTAGTTTATACAGGATACAGCTTTGCTGAAGTCGTATGAACACGCACTATTAAAAACAAAGGATTTTTATTGCCATTGACTTTAACATCCTTTAACAACCTTTACATTCAACAAAAGGTTCTTTATAGTGAAAAAAAGTTTCTTTAGATTATTAAAATTAAAATAGTTATTTTAAGAACTACATTCTTCAAAATAAAGGTGCTTTATCGATGGTTCCATAAAGAACTTTTAACATTTATAGAATTTTCCCAGGTTCTTTATAGTGGAATTACATTTTTAAAATGTTCTTCACATTAAGAATAAATGGTTCTATCAATAACTTTTCACTGAAAGTTCTTTGGTGAACCATAAATGACATTCGCTGCAAAAACTCCTCTTTGTAACCTTCATTTTTGAGAGATGGAAAGTCACACTTCTATGGCTACAGTCATGTCAACCAAGGTTATAATGCCTCTGTTCTGAAGTCAGTGCTTTATTTGCCTGTATAAAAGGCTCAAACAGGTTTTGGGCCACATGAACTGATCTTGAAACCGGCCTTGAGAGGTGCCAGATGAGGGAAGAGCATTGTGTGCCTCTGCGTGGAGTCTTTTACCAGTCAAGCTGTTGAACAAGGCCTCCTTGTGAAAGTGTCTTTCAGAGACAGGAGTGCAAGCAGTGAAAGATAGACAGAGAGCAAAGCCTGCACTTTCTGCCCTACAAGACTCCAGGTGTGTCCTAATCCGGCCAAAAGTATTAAACTTTGCAACAAAAGTCAAGAATTTGTGCTCTGTGGTGAGACTGAAACCATATTTTAACGACTAAGGGGGAAGAAATGTCTTAATTTAAGAATAAAAGCCCATATTAGTTGACCTCTAATGTGAATATTTGTGGAAACAGAACTGTTTTCAACATTGATAATAATCAGAAATGTTTCCTGAGCAGCAAATCAGGATATTAGAATGATTTCTGAAGGATCGTGTGACACCGATGCTGAAAATTCAGCTTTGATCACAGAAATAAATTACATTTTACAATATAATCACACAGAACACCGTTATTTTAACTTGTAATAATATTTCAAAACATTGCTGTTTTTACTGTATTTTTAATCAAATAAATGCAATGCTTCAAAAACATTACAAAAATGTTTCCAACCGCAAACTTTTTGAATTTTCATCAGGCATCTTTTGTAAAATTATAAATGTCTTTACTATCACTTTTGATCAATTGACTGCATCCTCAACATCCATCCTTTTGAACAGCAGTGAATATTTGGAGATAATCACATAACTGCAAATGATAAAGCAAGTTGATACACTCTGATCTAAATAACACACACAAACCCCATGACCTTCTCTCAAAATCAACCTTTACGACATCTTCAAGAGAGGAATCCCCCAAAACAGATGCTTAGGATGGTGAAGAACGGCTCCAGATTGTCCCAGGGCATGATGGGACATGCTCTGCAAACCGTCTGATCTTTGATCTTGGCCTTGAGTATCAGGGGCACTTAATAAAATGTCTTCAGCTCACCATCCAAAGCCAAAACAACCACATGGCCACTTGCTGTTTCATGTGAAACCATCCAAACCGGTAAAGACCTGTACCATCTGTTATTGACCTAAGTGTGTCCACTTGGACGGCTTTAGCAGATAACAGACAATCTTAATCTAGTTGGCACACCTCTGGAGTTTCAGGCTGATCTGCTTTGATAGTTCACAGCCTCAGTTGACTAACTGAATTAAGTAATATGCCAGTGACACAGCTACTAAAGACCATCTTCATCAATATATCTCCATGCAATAAAAATATATCACTGATGTTTCATTTCACATGCTGGTGATTGCTCTCTCTAATCAGATCAACTCTGCCACGTCTTCAATTCAATTACCAATAACATTGGAGATGGAAGTACTCCAGCTAAAGCTGTTTGCTGGGCCACTTGCCATTTTGATCACATTAAGAGCAATGTGTTGGAGTTGTTCTCACCATAAGGTACTCACAAGACCAAAGGTGTTTGTGTCAGGTGTATATTTCTGCAGGTGATGCCTTGAATACGCTTTAGAGTATTAAAAGGTGAACCGGGCATCAGAAAACAGAAGTTTGAATCTACTTTACCTGGGATCAAATGTCAAATGAGGAGGTTTACTCATCCGGTGAGGATAACACCTGTTCAGTACACAAATGCATTAAGAAACACACATGCAACTCCTGCTAAAGCTTTAAACGGAGCAAAAACAAATATGTGATTATATTAGCCACTGTCATAAAGGCCCTCTTGACTGCAAAAATGTTCAAAGATTGTTAAAAGTTTATCACCGTTTGTTCAAACTACTACCCATTGCAGCCAGTGATCTTTATTTTCTTTGTCTTGTTTTATGATGCCAATGACATTTATGGCCAATTAATTGAAATAAAATAAATATTAGTACATGAAAATTTTGAAATGTTTTTCCTGCCAACTAACTTCAATAAGTTCAAAAATAAGTTTGAAGCACTAAAATGAAAAAAAAAAAAAAAAAAAAATTATATATATATATAAATAAAAGCACATAACACAATTGCTAAAAATGTAAATCAAATTAAAATTACCTTAAAATACCATAATAAAGCTAGTTCTAAATATATAAAATATATTAATTTAAAAACTATAACATAAAATCCATTGCACAAATAGTAATACTAAAATAACACTGAATAAACTTTTCACAATTTATTTTGACAAAACATGAACAAAAATGCAATTAATTTCCAACTAGCGAAAGCAGTTCACTCATAACTGCATATTGAAAACTTTTACTGAGATAAAGTAATGAAATATAGAGTAATTCTGGAAGTGTAATTGCTCATTAAAATCAGTGAGGTCCATGTGAGAGCAGCTCATGTGAGCTCTGGGAGCAGGTAGATGAAAGGTAAATCACTGTACACCTGCTCTCTGCCGGAGTGAATAGCGTGGACAGCGAGCCGCAGACACCGCCTGATTATCAGCTGTATTATGCTGCAGCTAATCCTGGATGATCCAGGCTGCCATAGGGCTCCAGCACGGGCCAAGCAGAATGACCCGGGTCAGAGGAAGAACAGTAAGCCAGCAATCTTCCTGTGGCATTATGATGCCATTTCCAGGGGTGGACGAATGTTAACGGTGAAAATATCATGCCAATAAACTAAGAAACAAAATCTGTGTGTATGTGACAGATTTCTGTGTTTTTCAATAGATGAAGCCAGACAGCAAAATAGCCAATATTGCATGTAACTAATATAATTTAATAATAATAATACATTTTATTTGTAATGCACCTTTCTTAAACTCAAAGCTCTAATGACAGTAAAGGAGACATACATGAAAAACTGACAATAAAGCAACACTTACTGCATTAGTGGTGGACAATATAACAGCCAAAATACATCCCATATAGACTTACATTGAAAGAGGGACTTCTTTTGACTCAAGTCAGCAAGTAACCACATAACAACCAGGCAAAACAACCTAGCAACACACAAAAACACTTTAGCAACCCCCAAACAAAGCTCAGGCAACACTTCAATGAGTAACAGTGCTATTTTACTATTATTTATTACAAATACTATTGTAGCATTTATTAAAATTTGGAATATTTTCAGTTTTTAGTAATTTCGTTATGTGGTTGTGTCATTTTTAGTAGTTTTTGTATTTAATAATAATTTAATAATTAATTTTTTATTTCAGTTTTAGCAATTTTAGTTCTTCAACTTAGTTTATTTCAACATTGCAACATTTCTAATTTATTAAATTTTATCTAATATTTATATTTTCTTTAATTTCATCTTTATGTAAATGAATACAAACTATTTTCTATATATAGTTTTAGATTTAGTTAACAATAACCATTTATGTAAACCACATGCATTTTTAATTTATTAAAATTTCTTTTAGGTTTTATCTTTTTTTCAGCTTTATTTCAATACATTTTTAGTCTTCTATAACAACGTTTATCTAAACCAAACATATTGTCTTCAGAACACATTTACCCACAAATCACTCTAAAAATAAATTAAAAACTAGATTTTGCAATGCCGCTGATAATTTCAGAATGGTGTAAATTGGAGTTTCCCTTGAATCCTGTTACTTCCCTCAGGCCATAATATCAAGCTCCATTGAGATTCTTGCTTTCATAAAGCTTTGCACAGTTAAATATCATTCTGTACCTGGATGAACACCAACGTCTATTCTAGCTAATCAGTTAATAAGGGCTCATTAGATCATTTTCCCATTTGTACCACCTTTCTCGCATTAGCAGCCCTCAGGGAAGGTTTATCCTGATCTGTACCTGCCGCTGAGATACTCATATACCACTGATTATCATGCTAATCATGGCAAACCAGAAACAAGACCGAACAGTAATGATGATGTTGACATGTGCAGACCAGCCAGTGGCAGTGAAGCACAACATCTGGGATCGCAGGAAGTCTTAAGTAGCATCTTGGCAAGAACCTGGCATGAAATAAGTCAGGAAATATAACTTGATGTCATGATATGTCTATTAAACACCCGTGGAGCCCTGCTGCCAAATACAGCTCAAGTGGCTTTGATTTCTCTCCAGTGCAGATCATGTAGATGCTAAAATGCAATGAAACTACTACCACCACCCAGGTAGATCTGTGAGGTAAAACCTTCAAACCTGGTCTTGTGACTTTGCCATGCACGAACAAGACATAATTTGTATTACCCTGAGCCCACACACAATAGCTCCATTTAAAGATTGCAGAAGCAGTAACAAACATAATCTCCTTCAAATGCATTATTTTGCTTTTAGCTCCAAAAGCCTGCTCTGATAATGTCTGAACTAAAAGAAAACTAGTTAATGAAGGTCAATTATAGTGAAGACATGACATAAAGCATGCATCATGCAAGTTTCTAAATCAATGCTGTTGATGAAAATATGAAAGAAATATGGAAGATTGCTTCTGCCACTGAATACAAAATAAATAGGTAATTGCGACTTTTTATCTCACAATTCTGACTTGTTTTTCTTTTTCATTCAGACTTTTTTCTCAGAATTGTTAAGATGTAAATTTGAAATTGCAAGTTATAAAATCCAGTTCTCAAGAAAAAGTCTGTTTGCTTTTTTTTTTTCATTTTCTTACAATTCTGAGTTGATATCTTGCAATTCTGAGAAAATCTAAGTCTGAAGGAGTCAGTTGCAAGAAAAAAGCAGTCAGAATTGTGAGATATAAACTTATAAACCTTAAAAGACTGAACCACTATGAGTTAAGAGTTGTTTATTAAAGGTACATGTTTTTGTTAAAGCCATAAGCCCGCACTTTGAGTTTTTGTTTTTTAATAATTGTGCTTAACAGCAAGAATCCCGGTGAAAAACCATGAGAACAATTGTGCCAACAGAACACTTTAATGCCCACCCACATCCATGAAACACACCGAATGAGGTAATCAATAATGTAATCTTCCTAAGATTATTATAATGATTGAATCCATCATTAAGGCATTAAGTTCAGTTTTTCCATTGAAAAAGCCATCTTGTCTGAATCAGGAGAGAAATATGCACAGAGCAACATTATTATGGACTCGCTGGAAGCAATGGCTTGAGGTTAAAATGTCTACTAAATACTGGATTTGTTTCTCACAAGCACACAGCTTTTCACTTCACAACTTGTTAACTGGTGGACTGGAGAGCCGTGAATTACTTGTGGATTATTGTGATGTTTTTATCAGCTCTCATTCTGACGGCACCCATTCATTGCAGAGGATCCATTGGTGAGCAAGTGATGTAATGCTACATTTCTCCAAATCTGATAAACATTCATATCTACATCTTGGAGGGCCTCTAGTGAGGAAAGGTTCAGCAAATGTTTATTTTTGGGTAAACTGTTCCTTTGAAAAATCCCCATGGAAAAATACTTCTGGAACAAAGCCACTGAAACACTTGCTTTAGCAAACACCTCTAGTCATTATCTCAGAAGAAGCAGGGGCGTGCAGCAGACAAAGACAACAATAAAATGCTTAAAGGTATCAAGATAACCATGATGACATTTGTTATCCTTGCGACCTTTGATCTTACAGCAGCTGTGTGTATGTGTATCATCACAACACTGTAATACGGGTCGATAATATCTGCTTCAACGGCGTTCAAGAGCACGAGAACATGAGCAGAAGGGGAGTCAGTAAAGCTCATTGACGTTTGACCCTCACCGCTCACTCTAGTCCAGGTTAAGCCATTCATTTGGACATTGTTAGGCATGACACAGTGACCTAAGTATACCACAAACTAATCCAAGCACGACTGGTTAAACTGCTTTAGTTAGCGTCCACAAGTATATGTTTGGCAAACAGTAACTGTAAAGATAATTATAATCGCACACCTCAGCACCCTTTCACTCTCTGAAATACAGCTTTCTTATCTTTTGACATATATATGGATATACAGTATATCAGGTGCTGCTGTAAACCACAGCAAAACATGATAAAATTGCACATCAAGCCATTAAAGATAAAATATATCCAATGCATGACTAGAAGGCCACACAGCTGAAACACATGCAGGTGTTAAATAATATACAGTCATGAGGTAATGATGTATAATAAATCCTAACTGACATAACAAAATGTCATTGAACATCACAATATGATACAAATAATGAACGAGTAGGGTTAAAATTAAAAAGCACGAAAAAAAATAACTTTAATTTTTTAACTTTAATTCAGAGATTTGTGTTTTTCAGATGTTGATGGAGTTAAATAAATAAATAAATAATTAAATAATATTAAATTAATTATATGTAAATATATGTGTGTGTATATATATATATATATATATATATATATATATATATATAAAATAATTAAATATTTTTTATTACATTTAGCATGTAGTGTAAATGTTTTTAAATGTTTACAACCATGTTAAACCAAGAGTTTAATATGTCAAATAAATAAATACATTTTACATATAAATATGTAAATTAATATAGATAATTTTTAGGTAGTAATTATATAATATATGTATATTTATATTAAATATAAATATAGAATATAGTGTAAATGTTTTTTTAGATGTTGACAACTATGTGAAACCAATGTGCGTTTATAAGTAAATAAATAAGTCACTTTTTTATATTCGAATTACATATTACTAATAATTTCTCTTAATTTTACTTCTATAAATATTTACACAATATTCTAGGATATGTAAGGAAAGCCACTTGAATACCAAAAGTGCCCCTTTAAAAATAATAGTATTACCAATAATAGCCTATCATAAAATAAAAAAGTATTCATCTAATGCAGCTGATTTATTATTATTATTTAAATAATAAGTTTAAAGCGAACTCTCCTGCAGTTTAATGAAGTACTCTGAATGAGGTGTCTGTATTGGACAGGACTGATATCCAGCATGTCCAGCTCTGGTCATTGTTCTCATGAGAAACACCGGACCTCACGTGCACCCCAGAAAACACACTTTTAAACAGAAATAAAGGAGAATGGAGATCTTAAGATGTTGTATGCAAGACACAGACATTATAATTCAAACAGAAGTCTCAAACATATATGAATGGCAGCTCTGATTTATGAATTATGCATGCTGACAATAACATCTGCTGGCGCAAACGATTGCAATATGTCTACTTATATATGCATGTATATGTTTGTGTCTTTTACCTTTTTGAGGCACTTGGCTGATGATTAAAAGAAGGTGTCACTCCATCGATGCTTTAAGCTTTTTCCTCCGCTTGAAAGTTGCAAGAGATATTCCCCCCAAAACACTGAAAATATTCTTAAAAGTCCTTCAGAAATCGGTTTAATAACAGAAGCAGAGTGTTGTTGTGAATCCAGCAGGTCTTTGATGGTCAGGAAAGCAGGTTTGGTTCCAGCGCGGAAAGCCTAACTTCCATGGGTTTGTTCTCACGTTAAACCTGTCGTCTGCGTTAAACTGTGAGCTTCAGATTCTCCTCCGGGCTGAAGGGAATATCGTCATGTGTGTGAAGTTTCCTGCGGTCTCAGTCTCTCAGTTTCAGGGAAGTTTGTGCGGTTACTCACATGATTGTTTCGCGGTACAAACA
Source organism: Barbus barbus (assembly GCF_936440315.1). Classification (NCBI taxonomy): domain Eukaryota; kingdom Metazoa; phylum Chordata; class Actinopteri; order Cypriniformes; family Cyprinidae; genus Barbus; species Barbus barbus. Next base: position 27,392,875 of record NC_136756.1, on the reverse strand, counting down.
CTGACAGAAACACGCTGAAACATTGAAGCACACACACACACTCTCTCTCTCTCTCTCTCTCTCTCTCTCTCTCTGGGTCTCTCTCTCTCTCTCTCCTTTCCATTCATTGTAAGAGGAAAAAAGTTTAGCTTTTTACAAATGAATTATTATTAAAAACAATTATAGTGTTTTGCAACAATGTGATGAAATATTTTTCATTATAATACATATTTTGTGTATGTATAATATGTACATATTAATCGCAATTAATCGCATCCAAAATAAACGTTTTTGTGCATAATATACGTGTATATTTATTATGTATATATAAACACACACACATAAAGCATATATTTTGAAAATATTTACATGTATATATATGCAAATATATAGACAGACAGACATATAGACAGACAGACAGATGAATATTTGATTAATTTTATACTCAGTACATAAAAAACTGTGCAGATAGGTTATATTTCATATACTGTATGTGTGTGATTATATATTCTATTCTTTAAAAAAAACTTGCGTCTTTTTGACTTGCACTCTATTCATTTACTAACTGCTTGTTTTCTTAAAAAAATAAACTAACACTAGCTTCTCTATTCTTTTTGTATTCTGTTTTCTTTTTATTTATTATATGTGTACTGCGTTAGGGTGAGACTTGTTACAGCACTTGTATATCATTGCTCTTTTGTTCTTCCATTGTCCTCATTTGTAAGTCGATTTGGATAAAACCATCTGCTAAATGACTATATATATATATAATATATATATATATAGCCACACGGGGGCGCAAGGTGACCTTCAAAAACAACTATAGTAAATGTAGTTTTATTATCAGGGTTCACCTTCTTTCTTAAAAACTGAACGAACTGAGAGGCTTTCTAAGTGCAATCATAATAAGCATCAGTCTTCATTTTAAAACAAGTTTTTTATTAAAGCATTCTCTGTAATGGCAATAAAATCACGTAAATTAAAATAAGTTAAATCCAGTGGCATGACATTAAACACAAAAGATGAAAACTTTGTAATGGTGCTTTATTCACATCATACACAAATGTTTTTAAATTTAAAAATGAAACTTATTTTTCAGGAATGGATTGAAACAGTAATGTTAATGTTTTTCCTCAAAAAAATATGTAAAATCCCATCATTAACGACAGATTTGAACCCTAGTGCAATATATCTCAAGAGCTGTAAAATATAAAACAGCATGTGGCATGTTTTGAGTAGGTTTTCTTGCCTCAGGCTTTGCTTGTTGCAACAACCTGTAACTCAATACAGCATACTAATATAACAACTGAACTGAGACCTGTTTGCATTACAAATAATGGCATTAAATCCAAGATAAAGTGATCCTCATTACATGAGACCATCATACTAGTTCATGAATTCCAATCACCTTCTGAGTCTATGAAAATGTTAAAAATGAGGCTGTCAAGTCATTTTGACGTGGCAGACATCAGCGGCGCTGCAGGAAAACCAGGTTCAAAGCGCTGTCAGATCAGCCGGCTGACAGCCCATCCCCGCCGCTCAGTCATCAAAGTCAGGGATGTCATCGTAGGAGTAACCGCGATAACCCTTGGAGGCGTAATAGGCGATGCGCAGGTGGTAAAACCCAGGAAGAAAGACCAGGATTCCAATAACCAGGACTGGGATGGTGCGATCGCGGTGCTGTGAGTGACAGAAAGACAGAAATGTCGACTTTAAGAGCTCGCCGGGTTAGATGTGTGCACAGGTCAGATACAGCCGGCCCCAGAGGGTTAATAACTGTCAAAAATATGTGTTTTCTGAGGACCTCAAAGTCTGTCATACACTGATCAGGGTATTTTGTATTCTCATTTTCTACACTTTTTTTTTCCAAGTGACCTTAAAATGTTGCCTATTTCAGATCATTTCTTAATGCATCAATTTATATTAATTTTAATAGATTTTTATAGTGCACAATTATGACTAAAAATCACATAAATTCCAATCTGACTATGCAAACTGATCAAAAACATAAGTAAATAAATTCAATTGTGTTCAAGTGGCCCTTTAAATATGACCTTTTTTTTTTGCATACATTTTCAAAATTTTACTAGATTCTTTATAGTGCACAAATATGACAGATATCAAGTAAAAAAAACAAATTCCAACCTGGCTGTTCAAAATTTTTAAAAATGTAACTGATTTTATATATATATATATATATATATATATATATATATATATATATATATATATATATATATATATATATATATATATTTCTGTACATTTTGAAAATCCAACAATTATAAGGGCAAAGAAATGGAAAGTCTTAGATTGCTCAAGTCAATCTCCAGATTTAAATCCGATTGAACATGAATTTCAGCAGCTGAAGAGGAGAGTAAAGGCAGAAACTCCCCAAAACAAGCAACAATTGGAATTGTCTGCATTAAAGGCTGGGAAAAGTATTTCAAAGGATGAGACCAAGAGTCTGGTGATGTCTATGGGTCACAGACTCACTGCTGTGATTGTGCGCAAGGGATCTGCAACTAAATAATAGCTTTTAATCTTTTATATCTGCCTTATGTTCAGCTGTCCCAATACTTATGCTCACATCAATGAGTGGGATGAACTCTAAAAGTGCTGTTCTTTTTATTTGGTAAAACATGTGTGTTGAAACGGCTAATAATAAAATGACATTCTGTAGTTTTGTCTCATATTCATCTTTTAATCATGTTTGTAAATGTCTTGACCCCACAGCTAACAGAGCAATTTTGTCTTTACTGTTCCAATACTTATGAAGGGCACTGTATATATATATACAGACACATACACACACTGTTTAAATCTGTGTTATTTCCAAATATGAAATCGGCCAAGACCAGAATTTTAAAAAGTCATGTTTAATTGCCAAAATAAGTGTTTTCTGAGGACCTCAAAATCTGTCATCTACTAGTCTCAGCTTCAGATGTCACGCCCACGGACCGTTGGCTAAACGTCTGATGTCTATGGAAACTTTTCTGGAAACAATTCAGGAATGCCGAAGTCGTCATCTGACTGGTTGAATTAAACCGGATTTCCGGGAGACGCGTGTGTCACGTTTATTTTCGGTCCGCCGGGAAACAAAGATGCCGTGGCGCCAAACCCCCTCACGAAAGAAGAAATCCGTCGTGTTTACAACTGTGACGACGAACGCTTATCAGGGTCAATAAATGCTGGATTTTAAGAAGTATGTGAAATATTTAAAGTTCGCGGCACAAAATCTTTAAAATACATCAGAGTTTCACACACCGGTTTGTTATTGTGGCGACATTTCCACGCCCGAAACGTGACACTATGAATGAAACAAACTATGATTGGTTGTTTGACATGTCAGTCAAACGGCCTCATGGGCGGGCCTTAGCCAATGAAAGCTACGATACATTCCAGACCTTCAGCCGTCAGTCTGAGGTCTGGCTACACGAGAATAGTCATCTACTGATAAATCTATAGTGCAAAGGGTATTTTGTGTTATAATTTTTCTCCTAAAATATATGTATTTTTTGTTTAAGTGGCCCATTTCAGAGTAATTTGTATTTGAATGAATCTATTACAAACGTATTTATTTTAATTGATTCTTTATAACACACAATTCTGACATATCAGGGTTATTTGCAAATATGAAAATGGCCCAGTTTAAAAAGTTTTTTTTATAATCTCATTGTCTGCTCATATATATATATATATATATATATATATATATATATATATATATATATATATATATATTTATTTCAGAGTATTGGTATTTTAATGCATCGATTTCTTAATTTTTTATAGTGCACTAATGCGATGATGATCAAATTAAAAATCACAAATTCCAACCTGAATATTCAAACGTATTGCAAAATTTAGATATGTACCAAGGTTATTTCCAGATATGAAAGCGGCCCAGATTGGAGGTTAAAATGATCATACTCATTTTTATTTGTCACATTGTCATCCATATTACAATGAATCTTTTGAGGCACATTATACTGCAGTGTGAATGTAGTAGGAAAATAATAAATACTGGTAGACTGAATGAAAGTGCTTGCTTGGATTAGGTTTCCATTAGCTGGACTAAGTGAAGAAATAGGGCAGGCCGCAGACAGAGGGGTTTCTTACGAGCACCGTTACTAAATCTGAACATCTTGCTGGAGGATTAACCTCCACATCAGGTGTACAGTACAGTAATCTCACCACATTCAGCCACGCACTAAATCACTTCCAGAACTTCAATGCAGGACTGAATATGATGGTAATGCATTTAGCTGTAAAAGCTGTAAGACTAGAGGAACTGTGCTTCTCACATTGACCGATTCATTTCATTAAGTCTTCTCAAATCATTAGTAATTACTAGATAAAGATTTTAAAATAATTTTGAATCAAGACATTTTACATTACAACAATAAAGTAGCAATAGCATAAACTGTATATTCATTTTTGAAATTTTCACATTTTCAGGCCTACATAAAGCTGAAACAAATTACTTAATTAAAATGTATTTAATTTTAATTAATCAAAAATAATTTTAAGATGAAGCTCTAAAATGACCAGTGTTATATTAATACTATTATAGTTTTATTTTTGATTTGTTTTTTAATTTTTCAATTTTCATTTTAATTTAACAAAGTTTTAGTAACTCTAGTAACATTTTTCAAAGTTTTAGTTTAAACGTACATATATGTTAGTTTTAGTTATTTTAATACATCAAGCTGAATGAAAATGACAAATGAATGAAAATGAGACATGTTGCCTTAAACTGAAATAAAATTTAATATAAAAAGTTAATTTTATTTCAAATAACTTATGGATTTAGTTTTAGTTAACTGTAATAACCCTGGAAATTACTAAAAATAAAATTGTAACAAATCAAAGCTATATAAAAATATTTTAATAAAAACTGAAAAAATGACAACCACATAGAATAAAATTAAAATGAATATAGAATTTAAAAATAGAAATATAAAAGCTAATTAAATATACTAATAAATATTATAACAATAATATAGAAATAATACTAATACCGCTGCCTTGCCTGTAAAACACAATTACACTGTAAAAAAAGATATGTTGAGCAAACTTAAAAGTTTAAGGCAAGGTTGTTTTAAACTTAAAATAACTAGTTGATAAAACTAAAAAATCTGCTAAAGCTGGTCGCCTTAAATGTTTAAGTTCTCTCAACTTTTGATTTTTTACAGCACTGTAAAATAAATAAATAAGTTGAGCAAACTTAAAAAGTTTAAGGCAGATTTTTAAGTTTTCTCAACTTGTTGTTTTAAGTTTATACAACAAAAAGTTGACAGAAGTCAAAACTCTCCTTAAAAATAAGTTGAGAAAACTAAAAAAATCTGCTGAAGCTGGTTGCCTTAATCTTTTTTTTTTTTTTTTTTTACAGTGTAAGCTGTTGAAAACCTTTTTGTATTTTCCTCTGTTGTGCCTTTAACTTAAGCATAGAACTGCAGTTGATAGGTTGACAAACAGAGAAATAGCCCTGAAGACTATGAAGCTGTTAGGATTATGTAAATCATAAACATAAAACAACAGACCAATGAAATGAAACAAATGCACGAGGACTGTGTCTAGAAATCTGAATGCAAAGCTAATAATGGCACAATCTGTAAAGGCAGAACATGAAAGCAATGCATGGAGCTGTAATAATGTGCAATGGCACTCACATCATTAACTTCAAAGTATCCCGCTAACAGGAGGGATCCGATGATGATCAGAATGGAGCCGATGAGGAAGAGAACGGTTGCCAGGGCGATCGCTTTATAAGGGACTTTAGGTGGACTTTTCTTAAACTGAGAAGAGAGAGAACATTGCTCAATATTACAATGCATTCATGCAGAAGTTTTAACTACAGGGAAATAAATGATGAATGAATTTGATATTTAGCATTTATAAATATTAAATCAGATTTAGACTTTCATTCCTACCACATTAGAATTTTAAACAGAACTTTTAGATTAATTTTAGAGGAGTTGTGTGGGTTGCATCAGTAATATTTAGATTTTATTGTTGTTGCGTGGTTTTTGTATTGTTTGTTAAACCTTCGTCTAAAGACAATTTTCTACAGACAATAAAGCTTTTTAGATTCATAATATTATTATATGTCATAATACTACATTTATACTATAACGGTTTATATGTAATACATATTTAAATTGATAAACAAATTGTATATTAACATTAGGTATGTTACATATGTTAACTAAAACCATCAAAAATGGGTTTCATTAATTGAAATAAGTTGTTATTAATAATAATGTGATAAATATTTAAATTCACAAACATAATACATAATATTTGTAACACACACACACAACTTAAGACACATAAATAAAGAGACAGATATGCATTAATCCCTGGACATGACAAATATGAAAGTGATTTGCATATTTAAGTGCTTTTTTCGTCTCACCTGGAGATCAATGTATCCATCATCATCACTGGCTAGTTTGGAGTACCTGACTCCACTGTTTATAGTGTTTCGAGCTGGCATCTTCTCTTGAGTTTCTTCACTCTGATACTTCAATACTTCATCATTAACACAAGAAAGAATGACGTTATACACATTATATATGTCTATATATATGTCTATAGTAATATCTATTACTGACCTACTAAATCAGGTCGAACATTCACTAATAGCAATGCACTACTGCATGTAGAAAAAATATTTAAATGTGTAATTATGTCAACATAAACATGTTTTGCTTGCTATATTACCATGCACGTGATATTTCAGCCTCAGAATAGTCTTGTGGCAATTTTCCTGAAGTACAAGTCACAATGAAAATGATTTTTGTTTCCGTTTTTAACTCATTTTAAGCTAGTATTATTATAGGTCAGCTCGTGACAGTCGCACATGAGATTATGTTTCTAAACGTAATGGTTCCGGATATAACACAAGCACGCATGTTCCGTCTTCCGGGTTCACATCAAACTGCGCATGCGCTGTGAATAGTTCATGAGACATAACCACACGAGGGAGCTCTGTCACAGAAAAACATGCATTTCTCGATTACCACCTGTCTTTGGTATGCGAGTTTTATGAAATATATACAGTGGAATTAAACAAAGAATTTGAAAGCTTGTTTGGTTGAAATTAGGCTGTGAGATGTAAAAAGAAATATAGCATCTAGATGAACGTGATAGAATGTAGCCTACATCCCCCAATAAAAAATAACAACAAATCACGACCAACACATATCTGTAATCCCATAAATATTGCTAAATGCAGTGAATAACTTTTTTATTACTACACTGAATATGAGTTTGTCCATTATTATTATAGATAAATCTTGAAACTAACATGTAAGGTCATATAGGCATTTTCATAAATATTGCAATAATATTTAATATTTATTTAAACGATAAATATTGCAAGTAAATCGTTTACAACTAGTAATTAGATTTTTACAGGATGTGGGCCTAGGTGTGATATTTTTCTAAGAAGGAAACTTGTTAAGAAAGTTAATGTAACTCTTGAAACTAGTCTGCAAGGTCACACTTTTCATATAAACAGAGATGAGTACGACTTTGAATATCTGAATATCTATTCTGAATGCTGTCAAATCACTATAGAAACACTCATCACTGCATTTCATCACTGAATGATGATCAGGCTGCTTTGCTTGAAAGAAATTATACAACAGCAGATGCGTCTATTGCTTTTCCCTGGATGTTTGCTCATCTGCGTTGAAGGTTAAAAAGTGACATTGATTGGAAAGCAGAGGAATGACTCATGCTGAGGTCAGTTTGAACAGCCAACATGACGTACAGCCCGCTGTAAACAACTAAAAAACTAGTGTCCACCCTCCATCTAACGAGCTCAGCTAATTAGCAGTTTTGAAATAATTAGATCCCTTCTGAACAAAAAGATCCAGCGGCATTGCATGTTTATTGCTGGGAGACAATTTTGAGAAAGCAATGGTTACCTGGTTCTTTATCTCCTTTTCAGGGGTTCTTCAAGACCGCTTAGAGAAAAATAGTGTAGAAAATGTACAAATAAATAATAAAAATAAGATTTAACTAAAAAAATAAATATAAATCTGTGATCAAAATGTATTTAAATAAATAAATAATACAGTAATACAGTGCAGTAGTATTACAAAAAAAGATAAATGCATATAATATGTAACAAACTCTGTAATCATGCATGCATAAAAGAAATATTTAGAGAAAAATGTGTAAAAAAGTAAATAATATTAAAAAAATAAGATTAAATGAATAAATGATCAAATAAAAAAATATGTCAGCGATACACTATTGATTTAAATGAATAAATACTAAGATAAGGTAAAAAAAACATTGTAATGATTATTAACCTGTTGGGTTGCAAGTCTGTTCATTATTTTTTTAATAAAAAATAAAAAAAATGCACATAATTGTCTACAAAAAACTCTATAATCATGCATAGTTATGATTACAAATAGAAAAGTTTAGAGAAAAAACTGTAAAAAATGTACAAATAAATAACAACAACAACAAAAATTTGTAATACAATTATCTTAATTCAGTAAGATATGATTATAAGATGATTAAAGAAGAAAGTTTAAATTAAAGATTGACAACTGTTATAAAACATTGATTCTTAACTGTCCGGATACAACTCATTATTGTGTTGATTATTTTATCAAAAATAATTATAAATGAACAATAGAGTGCAAAAAACTCTATAATCATTGCATGGTTATGATTGCAAAAAGAAAGGTTTAGAGAAAAACTACATAAAAATGTAAAAATAAATACTACTACTAATAATAATAAAACAAAAAAATTAAGATATGATTATTATAAGATGATTATTCCTCCTATTCTAGAACAGAGATTCTTGTGGGTTGCAAGTCTGTTCATTATTTGATCAAAAATAAGTATAAATGCACATAATAGAGTGCAACGAACTCTATAATCGTGCATAGTTCTAATGCCAAAATGCATTTAAGAGCTACAGAGAAAATGAATCTCATATGTTTTGTTGTTAATGTAAAAAGGTGTTCATCCAATAAAGCCTGGCACAAATGGCTAGGTAGAATCTAGTCAAATTATAAAAAGGTTCTCGCAAATAGCACTGAATTAAATTCAACTTCACTTGCAACGAGCATAAACTTGGTTTGTGTCGACCACAGTGTGTCCTGAGCTGTGAATTATTGGCTGCCAAGAGCACAAAACCATGGGAATTGAATTTTAACATTAATACCCAGTTGATATATAAAAACCAAAAGAGCCACCAGTCTAGACAGTGAGGGATAAAGGCTGATCCGACACGTTTACAGCCTCCGTTCTCTTGTTTTGCTCTCTTTTAGATGGATTAAGCGGATTGGTTCCAGGACAGAGATGTACTGCTGCTCTTAGACAGACCATTTCATAACACACAACATCAGCAATGAGTTTGGTAATGGCCCCACTCAGCATTAATTACGCCATCTAGCCGCTGGCTTCACCTCACCATCACCCTGAAACGCTTCACTGCACCATCAAACAGCAGAAGGGTAAAAAAGGTTCACTTTCACAACAGGAGTCAATATATGGATCGTGATGTGGATGGTGGTCTTATTTAAAGTCTGGGAGATGGGGATCGATTCAGACGCTGGACCACTGATCCATCACATCTTTCACTGTGGGCGCTGTCTGTGGTCTGGGCTTTGATGTCAAGTCTATTGTCTTGACCACGTTTTACGGACCAGCGAGTATTTGTTTAACGTTTGGAGTCGGGGTTGTGTTGAATTAACATTGACCAGACCAAGCCTGCAAGCTAGGAATGGAATCTAAAGCACTAGAGTAATTAAACCTTATTATGAAACTGCTATTTTTGGGCCTGGGTTCCGGTCGTGCTAAAATACACTGTATAGTCAAAGGAACTCTATCTTCCAGCAGTATGCTGTTTTGGTACCATGTCAAAAATCTGATGTAGAAACAAATTTCACTAGGAAAATTCACAATTAATTACAAAGAAATGGCAAGTAACACATTGAATAATATTTTGAAGTAGAAAGACTGAAATAGTTTTTTCTTGTAAAAGGTACTCTATAATTTAAGAAAGCTTATTCTTATTAAGAAAGCTCTCAGAATTCTAAGAAAAAAATTTAAACCTGCAATTATCTGAAAAAAGTCAGAATTGTGAGATAAAAACATTATTTTTAATTCAGTTTGTGACGTGCAAACTCATTTTTTTTCTCTAAAATAAAAGTGATTATTATTATTATTATAGAAAAAAGACAAAAAGTCAGAAATGCAAGGAAAATCTGTCAGATAAAAGGTTGCAAAACGTTTATGGTGTAGTAATCCCTTTTTAAAACCAATAAGGCACTCATAATACTCATATAGTCATGCATGCCTAATAACACCGTTTAGTGATGATAATATTTTGAGTATAACAGCCTCTCGTACCTCATTGCTTAAATATGCAATTTTCATGCATAAATTCATGTTGGTTCACAGAGGTCAGAGAAAAGCTGTGGTTTTACAGCGGTGTCCTGCTTTAAGCCCTCATGATTACAGCTCCTGTGATAAGCATCGCTTAATTATCTGAGGGGTCGACTGAAAGCACAGGGCTGACAAAATGATTCCTCTCTGCTGCTCACATCAGCTATGATGGGCATCGCTGCTGCCACGTTCACATGGTCCTAAACATGATTTTGTGTGTGTGAGTGTTCTCGTCTCGGATGTCTGCTGTGAAAGTTGAAGTGATATTTCACTAGTTTTTGCCTCTTGGTAGCAGTGTTATTTCAGTATTTTTATATACTATTAGTTTTGAATATTTAGAATTTAATTTTATACTATGTTTAAATGTTAATTTTAGTTCAATTTTAGTAATTTTGTTATGTGCTTTAGTCATTTGTAATAGTTAGGTTTCATTTGTTTTTGTTTTAGCTTAATTTTATTTATTTTATATCCAGTTTTCATCTTATAATTACAGTTGCATGCGAAAGTTTGGGAACCCCTTGCAGAATCTGTGGAAATGTGAATAATTTTACCAAAATAAGAGAGATCATACAAAATGCATGTTATTTTTTATTTAGTACTGTCCTGAGTAAGATATTTTTCATAAAAGATGTTTACATATAGTCCACAAGACAAAAAAATAGCTGAAATTATTAAAATAACCACATTCAAAAGTTTGGGAACCCTTGGTTCTTAATACTGTGTGTGGTTACCTGGATGATCTACGACTGTTTTTTTGTTTTGTGATGGTTGTTCATGAGTCCCTTGTTTGTTCTGAACAGTTAAACTGAGCACTGTTCTTCAGAAAAATCCTCCAGGTCCTGCAGAATCTTCAGTTTTCCAGCATCTTTTGCATATTTGAACCCTTTCCAGCAGTGACTGTATGATTTTGAGATCCATCTTTTCACGCTGAGGATGATTGAGGGACTCGAACACAACAATTAAAAAAGGTTCAAACATTCACTGATGCTCCTGAAGGAAACATGATGCATTAAGAGCCGGGGGGTGAAAACTTTTGAACAGGATGAAGATGTCCAAATTTTTCTTATTTTGTTGAAATATAATTTTTTCCCCATTTAGTACTGCCCTTCGGAAGCAACAGAAGATACTTGCATGTTTCCCGGGAAGACAAATTAAGTACAATTTACCTTGATCTTCAAATTCAAAAAGTTTTCACCCCCGGCTCTTAATGCATCGTGTTTCCTACATCTTTTATGTAAAATATCTTACTCAGGACAGTACTAAATAAAAAAAAAATAACATGCATTTTGTGTGATCTCTCTTATTTTGCTAAAATTATTCACATTTTCACAGATTCTGCAAGGGGTTCCCAAAGTTTCACATGCCACTGTATACTTGCAATTAACAAAAATGTGTTAATAGTTTCAGTTTTGGATGTTTTAGGTGTGAATCTCACAAAGTTTTGATCAAAAGAACAAAATTAATTATATCACACTTTGTCATTATTTCATTTAGATTTTTACATAATGCTTATTTTACATCAAGATTATTTTCATGGCAATTAAGCACATTCGCCACCCAAATTTTAAGTGCTGTAATATGACATTTTTAAAATGTATTTCTCATTCTCAGTGGTGATTCTCATTGGCTTCAATAATTTTTTTTTTAAACTGAAATCAGTATGAATTAAAGGTAGTATAACAAATATGACAATGATTATATAAATACCATTTAAATAATATATAATTATTTTTATTTCATTATAGTAATGCGTTTTTGTGTGTGTGCAGTAATAAGAATTAAGATCAGAAAATGTTCTTTTTCTTTTTATTTCTATTTTATATTGTCATTAAAATAATGCATAAAATAATGTCTCAATGCATTGTCTTGCATTGTGGAATGAGTTGGAAATGTGTCAAGTTTTGTGACATTTATGTTGTGTGTCTGTTTCATGCAGCCAAAATAATGGTATTTTTTTATTGCTTTATATATATATAGTCAGATTATATTATTTTACTCCACACAGTCTGATCCATTTAATTTGCACACCGAAGGGGAATGAGAATAGCATTCAGAGTAATGAGTATTTGGCTGCATTCTGTAACGTGTAGATCATTTTTTCTCAGGTTCTTGGCTGCAGAGTTGAGGGCATGACTTAATATAAGGTTGTGTCATAATTTAGAAAATATCTGCGTAGATACGTGCTTAGAAAGATGGTTAGTGCTCTGTAAATATTGTTTTAAAAAACAATGCATTATACAGGGTACCCAAAAGTATTTGTGTCACACAGAAATGTCAGAATGGCATTGCATTAGGTGACAAAATACTAAAGCAAGTGTCATTTATTGTAAAGAAAGATATAGAAAAGGAATTTGTGACTTGTAATGTGTGAAAACTGATTACATCCACTAAAAATGAATTAACAGATATTGAGAAGATACTTATGCAGCGTTTTGCTTTCATAGTTTATTATCCAATGCGATGACATTCAAACATGAAGTGTGACTTAAGTGTCCAAATACATTTTTGCCACCCTGTATATTTCCAGTGAGTGTTAAAAACAGGAATACGCTTAGCATCAATTCATCCAACATACTTTATTACTCCAGAAAGGTAAACACTGTGCCAATCTCATCAGTCTTTCTCGGCATCTCCAGCTGGGTTATGACTTGTATTTGTGATTGTTTGTTTGTGTGTGTGTGTGTGTGTGTGTGTGTATGAGTATGTTTGTGTATTTGTGGGACTCAATAAATGTGTGTATATGTCTGTGTGCTCTGTAATAACCTGAAAGTGTCCTGAGTTCTTGGTAGGTGGGTAAAAAGCAATAAAAACAACAGCAAAGTTAATCTCAAGGTCCACAACTTGAATAATTGATGCAGTCCGAGCTGATAAAGGGAAACACTCGGAGACCCACAAACCCACTGAGACCACCTGAGAATGTGTGCTGGTCATCTGAACTCCATTAGAAATCATTGACTGGAACATTAAATACTTATAGAAATATAAAATATAGAAAACGTAAACTCCATTAACAACTCTAAAAAACGGTAAAAACATTGATGTTTTTGTCTAGTCTTCATGCTCTGTGCTAACCAGTGGCGGCTGGTGGCAAATTTTCTAGGTGGGGCGCCACATCCAAAAATATTAAGCATACATCCCGATATGATTTATCCCAGTATAACAAATAGAAAAGGATTAAGACATAAAACATTTTAAATAAAGAAAATTTTAAAGTTTATGAAATTTGAAAGTTTTACCAAATTCAAGATTGAGGATGATTCTCACAAAACTATATTTTCTGCAAGCTTTTTTGAAAACATTTTGTTTTTAATTTTAATAATAATTCAAAATTGATGTATACAGTGCAACAGTAAAATCTGTGAGAAATTTTTTTTTTTACATTTGTTTAGACCATTTCCTATTCATATATAAATAACTACAAGTTAAGCTGCAGTACCAAGCAGGACCAACAGTCCACTATTCCAGTCGCCTTAACGTTTTAAAGTTATAAATATACCTGGATCTGTATTCAGAATTATTAAACAGAGCAAAAAAAAAAAAAAAAAAAAAATCAGTAAAAACATGAATTTGTTGAGTGTGGTGATCTGAAGGCAGCTCAACATGACTGACCAGTGAACAGGTAGTATAACAGTGAATCGTCTTTACCTCCGTTACAATCGTCATCCATCAAAACTTCACTGGTAAGATGCTGGTTTGCTTTATTCAGCCCAGACAGACTAGTCTTGACTTCATATTTCTTCTTCGGTATGTTGGTTCCAACCAATCGCTGCACAAGTTAAGGTTACGCATGATGACGAAAGCACGCTAGTGCTAGCCCCCCCGAAACCCATAGAGATTGCATTGCAGTGCCTGCAGTTTGAAAAAAAAAAATCTTTGTATGGAAGTCTATGGGAACACTCGGGGCGATTCTCAATCTGACAGAAATCGCCCAAAACTACACAGAACGTGACTCAACGCTGATTGGACTATATTTCCAGAGACAGAACAAACAATATAGAAGAGTGAAAGCTAAATGTGAAAGAAAAAAATCCCTCCCTTTCGCGCTTTGGTGGTGGGTCACCCGATCGCCCTAATGGAGAAACCGCCCCTGATGCTAACTATGGTTTCACTAACAATAAATGACAAGTTTGTAATTTTCCAAATGAATATTATTTATTATACGATACTGATAAACGTCTTATTTCACTAACTTTATTTATCAAAAATATTAAAAGCTTGTTTTCATGGTCAATTACAGGTCATTTCTTAAATTTCCCTCTTCGTGCTTGTCAAAATGATGATTCGTCCGTTTCTGTTAGTCCCACCCACAATGTTATGTTTACGACCTAAGGATATAATAGTAAAATGCACGTGTTTGTGAAGTTAAATGTGAAAATAGCCTAGTGAAGCAAATCAGATCAATTCTTTAAAAAGTAAAAGTCTTAGCAATAAATCCGGACCGTCTACAAATGAAATCCGACAGACCACCCGCGGGTGCTGGATTTATCGATCGGAAACTTCTGTGTGTTTGAAACCTCATATTAGCATATGTATGTAACAGACGTAGGCAAGTAAGTGCTGGTGCGCGTAAACCTCACTCCCCTGATCTCAAAAAGAGGCGCTCTGGCGACTGACGCTAGAGGCCGTGGCCTTTAGCCTCCTTGTTAGAGCGCCTGCCTCCCGCGCCGGAGACCGTTGGTGCCGTGACCCGGATGGGAGTGAGGTTTAGGGGGGTAAGTGTAACAGACGTAGGCAAGTAAGTGCTGGTGCGTGTAAACCTCTCTCCCCTGATCTCAAAAAGAGGCGCTCTGGCGACTGACACTAGAGGCCGTGGCCTTTAGCCTCCTCGTTAGAGCGCCTGCCTCCCGCACGGAGACCGCAGTTTGAATCCCGCTCGGAGCGGGTGGAGTAGAACCGGTTACATGTACAGTGTTTGATCCGCTAAACAGATGCGTCCTTTGTGGAAAGAAACACATAAACGTTGTGCTAGATCCTGGTTGCCACAACAAACTGCATAATTTGCAGCTGCGCACATTTCTGCGGTCCTCGATGTGCGTGAACTGACAGAGACGTTTGATTATGAAATCATCTGCGAAGCCCCGTTGTTTCACACTGAGGTAATAAACTTCCTTTAGTTAATGTTAGTTAATGCATTAACTAACATTAGCAATACATTTGTTCCGTGTCTGTTCATCTTTGTTAACCAGCTCAGGCAAATGTTAACAATGTTAACTTTTAATTTTAATGATGTCCTATTAGTAAATTTTGAAATGAACATTAACATAACAAATTACTAATGTTAATGCATGCTTTAGAAGTACTGTGTAATGAACCTTGGTGCTTTATTTTTTGTTGGCAATTTGACATTTTCATATGCTACACACCTGGCCCACTCAGTTTTATGTAGGCCCACCCACTTAAATATGTCTGGCTATGCTAGTGTTGCTAATTCAAGTTTTTATATAAATGAACTTCTGAAGGGAACCGATTGTCTTCAGAAATATTTGTTTACAGCCATTACCGTGGAAACCGCTATATGTCTGATGTTCCAAAAGCACCTCCTAGTGGCAGAGAATAAATGTGGATTTTCAATAATCCAGTCTGCAGTTTTTGTTCAGACCAATGTGAAAATCCACCCACATAAACCCACATTTTTTCTTTAAAAAAATTGTTTAAATGTTAAACTGTGAGGTTTATCATTTTATAATTTATTTATTGTTTTGTTAAAGCTTGTATCTCAACAGTAAATCAATTGCTATTTCTTGGTCTACAACATGAAAGAATAAAAATGTCTGCTGAATGAATAAATGCAAGTGTAAATTAAAGAATTATAACATGTACGTGAAAAATGTAGAAACATTGGACACAACTATGGGGCACCATTGTGCAGCAGCAAGCATCACGACAAAAAAGGAACCTCAAGGTTGATCTAGGTAAATGTGTAGGGCCCCATTCCTGCCTGGGGCACTCAATTCACTAAATCTGCCCCTGCCCTGGACCACAAAACTAGTCATAGGGTACATTCTTTGCTGAATAAATAAGCTTTCCATTGATGTATGGTTTGTTAGGATAGGACAATATTTGGCTGAGATACAACTATTTGAAAATCTGGAATCTGAGGGTGCAAAAAAAATCTAAATATTGAGAAAATCACCTTTAAAGTTGTTCAAATGAAGTTCTTAGCAATGCATATTACTAATCAAAAATTACGTTTTGATATATTCACAGTAGGAAATTTACAAAATATCTTCATGGAACATGATCTTTACTTAATATCCTAATGATTTTTGGCTTAAAAGAAAAATTTATATTTTTGACCCATGCAGTGTATTTTTGGCTATTGCTACAAATATACCTGTGCTACTTATGACTGCTTTTGTGCTCCAGGGTCACATATGCCGATTTGCTGCTCAAGCAACATTTAATATTATTATCAATGTTGAAAACACTTGTGCCGCTTTAATATTTTTGTGAAAACCATGATACATTTGTCCAGGATATTTTGATGAACAGGAAGTTCAAAAGTTTTTTTTTTGGTAACAATATGAAATTGTTTGTTTTATTTTTACTGTTAGTGTGTGTATATTAAATAATTTACATATATACATTATATACTGTATGTATTTCAAATTTATATGTATGTAAATGTAACCCACGTGTCAGATTTATATCAATGAAAAGGAGGAAAATTATCTACTGGGTCTGAGCTCACCAAATACGTATACATTTCTATTACAATATTTGGAGTCTCGGGTTCGGGGTCTCCCACTAAACACAGAATTACAAATAAATTGTTTATGAAATGTGTCTGCACTTGTATGCAATTCAGATCTTAATTTTGCTCAGTTCAGTCAATATGAGTGTATAAGTGCCTACAGAGTCCTCGCCAAAACGAATGATGAAGAAACTTTTCCATCTTTATGAACAAGCCCTCTGATTACGCAATCCTTCCGTAGTGAAATCCAACTCGTCTTCCCCCTCCTGGCGTGAACACACACACACACACACACACACACACACACACACACACACACACACACACACACACACTTATATGTATAATTTAAATAATTCACTCTGTAAAGTGATCTAATTGACCATTTAATTTTTTTTTTTTTTAACAGGACTACTTTACAGGAAACACTAAGTGATCAATAAAACAAATGAAAAAATCCCACTGGCACATATTGAAGGAGGGACTGGAGCCACATCCACAGACCAGAAGATCACCAAGACTTGCATCTTGGACTGGTTAGCAACCACGTAGAAATGCCCTAGAAAGCAGCACCCAGAACACTTTAACATGACAGCAACAGGTTGCATGAACAAACACCACTCAGAAGTATTCTGCAGTAACTGATGTCAGGGTTTTGAGTGGTGGTGATATTTTTAGTCTGTAATCTAAGTGTATATAGGGCCCACATCAGCAGGGATCCCACACCAATTTCATGAATTTAATTGGTTGGTAGAGCAAATGCAAATAGCTTGAGTGCGATTCCTCTAGAGGTTGTAAAAGATGCAGTTTAAGATGGCTTTAAAACCTGATTTGCTTCTTTAGCAGTGTGGCGGATGACAGACTCTCCTTCCATGAGCAGCCTTGTTATCATACTGCGTTCTAATGAGGCAGCGTCGTTGTTTGCTATCTTGTTTCCAATATGACGTCTTGCTGATAAAAGTGATTCAGAAACAAACTCAGGTACGAGAGGGCAGATTGTTGTTTTTGTAAAGTAGTTCATAATTGATGGGCTGCTTTGATTTGATTTGTAGCCTGATGGATTTATCTGAAGTAATTGTGGTCATTAGGGAGAGCACAGTTTAAAAGCAGCGGACGGTCGACTGGTGGAGTACTTTGATATTTTACATAAGAGAAATAAATGAATATAAACACACACACACACACACACACATTCCCACAGGGGTCTTAACTGTGAGTTGTGGGGCTGTAAGCTCCGTCCAGAGTTCAGTAATTAAGTCTGAGTTCATTACGAGACAGCAAAGAGAATGCTGCAGTGAGAAATGAAAATGAAGGGGACAGACTGGAAAAGGGCTTTAGACGAGCTGTTAGATGTAAAGCCTCTTCTGATAGATTCGTGACACTCAAAGATTAAAGACTCCCATGGGAATATATATATATAAAAAACAATTTCTCAGTTGTTTCTCCTAGACTTCTGCTAAAGTGTCCTGCTTCCAGCTAACAGGGAACACAACGTTTTTAAACGTTATATGAATGTTAGGACAAAACATTCTAAAAGTAATGTTTATGGAATGTTGATGTATGATATCATTTGTACTTGAACGTTCTAAGAAATGTTTAGAAATTTTACTTGCAAAAAGAGGACATTTTAACATTTTGTTTTTAAAGAAAGCTTTCAAATAACAGTGTATTTTGGGTGAATATAAAGTTAGCAGAAGGCTGTATAAGCGTTTTTGTAACATTTAAATAATATCATGATCTACAAAAAACCTGGACAATTCAACATTCTTAGAATATTAAAAATAGTGTTCTATTTTGCATGAAAATAAAGTTAGTAAGAAATGTTTTTGTATCTTTTAAATAACGTTAGAATCATAAAAAAATATTCTTAGAATATTAAAAGTAACATTCAAATAACGCCATATTTTGGGTGCAAAAAAAGTTAGTAGAATGCTGTAAAAAAAAATTAACTTTTAAACAACGTACTTAAATATTTTAGAAACATTTCTAAGCACTATTCCACCAATGTTTTTATAACCTAAATTTGGTAGATGTTTCTCTCAAGACATCTTTTCTTTCAAATGATCTCAGCTATGTCTCAAATTGTCCTTAGAATTGCCAAGATACCAGTCTGCATTTAAAAGTCACACAAACAATTTTAAATTCAAAGATGAATGATCTGTTCTATCCACATTTCTCTAACCTACACTCTTAAAAATAAAGGTCCTTCACGATGCCATAGAAGAACCTTTTCGTCTAAATGGTTCCATAAAGAACCTTTAACATCTGAAGAACCTTTCTGTTTCACAAAAGGTTCTTAGTGGTGAAAGAAGTTTAAAAAGGTAAGAAATAGATGGTTCTTTAAAGAACCTTTGACTGAATGGTTCTTTGTGGAACCAAAAAAGGTTCTTCTATGGCATCGCTTGAAGAACCTTTTGAGGCACCTTTATTTTTAAGAGTGTATATGCAAATCAATTTCTACTTTTGTCTTTATAGGAGTTTTGAGAGAAACATAGGAAAGAAAGTTGATGCTCAAATAAAACAACATTACATCTCTGTATTCTTAACTACTGCCTCTTATGGAAACTGAAGTGATTAATTTCCGTTACTTTAATTAAAATACATGTGGTTATTTCTAGGTGCATTACTGACATCAAACCAACTATAAGGATGTTGTATGAGATTTAATGTGTGCATGTGTGTGTTTGCTTAGCTATAGTATATAGACTTTTTCTTATTTTAAGTTATATTATTTAATTATTTTAAATGAATATAATAAAATAGAATTTTAAATATATCTATTTATGCAAAAAAAAATGTTTTTATGGTTTAAAAAATAAAAGCCTGTTTTATGTCCTCATATTGAGAGCTGCAGCAGTGTATGTGTGTGTGTGTGTGTGTGTGTGTGTGGTATATAAGTTTACACAGCTGTGACTTTGAACTTCAATTCTCTTTCTCTCTCTTCAAACCGCTGCCCTGCAGGTCACATGTATTTTTCAGAGCTCATCACATGGCTCATGATCCTGCTGCTCTCATTTACTGGGTTCACTGGGATCATTTTGAATTTTGTTCAAATCTTCTGTGAGTATTTTTTTTCACATTAAAATACTTCCTTTTGTCTTTTGTCTTGTTTAACAAGTAGAGACAAAGTCACTGGTACTTTGACCTTGTGAGGAGTGACTCTGTGATGCTTTCAAAACATTGATCTGTTTGTTTGAGCGGCCCGGCATGCCGACTTCTGGCTCAAATAAAGGCAAAGTTTGGGGTGGGACTGTGTGTATGCTTGTCCATTGGTGGACAGGGAAACATTATGGAGATGATCATTACAATGTGTGCCAGACATCAGATGGTATTATGCAACATCTCATGCATTGTGCACTCATACAACTACTGTATAACGAAAGCTTATTTAATTGGTACTAGAACGAAAAGAGCAGTTTGCAGTTCAAAAAGTCTCCAACCCTCTCGAACACCTCGAGGTTCAAAGTTTCTGTTTTCATCTGAGAGAGAGCTTTATTGATCATTTGAGGAATACAGCTCTATTTTGAGGATGTACACAGTGACATGGGTCAAAGGTGTGTGTTTGTGTGTTATTCTGCTGATGAGAGCTGTAATTGGCTCTCTGAGCTACAGACATCATTTCTGGACATTACACACGCTGAAATTCACTCATCCGGGACTCTCTCAGACATCGTAATGTTTAATCTGATCTTTTGCCCTCTGAGGAAGCATCGTAAACTAACGACTGAGAATCGTTATTAAAGGAAATTTGGCGAGCAGGGGCTAGTTGTCACATGGAGAAGTCGTCATAAGATAATACAATAAATATAGATTAGTATATTAAAAAACAATATTTCATGTGTGTGTGTGTGTATATATATGGATGTATATATATGGTAGGTTAACTTTAACATTTTCACTATTTCATAAAATGTTATATACGTCATCATTGTTTTGCATAATTGTTTCTCGGCAATAAACTAATTGGTTGAACTAATCCTTTAAAAGTAAATGTGTTTAATTCTAATAGTACTTCATATTTCAAAATGCATGTTCTTGTTGTGAAAACTTACCCCATATTGTGTGACAACATACTCCATTGGCCAATAAGGATGGAAATGTTCAGTAGCTTTTTTTTCCTTTCTTTAAAAAAAAATGAAAACTATAAGCTTTGTTGTTGCAAATACCATTCTTTAGGAACTATTAGATGTTTTAGTTAGCAGTGATTTTTCCTGTCAGTTTTAAACATCTTCTGTGTTAATTAGTATATAATGAAGTCATATTTGAACTGAATGAACTAAACTTTCTTCTAAGGAACAAGTATTTTTATCAGCATCAAGTTGGAGCAAATTGTTGCATTCTAATTGAGGCAGGTTGTCATGTGTTTTGCTGCATTTTTAATGCAACATTTAGATTTTTTGTGGTTATCTTTAATGTTTTTTTTCTGCTTCATAAAATGTTATGCACTTCAAAATGGTTTTGCATGAAGAATTTATTGGATGATAGGCTATTATAGTCTAGAATTTAAAAGGAATAATTTACCCCAAAATAAGAATACCATTTACATAATTCACATAATTAATAATTCATTTTATTTTATTTTTTTGGGGTGAATTAAATACAAATATAAACGTGTTGTCTTGTTTACTATATTTTGTATTTCATTCTCCAGACAGCAGGCTCCTGTGACAACTTACCCCATATGGTGTGGCAACGCTTTAAAGTAAAAAAAATATTAAGTGATCTTTTTTTTTTTTGTCCTTAGGTGGAATGGTGGAAATGTGCAATATAGCTTTGTTTTGTAGTGAAGACTTCAAGGTTTGTTTTTACTAGTAAAAACCCTGACAACTAGCCCCTTCCTCCACTATTATCATGTATTCTGTTTTGAACTTAATATAAGATGACACTTCTGCTGCAAAACAATGCTAAATGTATGTTTATCCGGGCAATTGACTGTTGAAAAGGGCTAATTTGTGAGTGTAAGTCTGAGTCAGAATGTTTTGTCTGCATGTTAAGGGGCACTATGGGAAACGTCTCCGCGAGAGAGGAGAATTCATTAATTTGCTCAGAAGCATTTGCAGGACGCCATTGACTCTGCATGCTTTTCCATTCATTAACTTTTAACAGTCAAATGACCCTGAAATTGATTTTCATTTCTCTCAGAAACCCTTTGAAGTTTCTGCCTTCGCCGGTTCTTGCGAGAAGACACCTCAACCTCGTATAATTGCTCATCTGACAAGCATGTCAGGAGCGGATATTCCTGGAGACAAGGAGAGCTTGTATTCGTGCACATGCACACTCAACATCTCCTGCCTGTTGCTCTTCTGCCCGCATTCTCCACCAAGTAAATTAATTCTAAAATATCTGGGAGGAACTAGCTGCTGGGGACGTGTCTTGCTGATTTTTCTCACTTTACATTTTTGCTCAGGGCTGTAACCACGATAGATATTGGGGGGGGGGGGGGGGGGGGGGGGTAAAGTCCCCCAATATGTAGAAATGGCCAAATTGTCCCAACAATTTCTGAATTTTTGTATTGCACTGCTGCACTCCATCATGCAGTGCACTGTTGTTAGGACGACAAAAAGGTTTAAGAGTTTGATTGTTTAGCCTGGTCTACCTCAGCGATTTAACTGCATTTGTCAATGTCAAAAAGCATTTAATATTTGACTGGTTTATGACAGAAATGATAAACGGCTGACAGTAATATCCACTGATGCAAACTATTTGACTTTTTGGTTTGAATAAAAAATATAATACTTGTAATTCCTAAATGTGATGAAGACAAGAAATGTTCTTTATTTCTGACATATCATGCATGCAAATAAGAGTGAATGAATGCATATTTTAAAATACTATTTGCAAATGGTTCAAAATGATTACTTACCAACTAGAATTAGACCTAGAATTTCCTTCACTGTTCTGTTTCATTGTACTTTGTAAAACAAATTGGCCTCCCTTAATGTTCAAGACTTGGTTTTGCAGTTTCATAAAATGAAAATGTACTTCACAATTGTTTTATAGCTGATAAGCCATTAAATAAGCTATAATATATTTTGAAGGAACAATCAAGACACCTCAACCTTGGATAATTGCTCATCTCACAATCTTCTCAGGAGTGGATATTCCTGGAGACAAGGTGAGCGTGAATTCATGCACATGCACACTCAACATCTTCTGCCTGTTGCTTTCCCACCGCATTCTCCACCGAATAAATGCTTAGCTGCTGGGGACGTGTCTTGCTGATTTTTCATGTTTGCTTAGAGCTGTAAACATCATAGACACTGAAACTATTAGAAATTGCCAAATTTTTATTATTTATGATTCTTGCATAAAATGTACTTCATAACTGTTCTTCAAAATAACCTATAATAGATTTTGAAGGAACAATCAAGACACCTCAGCCTCAGATAATTGCTCATCTGACAAGCATCTCAGGAGTGGATATTTCTGGAGACGAGGTGAGCGTGGATTCATGCACACTCAACATCTCCTGCCTGTTGCTTTTTTGCCTGCATTCTCCACCAAGTAAATTAACTCTATCTAGGAGGCATTAGCTGCTGGGGATGTGTCTTGCTGATTTTTCTCACTTGGCAATGTGCAGGAATTCTGTAGGGCTTCGTAAACTAAACAATACTGAGCTGGAGAAGCCCCCAAAAGAACAGCCCTCAATCTGCGGAGGTCACAGTCAGGACACAGTTTCATTACAACATTGTAGGAAAAGTTAAGGTCCCATTACGGCTCATCCCAGTGATCCATGCTATTTCTCCATGTTTTGGAGAAAATGCCACCAGTTTTTATAGTTATGTCAGTGGATTGGAGGAATAATTCACCCCAAAAATGAAAATTCAGTCATGCCGCTCCAAACTAATATGACATTATTTCTGCTGTGAAACACAAAAGGATAAATTCTTTGTCCTCATACTCCTCTTTTGACAAAAGCTAATGTTTAAAAATGTACATGCTTAGGTACAATAAAAGCAGCCAATACAGTATAATGTTTTTTTTTAAGTTTACTGGAGTATGTTTAACGAAACATTTAAGAAAATACTATTTTGGTCTTTCTGCTTCAGAATTTCATGTTTAATTGAATGTGTTACTTGCTGTTTACGTGATTAACTGTGAAATTTACTGGCAGAAATTTACTAGAGTAAAGATTGTCTACATGCCTTTTTTTTGTAATTTGTGAATGTTCCTTAAATAATTTGCGAGGTGAACCAATTGATTTATTAGAGTGATGTTTTGATAATACTGTTTATTTACTGTTTGATGTTTCATAAAATGTAAATGTATTTCATAATAGTTTTACATGATAAGCCATTTAATAGCCTATAATGCATTTTAAAGGTACAATGCACTTATTGTGTACACACAAGTTTTTACATTGTACTAATATTTTTTAAAAATACCTATATGTAATTACATCTGTAATTAATTTCTGTTTTTATAATTACATTGTTGACCCATCCCTTACACCTTAACCTACCCTTAAACCTGCCCATACCACCAAACCTGTCCCTAACCTTACCCATATCCCACCTCAGTAGCAGCAAAAGTGTTTTGTAGTACAATATGACCACAATAAGTACATTGTACTTATTTTTTTGATGCAAGTACATAGTTAAGGCAACCTAATATAAAGTGTGACCCAATCTGGTGGGCATTTTGTGTTTTGTTGGAAAATGAAAAACTTTTTTTCTTATTTAGCAGAATAAATGAGGCTTTATTAATTAAAAATAAATAAATAAATAGTTTTTCACACAAAGCAGTCATATGACTTCCGAAGACTTGGAATATAGTGTTACACAAGTTGTACGGATTTTTATTTTTATTTGTTTGGACAACCTGAGGTTGAGCAAATTATTAAATATTTTTTTTTTCTAAAATATTCCTAGAATATTTTCTCTAAACCTCATTTGAAACCTTATTTCCATGCCTGCTGATGATACCGGTCTGCATATTTCACAATCCAGACCCATGACATTTTTTTATTCAAATCACCGAAGCGATACGTTTGGCTCTTGCTATCTTTTGCTTGACAGCGGAATGAATCAAGCACCATCCTTGATGGATATCCATGCGGATTGGGATGTGTGGGTGGGGGCATCGATTGTATGGCGGCCCCCGACTGCAATCATTTTCTTAAGATGCATGCCGCCCTCCCTCTCGTCTCATATCTAAAGCTATTCCTGAACAGTGATTTAGGAGATAAATACAACCTAAGAGTTGTCATGGTGATTTAGACTGGGGAGGTGGGGATAAGATGGTGCTTTCCTGAGCCAGAGGAGGGTGAGACAAAGACAAAGAGAAGGATGAGAGACGCAGAGCGTGAGAAAGAGAGAAAGAGAACACGGAATACCTCTGCCAGAGGGCATGATAATGTGTAGAAACCCACTTGATTAGTTTGTGCTTCCCTCTAAAACGAAACCGCAAGACAAATAGTGATAGCACATTAGGGCTGTGGACCATGGAGTGAGAATGGGTTTGTGTGTGCGACTTGATAGGTAGTGAAAAGGACAGCGGGAATGACTTGACAGGAAGACAAGAGAGCCTTTGGCTTCGATAAATAGATGCCGTCTAATAAAGTGCTTTTGAATAAGTCCCGTCACCTTTAGTGTCACATTTGTTAGAAAGACGCTTCAAGTGGCTTGATCTGAATGCGAATGGAGTATGCCGTTCAACTATAACAAATACATACAGTATGAGAGTCTCTGATTATGGGACAATCTGACCCCGTCAAATATCAATCTGACACCTGAGATCCAGAGAGTTTGGGCTTGCGACTTCTTCTGCTCTTTTGATTTATACGTAAACAAACATCTTCAAAGATTCACAATCATCTAATGTAAATCATCTCAAGGGCAGTCGATAAATAACAAGGAGAAAGACGGACAAATATAGCCCTGAACCAAAGCCTGCAAAAGACAAACCCAATAGAGCCTGTCAATCCAATCATAGCCTGACCTGAGCTTTAGGAAGACTGACTCGGCTCTCCTGGGATTGACTGTGATAAAGGAGGAAGGTGAAATCATATGAAGGAAAAGAAAACACATAGAAGGTCTGTTCCAAAACCTACCGAGCTGAGCTGCTGAAATCAAAGGAGATGGTTCTTATTGCTTTACTTTAGGAAAAAATAAAAATAAATCACTATGCAGACTGCCAGACTCTATGGAAAGTAATTAACTTTGCATTACTTTTCTCACCATGTTCTTTCTTTCTCTCTCTCCCTCTTTCAAACATTGTGCATGTATTTTACCCCATTATATCTCATTGCATCCAAACTAGGGTCATCTAGTTTGGATGTAGTTTGGTCAACTACAACTAAGACCTCAAACTGCAGTATATAGACATAAAAAACTAATATAAATGACAAAAACATGCAACAAAATAATCAAAACTTTAACTGAAATTAAAATGTAAACCTAAATATTAAATTGCATACATTGACTTGGCATGCTGCTGGATTAAAGGTATGCACACAATTGAATTCCAACACTTTTTTTTTTTTTACCAAATTGTTTTAATATATATATATTTTTTTGGAATTCTCATGCAGCCAGAAAAAAATTAAGATGCACCATTTGTCATGGCAGTCACAAATGATGGCAATGCCTAAGGTAACACAAGTTCCAGCAAATACGTCTGAATTATTTTTTTCAGTATTCACTGAAGGGTTCTCTTGATTTCTTATGCTTCCAGCTTCCATCTTTATCAGTGTTGTGGATTATTGTTTATTATTTCATTTTTTACTTTGTAAGTGTTGCATTTTGCCTGTTTATCCACTAACTGTATATGTCTATTGTATGCAACGACTTACAAGCAGCAGGACTTTTTGCAGCAGAAATGTATTTACACAAGAATCACAGTTGCGGGAAACATTGTATCATGTATTCAAACATTCCATTTTTTTTTGGAAATCTCATGCAGCCAGTAGAAAACAAGTTTGTCATGACAACGGCAACACCTGCTGCTCTGTAGTAACACAAGTTCCATCATTTTGTAAAAATAGTTTAGAGTAATAATATATATATTACTCATTTTCAGATGGATTTGATTCATCGCAATGCATTGGGATTCTCTGAATGAAATATGCATATGTTTTCATAGAGTATGTCTAAAATGAGTATGTCCAACAGTCCTTGTGTCAAGAGTGCACCTGTGATGTCTAGATAGACAGCTCACTTGTTTTTAGAACAGAGCTTTAGTGACTGATGGAGTGGGTGGACAGCTTATCACTGACGCTATCAGCATCTGTGTGGCTCAGGTACACAACTGCTGCTTCTCTCGACAGCGATGAGGCATTTCAGAATGACTGCCTGGTCACGCATAGAGTGATTCTTATACCTGTACGCAGACTGGTCTGGTGTTCACTAAAGAAAGCATCACTGACTATTGCTACATTGCTACAGTGTACTTAAAGACATTAAATAGACAATTAAATATGCACAAAAAATCCCATAGACCAGGGTTGACTAAACTGAATACCACAAATAAACTAAAAAAAAAAAAAAATTCAATAATTATTTTAAATAAGTATTTTATTTCAACTAGTTCAACATTTCTCATTTTCATGAAGTTTAATCATTTTTCAGTATTCAATGAAGGGTTCTCTTGATTTCTTATGCTTCCAGCTTCCATCCTAATCACTGTTGTGAATTGTTATTTCATTTTTTACATTGTAAGTGTTGCATTTTGCCTGTTTATATTGTATGCTTATATATCATTGCATGCAAACTAAAACAGTTTATATGCAATGACTTACATTCTCCTGGACATTTTGCAGCAGAAATGTATTTACACAAGAATCACATTTGTGGGCAACTTTGAATCAGGTATCCAAACATTCAATTTTTTCCAACATTTCTCATTTTCATTAGGTTTAAGTATTAAAGTAAATAAAAGTAAATAAAGTAAAACATAAACAATAATTAATATTATATAGACCTATTTAAAAATCTAATATGGAAATTACTAAAACAATACAAAATGACTAAACTGTAACTAAAATTAAAGTGAAAGCAAACAATATATAAATATCCCACCATAACCGCAAGCTTTGTGCCAGGAGTTAAACGTTTACTTAGATGACATGTAAATTATTTACAAGACATGAATTTGTAGACATCAATTATTTATGATTTTAGAATGCCTTCCTTGAAATATTGATCCGAAAAGTGACGTTCAATACAATAAAACTTTGTAAGCAGATTCAGAAATGGTTTCGTTAAACACAATGTGACACCTCACAGCTGCTAGTGAGAGAACAGTACACATACATTAGAAGATCGATTCTTCGATTCATCGACATTTACATTTAAATGTAAAATGTTTGTTTCTGTGTTTGTTTGAATTTAACTATGCCAGTCATGCAGGCACTTTGTTCTGGTTTCTTTCTAAACATCTGCACATAAAAGCCTTTGAGTTTCTTGCTGGGCTTTTGTAAGGCACTAGTCTTTGTCAAGCTAATGTGGAGCGATTTGTGCTATGAAAATCTCAACATAACTGTGAATTGAATACTCTCACAGGTGAGGTTTGTTGGACGTTTGTACGTTTCTTGTACCCTAATTAGTCATTTAATTGCATTTCATGATTGTATCACCTATAAAACAGATGGCTTAAGATACAGAATTTTTATAGAAAGCATCAGACTCTTAAAAATAAACTGAACTGAACAAAATGCTACTTATATGCTACTTATATGTTTTCTGGATAGATTTTTCAAGCTTTTAATGTATTGTCTTAAAATCAGTTCCTGCATAACCTGACGTTACGGTGCAATGACAGCTTTGAAGGCACTGTATGTTTTCACCTCACATTCTCTTACTATATATATATATATATATATATATACACATGCTGATGTGCATGATGTCAAACATGTCTCAAATGTATCATGATGTCCAACACATTTGCATGTTTTGAACAGATGCCAATCAGATTTGAGTTTGAGTTACTGCAGAGGGAAATCTAATTTTCAGTCATATAGAAGTCAGTCATATTTTCAGTCAGTTTTGAAATTTGTAGGGTATTTATTGAGTTTGGCAGCATGAATCGGCATCTGTTTTATGGACAGGACAGTCTTGTGTCCTTTTATGCTCCACAGAAGAAACAAGGTCATACAGTTTGGAATGACACAGGGATGAATAAATGAATCAATCTAACAAAAAGCCTCTGGCTTATAATTCACTCTTTATTTTGCATAGAGAAAAACCTATTTTAAGGACCATTTAAAGAAATAGTTCACCCAAAACTGAAAGTCCATAATCCATAATATTGCTTTCTCCAATGAAAATGTCGTCTCGTCTGAATCGGGAGAGAAATATGCACAGATCAAGCACCAAGACGGTTCCAGACAAATATGTGGGTGGATTTTGATGTGAGAGACAACAACAGATGGAGTTTTTCACTGGAGGAAGCTTTATTATGGATTTGTAGCTGGAAGCAATTGTTTGAAGTTTAAAACGTCTAAATGATGGATTTGTTTCAAACACTCAGCTTTTTGAATCACAAGATGTTAATTGATGGATTGGAGTGGTGTGGATTACTTGCGGATTATTGTGATGTTTTTATCAGCTGTTTGGACTCTCATTCTGACCGCACTCATTCACTGCAGAGGATCCATTGGTGAGAAAGTGATATACTGTAATGCTTCATTTCTCCAAATCTGTTCTGATGAAGAAACAAACTCATCTACATCTTGCATGGCCCGAGGATGCCATGCAAGATGTAGTTGAGTTTGTTTTCATTTTTATGTGAACTAAGCACATCTCCAAATCATGTCTTCATTAACTGTAATGAAGTATAATTTCTTTTTGATTTTGGGGTTAAATATGACTCGCTTAGGATCACAGTTCAGTTCACCTCGCGGAGTTTGGGTAACCACCCTTCTCATGTCTATTTTCACCAGACGTTGGAGGCTATGTTAACCAGAAATCGCGTCAGAAGCTGATTCACTCTTCTTTGAGGTGATGTACCATCGCTGGCCAATGGCCACGTCCACATCTGCGAGCCCAGAGCGCAGCGGCACCAAAGTTTGTGCGTAAAGGAGGCGGCGCGGGGCGCCATGACTCACTCACTGTCATCTCCTCTGAGAAATACTGATGTCCCGAGGACCCTACCGCTCAAATGTGCGTGTGGAAACACAGAACTGCACTTGACTCGCTGAACTTGAGCTCTGTCGTTTCCACAGCGATGACAGGAGAGACTGAAGCGATGAACCGGAGACGCGCCGCGCGTCCATCTACCCAAACACCTCCGGATCGAGTTCTCGCGTTCACTGACACGCCGCTGAGGTGAGTGTTCAGTCAGTCGCACAACCGCTAGACTATATTGAGCATGCAATCATTACGCATAACACATTAGAAATGTTATTTTTCTGTTTGCAAACTTCGTGTGATGTGCGCTGGAATGAGTCTACAGGTTGCTTCTGATAACTTCACAAACGTGCTGTTGCGTTCAGTTCACGGTCTTTAAAATGAGGGATTGAGTGTGTTCGCGTGTTTAGTGCTTGTGTTGGTGCATACTGATGTAATGCATTGATCAGTTGTGTGTTCCAGAGATTTCTGAATCCTCTCCCAGCTGTCACAATGTTTTATGCATGATGGGCAACATGAAAAGGTTACTCTTGTCGTCTTGTATTGACTAGGACAAAAATAGTTTGATTATAATGGAGAATTTTTCATTCGATTCTATCTACTCAAAAACAAACTGTTGAATCAGAACTTGGGAACTATGGTGGTGTGCATATTTTGAAAAGAAGGACACACATATATCATATATATGTAATATACGGTATACATATATGTATAA
The DNA here is from genome assembly GCF_936440315.1 of Barbus barbus. NCBI lineage: Eukaryota > Metazoa > Chordata > Actinopteri > Cypriniformes > Cyprinidae > Barbus > Barbus barbus. Next base: position 27,361,989 of record NC_136756.1, on the reverse strand, counting down.
GAATAAATCGGTGGCTTTTCATTTATGTTCCAATGGGTTTCTGATTTTAGTAGCTATAGCAAACAAACCTTGTTTTATTATAGGATATAATGTGCTTTTTGTAGCAGAATGAAGATTTTAGATTAAGATTTACATGAATGTTAAAGATTATATTTAAGGTGCTGCTTATATATGTATATAATTTTCTAGTTTTTTAAATCACCTTTTTTCCCAAACTGGTTCATTTTAATTGGTCATTCGGTGTAACAATGCATTTTTAAAAGTAAAAATATTCCATGTTTCTTTATTAATATGTAAATTGTACTTTTTAAATGTATTCATGTTTAATTTTAAAATGCTTAATATTTCATGTCAACTGCATACATTTAAAAATGATAGCTATACAGCCTATATTTTTAACATTGAGACATGAAACAGCTGTACTTTATCTATCTATCTATCTATCTATCTATCTATCTATCTATCTATCTATCTATCTATCTATCTATCTATCTATCTATCTATCTATCTATCTATCTATCTATCTATTCGATTACTCCACTTTCTCTCGCAGAGAGGAAGGAATAATGTGAGTCTCTCAGCATGTCTCTTCTGTTGTTTCTGAAGAGGAATGTTCTAGAAAGCCTTGGACATGAGCTTTCAATCAGAAGAGATACGGCACTGTCCACGTGCCCCTTCTCCCTCTGCTGGGGTCTCAAGCTTTGATGCTACATAAACACTGAGTCACAACAAGCAGCCAGTGGCAGAACGCATTTCTGTCTTTTTGAAGCCTGTACATTAGGAAGCTTCGACTTGAATTAACTTTCAGCGCTGGAGCCTAAATATTTACTTCTCTTTATGTAAAAGCAGGCAACCGTATCCATTAATTTCAGCGGAGGCTCAGGTGATTACAGAGAGAGCGCTGCGGCTCTGGTTATTGCGTGGCCCTGCAGGGCTGTGATAAGTACTAGGCAAAGAAAACCAATAATTGTGATTTAATCTCAGTCAGAGTGAGTGTGGCCTACAGGTTGTGGAGGGACCACCGAGCTGAAACCCAGCGGATCAACTGTTTCTGTGATAGGCGAGACTGTCGGACCGGCCGCAGGCCGCCCTGATTTCTTTACAATCTGTTAATGAATAATAGAGACTCCCCTGAAGTCCTTAAGGAATTGATCAGTCTAAAACAAATATTGACTAATCCTCATGTATAAAACATATGCTGTTTTTAAAAATGATTCTAAAAATAACCAAACTATAGCAAGAGTACTCTGTGCTATATTTCATGTATTCTGAATAATCCATATGACTGCTTTGTGTGAGGAATAGCCTGAAATGTATGTCTTTTGTCATGTGACTGGACAACAACCAATGAGGTTTGAATTGTGATATTTGATGTACACATAAAAAAAAAAAAAAAAAAAAACTGGTGTAAGATTTACTTTACTTTTAACAGTTGTCACTCAGAAACTGTAAATTTCACAAATAATTACGAAGAAACAACAAATAATACACTGAATTAAACATCAAATTTTGAAGTAGAAAGACTAAAATATTTTTTTGTAAAACATACTACTTACTATAGGCTCCATTGTATGGACAAAAACTGGTAAAACTTTCAAAATATAATAAAAAATTTAATAAAAAAATAAGAATAATAAAATGATAAAATAATGCATAAAATATCTTTAACATTAATATGTTTTCTAGGTACTAAATTCATTAATTTATACCAAAAATTTAAAAGAAAATACTATGGATTGAATCAGGTAAAAAATAGTTGCAGGTTAACACTTTTTACTATATAGTTTTAAATTACAGTATTAAATGATAGAGTTTTAATTTTTTGCTATGAGAGTATTATATATCTCCTGCCAGGCTGTTATTGAAAATAAGAACTTAATTAACTCGCCTGGTTAAATAAAGGTTACATTTGATACATTTGATTTGTAATGCTCTTTTCTTAAACCCAAAGCATTACAATAAAACAGAAACACAAAAAACATCAAAACAAATTAAAAAAATTAATTAAAAACAACCTTAAATATATGAGTCTTAATTAGCTTTTTAAAGTGATCCAGGCTTGGTGCATTTCTGATGTTAAAAGGAAGTGCATTCCATAATCTGAGGGCTTTGAATCAAAAAGGTCTTTCCCCCTTGATTAAATATAAATATTTAATATTAAATATAAGATATATTTCTCACAAGATGCTTGCTTCTGTTCGCTGAGGTGATGAGCTGTTTTGGGGAATCGTTTCATGTGCACGGCCATATGGGTGCCAGTCTGGCAAAGCTCAGGGTCTCTTACTGATGTTAGTGAAAATCATTTGGCTGTCAGTTTAATTTACTGTTTGCTTGAGGACTAAAACAACAAATGCTTCAGTTGTGCCCCTCATCATAGGCGAGTGTAGTCAATCTGATTGAGCACTGCTTCTTAAAGGAATAGTTCACCCCAAAATCTTTTTCATTTCCTGAAATTTTACTCACCCTCAGGCCATCTGAGATGTAGATGAGTTTGTTTCTTCATCAAAATTAGCATTACATCACTTGCTCACCAATGGATGCTCTGCAGTGAATGGGTGCCGTCAGAATGAGAGTCCAAACAGAATAATCCACAAATAATACACACCACTCCAGTCCATCAATTAGCATCTTATGAAACAAAAAAACGCCATGTTTGTAAGAAACAAATCCGTCATTAAGGTGTTTTAATTTTAAACTGTTGCTTTCGGTGAAAATCTAGAATCCATAATAACGCTTCCTCCAGTGAAAAAGTCCATCTCCTGTTGTCTCTCACATCAAAACCCACCCACATACTTCTTTAGAGCTGTTTTGGATTGTTGTAAACAGTGCTTGATCTGTGCAGATTTCTCTCCTGATTCAGACAAGACGACTTTTTTTCACTGGGGAAAACACAATATTATGGATTTTGGATCCATATTTTAGCCAGAAGCAGCAGTTTGAAGTTAAAAACATGGATTTGATTATTAAAAAGACGCAGCTTTTCACTTTAGCAGACGTTAATTGCTGGACTGGAGTGGTGTGGATTACTTGTGGATTATTACTATGTTTTTATCAGCTCTCATTCTGACGGCACCCATTAGTGAGCAAGTGATGTAATGCTACATTTCTCCAAATCTGATGAAGAAACAAACTCATCTACATCTTGAAAGGTCTGACGTGTGAGTACAATTTCAGCAAATTTGAATTTTTGGGTGAACTAGTCCTATGATATTTATAACTCAACTAAACTGAAGATGATGAGCGTTGATAGCGGCACAGGGGCGGACGGTGTAGTGCAGGCAGGGGGGCTGGTGTGCAATGCAGCATGGCAGCTCAAAGCGAGCCAGCTGAGGCTCTGAACAGCTGGCGTACCAGCATGGATTTCCACTCGTCGCGCCGGTGAGGCCCAAAGGTCAGACACACGGTTGATGTCGTGATGGGGAGATCAGAGACAGAGAGACCGCTGAATGCACACTGAACTCCACTATCTCCGTCCTAGCACTAGTATTATCACGCTGAGCCTCACGAACCCTGGACGGGATTCAGTTCTCTCACCTGTGTGTATGAATACAATGGCAGTTGTGTTTAGAAAGGAGACCAAAGGAAATGAATGCTGACACTCACAAAACAGCGGAAGGGAGATAATGCGACAGGGGATTTGTGATAAAAAAAACAATTTTTTAAAGGCAACGTGAAATCAAAATTGAACATCCGTGGTCATCAGTGCATGTTTGTTTATATAGTCTTTCATCAAAATGCAATAACTTTCTCCGACTGTGAAAATACTTGTTTCTCCAGGTGTGTCGGGAAAATAATATAAATCATTCAATTTTGAGCTTAATATCCACAGACAAGTGAAATCCTGATCTTAATGCATAGCATATGACTTTCTGAATATATAAATGTGCCAAAATGTGCAGTATACAAATAGACCAGAAGTAATATTAAACATGAATTTCTAATATCGCTTTCTTGACTGATAAGATTCAAGACATTTTATACACTACCATTCAAATGTCTCTTTTGTTCACAAAGGCTGCATTCATTTGATTAAAAATATTACAATTTCAAATAACTGTTTTCTATATTGTAAAATGTAATTTATTGCTGTGGTCAAAGCTGAATTTTCATTACTCTGGGCTTCAGTGTCTCATGATCCTACAGAAAACATTTCTGATTATTAAGCTGCTTCATATTTTTGTGGAGACATTTTTGTCAGGACTCTCTGATGAGTATAAGATTCAAAAGAACAGCATTTATTTACAATAGAAATCTCTTGTAACATTATAAATTTTCTCTTTTGATCAAGGTATTGCATCCTTGTTGAATACAAGTATTAATCTATTTTAAAAATGTATTTAAAAAAAAATCAAAAAATCAAAATTTGAACAGTAGAGTAAACGTAAATATAAATGCAGTTTTTTGTTGACTTTAATGCTGGCTGTTTTCTAATTGATAAATGAATGTCCAATCAAGGGAATAAATTAGTTCACCAAACATTGCCTTCGTTGTGGCTCATATTTGAAATTCCTAATCATGTTTTAAAGAAGAAAGAGAATGTTTAATAGGTTTGTTTTAAAGTGCAACACTTTGATAATTTCTAGAATACAAATACTTTGTGTTAATAAAGCCAAACCCTGTCCCTGTGTGCATGTGCGTCTTTCTTAATAAAGAACATTTCATTGCACAAAAGGTTCTTTAGATTAAAAAAAAGGTCCATTTTAGAATTGATCACGGCAAGGTTCTTGACCAAAATGGTTCTTCTATATGGTTGGAAACCTTTATTTTTGAGAGTGTGTGTCAGCACCAGCCTAACAGCTCGTGTTTTCTAAAGCACAGTTGCTGGTTGAGTGAAGCTGGAGTAATTTTGTGTCCTAACACCTCTGTTGTGTCCAGCCAGCAGCGAGAGTCACCTCTGTGCCTCATTAAGCTGGAAATCAGATCAATATTCCTACTAATGTTGGAAACTTGAGAGCGTCTGAGTAGGAGTGTTAAGCTTGCGTGCATTTTTCCTCTCAAAGTTAATTGATAGAGTCACAAACGGATGGTAGGCGATCTCATTAGAAGTGATTAGTGTCAATCTAGAAAAATAATAAAGTAATGAAAAAGATCATCATTCTTTCAGCTGAAAATGAAGCATGTGTATGGTTTATGATCAAGTGGTTTCCTGTGTGTGTGCAGACTCACTGTCACAGCCTTGCACAGTTGAATTTATTCTGACATCATTATAAATAGAGAAGCAACAGACGGCAAAAATGATTAATTTTCCTGTCTCTCTGATTCTGCTGATGCAGTTTGGCAGAACACTGGTTAAGGTAGAAAAATGACAGAACAGAACAGAAGATTTTAATTTCTAAAGGTCAGAAAGCCAGAAATCTCACAAAAGAAACAAACCAATACGTCTTTGTCGACAGGCACCGAAAAAAAGGGATTTTGTTGTGCAGCTGAGGGATTTGCTTGAAATCATACGATATATGAATGTTATTAAATATGTTTTCTTAACTTACTATAAGCTTTTTTCTGTGTCTTATGGCAAGCAGCAAGAATTGGCTTGATTAAAGTGGGAATTAGAGAGCATGAAAATGCAAAAAATAAAAACATTCTATGCTTTTTTTAAAAAAAATGTTGAGGCAGCCTTGTGTTTTTGCCCAGTGGGTGCGTTTTTCACAACTGTGAGGTACAAAAAAATAAATAAAAATCTGTTGCTGTTTCACTGCATTCAGAACCGGCCAGAGTCTCACAGGACAAGATCTCGTTAAAACCCCTGTGAAAGGTCGTTTTCTGCATCTGTGGTTTCCTTCGCTCAGAAACAATCTGAAACTCGGGTTTTATATGTTCTGAAGAAAATAAGAGTGCTTGACAGAGCGTTACTATGCTGGATGCGGCTTTGCGGTTGTTAAGGTGCTTCTGTGTGGTTACTAGGGTATTTCAAATGGTTACTAGGGTATTTTGGGTTGTTTTACTCTCTTACATTTACATTTACATTTATGCATTTAGCAGACGCTTTTATCCAAAGCACTTACATTGCATTCAAGTTACAGTTTTTACATTTTATCAGCTCTTTTTACTCTCTCTGCTTTTTTATACTAGCAAATGAAAATAATGTGCACAAACCCTTTAAAAGGTATGTGCAATAATATTTATATTGTAGTTCATATAGTATAACAGCATAGATATTGTACACTAAAAAAATGGTGCTATATAGCACAAAAAATGGTTCTTTGGCTCAAAATCATAGGGGAACCACTTTTGGTGTTGTATAGCACCAAATCTTGGTGCTTGGTTCTTCATCGGTTCTTTGGCATGACTGAGGGGCTATATAGCACCACTACCATATACAGAACCTGTTTAGTTCCTGTATGGTTCTTCAGTGGTTCTTTGGGGTGATTAAGGTGCTATATAGCACCACTGCTGTACAAAGAACTTTAAGCCCTTTAAAGGTTTTTTACGAGCCAAAGAACCACTGTTGGTGCTGTTTAGCACCGTTTCTGTTGAAGAAATACAATGCAATATGGCACCACTTATGGTTCTACATAGCACCATTTGACAAAGGTGCTGTAAAGCACCTTTAAAGATATGGTGCTATATAGCACCAAAAGAGGTTTGAGCCAAGAATCACTTTTAGTGCTATATACAACCATTTTTTTTAGAGAGTACCTGTTTGCATTTTATTTTCTATTTATGCATCAGTTTGTCACGTTTTCAGAATAATCTGTGTTATGGCACGTCATCTATCAAGTTCTCAAGTGCTGTTAACATTTGGCTTTCAATGAAGTCAGTGTGTTTTTTTTTTCAATGTGTTTTTGGTTAAATGCCTGAAATAAGATCTGTGGTGAACACAAGCTCAAGATATATTCACGGTTTATTCTACAAAATAAAATACATCAGTAATACTCCACTTCTGGTTTGCTCATTAGTCTTGAAAAAGTGAAAGTGAAGATCATCTTGATAACCAAAATGTGCAATAATCATAAACTTGTCACAGAGCTTATTTTCTGCAGTAATTAAAATAAATGGGATTTTTTTTTCTTGAGGGAACAAACTGAGTTGGTCTACAAAAATACATCTCTTTAATTTTCATGACCATTTTCCAGTCTCTCCCAGATTTAGGTTACTGTACCTTTAAGACTTCTATATGAAAAGTACCTCTGAACAAGATGTCTTTGCAGCTTCAATAAAGTTGTGCATGTTAGAGTATGGCTATATAATCACTAATTAACCTTAGTAATTTAGACTGCTTTTTCAATATTTTTTGTCTTAGAATAGATGGAATGTAGAATTTTAATATCTATTCTGTGGAAAAATTAGAAAATTTTAGTTGTGTGTATTAGACAGCAACTGTTCAGTTTTGCTGTCCCATTTCATTTTGTGTTTGACATGGCGAATGAATCACTTCAGCAGAAACATATAAATAACAGCATTTGTTTTGTTGAGGATCCCTCATGGAGAGAAATCCATTTGCAGGCCCTTTATCGGAGAAATATGAATTAATGAATCTCTATATCATTATCCACTGGAACTGGTTCATATATTTATGCCAAACGATTGCACACTTCATTATAATGCATGAGTGGTGGTTTAAAAGTTGCCTGTCTGATAAATGAATACACTTCACTGATCCATTTTCTCTGTCTCTTTTCAGAGTTCATCAGTCTTCAAACCAAACCAGCATGGCTGCTTTACAACCAGATCTCTCCTGATTGAAGCCGTTTGCCTAAAAATTGTGTGACTCACTGAGAACTGCACTTCAGCCAAAAATATCTCCTCAGCATATGCCAAAGTGCTTTTAGCTTTGTCCTTGTTATCCGCTTTGCAACCTCAGTGACATCAGCCAACGCCATGCAGACTTTCAATGCGAATCCGATTCTGGAGTGACTGTCAGCACCATGTGGACTGTTTCCAACCGCTGCAGATGCGCGCAAAAAGACGGGAAGCTCTTGTTTTACAAAGCGCACAAAGACATTAACAGTGCTTTATGAATGTGCAAAGAGAGATAGAGAACGCTTTGACACCTTTGCATGTCGATGCATTGATGCATGTCTAAAACGCATCGCTCATGCATCAAACCTAATGCCTGGACAGACTACAGACAAACCTCTTTTCTACCTTAATAGATCACACATATTGCAACAACGGCGTTTGTGTCATTCTCATTGTTCTGTAGGATGTTGCAGCTGCACATGGTTATGAACATGTCAAAACAACCCTTGAATTTATGACTTTATGACAAAAGAATCTGACATTCTCTGCAGCATAATATGTTTAGTTCCTCTTGTTTATTCCTTCACCCACAGCTATTTTCCACGAACATACATCATTAAAAGCTCATCTAGGAGAATGAGAAATGAGACACAACAGGTTAAATTTCATCACGTTCCCTCATTGCAATGCTGGAAATGCCCCAATGTTCTTGTTCCACAGCCAATGCAGTAGTTTCGAAGTTTTCTTTGAGAGAATCCAATATTAAGGTGCAAATTGCCCCAAAATTTAATATCCTTTATTAAATGCCTGGACTTCTTGAACAGATGATTCCCCTCAAAGACAACATGACCCCAGAGTCGTTCCACGAAAACTGTAGCAACTGCAGCCAGGCTCTCGTCCCAGAGCTGAATGTCATGAAGGCCGTCGTTCTGGGAATGGTGTTGGCGATCTTCATCATTTTTGGTGTTCTGGGCAACATCCTGGTCATTCTCTCGGTGGCTTGCCATCGTAATCTACGCACAGTTACGCATTACTTCATTGTGAACTTGGCGGTTGCGGACCTTTTGCTGAGCTCAACGGTTCTTCCGTTTTCTACGGTCTTTGAAATGTTGGGTCGTTGGATTTTCGGACGGCCGTTTTGTGATGTTTGGGCGGCAATGGACGTCTTGTGCTGCACGGCGTCAATCATGAGCTTATGTGTTATTTCGGTGGACCGATTTATCGGCGTTAGTTATCCTCTGCAATACCCGTCCATCGTAACGGAGCGACGGGCATTGCTTGCACTCGTTGTTTTGTGGGCTCTGTCCATTACCATCTCAATCGGACCTCTTTTTGGATGGAAGGAACCGGCACCAGAGGACGAATCCATATGCAAGATAACCGAAGAACCCGGCTATGCCATTTTCTCTGCATTAGGGTCCTTCTATCTCCCTCTAGTGGTGATTCTGTCGATGTATTGCCGCGTGTACGTGGTTGCGAGGAGGGAGACCCGAGGACTGATTAGTGGACAGAAAACGGAAAAGTCTGATCATGCCGCAGAGGCCGTAACTTTGCGGATACACCGTGGGAATACAGCGGTGTCTGAAGACGAGGCCTTGCGCAACCGGACACACTTCGCATTGCGTCTGCTTAAGTTCTCCCGAGAGAAGAAGGCTGCTAAGACCCTGGGCATCGTGGTTGGATGCTTCATTCTTTGTTGGCTTCCATTTTTCCTGGTTCTTCCGATCGGTAAGTGTCTTACATTTTACATTTGATTATAAACAAATACCAGATTGTGGAAGTGAAGATATCTTTGTCTGCCAAATCTACGCTAAAATATGCATTTGTAATGTATTTGACCCAACAGAATATATATGAAGAGATAACTGGTAGCTGTAAGAAAAGAGTCTCGCCTTTCAGTTTAGGATCATTCTCAGATTCATTTATTTGAGAATGACTTTCATTCTTACTTTTTTTGTCATGAAAATTCAGTGTCACACCAAAGACATACCCCTCTCTCTCTCTCCCACTTCTCTTCCTGTCAGCTCTGATCTGTCCTATCATAATAAAAGGCAAAAACTAAAAACTATTTATAAATTAAAAATAAATTACATGCAAATTAATAACTTTTCCCCCCGAATGATCACTATGTGCACCATTTGAGCCCCTTCAAAGCCTCTTCTTTCTCTAAAGTTTGACTGTAGTTTTCCACACCTTTTTGCATTTTTTAAAGGAGTCATATGACGTGATTTCATGTTTTCCTTTGTCTTTGGAGTGTTACAAACTGTTCGTGCATATATAAGTTCTGTATGGTCGCAAAGATTAAATTCTCAAACCCAAAGAGATATTCTTTCTAAAAGTTAAAGCTGTAGTCTACGATGTTGAAAATCAGTCGAGAAAGCCAGAATTTTTAAAAAACTCATCCCGCCCCTCCACACGCACACCCCTCCCCTCTGTGCTACCTGATCCCTCCCACCAGGAAACGACCTGAACAACGTCACTCAGTCAAGCAGGAGTAAACATGGAACAGAGATGTACCATGTGCGATGTCGGCTAACATTCCAATGCCGACCGGTAGCATGATCATGTTGTCAGACTGATAAAAAGCTATTTATGTAATACACCACACCATAAAAGTATAAATAAATGCTTACCTGCTCAACAAAAAGTCAGCCATGTCAGCGTCGGTTTTAAGTCCAAGGTTTCTCTGAAGCTTCCTCCAACGGGCAATGGTGGACCCTATATTGATTCGGCTTTGAGTCCGGCGTTCTTCACATTTTTTTTTTTAATCTCTGCTCTTTCCTCAATTGACTTTCTCTTTCTTCTAACCTTGACTGTTGGGGCGAGCAGGGGCCGCTTGCTGCTGTCTGTTTGTTGGTTTTTCTCCATTGCTGAGTTGATGCTGCCTACTTTCGCGCAAAATTTCATGTCGCAGGAGGGGGCGGGGTGGGGTGCGGTGGGTGGAGACGCGAGTGGAGCAAGGGATTGGATGAGAGCAGTTAACCAATGTAAGCTGTCCGGCCGGACAGCTTACATTGGTCAATTTCTCTGCGGGTGTACACCCAATAGAGTGAATGGATTTTTTTCATTCTTTTTTCTCTTCATATTATTAGGATTGTACTGTAGAACCATAACCAGCATCTAAACGAGGTTATTAATAATGAACAATCTTTGAAATCGTAGACCATAGCTTTAAGACTCATCCACACCTTCCTAAAATGCCTTATTCAAACACGTATATATCTACATGTTTACGTCACTACGTCGCCAAATGTTTACACAAAGAAGGAGGCATAACTTTTATTCCCGCTGTAGTATTGTTGCCGCCACGATTGAAACTGATATTCCATATATGGTAAGAGGTGCAACATTTCCGTCACACACTTGAGGTATTCGGCCAATCACAATGAAGTGAAGTGAAGTGAAGTGAAGTGACATACGGCCAAGTATGGTGACCCATACTCAGCATTTAACCCATCCATAGTGCACACACACAGCAGTGAACACACACACACCGTGAACACACACCCGGAGCAGTGGGCAGCCATTTATGGTGCGGCGCCTGGGGAGCAGTTGGGGGTTCGGTGCCTTGCTCAAGGGCACCTCAGTCATGGTATTGAGGGTGGAGAGAGCGCTGGACATTCACTCCCCCCACCTACAATCCCTGCCGGCCCGAGATTCGAACCTGCAACCTTTGGATTACGAGTCTGACTCTCTAACCATTAGGCCACGACTTCCCCCAATGCACTGGATAGCAGGCCAATCAGAGCACACCGTGCTTTTCAGAACGATGAGCTTTGTAAGAATTGACACGTTTCAGAAAGGCGGGGCAGAGAGGAGAAACAATAATGTACAGTATGTGTAAAATAATGTTTTTTTTAACCATATGACCCCGTTAAATATGAGTTTAACATTGGTAACACCAACGGAAAAAGCTTAATTATTTATATTTTAATATATATAATATTTTAATGTGTGTTTCTAAATAATTTTTAAATTATTTATATTAATTAATTTGTTTAGCTTTTTTGTGCATAACAATATGGAGTAAAAACATTTTACATGTTATTAGTCAAGTCAAGTCACCTTTATTTATATAGCGCTTTTAACAATACAGATTGTGTCAAAGCACTTAACAGTATCAAATTGGAGGATAGAGTGTCAGTAATGTATAATAATAAGATTAAACACTCAATTTTCAGTTAAAGGCATTTCATTATTGAATTCAGTGATGTCATTTTCTAGCTCAGTTTAGTTTAAATAGTATCTGTGAAATCAAACTGATGATAATCGCTAGAAATCAAGTGTCCCCAACTGAGCAAGCCAGAGACAGTGGCAAGGAACCAAAACGCCCTCTGTGACAGAATGGAGAAAAAAACCTTGGGAGAAACCAGGCTCAGTCGGTGGGCCAGTTCTCCTCTGGCCAGGATATTATTGTTTATTCATTTTTAATTATTTATTTAATTAAAATTTTAAATGTATCAATGTAATATTTTTAGATTGTTGCAATTTCTTACAATAATAGTATTATGTAGTTAGGTATTTTATTATATTTTTAGTTATTTTGTTTTATTTTTAGTTTTATTGTATTTTTAGTCGAGGTCTTCACTGGGGATATGTCCCCCAGGGCTAATCCAGGTGTCCGGCCTCCGCCCAAGGTCAAGGCCGCAGACATCATCTCCTGGCACCGATCCACCATCTGATCCGGACACGGACTTAGAAACAGAATAAGAAAGAAACAGACAAATATTAGCATAAATGCCATTCTTACGATGTAACAAGTAAGAGAGATGGTAGTATACGTTGTGTCAAAATGGTTGATTTATTACCCTCATAAAAATTCCACCCCCCTCCCATAACTGGACACCTGTTTTGTACACCCCTAGCCCCCACCGTCTCTAAGCGGCCATTTTATTGACCTTATGGTGAACTTAAGAATTTATGACAATGTGTGTGTGTGTGTATGTGTGTGTGTGGGGCCAATGTTATGTGGTTTAAACTTTAAATGGTGAATTTGTGTTAAATGGGGTAAAGGGATGTTTTTATTAAAGTGTTTTCAAATACATATCAAGAAAAAAAACATCAAACATGTACGTAAAACGTACAAAGACTGTTTATTTCCCTACAAGTGTAGACTTAAAACAGGAAAAACGTAGAAAATAAAACAAAAAAGCATTAGATACACTATCTTAAAACTAGTTGTTTGACAAAGTTAAATAGAAGAAGTGAGCGCGTTCGTTTAAACCTATTTTGCGGTTTTAAAAAGTTGTGACTTTAAAACAGATACAAAGTTAAATAATATAGATTCGTTTTTATCTTACGATGGTACGTGTGTTTTTCCCTTACAAGTGGACACTAGTCTTGTTAAAACAGTTTTAGGAAAAACTAAAACAAATAAAAAGCATTAGATACGCTATTTCCTATCATTAGAATTTAAAACTAGGTCCTTTGACAAAGTTAAATAAATAGAAGAGTTGCGAGCGCGTTCGTTTATCTATAACAAAAAAGAATCGGATGCGTTAGTTAAAACAATAAGATATTTATCAAAAAACTATGTCTTGCTTTTTTTTTAAAGTTTGACTTTATAACAGACATAAAGTTAAATAATATAGAGACGAGTTCTCTTACCGTGAAGTGAAATAAAAAATATCAGACCGTTAAAACACCAGCATAAGATAGCTGTAAAATCTTCTCACATTACAATTGAAAACCTAGCATTTGTCCCAACTTAGAAAAGTTAAACAAATGTCTATCTTACGGCGATCGTTAAAACACCAGCATAAGATACTTGTCGAAGTCTATCTTGCGGTCTACCATTAGCTGCACTGACAGAAAGTTAAACAAAAAGAAAAAGCCCTGATCATCTTACGTTGAAACATCCGTCCTCAGTGCTGTCAAAACTCAGAATGAGCTCGCGGGCCGCTGTCAGGACACACCCACAGCACCGCCCTCTAACGCTGTAAGGAGAGACCGGTCTGAAGATTTGCATGTTAAAGAAATTAAAGTAATGTTTTAACATTAGAACAAAGTTATTTTATAAATATTTTACATTTCTCAATTAATGAAACCGTTCACCATTCATCATAAACCTTTTCACTTTTGAAATTAGGTTAATCTATACAAGTTTTCTTTTAAACATTCACCTCTAGGACACAGGAAAGTGTTGTTTTATTTTATTTTATTTGTTATTCATACTTAACACCTTTTATTTATTTACTCTTTGATATTGTCAATCTTAAAACTTCTAGTGTGCTATGTCGGTTAAAATACACATGTGTGAGGACAAACTGAAATGTATACAGAGTAATAAAATCAGCACACCTCTCTGATTTTCTTGCCGTAAGACTTGTTATCAGTTGAAACAGACGTACAACCTCTAAACATTTACATCAACACACAATATGCAAAATATCACCGCTCATGCACCGCAATGAAACGAGAGAAGTTTGAAGATGGCGCGCAGAATCCTTGACGCTGTGCTATATCAGTTGCACGCGCAAATATCAGAATGAAAAGTGGTAAGAGAGGATTACACTGTGATTTTCTCACCGTAACACTTGCGTGTGTTATCTATCAATTGAAACAGAAGTGCGTAATTAAACCTCTAAAGTTTTACAACATGCACCTGCGAGCGCGCAGGGTCTGATGCGAACTTTGCCTAAAGTTCACTGATCAAAGCATGGCATCTATTTTATGACGTGCACCTGCGTGTGTGAACTCTGTCGAAGGTTTAGGAAAAAGTTCACAGACCGGTCAAAGGAAGTGTGACCTATTGAACCTTTTCATGACACACATCTGGTGAAGTTAGGTATAATTGAGAATTGAGTATTTATAATGTATTTATAATCTATTCGAATGTGACTTTAAACTAACGTTTAGGATGTGATGAGATAGTCAAAGAAGGCGATAACCACAAACTTAAATAAATACAGGTCCCCAAAGATGATGGTTTTAATAAAATGCTGTAGGAAAACATTCTTTAATTTACTTCATTTTATCTAGTTTTATTTCTTTTTTCACTCATATATTTTTCATCCGTCAACACAAACACACACACACCTACACATAAACATCCACATAAACAACCATACAGTTAAATATTTAAACTTTTATGATGTCTCATACAAACCTTTTATAAATAAAAAACTTTTAGAATCACACTGGGTATCTTTACAAGGTGATGAAAAGCAGCATGATTAAACAATGATATAACTTTTGTTTTAAAAAATACGATTTTAGATCTTCCAAACCTAAAACCACAATGTTCTAAAGCAAGGATTAGAAGCAGTCAAACGATCCTCTGAGTAAAGCAAGACACTTACAGAGATTTTTCTTTAGGAATTGGACCTAAATTAGATAGATAAAGAAAAAACACGCACACACACACACACAAATCTGAGTATGCTAAATTTTAAATACGACCAAAATCATATATATTGTTTTTACTTGTTGTTGTCATTTAAGAAATGTTTTCATTTTAATCTACACTGTAGATAGTATGTGTACTGTAAAAGAACAAATATACATTTCACTTAAAACTTCAGTAAAATAATTACACCGGCAGTTTTAAACATGATTAAAAAGTTTTAAACACTTTGTGTGTCACTAAAGTAAGTCATGATGTCAATTGTCTTTAAATTAAACTTTAGTTTTATTCTTCAATTTCTTTAAAATAGCCTGATGATAATACATCCCAAGTGGTTTTCTCACGAGTAGATAACTCTTTGGATGTCTTTGTGACACAAACATAATTTTTTACTTCAGAAAAGTTTTCGAAACGTATGACTGAACTTTTACTCATTTGACAGACCTACGTTTCAAATTATTTACCCGAGGCGTTTAACAGCCAGAGGGGTTACATGTTATTTTCTAACGTTCGTGGGAACCTTTATTGGTGTAAATTTCTCACCTAGAACACAAAACTTGTAAATCTTTTGGATTGTGTATGTTTTAGGTGAAGACAGCTCTTTGCGAAAGACAGCTCTTTAAGTCTTGCTGTTTTAACCTTAAACCTATTACACCTGAAGCAAATCAAACTATTGCACTGAAAGCTGCACATTCATTCAAGTTTGAACATGTTAAAATCTCTGCACTCTTGTAAAGACACATAAAACACACACACACACACACACACATACACTAAAACAAAACCCTATACAGTTAAACATTTAGACTATTATGATGTGTACTATTTATGTTTTCATCTCTACAAGATGAGGAAAGCAGCATGATTAAACAATGATATAACTTTTGTTTTAACAAATAAGTTTAGATCTTTCAAACCTAAAACCACGATGCTCTAGAGCAAGGATTAGAAGCGGTCAAATGATCCTCTGATTAACGCAAGACTCTTACAGAGGTTTTTCTTTAGGAATTTGACCTATATTAGACTGAAAATTACTTACGGTTGTCTGTAACAAAAGTATAAGGTCCCACAAATGCTTCTCAGAATCTTTACAACAGATTAGACTTTCTTTCTCACCTTAAAAACGGTATTATTAACCGCAGAGTTTAAATGTAGCATTTGTTCACAGTATAATGTTCTATTAAAATAAAAACAACTGGTCTATATAGGTTTATCTAACTAAGATTTGATCAAATAACTGATATAAGAAACATGCAAATATTTGATAAGTCCATCTTATCACACCACAACCTGACGTGTCTGATGGTTTATGATGGTATCTTCCTGATACAGATGTGTTAAGTGTGTGTAAAATAGTTTAAAAAGTCATATTTTTAGCTTTCACGTAGGATTTGTATCCACGCTCAAGTGGTTTTGTGTAACATAATCCTGAGACAAATGAAAACAGAATGCGTGAAAGGGGTTTCTCTTTAAGATATTTGTAATGACAGACTAAAAGCTTTATAAAACAATCGTGCGTATGCATTTCTCTCGTACATGTATACAGTAACCGATGAATACACAAAACAGTATTAATACATAACCTCATAAATTCAGCGTGATTCTATCATATCAATCAATAATAAAATATTTAATTTATATACCGTATCAGACTTTCTCTTCAAAACACAAACTTTCTTAAGACTTTTTTAAATGTGTTGAACAATCGGTTTTGGGGGAAAACAGTATAGTGTTGTGTTTCTAAGTTAGGATGCTTGTAGTTAATCCCGTCTTTATCTAAAATATTTTTGTATTCAAACTGTCTCACGCACACACACACATGTTGGTTTTAATGTTTTCTGGGGACTCTCCATAAGCGTAATGGTTTTTATACTGAACAAACTGTGTGCGCTATTGCCCTACACCAACCCTACACCTAAACTTAGCCCTCACAGGAGACTTTGTCCATTTTTAGATTTTCAAAAGAACACCATTTAGTATGTTTTTTTTTTTTAAGCCTTTTGAATTACGGGGACATAGGCAGTGTCCTCATAAACCACCTTCATATTGTAATACCTCTGTCATACCCACGTCATTATACAAATTTGTGTCCTCATAAACCACATAAACATGTACACAGGCACACACAGCTTTCCCGGTCAGCCGCAAATTGCCAACAATATTCTTAACTTTGTTTTATCATTCAGCTGTAGCTAAAACCTATAACGGAGTTATACTATAGATGCTGAAAGAGCTCATTAACCTGTTTAACTCTAAAAATGTTAACAATGTCGCTCACGACTAGTTTAACAAACAAGGGTACGCTCATAAAACAAGTCTGGAAGCGATTTGAACCATTCTAACAACAAGTACAACCGCTGCAGAAAATAGCCCCGCAGTAAACTCTGGATGTGATAACGACCGCCTTATCAGATGTTCAACATATTATTACAAGGCCTTGCTTATAGTTTATGATGAAGGTAGAAAAATATAAGAACACAACCAAATCCTAACACTATTTCACGAAATAACGCAACAACGGGTGCTCCGTTTCAACATATACACGTCAAATCTGTTTTACCCTAAGTATATCGTATTCTTCTTATATATATCTATATATATATATATATAGATATATATATATATTTGTTTAGGCTAAATAGCTACGTTTTAACAATTCTTTTTGTTTTTACAAAGATGTTATATTGAACGCGTGTAACTAATACCTCCTTCAAACGTTGCGGCCTTTCAGGTCAGCGAACCACAATACCCAGCATACACCTCAGACTACAAACGCGGCCGTCGGGGATCCATAACCCAAAATGCTTGTGCGTGACAGCGCTCTAAACCGTAGGACTTCTGATTATACGGGCGCACAGATATAAAAAGACACGCATTTCCACACTTTTTGTGAAGTACACGCACCTTTCCGTGTTGTGATGATGTAAACCCTTTTTGTGGTCTCTGTTAGCGACGTGAAGTCCAATACATTTCTGCGAAACGATTCTTTCCCACAGTTCGGTTCAGTGATTCGGTTCAAATAACCAATTCTTTGTCTCATTAAGTCGTCTCGCTGTAATCAAAACGGGTGTGAAAGGTGGGATAACATATTAACGTGATGTTTTGGTACGTGTCTTACACAACTGTGCGTTACTTAACGTTTTTATTAAGTTTTAATATAAAAGGTAATAGTCTGTTAACAATTTTGATGCTTTTATTATGAAATCGTACAAAGAACCACTAAAGTACGCACTGTTTGTTAACACGGAATAGTCAAAATAATAACCTACTACGAGGTTTATTTACAGCATGCCGAATGTAATACAGTTAAACAGAAACATTACAACATTTCAAACTTGTTAAACAACAGCTTCAATACATTCCTCTTATGAAAACGATTAAAATCGAATGCTGTCAAACAGAACGTTGTCTGCAAGTTCCCGACGTGTAAATTACCAACAAGTTCTCAATATTCTCAATATGAAAATATGTTCAAAACGCATAAACATCCATCACGCATATAGTTTGTGCGTCGATTTAACACGTTCTGTACATACGATCAAAAACACGACCGACAGACAGACAAAACCTCAACGATAGCTGAGATGGATCAGGAGGGAGGACAAAATTATTATTCTTCGTCACAATAACATACCGGGTCCGAGAAATTTGATACCCTTACTACAGATTTTCGCGACATTCTTTATTCTAGTTGTTATTTTCCTCTTATTCAATCATAAACCTGCAAGAGTTAAATTAATTGATAACATTTGAACAAATTCTCTAAGTGAAAAAATGAAATCCTGTGTTTTACGTTCAGATTTGTCTGATCGTTTTGCGATATTGCATCATTCTGTAATTCGGGTTAACAGGGTTAAATTCTCAAAAGAAATACAACAACGATTAAACGACAGTCCTTCTACATGACACCGCTTAAGACTAAACAACACTAAAGGACTTCTTTCTGGTCTGTCTACGATGCGTGCGTTCACAAGACAACCCGTGCACGAAAAACGGGGGTTTGTGTCTTTCTGTTAGCTACATACGACTATTTCACTTCAAACTTTTCTAACTATTACGCTTGAAGCTACGCGTTTCACAGTACATACGCAGATACGTGTTTCTTTTTCGCATGTCTCTAAACAATAGTTAGGTAAATGACTTACATACAGCTGATACGTCATTTTAAGTAAAAGGTGGGACGATTTATTTCTTTTTTATTTTGACCACACCAATGCTTTGATACCCACGTTTTCGACGTCTGTCTTTTAAGCCTGACCCCAGAAAACAGATGTCTCAAAATTTAGTTCTTCTTTTTATGAAAACGTGCGGTAAACAGTTTTTGTCCTCATCTGCAGTATACCGATGCGTTTTAACACGACATAAATCCCAATAGTTAGTTAGCAAACACGACTGTTTATTACTGAGATAAGTCACATCAGAGCTGCATTCTAGTTTATATTCAACATTTTTCATCTACCTACATGTTTAACGGCGCTACTGTTCTAGGTCTCCTCACGCCGTTGTGAGATATAAACCGCAAAGTTTTTTCATAGCGTTAAGCTTTGAAACCATAACAATTTTTACGTTTCCATGACTTTGCGCGCTCTTTCTGCTTGAATTTGTTTACCGCAGTTTCACCATCCTTATCTTATTTTCCCCCGCCTAATTGTATTTGTTAGGCCTTACGCTTGCTAGTTTTGTGCTGTTCATATAATTCGATATTTCTGCTATTTTTTATTCAATAAATATACCCTCTTCATTCACAATATTGTATCAGGTATAAGATACAAGATCCTTTCTTATTACATTGATAACAAACAAACAAAAAACTTAGTATCTGTACCGCTTAAATAGTTACCTTTAAATGTTTTAAATAAAGACATTTTTATGAAGTCAGAGAACAGAACAAGGAGTTGAGACAACCTTTTATTTCAACAATATATCGTTGAGTATCCGATCATACATTGAAGTAGTGACGAAAATGATCACATTTACAAACAAGCGGTAGTAACGACATTATACCGGTGGTCTAGCCAGAAAAGAAAATCTCTGCAGACAAACATGTTTTGCTCAAATATAAAATCAACCAGCGATTCAACAATTTCACACGTTATAGAATCACAATTTTTTGCAACCAACGACGTGCATAAATCTGTTATACACGTACACAGACAGAGAACCTCGTTAATGTCCATTTCATCCTCACATTCAGACGTTACATCCAGAATTTTTCTGGTTATTAAAAAGACAGACTCTTTGCTGGTGAGAAACATGCTACTCAAATCAGGCCATGGGTTATTTTTCAGGCTTCTTACAACGTCCATTTCGTTCTTGAGATTTTTTACACGCTCTGTATCCCCCGCACAATCGCGATTCGGATCGCAAGCATGGTCGATGGCCGTTTGCATCAGTTTGATCATCTGTCCTCGGTAATGCGGTTTAACAGCGGGGTCTATGACGTCTTTTACAAGACACGTTTTTCCAGTACCGTAGTCGCACTCCAGTCGCACATCCGCAACATCTCCAGAACTCCGGTCACGATCCATTAGCTTTTGCGCAGCGTCAGACGATTTTTTCAGAATTCGATTCTTTCCAAGAGATACGTTTTGTCCCCTAACCGATATAGAACATTGTCGCCGTTTCCTAAAATCTTGATTGACCGTTTTAATCCACGATGGTCCTGTGGAATTTCGCTTTCAGTTTCCGGTTTATGGTTCAGATCCGCCGAGGCGTTATCAGTAGAAACATTGCGGGGGGCGTCAGGCTCAGATGAATTGGATTCTTGAAGCTGATTCTGTCGATCCATGTATATAACGTTTTGATTGTTTTTGGTAGCTCCGTCGTCTGCACTTTCAAACCTGGTAGCAACGCCGTAACTGAGTTTGTCAGACCAGTCATCGTCGGTTTTAGATTTCGGAGCCGCCCTCAACCTGTTGGCTGGTGTACAGGGTGGGGGTTGTCGCCAGGAATTCCTAAACATCGGTCACGGCTAAGATAAGTTTTTGTTTGTTTGTTATCAATGTAATAAGAAAGGATCTTGTATCTTATACCTGATACAATATTGTGAATGAAGAGGCTATATTTATTGAATAAAAAATAGCAGAAATATCGAATTATATGAACAGCACAAAACTAGCAAGCGTAAGGCCTAACAAATACAATTAGGCGGGGGAAAATAAGATAAGGATGGTGAAACTGCGGTAAACAAATTCAAGCAGAAAGAGCGCGCAAAGTCATGGAAACGTAAAAATTGTTATGGTTTCAAAGCTTAACGCTATGAAAAAACTTTGCGGTTTATATCTCACAACGGCGTGAGGAGACCTAGAACAGTAGCGCCGTTAAACATGTAGGTAGATGAAAAATGTTGAATATAAACTAGAATGCAGCTCTGATGTGACTTATCTCAGTAATAAACAGTCGTGTTTGCTAACTAACTATTGGGATTTATGTCGTGTTAAAACGCATCGGTATACTGCAGATGAGGACAAAAACTGTTTACCGCACGTTTTCATAAAAAGAAGAACTAAATTTTGAGACATCTGTTTTCTGGGGTCAGGCTTAAAAGACAGACGTCGAAAACGTGGGTATCAAAGCATTGGTGTGGTCAAAATAAAAAAGAAATAAATCGTCCCACCTTTTAATTAAAATGACGTATCAGCTGTATGTAAGTCATTTACCTAACTATTGTTTAGAGACATGCGAAAAAGAAACACGTATCTGCGTATGTACTGTGAAACGCGTAGCTTCAAGCGTAATAGTTAGAAAAGTTTGAAGTGAAATAGTCGTATGTAGCTAACAGAAAGACACAAACCCCCGTTTTTCGTGCACGGGTTGTCTTGTGAACGCACGCATCGTAGACAGACCAGAAATAAGTCCTTTAGTGTTGTTTAGTCTTAAGCGGTGTCATGTAGAAGGACTGTCGTTTAATCGTTGTTGTATTTCTTTTGAGAATTTAACCCTGTTAACCCGAATTACAGAATGATGCAATATCGCAAAACGATCAGACAAATCTGAACGTAAAACACAGGATTTCATTTTTTCACTTAGAGAATTTGTTCAAATGTTATCAATTAATTTAACTCTTGCAGGTTTATGATTGAATAAGAGGAAAATAACAACTAGAATAAAGAATGTCGCGAAAATCTGTAGTAAGGGTATCAAATTTCTCGGACCCGGTATGTTATTGTGACGAAGAATAATAATTTTGTCCTCCCTCCTGATCCATCTCAGCTATCGTTGAGGTTTTGTCTGTCTGTCGGTCGTGTTTTTGATCGTATGTACAGAACGTGTTAAATCGACGCACAAACTATATGCGTGATGGATGTTTATGCGTTTTGAACATATTTTCATATTGAGAATATTGAGAACTTGTTGGTAATTTACACGTCGGGAACTTGCAGACAACGTTCTGTTTGACAGCATTCGATTTTAATCGTTTTCATAAGAGGAATGTATTGAAGCTGTTGTTTAACAAGTTTGAAATGTTGTAATGTTTCTGTTTAACTGTATTACATTCGGCATGCTGTAAATAAACCTCGTAGTAGGTTATTATTTTGACTATTCCGTGTTAACAAACAGTGCGTACTTTAGTGGTTCTTTGTACGATTTCATAATAAAAGCATCAAAATTGTTAACAGACTATTACCTTTTATATTAAAACTTAATAAAAACGTTAAGTAACGCACAGTTGTGTAAGACACGTACCAAAACATCACGTTAATATGTTATCCCACCTTTCACACCCGTTTTGATTACAGCGAGACGACTTAATGAGACAAAGAATTGGTTATTTGAACCGAATCACTGAACCGAACTGTGGGAAAGAATCGTTTCGCAGAAATGTATTGGACTTCACGTCGCTAACAGAGACCACAAAAAGGGTTTACATCATCACAACACGGAAAGGTGCGTGTACTTCACAAAAAGTGTGGAAATGCGTGTCTTTTTATATCTGTGCGCCCGTATAATCAGAAGTCCTACGGTTTAGAGCGCTGTCACGCACAAGCATTTTGGGTTATGGATCCCCGACGGCCGCGTTTGTAGTCTGAGGTGTATGCTGGGTATTGTGGTTCGCTGACCTGAAAGGCCGCAACGTTTGAAGGAGGTATTAGTTACACGCGTTCAATATAACATCTTTGTAAAAACAAAAAGAATTGTTAAAACGTAGCTATTTAGCCTAAACAAATATATATATATATCTATATATATATATATATAGATATATATAAGAAGAATACGATATACTTAGGGTAAAACAGATTTGACGTGTATATGTTGAAACGGAGCACCCGTTGTTGCGTTATTTCGTGAAATAGTGTTAGGATTTGGTTGTGTTCTTATATTTTTCTACCTTCATCATAAACTATAAGCAAGGCCTTGTAATAATATGTTGAACATCTGATAAGGCGGTCGTTATCACATCCAGAGTTTACTGCGGGGCTATTTTCTGCAGCGGTTGTACTTGTTGTTAGAATGGTTCAAATCGCTTCCAGACTTGTTTTATGAGCGTACCCTTGTTTGTTAAACTAGTCGTGAGCGACATTGTTAACATTTTTAGAGTTAAACAGGTTAATGAGCTCTTTCAGCATCTATAGTATAACTCCGTTATAGGTTTTAGCTACAGCTGAATGATAAAACAAAGTTAAGAATATTGTTGGCAATTTGCGGCTGACCGGGAAAGCTGTGTGTGCCTGTGTACATGTTTATGTGGTTTATGAGGACACAAATTTGTATAATGACGTGGGTATGACAGAGGTATTACAATATGAAGGTGGTTTATGAGGACACTGCCTATGTCCCCGTAATTCAAAAGGCTTAAAAAAAAAAAACATACTAAATGGTGTTCTTTTGAAAATCTAAAAATGGACAAAGTCTCCTGTGAGGGCTAAGTTTAGGTGTAGGGTTGGTGTAGGGCAATAGCGCACACAGTTTGTTCAGTATAAAAACCATTACGCTTATGGAGAGTCCCCAGAAAACATTAAAACCAACATGTGTGTGTGTGCGTGAGACAGTTTGAATACAAAAATATTTTAGATAAAGACGGGATTAACTACAAGCATCCTAACTTAGAAACACAACACTATACTGTTTTCCCCCAAAACCGATTGTTCAACACATTTAAAAAAGTCTTAAGAAAGTTTGTGTTTTGAAGAGAAAGTCTGATACGGTATATAAATTAAATATTTTATTATTGATTGATATGATAGAATCACGCTGAATTTATGAGGTTATGTATTAATACTGTTTTGTGTATTCATCGGTTACTGTATACATGTACGAGAGAAATGCATACGCACGATTGTTTTATAAAGCTTTTAGTCTGTCATTACAAATATCTTAAAGAGAAACCCCTTTCACGCATTCTGTTTTCATTTGTCTCAGGATTATGTTACACAAAACCACTTGAGCGTGGATACAAATCCTACGTGAAAGCTAAAAATATGACTTTTTAAACTATTTTACACACACTTAACACATCTGTATCAGGAAGATACCATCATAAACCATCAGACACGTCAGGTTGTGGTGTGATAAGATGGACTTATCAAATATTTGCATGTTTCTTATATCAGTTATTTGATCAAATCTTAGTTAGATAAACCTATATAGACCAGTTGTTTTTATTTTAATAGAACATTATACTGTGAACAAATGCTACATTTAAACTCTGCGGTTAATAATACCGTTTTTAAGGTGAGAAAGAAAGTCTAATCTGTTGTAAAGATTCTGAGAAGCATTTGTGGGACCTTATACTTTTGTTACAGACAACCGTAAGTAATTTTCAGTCTAATATAGGTCAAATTCCTAAAGAAAAACCTCTGTAAGAGTCTTGCGTTAATCAGAGGATCATTTGACCGCTTCTAATCCTTGCTCTAGAGCATCGTGGTTTTAGGTTTGAAAGATCTAAACTTATTTGTTAAAACAAAAGTTATATCATTGTTTAATCATGCTGCTTTCCTCATCTTGTAGAGATGAAAACATAAATAGTACACATCATAATAGTCTAAATGTTTAACTGTATAGGGTTTTGTTTTAGTGTATGTGTGTGTGTGTGTGTGTGTGTTTTATGTGTCTTTACAAGAGTGCAGAGATTTTAACATGTTCAAACTTGAATGAATGTGCAGCTTTCAGTGCAATAGTTTGATTTGCTTCAGGTGTAATAGGTTTAAGGTTAAAACAGCAAGACTTAAAGAGCTGTCTTTCGCAAAGAGCTGTCTTCACCTAAAACATACACAATCCAAAAGATTTACAAGTTTTGTGTTCTAGGTGAGAAATTTACACCAATAAAGGTTCCCACGAACGTTAGAAAATAACATGTAACCCCTCTGGCTGTTAAACGCCTCGGGTAAATAATTTGAAACGTAGGTCTGTCAAATGAGTAAAAGTTCAGTCATACGTTTCGAAAACTTTTCTGAAGTAAAAAATTATGTTTGTGTCACAAAGACATCCAAAGAGTTATCTACTCGTGAGAAAACCACTTGGGATGTATTATCATCAGGCTATTTTAAAGAAATTGAAGAATAAAACTAAAGTTTAATTTAAAGACAATTGACATCATGACTTACTTTAGTGACACACAAAGTGTTTAAAACTTTTTAATCATGTTTAAAACTGCCGGTGTAATTATTTTACTGAAGTTTTAAGTGAAATGTATATTTGTTCTTTTACAGTACACATACTATCTACAGTGTAGATTAAAATGAAAACATTTCTTAAATGACAACAACAAGTAAAAACAATATATATGATTTTGGTCGTATTTAAAATTTAGCATACTCAGATTTGTGTGTGTGTGTGTGCGTGTTTTTTCTTTATCTATCTAATTTAGGTCCAATTCCTAAAGAAAAATCTCTGTAAGTGTCTTGCTTTACTCAGAGGATCGTTTGACTGCTTCTAATCCTTGCTTTAGAACATTGTGGTTTTAGGTTTGGAAGATCTAAAATCGTATTTTTTAAAACAAAAGTTATATCATTGTTTAATCATGCTGCTTTTCATCACCTTGTAAAGATACCCAGTGTGATTCTAAAAGTTTTTTATTTATAAAAGGTTTGTATGAGACATCATAAAAGTTTAAATATTTAACTGTATGGTTGTTTATGTGGATGTTTATGTGTAGGTGTGTGTGTGTTTGTGTTGACGGATGAAAAATATATGAGTGAAAAAAGAAATAAAACTAGATAAAATGAAGTAAATTAAAGAATGTTTTCCTACAGCATTTTATTAAAACCATCATCTTTGGGGACCTGTATTTATTTAAGTTTGTGGTTATCGCCTTCTTTGACTATCTCATCACATCCTAAACGTTAGTTTAAAGTCACATTCGAATAGATTATAAATACATTATAAATACTCAATTCTCAATTATACCTAACTTCACCAGATGTGTGTCATGAAAAGGTTCAATAGGTCACACTTCCTTTGACCGGTCTGTGAACTTTTTCCTAAACCTTCGACAGAGTTCACACACGCAGGTGCACGTCATAAAATAGATGCCATGCTTTGATCAGTGAACTTTAGGCAAAGTTCGCATCAGACCCTGCGCGCTCGCAGGTGCATGTTGTAAAACTTTAGAGGTTTAATTACGCACTTCTGTTTCAATTGATAGATAACACACGCAAGTGTTACGGTGAGAAAATCACAGTGTAATCCTCTCTTACCACTTTTCATTCTGATATTTGCGCGTGCAACTGATATAGCACAGCGTCAAGGATTCTGCGCGCCATCTTCAAACTTCTCTCGTTTCATTGCGGTGCATGAGCGGTGATATTTTGCATATTGTGTGTTGATGTAAATGTTTAGAGGTTGTACGTCTGTTTCAACTGATAACAAGTCTTACGGCAAGAAAATCAGAGAGGTGTGCTGATTTTATTACTCTGTATACATTTCAGTTTGTCCTCACACATGTGTATTTTAACCGACATAGCACACTAGAAGTTTTAAGATTGACAATATCAAAGAGTAAATAAATAAAAGGTGTTAAGTATGAATAACAAATAAAATAAAATAAAACAACACTTTCCTGTGTCCTAGAGGTGAATGTTTAAAAGAAAACTTGTATAGATTAACCTAATTTCAAAAGTGAAAAGGTTTATGATGAATGGTGAACGGTTTCATTAATTGAGAAATGTAAAATATTTATAAAATAACTTTGTTCTAATGTTAAAACATTACTTTAATTTCTTTAACATGCAAATCTTCAGACCGGTCTCTCCTTACAGCGTTAGAGGGCGGTGCTGTGGGTGTGTCCTGACAGCGGCCCGCGAGCTCATTCTGAGTTTTGACAGCACTGAGGACGGATGTTTCAACGTAAGATGATCAGGGCTTTTTCTTTTTGTTTAACTTTCTGTCAGTGCAGCTAATGGTAGACCGCAAGATAGACTTCGACAAGTATCTTATGCTGGTGTTTTAACGATCGCCGTAAGATAGACATTTGTTTAACTTTTCTAAGTTGGGACAAATGCTAGGTTTTCAATTGTAATGTGAGAAGATTTTACAGCTATCTTATGCTGGTGTTTTAACGGTCTGATATTTTTTATTTCACTTCACGGTAAGAGAACTCGTCTCTATATTATTTAACTTTATGTCTGTTATAAAGTCAAACTTTAAAAAAAAAGCAAGACATAGTTTTTTGATAAATATCTTATTGTTTTAACTAACGCATCCGATTCTTTTTTGTTATAGATAAACGAACGCGCTCGCAACTCTTCTATTTATTTAACTTTGTCAAAGGACCTAGTTTTAAATTCTAATGATAGGAAATAGCGTATCTAATGCTTTTTATTTGTTTTAGTTTTTCCTAAAACTGTTTTAACAAGACTAGTGTCCACTTGTAAGGGAAAAACACACGTACCATCGTAAGATAAAAACGAATCTATATTATTTAACTTTGTATCTGTTTTAAAGTCACAACTTTTTAAAACCGCAAAATAGGTTTAAACGAACGCGCTCACTTCTTCTATTTAACTTTGTCAAACAACTAGTTTTAAGATAGTGTATCTAATGCTTTTTTGTTTTATTTTCTACGTTTTTCCTGTTTTAAGTCTACACTTGTAGGGAAATAAACAGTCTTTGTACGTTTTACGTACATGTTTGATGTTTTTTTTCTTGATATGTATTTGAAAACACTTTAATAAAAACATCCCTTTACCCCATTTAACACAAATTCACCATTTAAAGTTTAAACCACATAACATTGGCCCCACACACACACATACACACACACACACATTGTCATAAATTCTTAAGTTCACCATAAGGTCAATAAAATGGCCGCTTAGAGACGGTGGGGGCTAGGGGTGTACAAAACAGGTGTCCAGTTATGGGAGGGGGGTGGAATTTTTATGAGGGTAATAAATCAACCATTTTGACACAACGTATACTACCATCTCTCTCTCAAGTACATCGTGTGTTATGAGGAGTGTTCCCGGTTCAGGTTGATCTAATTAATGCAGCCTAACAATCCTTTAAAGGATTTGAATAATAGAAGTGTAGAAGTGTTGTGTGTAAACCAGGTTAAAGAAATGTGTCTTTAATCTAACTGACAGAGTGTGTCTGCCTCCCGCACAGTGTTAGGTAGATTGTTCCAGAGTTTAGGTGCTAAACGGCCAGAGATTTGAGAACGCAGTGGACGTGGAGGACTATAATGTGATAAGAGCTTGCTCAAGTACTGAGGAGCTAAGCCATTCAGGGCTTTATAAGTAATTAACAAGATTTTAAAATCTATACGATGTTTGATAGGAAGCCAGTGCAGTGTTGACAGAACCGGGCTAATATGGTCATACTTCCTGGTTCTAGTAAGGACTCTAGTTGCTGCATTTTGGACCAACTATAGTTTTTTGATCAAGTGTGCAGAACAACCACCCAGTAAAGTATTACAATAGTCTAACCTTGAGGTCATAAATGCATGACTTAGCATTTCTGCATTTGACGTTGAGAGCATAGGTCGCAATTTAGATATGTTTTTGAGATGGAAAAACACAGTTTTACTGATGCTAGAAACATGGCTTTCAAATGAAAGATTGCTATCAAACAGCACACCTAGGTTTCTAACTGATGAAGAAGAATTGACAGAGCAGCCGTCAAGTGTTAGATAGTGTTCTAGGTTATTATATGTGTTTTTTTTTAGGTCTGATAATTAACACCTGTTTTTTCAGAATTTAGCAGTAAGAAATTACTCATCATCCAGTTTTTTATATCGACTGTGCATTCCATTAGTTTCTCAATTTGGTGTGTTTCACCAGGCCGTGAAGAAATATAGAGCTGAGTATCATCAGCATAACAGCGAAAGCTAACACCATGTCTCCTGAAAATATCTCCCAAGGGTAACATGTAAAGCGTGAAAAGTAACGGCCCTAGTACTGAGCCTTGAGGTACTCCATTCACTGCTACGAACTGATGGTGGTCAGATAAGTACGATTTGAACCATGCTAAGGCACTTCCACTAATGCCAACAAAGTGTTCTAGTCTATTTAAAAGAATGTTGTGGTTGATAGTGTCGAACGCAGCGCTAAGATCCAGTAGAACTAATAAAGATATACAACCACGATCAGATGATAGAAGCAGGTCATTTGTAATTCTAATGAGAGCAGTCTCAGTACTATGATACAGTCTAAATTCTGACTGGAATTCCTCACAGATACCATTTTTCTCAAAGAAGGAATATAATTGTGAGGATACTACCTTTTCTAGTATCTTTGACAGTAAAGGGAGATTTGAGATCGGTCTGTAATTAACTAGATCCTTGGGGTCAAGTTGTGGTTTTTTAATGAGAGGCTTAATAAATGATGCCAAATAATTTTTTAAATCACCACATTTGTTGCCAGTTGCTTGAAAAACAAGTTACTAGGGTAGTGCAACAAAATGGCTAAATCGGCAACAATGCAGACATTCCAGCATGTCCAGCTAAAAGTCTCAAACCATTTTTCCGTGGCCTACAGCAGCAGAAGCAAGCACGAGGCTGCCTCCGCTTGCAACACAGGCCCACACATCTGTCTTTCTCAGAAATTTTTCTTTTTTTTCTTTTTCAGTGGCCTCCAGCTCCCGATCAGATACTAGCGTGAGGCTACCTCCGCTAGCAGAGCAGGCTTCTCAAATTATTCAGGACTCCCTTCCTGTGGCTTACAGCTACGGCAGGCGAAGCAACCGCGAGGCTGCCTCCGCTTGCAACAGACCCACACATCTTTCTTTTACTCCCTTTTCTCTTTTGCTTCCATCAGTTTCCCACCTCAAGCCCCAGAGGCCGATATTACGCGTGAGGCTGCCTCTGATGGAAATTTGGGCCCCTGATCCTCTCCCTCTCAGCTTTCTACTTCATTTAAAGTCACAATATCTTTTCCGTCCGACTACCAGCAACGCTTATCCGTCTGAGGCTGCGAGTATTGAACTCCCGTCAAACATGGCAAGAGCCTTCCGAATATGATTTTCTTTCAACAACCGGTGATGCCTACCCGCTCGTGTCGTGAGTATTGAACCACCGTCGAACGCTACAACAGCCTCTCGGTCAAGCAACCTTGGCCCTTTAGTCGGTCTACCGGTGAGGCTTAACCATCCGACGCAGTGAGTATTGATCTCCCGTCGGATGCCGCAAGCACCTCCCGGCCAGACAACCCCAACCTTTTCCATCCCACGGTTGGCGAGGCTTACCCGTCCGACGCCGTGAGTATTGATCTCCAGTCGGACGTTGGCGAGAGCCTCCCGACCACACAACTTTACCCTTCCGTCTTACGTTCGGCGAGGCTTCCCCATCCAACGCCACGAGTATTGATCTCCCATCGAATGCTGGCGAGAGCCTCCCGGTCGAGCAACCTTGCTTCTCCGGCCGACTACCAGCTAAGCTTATCTATCTGATGCCGCGAGTATTGAACTCCTGTCGAAAGCGTCAAGAACGTTCCGAAGATGGTTTTCTTTCAACTACTGGTGAGGCTTAACCATCCGATGCAGTGAGTATTGATCTCCCATCGGATGCCGCGAAAGCCTCCCGACCACATAACTTTGCCCTTCCGCCCTTCGCTCGGCGATGCATTCCCGACCGACGCCACAAGTCTTGATCTCCTGTCGAATGCGACAAGAGCCTTCAGAATACGTTTCTCTTTCAACTACCGGTGATGCTTACCTGCTTGCGCCGCGATTATCGGACCACCGTCGAATGCTACAGCAGCCATCCGGTCAAGCAATCTTGGCTTTCAGTCTGCTACCGGCGAGGCTTAACCATTAAATCTAGAGTATGATTTCAACAATGAGTAGGTCCTGAAACGTGTTGTCTAACCCCAATAGAGTTGAGAATGTCTATGAATGCTGATCCTAATGCATCTTTTTTATTATCAACATGGATATTAAAATCGCCAACAATTAAGACTTTATCTGCAGCCAGTACTAACTCCGATAGAAAATCAGCAAATTCTTTAATAAAGTCTGTATGATGCCCTGGTGACTTGTATACAGTAGCCAGTACAAACATCATAGGGGATTTATCAATAACACGTGTTTCTCTAGATAATGTTATATGCAGCACCATAACTTCAAACGAGTTGTACTTAAAGCCTGCCCTCTGAGAAATACTGAGAATATTGAATCTTGGGGGGTAGACTAATTTAAAGCAATGTATTCATCTGGTTTTAGCCATGTTTCTGTCAAACAGAGCAAATCTAGTTTATGATCATTGATCAGATCGTTTACAAAAAGTGCTTTTGTAGAAAGGGACCTGATATTCAGTAAGCCAAGTTTTATCAATTGTTTCTCTGTATTGTAAACATTTTTTTATTTGTTGAACATTAATTAAATTGTTACTCTTAATTTTGTTTGGACGGGGAACAGACACAGTCTCTATAGTGTGATATCTAGGTGAAGGAGTCTCTATGTGCTGAGAATTAACTGACTTCTGTGACGTGAGGCGGCTAGCAGGCGGTGTCCGACGGTCTGTCTGCTTCCTGACCTAGGCCCCAGTTAGTCAAGTACGTACTCTAAGACTATGTGCCATATTTCTAGAGAGAAGAGCGGCACCACCCCAGGAGGGATGAACACCATCTCTTTTCAACAGGTCAGGTCTGCCCCAAAAACTCGTCCAATTGTCTATAAAGTCTATGTTATTATGCGGGCACCACTTAGACATCCAGCCATTGAGTGATAGCAGTCTGCTATGGATCTCGTCACCCTGGTAATCAGGGAGTGGGCCAGAGCATATTACAGTGTCTGATATCGTACGTGCAAGTTCACACACCTCTTTAACATTATTTTTAGTGATTTCCAACTGGCGAAGTCGAACATTATTAGCACCAACGATAACAATCTACTGGATAACAATCTTACTGAATTTACATTTAGCATTAGCCAGCACTTTTAAATTTGCCAAGATGTCAGGCGCTCTGGCTCCCGGTAAACATTGGACTATGGTGGCTGGTGTCTCTATTTTCACCTGTTTGATGTTTTGATCAGAATGGAAGAGCGGTGTTTTGACCCGCAACAGTCACCGAGTTGCCCTGCTGCATGGGCTCTAATGCTGGAACCGAACAATGTACAGGACTCCCTGAGCTATTCGCATCCAAGGCCGTATCTACAGCCCTCACATTCTTACTATCCTCAACTAAAGTTTGGATGCATGAAATCTTCTCTGTCAGCCTAACTATTTCCCTGCATTTATCACATGTGAATCCCTCGTCGCCGACAGAGATAGATAAATTTTACATGTGGCAAGCAGTGCAAACAACAATAGCAGGAGAAGAAGCCATTACTCACCGTGATTGATGAATGATACCAACTTAACTTACCACTTACCACTGTTGTTTGATGAACTCGTGAAAAACGGAGCGAGAGAGAAATGAAAACGGAGCGAGAAAAAAGAAAACAATAATAGGCGCGAATAGAAACGCGAGTGGAACCGCGAGTAACAAGCCTACCAGCTAACGAATGCTAACGCGCTGCACCATCCATCCATCCATCCATCTTCTTCCGCTTATCCGGGACCGGGTCGCGTGGGCAGCAGTCTAAGCAGAGATGCCCAGACTTCCCTCTCCCTAGACACTTCCTCCAGCTCTTCCGGGGGGACACCGAGGCGTTCCCAGGCCAGCCGGGAGACATAGTCTCTCCAGCGTGTCCTAGGTCTTCCCCGGGGTCTCCTCCCAGTGGGACGCGCCCGGAACACCTTCCCGGGAAGGCATCCAGGAGGCATCCGGAACAGATGCCCGAGCCACCTCAGCTGACCCCTCTCGATGTGAAGGAGCAGCGGCTCTACTCTAAGCTCCTCCCGAGTGACCGAGCTTCTCACCCTATCTCTAAGGGATCGCCCAGCCACCCTGCGGAGAAAGCTCATTTCAGCTGCCTGTATCCGGGATCTTGTCCTTTCGGTCATGACCCAAAGCTCATGACCATAGGTGAGAGTAGGAACGTAGATTGACCGGTAAATCGAGAGCTTCGCTTTGTGGCTCAGCTCTTTCTTCACCACGACAGACCGGTACATCGACCGCATTACTGCAGAAGCTGCACCGATCCGTCTGTCAATCTCCCGTTCCATCCTTCCCTCACTCGTGAACAAAACCCCAAGATACTTAAACTCCTCTACTTGAGGCAGGAACTCTCCACCAACCTGAAGTGGGCAAACCACCCTTTTCCGACTGAGTGTGCTGCACTCGCGGTTTTAAAAGCAAACGATTAAATTAGTTAGATTAGTTTGATAGATAATACCAGAAATATGGTGGGAATTTAGTTATATATTATCACTTTAAACAACAGAGAGTGAAAGTAAGGTAAAGATTCAATAAAAAAGCAGAATTACAATCGCAAACCTCTCAGCAGCACAACAGACAGGAACAGACAGGAAAAATGCCTTGTTAGGTAGAACAAGGCATTTTATATGAAATTTTTCTCAGTATTTTTGAATATTTGTCACCATATGTTGCAAATGACCCCTAGATGAGCCATTCACTTGTTTGGCAAAAGCATTGAGTGTTTTTCTTTCCCTGTTTATCATGTGTTTGACTAACTGGAAAAAGTGATTTAATGTGATTTACAGCAAGCTACAAAAGCAAAAATGATGTCATGTCTGACTGTATTGATGATTTTGCAAGTGTAAACTTGGCAAAGTTAAGGAGCTGTTGACCTTTCCCCATTCAGATCAATAGGAATTGTACTGAGTACTACATTTCCACCAAGTGAACCAGCTTACCTCAAAAAGGACTTTGTCAGAGGTCAATGTGGTATAAATGACTAGAAGACTGAAAATCATTTAAAGAGTTCTAGTTAACTTTGAGATGAGATGCTCTTTGCATTGTGTGAAATATCTGGTCTGTATGTGCGATTTTCATGTTGTCCCTTGACAGAAATAGGTAGACATGCACAGGGACAATTTTTTGGTTTCCTGTCTGAAAGTCAAATGCGCAGAGATTTTTCCAAATGCTAGAAGATGGGAAAATAATAACTTCAAGTGGGTAAAATGCTGCCACGTGGAGAATCGAGAAGATTGGTAAAATATCTGGGTCCATGGAGGCCTCGGATGTTAGTGTTTTAGCAATTTTAGCATGTAAACAGGTCGAAAGAATCAACTCGCTTTTGGCTCAGCAAATCGTGTAGTGCAGGAGAAGCGTTTGTTGTGCCAACGGTTTAAAGGATGTTTGTTTAAACCTGCGTTTAGAGTGTTCTCTCAGACAACAGGGTCACGGGTGTTTATGCAATATGTTTGGCTTCAGAAATGAGTTTCACTGAGAGTCAGAAAGATCTGCAATTCCCTTAATGCACAGCAGAGCTTCTCGAGTTCCCCAGATATGAATTTTAGCTGTTATTATATTTCCCACCCCTGCAATAGGGCTCTAGCGAGACCTCTCGGTTCAAGGTCAGTCAGAGTTAAACCACATAATAGAGTCTATTCAGTCTCAAAAAAGAGAAGGAATCCAGTAAACGGTATTATTGGAAAGCCTATGCAAACAAATAGCACAGTCTTATGAATCTGTGGTAAACGTGGGAGGCTGTTTACTCAAAAGGACATGAAAATGATTATGAATCTGCATGGAGATTTATAAGAAACACGATTTGCTCGATATTGAATCGCTTGCTAATTAACTGGCATTAAATTGCATATAATAGAGTGTTTAATAAAGCTCAGGGGATTCAATGACCTTATCAGCATGACTCAGTTTGAGACGAAACACAGCATACACTCGCTCTGCAAACCACATTTAGTAACAGTGAAATCTAAAACACCGCCTTCAATAGGAAAGTTGTTCGTTTAATGTTACGGCGGTCGATGCAAATCTATTTTTGCACGTATGACATCTTGCTATAAAGCTGAGAGACTCATAATGAAGTCGCCCTTTAGTTTGTAATAATTAATAACAACAGGTTAATTTTTCCCAGTAAAGTAATTACATGCTTTTTTCATCACTGGATGACTAGAGCCGAAAGACTTCATATATAGATGCTGTGTGGTATAATATCGAGGGGATTTTGCTGACAAATGTGGGTATTAGGATGAAGTATTTGCCCTTCGGACAGGCATTCTTCCATTTTAAATCCTCCCTCGATGCTTCAATACAGTAGCAGCAGTGAAGGGAGAATCAATTTAATGCTTGGTTGACTCTTAGGAGCATCCACTGCATTATAGTATCATAATAAGTATCATAATACTACATAAACACAATGACCTAATGAAAGAAACACAGAACAAACCCATATGTAGCCAACGAAGCCAAAGAAAACAGTTCTTTAGAGGCTATCCTCACAAAAAAATCACCATGGTAAACGGATTATCATATAATTATTGTACTAGGGACTGTTTTGAAGGTTTATAAGCAACCAACAGCAATGACATGACAATTAAACACATCTTTAAGCAACCAAAAGCAAGCAAACCCTAGAAACCGCATAGCAAAATGGCATTTTTTTGTAAGGTCGAATGCTCTTATTTTATGCAGTAAATGTTAAATTCTTAAATTATGTTCTTCACAATGTATATGTACCATTTAATTATTAAAAAAAAAAATTATTTCTCTATATTATTTTATGTATTTAATCACGTCCGCTATTTTTAAACTTTTTAATCTTAATCTTTATACAGTGTTAGTTTAATAACATTTTTAAATGCAATCATTAGCAAAATAAAATACATTTAAATTAAAACAAATCAAATTCAAAATAAGTATTATTTTTATATACTTTACATTATTATGTTAATTATGTTTAGATGCCTAAATTCACTTGTAGCATTTAAAGCATTTTTAAAATTAATTAAATTTAAATTATTGTGACACAATTGTGTAATTTTTTATGCATCACTCAAAACAATTTGGTATTGAAAAAACTTACAGAAATTGCTGAAGAAATGCCATTGAAGAAATGGCAAGTAACATAGAATTAAACATGAAATGTTGAGGGAAAAATAGCATTTTCTTGTGAAATGTCTTGTCATGTATAAAAACGATTAAATATATAATTAAATAAATATTCTGAAGCACTCAAAAAATGGGTGTAGAAACAATTTTCACCCAGAAATTTCTACATTTTTACAATAAATTACAAAGAAATGGCAAGTATAAAATTAAACATGACATTTTGAAGTAGAAATCGTATTTTCATGTAAAACGTCTTGTAAAAATCTGATTTTACAGTGTAAAAAAAAAAACAGTTAAATTTAAAGAAAGAAATATTCTGAAGCATTCAAAAACAAATTTGTGTAGAAACAATTTTCATCCAGAAATTTCTAAATTCTAAAATAAATTACAAAGAAATGGCATGAAAAAAACGTGAAGCATTTTGTACTGAAAAAAAAACAAGACTTGTCATAGCGCTTGCATATTATTGCTCTTTTGTTGATTTTATTGCTTCTATTGCCCTCATTTGTAAGTTGCTTCAGATAAATGACTAAATGTAAATGTATTTTTTGAAGGAGATGTAAATATTGATTTACATTAGGAACATTAATGTTGTCACCTGTAGCCGAGTCTGTTATTGTGTGAACACATTCTCTTATATTTCATGAGATGTGAGCTCTGCGTGCCGTCTATTTCCAGGTAAACCTGCGTCAGACAGACATGAATTGCATGACTGAACCATTGCATGTATTTGAGGGAGAACAGTCGTACCGTGACGTATGCATGAGCCCACGGTGAATCTTTAGCATTGAAGTCATGTCTGAAATTCTCACGTGGCATAAACTCTCTCTTTTCTCTGATCATTTACTCAGACAAGAAACCACGGGAAATGATGCAGGAGGTACCAAACTGCTCAGGCTGAAAGAAATGAAATTGAAAACGAGCTCAGTCATCCTGTATTTTTGGAAGCGTTTGCAGACTGGATGCGTAAATAGAGTAAAATGCAGTAGGGATCCGCGAGGCTTTAATAAATAATGGGCATCAGTATCTGCTGTGGTTAATATTACATTAGAGCTAATATTAAAGAGCAGCAGGCCTGACATTAAGAAAAGCTCAGACAAATGTTTTTCGTTTTTGAGAGCAGTCGAGTCATTCTCAAACATTTGTGTCTCCAAGACATACACTGATATAATGAACAGGCTGCTAAAATAAGATCGATTTAACTTCAGTAATGCCAAAGTTGTGCAGTTTTAAAATAACACAATTATTTTTAAGTACTTGTTATAGGAATATTAGCCCTTTTTTCCTTTTATTAAAATGCTTATTTTATTTTAAACGTTATTTTATGCTTTGACAATCAGGGTTATCATTAACTAAAACTAAAACCATAAAAAAGCATTTTCAAGACTTGAAATAAAATGAACATTAACTGAAATTAAATATTTGTGTTGAAAATGTCTAATTTTAGTTCACTGCTGGTTATATTGTGTATGTGACAAATAAAAATCTTGAATCTATTATAATGAAAACAGAAAATCTAATTCAAAATATTAACAAAAATATAGTATATGATAACATGATAAAAACACTTTCTCTGACATTTCCACAGATATTTTTTATTATATATTTTATATTTCATATTTACCATATTTGAGGGTGTGAGATCATAAACTCAAATCTTTGTAACTGGTGTTTTAATAGGCCTTATCGAGACTTTCTTGGCTCAAAATACAAAAAACAAAAAAAAAACTGCTTGACTATTGTGGTGTGGTGCAATGATATTTATTCATTAAGGCGGTTATTATTCATTTTGCACTAACCTTCAACTCTATAACATTTTGAATATGAATAATACCATCAAAACGGACTTGTTATCTACTTATATTTTAAAAGTATGCGTATTCCAAACCTATGTTAAGTGTGATAAAGGCCTATTTAGTATCACTGAGATACTATTATAGCTTTTGTTTTTGAATTAGATCTTCTATTTATAGTGTAATATTGCTTTCATGTTAACTTTAAAGTTTATTTGATTTATTTATTGGTTTAGTTTTAGTTATTTTAGAACATTCATTTTGCATGCATTTTTATATGCTTTTTATATTTTCTTTTATTTAGCATTTATTTGATTTCAAGAAACAAAAATATTGTCAAAAATATCCAGACTTCCAGGAGTGGAAATCATAGTTAGTAGCTTTATAGTTAGTACATTTACATTTTACATTTATGCATTTAGCAGACGCTTTTATCCAAAGCGACTTACATTGCATTCAAGCTACAGTTTTTACATTTTATCAGCTCTTGCTTTCCCTGGGAATCAAACCCATGACCTTGGCGTTGCTAGCGCCATGCTCTACTATTTGAGCTACAGGAAGGCTGATAATAATAACTATTGGTACATTGCAGGGCTGTACTCACATATTTAGGATTGGAGGTAATAGTTTAAAAACTCAAAATCTGAATTTTAGGTCCATCTTTTGTGGTTCCCAATGTCTATGGTGGTCCTTTGGGCCTGATGACTTGCGTCCAGCTTTTCAAATGAAAATTATTGGGAAAAAAGCTGAAATTTCCAGATATAAATGTCACAGTTTCCTGAGAAAATCCCGGTCACTTCTTGTACTGACCGTAGCATATAGGACTGTGTCAGAGGTCTTTGTGTGTTTGCAGACATTTATGACGACACCAGATATGCTCAGCGGTCCTTATTAATGATGACTAACAGAAGATTCGGCAGTCAAGGACACTGTTATACATATGCAATGTGATGCTTCAGCAGGACCTGCTGGTTTGATTTAGAGTCAGGTGTATGGCTGTTTATTTTCGTCCTCTAAGCCTCGTAAACGGGCTTTAAACCACACCTCAGTGCACTGAGGACATAACCTTTAATGGAATCTGACCTGATAAACACTCACTTTCATTGCTTAGTCTTTTTACGAGAGCCATTTGCCACAGTCGCACAAAACGTCTCAGGGTTTGACTGCAGCAAACACACTTTCCCAGCAGAAGAAAGTTCAGTCATTATCATTATGGGACGAAATTGCTTTTGTTTTGTCATTTTGACTTCTTTCAATTTAATGCATCATTACATTGGATCCACTATTTATATTTCTGCACACATCACTCGGGACAGAGTGGATCATTTAATGTTTCCATTTTTATATTGTTCTCTCTCTTTATACATTAGAACATGTTGTGGCTGAGGATGTCGTTACCATCAGAAGCTGGATGAATGAACATGACCAAAATATTGTGTTTTTCAATTGATAAACTTCATTTAGGATCGTTTTTTTCCCCATCATGTAAACTTGTGTTTAATTGTCATGAAGATAATGTAAAATAAAGCATTTCCAGGGTATATTTCACTCCAAAATCAAAGTAAAGAAATTGATACAAATAAATATATAAATAAATTGTACATGGAGATAAGTATTTTAAATTTAAATGTAATTATTATTATTATTTTTGTGGCATTAGTCATGATGGATTACCATGATTACAATTTGTGTACAAAATGTGTTTAATTGTCATGTAAATAATGTCAAAATAAAGTATTTGCAAGTTATATTTCAAAAATCAAAATAAGTATTTTTTTTAAAACAAATGTTTATATTTGTTTTAAAATAAATTTCAAAATAAATTTGACAGAAAATGCATTTTTAAATAAATATTTTGTGTTACAGTTAATTAATATGTCTAATTACTATGAAAACAATTTGTGGTTAAAATCTGTTTAATTGTCCTGAAAATATTGTCAAAATAAAGCATTTCTAGGAGGTATTTCACACCAAAATCAAAATGAATAATAATAATAAATATTTAATTAATTAATAAAAAATAAATTGTACATACAAATAAATACAAAGAATAATATTTTGTATTATAGTCACAATGTGTTATGATGACAAAATGTGTTTAATTGGGATTTTTTTAAACTAATGAATGAATGAATGAAATATAACTTACATACAGATGCATGTAAAATATATCTGTATTGTATTACAGTCATGATGCATTACTAAGGTGACAATTTGTGGTAAATGTGAAATGAAAATAATGTCACAAAGCCAAAACTGTTAATGGTCCTAAATCTTTTAATTTCAGGGTGAAATATGACTTGATGGACAGTAACTGTAGAAGACTAAACCTTAGTCTAGCCTGAAGCTACTAATGATTAAAGTGTGGCGTTTAGAGACTGTTCCCACAGCCCTGTCTGTCAATCTCTGGCTCTCCTTCATCTTTGTGTATAAAAGCCCCTCTAGACTCGCTCTTAAAGTGTGTTACGTGGCGACTCCAGCTTTCAGCTCTGAAGAAAGATGCTGCGTCTCAAGGCCAGGTGGTTTTACTAGACACTTTAATTCTTTTAATGGTACGACCAGAGTGAAAAATCCACTGGGTGTGTGAGCGGTTAAATATATCGATGCGGCTTTGTTTTCTTTGCCTCTGTCCTTTATAACGCCCTACAATTCCCTTCCTCTGAAAGGCCCTTCTCTGATCACATTGAGTCGGATTTATGACGGCAATTTGAATAAAACTATTAACCTTGATTAACGGAGGAACGGTCCAGCGTGAGATCAGATCAGATGCTATAAAAAGACTTGGCCGGCATTGTGATGCATGACGTAGTTATCCGTCCTGTCACACGGAGGCAGCGGCGACGACGAGAACGATGCTTTCAGAAGCATTCACACGTTTTTCTCTTTCCCAGACGTAACCTTTCTCATTTTCTGCTCCTTATCTGTTCATTTCAGGTCCCATTAATCATCCCCACTGCATGACAGAGATGAGTCTTCAATCTTTTTCACAGAGAGAATGAAACCGCTGAAACACGTCTATTTAACTGTCTTTTAAATCCCAAAAGCCTAGACTTGACTTGTTGATTGATATCCAGATCCAGATGATTTTTACTGCACATGCACGGTTACATGCATTACATGAATATTTTTATACACATTTGAATAAAAACACCTGAAATGTTGCAGTAAACTCATCTGCTTTTTTGTGAGTTTATTCTTTGTGTGCATGTTATCTAATGTCAAGACTGAAGGAAAAAAATTTCAATAGTCTCATGTAAACAGATTTTTGCTATTGTCGGTTTATTGATTTGATTTTGATACCGATACTATTTTCACACAAATTTCACCATCTGACATGAATATTAATATTTAGTTATACTAACTGATTATAGAAATAAAATAGGTTGCAAATGTGATCTTACTGATTTTTAAATGTATTGTTTATTTAAATTATTTTTTATGTGAGTGTAGTATAAGAGAAAATTACAGAGCCCCTAAAGGGACATGGTGCTGGAAAAAAAATTGGGGTGGGAGGGAAAAAATATTTTTTACTTTTTTTTTGCATTCTCTCACAAAACATTTGTATTCTTTTAAGAAACTTTGTGTTCCCTCGCAAAGATATTTGCGTTCCTTCACAAAACTGGTTGAGTTGAGCCAACTTAAAAGTTTAAGGCACCCAGCTTCAGCAGATGTTTTAGTTTTCTAAACTTATTATTTAGGAAATTTTTCAACTTTTTGTTGTATAAACTTAAAGCAAGAAGTTGAGAAAACTCAAAAATCTGCTGAAGCTGGTTGCCCAACTTTTTTTTTTTTTTTTTCAGTGCACTTCCTGTTTACATTACAGCTTGCAGGAACAGTAAACAGGAAGTGTTTGTCCAAACTCAACTGGTTTGGCGAGAGAACGTAAAATATTTGAAAAATTTAAATATTTGAAAAATATTTTTCCTTTCCACCCCAATTTTTTCCACTACCATGTGCCTTTAGGGGCTCTGTTATGGAAGCAGAATAATGCCAATAGTTTTTGAAACATAAAGCATGCAATATTCCACAAATCGAAAAAAAGATGCATTGCAATTAACAGTGCTTGCCTTTTAATGCCTTGTATTTCCAGGGCTTACATTTTTAGGTCCTGAAATTTAACATAGTTGTTTATTTAAGCTGTGAATATTCCAATTCAAAATATTTCACACATTTTCATAATTGAAAATTCATATTCAACTTCCAGAATTCACTTTCAAAATATTCAGTCTGTTTAAAAATACGATGTATAATATTCGACAGGCAAATTTCGGTCATTTTATTTCACTTTCCAAATTCGCTGCCACAAATTCAGTGATTAAAATTCGGCAGAAAATTCAGCGGTGCACATCCGGGAACCTCAGGAATAGCAGTAGAGCACCGATGCATGATCTCCAGCTGATGTCAGCCGCTCACCAGCAGGTGGTGTAAGCGGCTGTTGATAAAGGCCATATGTGGATCAAGTCATTCATTTACAAAAAATGATTTGCAGAAATGGAGCAAGCGCTAAGTATAAGTTTTGATTATTGGGGCCAGTATAAACATATGGAAATGCTGATTGTTTGATTCAGCATCTTCGCTGTTTCCCGTAGCCTACATGTAAGGAGCTTCCTCTACCACAAAGGAGATTATAATGCTCTTTTACCCAACGCTGAAGTACAGAACTAACATTGCATCTGAGGAAGACATATATTGCTTTTGGTTGTTTGGAACAAACAAGGAAATTTGAATGTTAACCGCTAAATTCAAAAACATACACTGCTATTAAAATCTGTTTTATACCTTTAACATACTAACAACTACCATAATAATGCAGGTGGTAAAAGAGAAAGCCACATGTAGAATCAAAGCTCATCACACGTAGCTTCACCACAAGCAGAAGTATATACTAATATATAGAAGGTGCACAGAGTCATTCATGCAAACACAAAACACCATCATGGTAACACACATGATACTTAAATGATGCAATAAACTTTCATTAAACAACAGAATATGTAACAAAAAGCCCAAATGTGCATAACTGATAACAAAAACGATTAAAAAACATGATTATTTAAATAAAATACTTTCAAATGTGGAGTGTCATGCAGGGAATTCTGGGAATATCAGTTTACAGTTTTTGACTGTAAATTACACATTGATTTGTTATTTTTACTTCTAAAAACTGTACAATTAACAGCATTTTACTGTAAAATTACATGGAATGTCTGGTTAGATCTTTTACAATTTTTCCCTGTACAGGAACTTACTGTTAACCTATTAGCTGTTTTTTTCAGTAGCGTTTTTACAAAATTTTACAGTTAAAATTACACTTATTTATATGCATATATATATATGAATATTTGAATAATCATGAATTATTATTTTTTGATGTTTGATCCATAAAAATATTAAACAATTTCATGATTCTGGTCTAGTAAATTTCCTTAAACTGATTCCCTTGATGAATTTTAAAACCCTTAAATAATGTGTCTTTTTCTATATCTAGGTTCCATCTTCCCGACATACAGACCCTCGGACACCGTCTTCAAGATCACGTTTTGGCTTGGCTACTTCAACAGCTGCATCAACCCCATCATCTACCCCTGCTCCAGTCATGAGTTTAAGAAAGCCTTCCTGAGTGTGTTGGGCGCCCGCTGCCTCCGCAAGAGATCCACCCCGTCCCACGCGCTCTACCAGAGCCACAGTCCCCGGCACGGTCAGTCTCAGATCCTGGGCCTGACGAGCCGCGACAACCCACCCCGCCTGAGCCCGTCCTCCTCCATCGCTCTGTCCCGCAGCCCGTCGTCCCGGGATGGCCGGGAGTGGCAGGCCCCTTCCCGGACATCGTCAGCGGGGACGACCGGGGTCAGCGTCGGAGTGAGCGTGGGAGCTAAAGTGGCGGGAATGTGCGGTAAGAACCTGCTGAGGA
Organism: Barbus barbus; assembly: GCF_936440315.1. NCBI lineage: Eukaryota > Metazoa > Chordata > Actinopteri > Cypriniformes > Cyprinidae > Barbus > Barbus barbus. Next base: position 27,317,964 of record NC_136756.1, on the reverse strand, counting down.
CGTGCTGCTGCGTGAGAATGGATTCGCCGCAGCCCGAGCCGCCCGCACACAACTCGCTTCCCATCATCAAAATCCATCAGCTCTCGCTGTGTGAGGACGGGGACGCGGTGTGAATGAGCACACTGGGGAAATCACTGCACTCACGCTGGCTGTGATGCCTCTTTGCCACTTGACAGAGCCTCAGACTGGAGAACACAGACTGATGAAGAAAAGAGAGCTTTGAAACGATCAGCGATGGGAACATCAAAAGCTGCTGCGACACTTCTGATGCTTAATAAAGGCTTTGGATGAAAACTCTGTCTTTATTTACTCACTCTCGTGTCTTTCCAAACCTGTGGAATGACAGTGAACTGAAATGCAAATAAGATTTTGCAGCTTCAACAGAGGGAAGTGCATTAACTTTAACCCTGTAAAGCCTAAGATAGGAAATAATAGTAGGAAAAATCTCTTTTTTTAATGGAGCAGTGTGAACCTTTATACAAAGTATAAATGTATAAAGTAGGTTTGCATTTGTGTTTTTTGTTGAGTATCATATTTGATGCATCAGGCATTTATGACTCATACTATAAAGTATGATATAGGAGAATATGGAGCTCATACTAAAGGAGGAAAAACACCTCAGTTTTATTCAGAGGCCCAAACAGAGCAACAATTTGACACTTGATGCAGACCCTGATATTTACATGGCCAAAAAGATGAAAAGTCTGTAATGCAAATCAGTTAGATATAACACTATAACAGACAACTTTCATAAAATGATATCAGTAGTGACTCGATATCTCCCTCTTAACCTGATGACCATATCTGAAACTCACATTTCAACATGATTTTTCTAAAAAATAATGTATAGACAATCAAGTAAACTTACTTCTGTCCAGTAAATGTTCCCCTCAAAATATTATTAACAATATAAAAGCTTTATAAAATATAAAAGCTACAATTTACTTGATAAAAATCAGTAAAGATTTAAAAACAAAAAGACGTGTGAAGCACAAGCTGAAGGTGGACGTTTCTATTATTACACTAAAAGGCATTTTCCTTTTTAAAAAAAATCTAAACTTCAATCAGACTATAGAAGAGTGGATTGTGTTCAACAGGTTTTCAGCAGTTTTGATCATTTTAGAGGCCTTAGAAATTCATGTATCATATAAACTACTGTAGGCTTTATTGGGATAAACCTCACACAAATATATCATGTTCTTCAGAAGATGTTGAATAGATAACGCACAATTGTTATGGACTATATTATGCTGCTTTTATTGTATCTGTTTGAGCTTGACAAACACAGTTGCTATGACCTCTCGTTGTTTTATGTTTTTAGGTTTGGCATGACATGAGTGTGAACAAATAAGGACAGAAATGTCATTTTTGAGTGAACTATTATTTTAAAAGGGTCCAGGAGGTTTGCTTGGAAATTATGGTGGACATCATTCTGCATGGGTCTGTGATGATAAATACCAGCAATTTTAACATGCAGCAGTTTTAACATGTCCAATGAGTGTTTCTATATATATATAAAAAGAAAAGAATATTATATTTTTGACTGTTGTTCTCCAGTTCAAATCTTATTTGTTCAATGCTCGGAAATTGCACTACAGTTAATGTTTGAGTATGATTCAAAAATTCATTTCACCTGATGATTAATCGATCGTAAGTGTTTCTCTCTGATATTCCTGCATGGTCTTATTTTCTGTGTAAAAAAATTATTCCACATGAACGTCAGATACAGCTTTCCATGTGTTTCACCGTGGGACCAACCATCACCCTTCCCATAATTTGTGTTCTTTGGGAAATGCACAAATTTACATATGTTATTGATACTTGACCATAACAATGAATATGTGATGATGACCTCAAAATTACCAACTTATGTTGCTTAAATGCCTTATAACAAGTGGCACTTCTGTTATTGTGATTGTTTCTCAAATGAAAGGAAATCATGTGATTCCAATATGGAAATATCCAATAAAACATACTGCATCATAAGTGTTTTGCGAATCGTTCTGATTAAATTTCTGAAACGACCCACCATGAGAATGTTACCGTGGACATTCCAGCACTGGACACATTCCCCTAGTGACTGATGGGCTATTCACAGTTTAATGGAAATGTGTCATGCTGCATCGATCAAGAATGGGAAATGCAATGAGAAATGGAATAAGAAGTGTGTTTACTTTCAATGTTTTGGGGCTTCTACATGTGTGCCAGTTAAAGTAGACAGGAAATGAGATGATGGGGATGTTCGGGAAACATTCATCCCGTGAGACACTAAAGTACGGCCTTTATATGTCAAAACCACACGAGTTACAGTTATGACAATACTTTTTTGTGACATTTTTTTTCTCTGAAGTCCACTTATAATTTTAACGGGAGTTTTCCACGTTTATATGGATTTTTTGAGACACTTATGAGAATAGTTCATAAATTTATTTTTAGCAAAAGTCTCAGTTTTATGCCAAAATTAAAGCTCTATGGTTTAATGTTTAAAAGCAAAGAAATTAAGATGCACATAAATATTAATTTTTAATTTTACTATTGTTTCGTAAAATATTATAGTTAATAATAATAATTTATTTATTTGTTTGTTTAATAATACTTTTATAATCTAAACAATAAAAAATGTATTTTGAATAGTAATAAAAATAATTATTATTATATTACTATTAAAAAGTTTTTTATTTTACAGTACAACTGTAAATAGTAATAATATTTTCCCTTTTTTGTCTTTAGACGATCAGAAAGACTGTTGCACCAAATACAGCTGAAATTTAGCATTTTATCACCATTTTTAAACAAAATCTTTCACAAAGACAATCCCAGAATGCATTTCCCCAAAGGTTATTGCTAGTTGATTATTAGTCCATCCCTAAGTCTCTTTGATATTGCGGTCGATAGATATGTCCCTGCTGTTTTATTTTATTGTTAGCTTATATTGACTGAAAATCACAAATCAGCCTTTGAAATGTAATATACAATCCACACAATTTGAGGTGTCATCCATGCGTGCTGCACAAGTGATGCAGGGCGAGTTACTCCAGCTCAAGGGATTGTTCAAACCCGCAGCCCTGATTTGGAGCAATAGTAATCATGATGCTTGTCTTAGTATACAGCACTAATATTCTAAACACATTGTGGTCAGTTGTGGCATCTCAGAATGGCTGTTTTTGATTTATGGCAGTGCTCAGAAAAAGCGTGTTTACAGAAGCATAAACCAAATCATCTGGGGAAGGTTATTTTCGCAGGAGTACTAGTTGTGACTTGTCCAAAACCCTTCCCCTACTACAGTATATCTTCAACATCTTATCAGCACCATTCACAGTGTTTCTGAGAGTGTCTCAGATCACTTCGAGTTATGGAAGGGAGACAGGGCCAAAAGTATTTAACTGGAACACGTGAAATTTGACTGTCAACACACACTGTTTGTCTGTGGCCAATAAAATTACTGTATTTAAGACTATATTCGCATATGTGCACGTTGGTAGGTTGGTATATACACACCGAATTCCGGAAATGTTGGTACGTTTTTTAAATTTGAATAAAATGAAAACTAAAAGACTTTCAAATCACATGAGCCAATAGTTTATTCACAATAGAACATAGATAACATCAATGTTTAAACGGAGAAATTTTACACTTTTATCCACTAAATGAACTCATTTCAAATTTGATGCCTGCTACAGGTCTCAAAAAAGTTGGCACGGGGGCAACAAAGGGCTGAAAAAGCAGATTTTGAAAAGATTCAGCTAGGAGAACATCTAGCAACTAATTAAGTTAACTGACATGAGGTCTGTAATATGATTAGCAATAAAAGGGATGTCTTAGAGAGGCAGAGTCTCTCCAATCTGTGAAAGAGTGCGTAAAAAGATTGTGGAATACGACACTGCTTCACTCATCGGCATGATTCTGTCATTGACATTACTAAATGGGCCCAGGAATACTTCCAGAAACCACTGTCCAGAAACCACTGTAAACACAATCCGCCGTGCCATCTGCAGATGCCAACTAAAACTTTATCATGCAAAAAGGAAGCCATATGTGAACATGGTCCAGATGCGCACTATGAATGCTGAAAGGTATCTAAAGGTTTTAGAGTAACATATGCTCCCCTCCAGACGACGTGTATTTCAACAGGACAATGCAAAACCACATATTGCAGCTATTACAACAGCATGGCTTCATAGCAGAAGAGTCTGGGTGCTGAATTGGCCTGCCTGCAATAAAGATCTTTCACCTATAGAGAACATTTGGAGCATCATTAAACGACAAATACATCAAAGACGACCACAAACTCTTCAGCAGCTGGAAACCTATAGCAGGAGAGCATGGGACCAAATTCCAACACCAAAACTCCAGAAACTCATAACCTCGATGCCCAGATGTCTTCAAACTGTTTTGAAAAGAACAGGAGATGCTACACAATGGTAAACATGCCCCCATTCCAACTATTTTGAGCCCTGCAGCAGGCATCAAATTTGAAATGAGCTCATTTTGTGCATAAAATTGTAAAATTTCTCAGGTTAAACACTTGTTATGTTATCTATGTTCTATCGTGAATAAAATATTGGCTCATGTGATTTGAAAGTTTTTCAGTTTTCATTTTATTCAAATTTAAAAAACGTCCCAACATTTACGGAATTTGGGTTGTAAGTATACAAGCATCACACATCATGTTTAATTATGAATGATGTCGTAATAATACAATGCTATTCACATATGCAAACATCAAATGTTAATTTTGTTCATGAGAGACATTGGAACGGTTCGTTATGTATATTGTCCAGTCCTTTTAAGTTGTAAAGTTAAATGTTCTTTCTCAGGTAGAAAAGTCTTAATTTAAGTTGTAAAATAATTTAAAATTAAATTTACTCTGGCACAGTGGATATCAGTAAAGCAATGCCATAGTAAAGAAAGGATTAATATGTGGGTAAATCTAGAGGTAAATGTGTATTACACTTTTGAACACGGTCAGAATGTGTGCATGTTGACACGCTCAAATTTGTTGTCTTAAAATAAAACTGTGCATCTTTACATGTATACGAAACATGGTGAAAACTGACACCTAAACATGGCCAGAATGTGCATATCTACACATACAAAAGAAGCACATTCAAAATTGTCTCGTTAATAAGGACAAACAGTGCATGATGACACGGTAAAACTTCACATGTTCTGTTTAAAGACTTTTGGCCCCTCCCACCTTCCATATCGAGTGGCATCTCATACCATTGATGGTGCCTTGACGTCACTTATTCTCAAGCAGAAGTTTATTGTACATGTGTCATATTCACTGTCTCCCTCTTTATCCCTGTGTTGCTATGTGGCACCAGGCCAACATTTTACTTCCAAATGTAAATTTGGTTTAGTACAATCTAATATATTACAAAGGCACAGAAGGTCAAACACAGTGGGACGCTACTAATAATACAATCACAATAAATCACTGCGGAACTCAGCATTAAATATGAGAGCAGGTTTATCAGACAAAATGTTCAGCTAATGTTGACGTAATAATAGTTTGGACAAAAATGAATCATTGGGGACTTCATGGTATTCAAGGCCAAATTACTTCCTTGTCTTTGTGAAGATGTTTTGCAGAATTTCCAATAATTTCTTTGCAATTGATGAAAGTTGACAGTGACCGAAGGCTGTAAAAGTCAACAATAAATGACATTTGAGACTTTAATTCTATGACAACATTTAGTGTAAAGAAAAAGCAAGCTTGGGAATATGGGAAATAATGTGCATAGATGAATTGCGCACAATAAGACCAGGAAAAAGTTATAGGAAAGCTAAATATTGACGTTATATTGAAAAAAAAAGGAGAAAATCATAAAAGTAGTCTGTATGACCCATGCACTGTATTTCAAATCTTCTGAAGGCTTTCTGTGAGAAAAAGTAAAATATTCCAAAACACCAAATGCTTATTATTATTATTAAATATTTTTTTGTTTTACAGTAGAACTGCAAAATTATTTGTTTAATTGTATAATTTAAACAAAATATAAATTATATTTTGAAAATAATAATAATTTATATTATTAATTATGTTAATATTACTACTGTTATTGTAATAGTATAGTCATACTAAATGAGGAGAAACGCTAAATAATATGTTTCAAGAAATTTACAATCATTTCTTTGCAACAGTGACCAAAGGCTGTTAAAGTCAGCAATATATGCCATTCGAGATCCATTTTAATTTCATTATTACAACATATTTCAGAGTTAAACAGGACATTTAGTGAAAAGAAAAAGCTATTTTTGTATTTAATATAATGTGCATGGATTAATCGTGCACAATATTACCAGAAATGTTTACTGAAGCATGTTTGCTCAATTGACTTCATATGGACTTAATAAAAAAACATAATAAAAGTAGTCTCTACAACCCACACACTATATTTCAAATGTGAGAAAAAAAAAACAGCAAAAATCTTCTTTCCAAGACACCTCATGCATTATTTCACGAAAAAGCAACTTTACTGTATGTTGTGCAAATGAACTTTAATTATAATCTTTGTGTTTTGCATTGAATAAATAAAAGATTAGGGGTTTATTTTTGTCAGAATTATTCCTTGAGGTTTTCGTAGGGGCCCGAGAAAACACAGTCTGATATAAATCCGTCTGCATATCTGAAGGGAAAACACATTGTTTTTTCATACAAGTCCGTCTTGAATTTGTCATTGGTCTGACACACCAAGGTTGCACATTTCCTGGGTCTGAGTAACACAGTGTTCTCATGGGACTGAGATACGTTTCATTCAGGCCTGCGTGAGAGCCGTTCCAAACATAGTGCACATGAGAAAGCCATCGCCCACAGAAACATGGCAACATGACAATGTCTGCTAAAAATTCCAGCCCTCGGAGGGATCGTGTGTTTAGACCCTAGAGCAACATTTACATCCATGCTGATGATCATGGGCTCGGAAAATGGTGTGTTTTATGTATACATGTCTCAACACATCTACACCCCATACCTCCATGCACATTAACATGAAAATGCTTCCTGAAATCAATAACTGATCCTTGCAAATTACTGTTTGGCCACACATGAGGTGGATACTATACAGCAGGGTCAGAAATCGACCAAAGATTTATTGTAGAAATGCCGATGAGTGGTCTATAGAAATAAATAATAAATGTGTAAATGTCAAGCAATTATCATCTTGATAAAAAAAAAAAATTTTTTTTTTTGGGGGGGGCCTTTAACTATAATAAAACATATATTTCCAAACATATGGAAATATGAGTAAGTAAAAAAGTTGTTTTTAAGAATTCAATTAATTAGATATGAGTTCTGGTTATTAAAACGTCATCATACCATTAAAATGGAATCCAGAAATATTAAGACCAGAATCCAGATTAGTTAAAAAAAAAAGAGAGAGAGACAGAATTTTAGGAAAAAATTTAACATTTCATAGGGATCTAAAACTGTATTTTTTGTTGTACTTTTAATAAGATGTTTAGTTTCATGATTCCAGTTAATTAGACATGTTTTTGATGAATACATTTGATTTAACCATTGCAATGGAGTCCAGAAATTAAAATGGAAAACATCCACAGCCCTATATATAGACAATAAGTTGAAAAAAATTCAAAATTCAAAATAATAATTAGTATCTCAATGATACGAAACAACACTGTCCCACACAGAATGATATTAATTATTTAGAAATATTTTTTGTATTTCATGTTGATTTGATTTCATAATTATCAGCCAATCTGGTTCAGATTCAGAATTGACTTCAATTAACTGCAATTCAATATATAATAGACAACATGCTGTGTTTTTTGAATGGTTCAGGAGCAAAACGGTGCTCATTAAAAGTAAAGAAAGGCTCTTTAAAATCAGTTCTGGGGGCAAATACGGACCCTGTGTTTGAAGTTCATTTCTAACCCTGCTGTACACCCACCTCCACTGCTAAAAAATGAATTATGTATGCAGAAGATCAGACAATAGCCAGTCATGTAATGATCTATAAAGGGCTCTTGCCGCAAGACAGCGGAGGAGAATTTAAAAACCTGTCAGGGTCATTAGTGTTGTAGTCCTGGTGCTGCGGGGGAAGACAGCGCCTGCTCAACATCATCCGACAGGAACTTTAAATGGGAGCTCATGTACACTTGCATCACTTTTCAGATGCCCTCTCATGTGGGAGGCAGAAATCACCCTGTGCCCCTTCGCTCTCCCTTTGTAAAATACCTTCAAATGAGCACACATGAACAAAAAGCACCATAAGTACTCATTACCACGTTTTTTTTACTTGTCTAACATGGTGATGACATGTTTTGGGGTATAAACTATGAGAAAATCATGGCTTTTCGAACATTTTAGACATATACTATGTTTTTTAAAGTTGTACAATGGTATTTTTTTTTAAGTAGCCATGGTTTTTGAATATGGTAAACTTTTAGTACTATGATACTGCACATGCAAAAGATTGACTCATAATTAGATGTTTATGGTGTATGTTTTTGAATTTCTTCCAATACATTATAATGATCCACGGGTCTTTTTCTTTGACCTACAACGCCTCCTACTGTTCTAATGCGAGTATAACACCGAGATTGAACACTTTGGCTGTTCAAAATAGCACACTACTCCATTTCTGCAGTATATACACTCTGCATATGAAAACAGAATATCCAAAAAGCTCTACAGAGCAAAACATTGGAATACACTGCATTGTCAGTGTGATGTAGCCTGTGCTCAGTTTAGCAGGATGAACAAGGCTAAATGGAAGAAAAACCAGAGTGTTCTGGACTCCTTGGCGACAAACTTAAAGAAAGCTTTATAACCTCCCCTATTCTACTGCAGAGTACTGATCAAGTGAATACTGAGGACAAAAATGAACTTTACACAGGAGTTTATAGCCTACTAGCTTATCTGTCTGTCATGTAAACCTAGTATTCTCACACTATACGCATAATGGTATCAGAATAGTGACTGTTTACAATATTAATACTTCATGATAATATATAAAAATCATATAAAAGAGGTCTCATCTCAAAACAACCATTTAGACAACTTTACTACTGTTTTGTTTTTTTGTATGCAGGAATTAATAAGCACTTTCAACGGATAGTTCACCCCAAAAATTAAAATTTGCTGTTTATTTACTCACCCTCAGGCCAACCAACATGTAGGTGACTTTTCTTTTTTCGCTTGAACAGTAGCTTAAACCAAACCATGGTCTTTGGTGATTCATAAAATGCAAGTAACAAACAAGACAATACAAAAACACAAAAATTATTCCCCGCAGCTCCTCACAATAGGCATATATTTAAGTCTTATGAAGGGAAATGATCGGTCTGTGTAAGAAACAATGAACAATATTTACAACATTATTAACTTACCTGTAATTCATAGCCAAGTCAGATGAATAGTACGAGTTTACAATTTTAACAAATAAAACAACAAATTTTGACTACTAAATATAGATAGATAGATAGATAGATAGATGGATGGATGGATGGATGGATGGATGGATGGATGGATGGATGGATGGATGGATGGATGGATGGATGGATGGATGGATGGATGGATGGATGGATGGATGGATGGATGGATGGATGGATGGATGGATGGATGGATAGACATTTTTTAATAGATTTATATATGTACGGCAGGTATATTTGAACACAAGCACAATTTGTATTATTTTAGCAGTTGCCAAAACATATTCAAGTTACAGTAATGTAATGAATTTGGGCTTAAAGGGCACACTCTGATCTTTAAATTGAGGGTATTCTCTTCACAATTGGAGGAAAGGTTAAGGATTTCCAGCTCTTTAATATGTAACCCCCCTTTCAAGGGACCATATGTAATTGGACAGTTGAAAGCTGTTTCATGTACAGATGCGGGCTATTCTTTTGTCATTTCTACATCAATTAAGCAAGTAAAAGGTCTGGAGTTGATTCTAAGTGTGCCATTTGCATTTGGAAGCTGTTGCTGTGAACCCACATCATGCAGTCAAAGGATCTCTCCATGCAAGTGAAACAGGCAGTTGTTAGGCTTCAAAAAAACCAAAAAACAAATCCATCAGAGAGCTAGCAGGAACATTAGGAGTGGCCAAATCAACAGTTTGGTACATTCTGAGAAAAAAAGACCGCGCTGGTGAGCTCAGAAACATAAAAAGGCCTGTAAACAAACAAAGTCTACAATCAAGAGATGACTTCATGAGAGCAAATACAGAGGCTTCACCACAAGGTGCAAACAAGGCCAGATTAGACTTTGACAAAAAATGTCTAAAAAAGCCAGACCACTTCTGGAAATGCATTCTTTGGACGGTTGAAAATAAAATCAACCAGTACCAGAATGATGGGAAGAAAAAAGTATGGAGAAGGCTTGGAACAGCTCATGATCCAAAGCTCACAACATCATCTGTGAAACATGGTGGAGCAGTGTGATGCGTGAACCTGGCTTCCAGTGGCACCGGGTTACTGGTGTTCACTGATGATGTGACAGAAGACAGAAGCAGCCAGATGAATTCTGAAGTGCATAGGGATATACTCTCTGCCCAGATTCAGCTAAATGCAGCAAAGATGATTGACCGGCGCTTAGTTCAAATGCACGATGACCCAAAACATACAGCAAAAGCAACCCAGGAGTTTTTGAAGGTAAACAAATGGATTATTCTGATCTCAACCTGATTGAGCATGCATTTCACTCTTTCACTCGCTGAAGACAAAACTAAAGGCAGAAAGACCCACAAACAAACAACTGATGTCAGCTGCATTAAAGGTCTGGCAAAGCATCACAAAGGAGGAAACCCAGTCTCTGGTGATGTCCATGAGTTCCAGACTTAACGCAGTCATTGCCTGCATAGGATTCTTAACAAAATATTAAGAGTGAACATTTAATTTATGATTATATTTATTTGTCCAATTACATTTGAGCCCCTGAAAATGGGGGGACTGTGTATAAAATAGTTGTAATTCCTAAGCATTTTGTTCCACACCTTGAATTAAAGCTTAAAGTCTGCACTTCAATTTCATCTTGATTGTTTCATTTTAATTATATTCTGGTGGCACACAGAGACAAAATTATGAAAATTGTGTCAGTGTCCAAATATATATGGACCTGACTTTATATATAACGGTTCACCCCCAAAAATAAAATTCTATAATTTATTCACCCTCAAGTTGTGTTCTTCTGTCGAACACAAAAGAACATATTTTGGGCAGAATGCGGGCAACCAAACAGTTATTTAACTATTAAAGTGTCTAAATACAAATGGGATGACTATAATATATGACAATATCATCATATTACCACTGCATATCATCAAAATACTTAACAGGGATGGAAATAATGTGTTTGAGATTAATGTGGTTTGACACTGGACAAGCTGTACAGGCTTTTGTTCACAACTGCATTTTATTGTAACAATCAAGGACATGAAGAATGATGAATTGTGTACATATCTTCCATGAGAAATGTTCAGCTTGTCATAACAACACTCACAGACATTAATCAAGAACTCTATCACTTGGTGAATAGGCAGGCAAGTCGATTTATAAAAACAAAGCAGAACTGCAACGTAAGAAAAGCATTGTGACCTAACGTTTAATTATAGAATAATACAGCTCAACCTTACACATGCCGGACGATCCGTTTGACAGACAGAGTCACTTCAAAATGTCCAAAAGGTCGGTTCTGTTGCGGGATGGGATGGGACGGAACAGAACGGGAGGGGGTGAGTAGCTGCCCCGTGGAGCGGCTGAGGCGTCACAGGGAACGGTCGAACCCGTGCCGAGATCCCCCGCACGAATAAAACCCCCGGTGTGAAGAGGTTACTGGGGTGACGCTCCAGCACGGCACGGCTGTCATAACTAATCAGCATCCACAACGAGTGATCGGGACCGTTGCTATAGTAACCGCCTTCCTTTTAAACCGAAATGAAAAGAGCAGCTCTCTCTAGATCTGCTGTTAGCCCAGAGAGTTTTTCTTTATTTTCTCAACTGTACTGTATTGTTTCTGGTGAGACCCCCTTCGTGCAATTGTGGGACAAAGTAGGAACGGACAGTTTGACATTTACAGCGAAAAATTTGTGAATTCAAATCACACTAAAACCCCACAGGACTGTGCACCACGGCCAAAAACACCACTGTTAGTCTCTTTTTTGCTCTAAACTGCAGTTAAATAATACAGAGAGAAAATAACGAAGTGCAAAAACTTGAGGAAGACAAACGTGAGGGATTTCAGGAAGCGTTGAAACACCAACCTGAAACCGAAATAACATAACATACATAGAACATTTTTGAAAAAGAATCAAACTATTAAGTTCATTATAAAACAACATTCTAAAAACTTGTAATAAATCAGGCGTTTGTGGAAGAGTTGACACTTTTGCAAAATGTAAAACGTGGTTTGAATCCTAAACAATAAATAACTCATCGATCTTCCTACAAGGAAAAACCACAAATCAAAATGGCGACAGCACGTTTTATACTTAACGATACAGGCGGAAGTTTTGTGCTGTTCATTTCCAGAATGCAAACAAATAAAAACATTAAAGTGTGGAGGTAAATGACGGATAGTAGCTACTACCTAGCTAACAAAACGTTATCAGATCCTTCTGGCATGGTTTTCTCAAAATTATTCTTCCAGTTACATTATTAGAACGTTCGTTAAGAGTTGGTCTCTAATAACGTTCTTAATTGTGAACTCAAAAATGTTATTTATATTTCCTTCATGGAACGTTTTTCTGAAACATTTTAGTTCCACAGTTGTCTAACATTTTTTAACCATTACTAGTTTAAGAATGTTCAGAGAACATTTAAAGTAACTTTCCCATAATGTTTGCAAAATGATAAAATAGAACTTTCCTTGTTTTCTCTTACGTTCACATAACCAAAATAAAACATTTTTTCTTTTTTTTTTTAACTGGATGTTTTGAATGTTTAGAGAAAAATAACTTTAGCAAAACATTCTTAGAATATATTTTTGTTAGCTGGGTAGTTCCTGTTCTTTGAACGTAGATTACTTGGTTAGCGGGATAAGATTCAGGAACACTTGGCCAAAAACAAGCATGCGTTGCATGTTTACGTCACATTTATCAAGGCAGAAATAGTTATTTTGCATTGTAATCTAACTGCATGTCAAAAAACAAAACAAAAAAAAAATCTAATTTTTGAGACATTCTGGCCAAATAACAAATAAAGAAAAAGTTGATATTATTTCCAGTTCATTCGTTGCATGAGAAATGGTATGATGCATTGCATTATGGGATACAGTACACAGTGCAATATGCTCTGTTTCATACTGCACAGTACAGTAGGTTGCTGCTTACAGAAAACTCACACTATGCACATTATTCATACTGAAGAATTAGTAGAATGCTAGTATGCCATTTAGTCAAACTTTCCAGTAAGTATCCCAGTTCTATGCCAAGTAATCCTGAAACTTATTCATCTAAGAAAGACACTCAAAAAACAGGACACTAGAGTTAAAAGGATGGGTGTTAGGGGTGGATGGATGGACAAAAGTGTAGGAGGAAGTAGAGGTGTGCTTGTTGGGACGCAGTCCAGATGGCTGGACTGATCCCGGGTGAAAAGCCAAAGTTTCTTTAACCCCCATCCCACCCCATCCTTTTTTCTCTGTTATGAGTAAATTATTTTATCCCAGGCTGGTAATGTTGGCCCTGCCACCTGGGGGCGCCACAATGCGCTGAGTTGTACGACGAGGGACGTTATCGTCAATTTGAGCCCCTGTGAAATGATGAAAGGAAAAATGAGTTAGATGGCAAGAACAGAGCAAAAACTTGGGCTATACAGCATTAAAGTATTTTCTTTTTTTATGTACATGAAAACAAAGTATGCAACAATAAAAAATTGATATAAACAATCAAGCAGGTGAGATTTTCTATATACTATAGCCACATTTTATAGGGAAAAAGATGGACAAACTTGTGCATCCAACTTTACATTAAGAGCTGGTCAATAATATAGTTACATTTTGTGATATAAACAATCATGTAGCCAAGATTTGCTACAGTATATCACTTTACGTGAGTATACCACAATTAAGTTAATGCAAATAAAATACTTTGTGTTCCATTTTCAATCACAATTTTAATCTAATTTTATGTAAAAAGGTAAAAAAATCTTTGGCAATACGATCAAACAATGAGCCAAAACACAATCGCGAACAATCACAGTAATCTTTGTGTTTTGTTAGATTATTTTATCCTTAAGAAATTTTTAAATATAACTGAATTTATTTTAAGTTAGAGCCACAATTTTTTCAGTAAACTTTTTTTTAGTAAAAATATATATTACTGTTTATATATTGCATACTGCCAGAATAACATTATGGTAGTATGCCATTCTAAAAAGTATTATGGTAGCAAATATGTGTTTGTTTCAAGAGTAAGTATAGGACATTTAGTTGTATACTCACCAGACAGGCTGAATCCAGACTGATGCAGGTTGCGAACCGGTTGAGGAGTGTGTTTGACCGGAGAAGTCTTACCGGAGGTGACAGGGGTCATGACCTTAGGTGTCACAGTGACCTCACACACCGGGCCATCATACAGACCTCGTGGGACTCCACGCAGATCAGCAAGCTGTGATGAGAAACGGCATAATTAGACAAATTTTTGATCATTTATGACTAATTTAACTAAGAGTTTTAGGGCTGCCCCTAATAGTTGACTAACCGTTAGTAGAGGCTTGGTCGACCAAAATTTTATTAGTGGCTTAGTTGCAGAAAAACAATCCACTGGAGAAGTCACAGAGGCAGTGACGGACAGATCGTTTACGGCTGGTCTATGGTCAAATATGGCTTATCATCTGAAATACGTAAGTATTAGCACCTTCACATTGCCTCTCAATCTAATGTTAACCTAGAAAAATGTGCGTTGTTCAAGAGTCTGTGTGGAGTGTGGAAGCTGGACAGATGGAGGCGCCGGTGCGCTCACTTGCTCTTAAAATACTCTGTCATTTTTGGTCATACAGATAAGAGTAATACACCTTTCGAATCTGTAAAGACTATACGTTTATTTGGGTGCACTCACAATT
Organism: Barbus barbus; assembly: GCF_936440315.1. Taxonomy (NCBI): domain Eukaryota; kingdom Metazoa; phylum Chordata; class Actinopteri; order Cypriniformes; family Cyprinidae; genus Barbus; species Barbus barbus. The sequence goes on along the minus strand of NC_136756.1, from coordinate 27,302,943 downwards.
ACAACAAAGCATTGAGCTTTTGTAAAATAATGAAAGCAAACAGGATGAGCTTTCTGCCGTCTCTGTGAACTTGAGCGCGAAACTCCGTGTATACTTGCCATACAGATATGAAAAACGTAGATATATAGAGAGCGAAATGTCTACTTTCAAATTAACCAATTCAATGTAATCCATGTGAAACATGCATACAGGCGCATCACTACTGCAGAGATGACAAGTCAGTGTCGTCGACTTCATCTCTTAAACCGAAACAAAGAAAGCACTGGTGTATCAGTACATTATTAAAATGTTAATGCACCTTCCTTACTGTTTTTCTCAGACACATTCATAATCATTACTTCTGCTGGTGTGTGGCAAGCTTTATATGTGTACTTGAGTGCTTATTAGGCTAGACAATCAAAGGCGCATTATAATGATTTAAATGGTTTATTAATACATGTGCGAGTAGTCGACTAATGCTTAAAATGAACGACTACTAGTCAAACAGAAAGGTCTGTGGCCGAGGGCAGCCCTAGTTTGTATATGTGTCTATGTACTGTATGTGTACATACCCTGCTGCGGGCCTTTATCCTCTTGTAGACGTAGTCTGGGAAGGCTTTACGGGTGATGTAGCGTCCAGAACCCTCAGTGGTGTGGAGGTTCCCATCCTCCAGGACGATCTTGCCCTGGCTGATCACCACCAGAGGAGCTCCACGCACCTCAATCCCCTCAAAGATGTTGTACTCCACCGCCTGAGAATGACAGAATGAGGGAAAAGCTCTCAGCTTTAAGCACTACACTGCATGAAAGTCTAACCAAGTTTTTGAGGCTCTAGCCTGTACTATCAAAACAATCTGTAGCACATCCTAAAATAGTAAATAAACCTAAAATATTATGGTAAAAACAGATTCACTAATGATCAATATTTGATCTTGTAATGTTCTGAAAGAAGTCTCTCATGCTCATTTATTTGATTAATAATTTGATTGGGCTGCATTTATTTGATTAAAAATACACAGTAATATGGTGAAATATTATTTTAATTAAAAAAAGAAATTAATATATTTTAAAAAGTGTTTCATTTCTGTGATCAAAGCTGAATTTACAGCATCATTACTCCAGTCTTCAGTGTCACATGATCCTTCAGAAATCATTCTAATATACTGATTTGCTGCTCAAGAAACATTTATAATTATCAATGTTGAAAACAGTTGTGCTGCTTCATATTTTTGTGGAAACTGATCATTTTTTAAACTGATAAAGTCTTTTGTAAAATTATGCCTTTTTATGCATCCTTGCAGAATAAAAGTATTAATTTCTTTCAAAATACTGTAAATAAATGAATGAACCTTTGAATGATAATGTACATTAACATATCCCAGAGTTCACCAGCGCTCAGATAACTCACTCCTTCTATATTTGACTGCATCAGCATCTCATTTCGGTCGATTTAAATCAGCACAGATCGCAGCATCAGCCTCATTGACAAACAGGAGCAGACAGAGCGAGTGAGTCAGCAGAAAACCAAAACAGCTCAGAGCAGAGGATCATGGGCGTCAGAGCTGGTCCAGACCTAATGGTGTCACCCACATTACGGTTCATTTAAAGTGCTTTCAGAAACACAAACAGCCCTTGATGCACTAATCTAAGCTTCCTTTTCAGCTGAAAAACATTAATGAATCCAAACTTGAAAAGTGATTTAGTTGTAAACAAACTCTTCTCACCAGGTGGTGGCTCTTAGCAGAGATGATTGTGGTGGTGTCGGGGTCCCAGAGCACCAGGTCGGCATCAGAGCCCACGGCGATACGGCCCTTCCGTGGGTACATGTTAAAGATCTTGGCGGCATTGGTGCTCGTCACGGACACAAACTGGTTTTCATCCATCTTACCCGTCACCTGTGAAGCAGAACATTCATCTTAAAGACAGGGTCAGAAACGTTTTGTGGGAATGATACAGTAATGAGATTTACATTGATTTTTACCACAGTATAGGTATAGTGTGTGTTGTGCACTTCATGAATCAGACTGGTATTACTGACAGGTGGCGTGTAATTTTTGCCACCTTATTTTTTCAAGTTGGCTTTGTTTATTTTATTTGTAAAGTAAGTATTTTATTATAAAATGTTTCAATAAAATGTTGAAAGATTAATGGCATAAATATGGTTATTATTTATTGTACATTTAACTAAGGTTATTAGTAAGGATATAAATTATAAGGCAATAAATTATAATAATTAAAACAATGCAACATGGCGTATCCAATTAAAGTTTTTGAAATGAAACTATTAAATAAATTAAATAATAATGTGACATGGAGCATCTAATCAGACTGTACAGATGCAACTATTGATTAATAAATACTCATTTTGGCTACAATAATCAAATAAAGATAAAAGTAAAAATTATTAAAATTTATATAAATGTAAAAGTAATTAACAATAATAATCAAAACAGTGCATCATGGCTCATCTAATCAGATTTTACATATTAAACTACTGTAAAAAAGTAAAGTAAAAGTAAAATAAAAATAAAAAATGAAAAGAAACAAATACATAAACCAATGCATGCAAAGTAACAAATGCACAAACTCCTCGTGTCTCATATGACCTGGATCTGTAATAATATTAATGAACATATAGAGCAGATAAATCATCTCTCACCACACACTTGTCCCAGATGATGGACATTCTCTCCTCAGTACCGTTAGTTCCCTCCGGGATGAGGGTGAAATTATCCTTGCCCACGGCCCTCTGGGAAGTGTTGAAGGTGCAGTGAGCGCTGCCAGTCACCTGCAGATCACCACTGCAATAAAACACACACAAAACACTTACAAACAGCAATATTTTTGCACATGGCAATATGTTTTTTTTTTTGGACAATGTAATACCATGGTATACTTTAAAAAAGCTTTTCAGTAGCATGCATATGAATAGCACGTTTACCATAAAGCAACCATTCAGTACCACAGTATACTGCTAGCTGACATAAAATGCTTTTGGAAGGTAGTGTGACATGCTAAACTCCATCTAAACTCTCTGAACCACATCTAAAAATATTTAGCTAATTATTTTACAATTATTACACACAGAAATGTATGGCTGCATATTAATTGAGAGAGTAAATTAAATGTTTACACTTATAAAACATTATTTGTAACACCACATAAACTTTATCATTATTATAGATGCAATTTTAGCACTGCATATTAACTGAGAGACTAAATTAAATAGTCATACTAACAATTTGTAGCACCACATTAATATTTTAAATTAATTAGTAACATTAAAAAGTTGATTAAGCATGATGAAAAAGAAAATGTGATCTGTTACTAGATAAAATTTTTCCCCTTATTTCCCTAATACAATCATATACGTCTTCTTATATTTCTTTAAAAAATTCCAGAGGACTAATTATGTATCAAAAACCCATATTCCAATGTACCACGGTATTACCATCACTGTAGCATGCTGTAATTTTAGTATCATTGAGATAATATTATAGTTTTTATTAATACATTGAATTTTTATATTTTCTGTTATTTTAATTTAGTGAAAGTTTTAGTAATTTGGATTGCTGTTTTTGTCATTTTTATTATTAGTATTTTTTAATTTTAAAAAATGTAATTAGTTATTTTAGTACATCAAGTTAAACTAAACAAAAATGAGAAATTAAATGATGCTTTGGCATCGGGCCATAATATATATATCTTTTACATCAGTTAACATTTATTTTATTTCAAGTAAAAAAGAAAAGTAGTTTTTTTTATGATTTTAGTTTTACTTAGCTATAATAGCCTAGAATTTCCACCACGTTATGTATTATTTGTACTATTTCAACCCAGTAAAGGGGTTTTTCGTCATTTGTATGGTATCTCAGTTTGTCATAAGTAGAGAGAAAAGCTCTTCTTTGTGTAATGGCGCGCTCTAGTGATCACCCATAAATGTTTTTCCCTTTAAAGTAAGCATATCATGACATATGGTAGGTGGCTAATGGCTAAACCCTGCTCTGCACACACTCACTGTGGTCCAACTAACCCCCTGCAGTCTATGTCCCATAATGCACTAGAGCAGCTGCGGACACACACCAGGCCAGCAGGGAGTTGAGATAGTCCGGGGTGGTGGGGTCGGGGCTGAGGGGTGGAGATGTGATGTAGGCTGCAGCTTTGGCCCAGTTCTTGCTCCAGTAGTGAGTGCCGTCGGTCCCCAGGCTGGCTGAGATGGGCTCACCGTACACCACGGTACCTGCGGAGGAAAAGCACTGGGTCAGGATCACTAGACCGCTTCCAGGACTAGATTTGAGAGCTACTTCATTCTTCATACTTAAATGTCTCATGTTCACAAGCAGACTATGATTTGTTTCAAACCCTAAAGAGCTGTTTTGCTGTATAACGTCATATAAAACCAGCTAAAGATGCGGTCAAGACCCCTTTAAAACCAGCCCACTGAATCAGCTATGACCAGACTGGAAGACTAGCTTAGCTTGGGCTGGTTTTAATTATTTTTGTTTGTTTGTTTGTCACGGCCAAATCCCAAAAACCTATTTCTAACCATTTCAAAATACACATTTATATTTAAGATACAATTCATGAAAACAACTAAATAAATCTCGATTTAAGGATATTTGGATATTTTTACTAGAATACGAGTCAAAAATTACTCCTCTAACAGAGTCTGACATTATTGCTGAGCTAACAATTTGATACACCAATAAGCAGGAAAATACACAACACACAGAAATCTTTTTAAGTATACTTATTACAGATACTCATTAAAATATTTTTCAGAATCAACATTTCCCTTGACCTGTGGCTTTATAGCACAACACTGTATAAGCATAACACGCTAACAGCATTTCCATACCAGTAATTTCACTGCAAAACTCTTCTTTTTTAGTATTTTTTTCTTGTTTTTCACTACAGTTACACATTTAAAGATGCGTTAAATCAAGATACACTTGATTTTGTTTCTCATTTATTTAAGGAAAAAAAGACAATGTCTTGTTTTCAGAAAAATTTATCAAAATGTATTAAAACAAGAAAAATGCTTTTTAAAAGCTTTTAAAATATATTTATATTTTTAAAATATATTTTAAAAAATACACAACAAATGGTCAAAAATATATTGGTAGAATATGGAAGAAACATTAGCAAATATATTTTTGGTTAGTTTTTGTGTATACAAAATAATACTATTACCATAATACAAACCAGTTCACTAGTTTTTGTAACATAATCTGCAAATAATTTTTACCCCACTTTTTTCCCCCACTGAGAGGTATTTGTTTGGTTTTAAACATAAACTCACTTCATTTTTGATAAAAAAAAAAAAATTCTCCAGAAAAAAAAAACTTAAAATCCTAGGCCATTTTGCTTCTCAAATTAATATATTTTGATTGAATAATGCTTATTTGGTACTGGAATTCAAGACAAAAATACTGTGCAAGAAAATCATGTTTTGCAGTGTAGTCAGTCTAGTTAGGATTCTGTTGATAATTTGAGAATGAAACCCATTTTCCAGGCCTTTTTGGGTGATTTACTGAGAAGCACACATTGGACTTTTCTATCAAACATCTGTTGTACCTTTTTTCCTGGCCTGTGCGATGACATCAGCAGCGCTCTTGCTCATGACTTTGGTGATGTAGAGCGGGCAGTTGGTCTGATTGGCGACGGTCACAGCCCGGTTGACGGCCTCGGCCTCCACCTATAAAACAACGGCCGACACTCACTGACCTTCAGCTGAAATTACAGACGCAGCCGCTCAGCACCTCCTGAACGCTGACTGCACTTTATGTGCGGCTAAAGGTTTCTGGAAGGCTGATGTGCCTGCGATACCAATGATCAATGAATCTGGCAGCAAAAACAGTGGGAAAGTGGAAAGTCTGAAATCTCCTGATCCCTAAAGGGAAATAAACCATAAATGTGTTTTAGTGCAGTATGTCTGAAGGTTATTTTGGAAGCGTTCTTGGGTCTCGATGTACGATGACGTGCTAAAAACCCCCTCCATGTGGTGCACAGCTGTAATGTTGCGGTGTGAATGTGTTGTGATGGTGTAGTTTGATGAGCATGTGAAGTGTTTTACCTCCTCTGGGCGGCTCAGAACGTGTCCTTCTGGACCAGTGATACCCAATCCCAGAATCTTCTTCTGCTCCTGTAAACACAAGAAAGTAAAAGAGGTTGATAGGGATCTCACTGCAAGAAAGAATATATATTTTTATTACAATTAAGCGCATTTGATTCCAAATGATCATCACTGTAATTCAGACACTTTACTTATTTCCCTTCTTTTGTATTTTTCATTTATTCTTAAAGGTGATTTATTATTACTGCAATGTTTTTAATTGATAAAAAAAAAAAAATCAGCATAAAGCAGTACAACAAATACTGCATTTAATATTAATGAGATTTACAGAATCTTACAAATCTTATTCCCTTTTGGAGTTGACGTACACACACACACACACGCACACACACACACACACACACGAGAATGAAATGTGTGTGTGTGTATATACACATACATACATACACACACATACACTACCAGTCAAAAGTTGAATAATTAAAATTTTTTATGTTTTTGAAAGACTCACCAAGACGTCATATATTTTTTAAAAAACAAACCAAAAAACAGTAATATTATAAAATATTGGAATGTAATAATTAGCATATTACAATGATCGCTTAAATAAAGAAATTAATCAAATAAATAACAATAATAAATAATATTTAAAATATAAAAAAATATAGAACAGTTATTTTCAATTGTAATAATATTTCAAAATATTATTGTTTTTACCGTATTTCTGATCAATTAAACGCAGCCATTGTAAGCAAAAAGAGACTTCTTTCAAAAATATTTAAACCCAGTGTGTGTATATATAATTCTTAATATTACAAGTAAATTATAGATATAATATATATTACAATTATTTACATTATATAAAATATTAAATGTGATATATGTGTGTGCGTGTATAAATATATATATATATATATATATATTGTTTTTAGGGTATGAAAGGTGAGCTCACCTCAGCAATGATGTCTCCGTTCTCTGCGTGCACCTGGGCGATGGCTCCCAAGTCCCTGATCACACTGAACACCTCATACATCTACAACAGAAGGAGAAGCACAGCATTGGGTGTGGTGTTGTTTTATCATCTGCTCTGGATCTACAGCTACAGGAAATGTGCTGAACATCAGAGCGAACATGTCCGTTCCCCTGAGACCATCAGCCCTGCACGCTCAAATCATGGAGAACTCATCACTACTGCACTCTCAACGCACCAAAAACACTAGTACTGCTCATTTAGTGTCTAATCCATCTTGATCAGGATAATTAAATGAATATGCATGAGAAATCATGCATACCTGGGAGTCATTTAGCTGGAAAATGTCCTTGTATGCCAAGTAGACCAGGAAAGAGTTGACGCCTGGGAGAAAAGAAAAAAGACCAGGATGTAAGACATCAGACATGGACGTGCATACAGAGATCTGGAGCTGCTGAAACAGGCACGGCTGAAGTAATGAGTTCATGGATTTTGAGACCTTAAAAGCAGAAATGTGCAGGTTATATTCTTGTTAAAGCCCCTTTAATGATTCTTCCCTCTAAAATGTGTGTAATTTTAGCCGTAAAGTACCTAAATCATCACTTTCATGTGAGAATACTGTTCTTGGTGTAACTTCATTGATATAACTGCTGCATTGTGACATTATTTCTGTCAATATTAAGCATTTTTGGCAACCAAATCTTATTATTGAACTGCATTTGTCATTTTACTTGTTTTACTTTTTGCTTAATATTCTTTATTCATACGCTCTGTATTTTTAAATCCTTAGATTTATTGTATATATTTTATATGAACTATTTAGCTTTTTGTTCTAAATTCAAAATGATTCATTATATTTGTTTATTTTATTTATTCTCAAAGATGATTTTCATGTGATGTTTTTATGAAAATAATTATACATATTTTATTTTCATGAAGTGTTTTATGAAAAGATTCTATATTTTTAAATTCAAATCTTAATTTAAGATGTAAACTGCCTAAATCATCACTTTTCACGTGAGAACGCTGTTATAGGTGGATGAGGTTAATCACTGATTTTTCTCTATATAAACAGTCACTTGCTCATAGTATGTGAAAGTCACCATATTTACCCATTTGACCAGAGCAAATATTATAAGTCTAATTTCATGTTAACACATACAGCAATGTTTAAGTCCTGCAGCTGAACTTTTTGATACATGTGAAAATTTGGGGGACAAGTTAAACTGATCTTCTCTGTTAATCAACATTGCAACAAATGCTGTCAACTGACCTAACCTAAGCTTTTATTTTTGTTGCACTCATGCAAAAGTGTGTAAACTGCAGGGGAGCATACCGTGATCTTTGACCAGCGCCTCCAGCTCCTCCTGCATGCCCTTGTGCCACTCTGTGATGTCCACATGCAGAGAGTAATCGCAGCAGGACTTGTGGTCGGCCCACTCTCTCCACTGGTTAAAAGCAGCGATCAGACTGACGCCCGGCTCTGGGACCACATGATCGACTGAAAACACACAAACCAATCAAAATATAGTGATACTTTAAAGAAAATGTAAATATATAGACGGAAATGGAAAGATATTAAACATGTAATTTGTCCCAGTTTTAAGCTAAACTATCATAGAGAACGACTTGGGGTCAGTGTTATTTTAGTATCATTTATATACTGTTACAGCATTTATTAATATTTAGAATTTGTATTTTAACATTTTTAGTGTTCATTTTAATTTTAGTTTAAGTTTTAGTAATTTTTTTATGTGGTTTTGCCATTTTTTTATTTGTACTTGAAAGCATATGAACACAAACATTGTATTATTTTGTGTGTATTATTTTGTTTTCTTTCCTTAGCCAAGAAACTGGACACATTTTTCATTTTATCTCATTTTTCAATTTGTGACTATCTAAAAAAAAATTTATATGTAATATTTTGTTTTCTCCCACAAACCAAGGAACTGGACACTTGAAATGTCATGTACAACATTTTGAAATTATTATTATTTAACTTTGAGTAATTTTGTTATATGATTTTTTCATTTTTCATTTGGATTAATTACATCCAAAATAAAAGTTTTGGTTTACATGATATATGTGTGTGTACTGTGTATATTTATTATGTATATATAAATACACACACATACAGCATATATTTTGAAGTATGCATGCATTTACATGTATATATTTATATTCATATAATTTATATTATATTGTAAATATATTTAATATATAAATAACATATTTTTCTTAAATATATACATGCATGTGCATGTATTTATATATACATAATAAATAGACATAGTACACACACATATATCATGTAAACAAAAACTTTTATTTTGGATGCGATTAATCATTTGACAGCACTAATATAAATATATATATTTTTTATGTTTTAGACGTACTGATCATAGTGGTGCCGCCAGCGAGAGCAGCTCGTGTGCCCTGGTAGAAATCATCAGCAGCGGTCATTCCCCGGTCAGGCATCTGGAAGCGGGTGTGAACGTCGATGCCGCCGGGTATCAGCATCCTGCCGTGGGCATCGATGGTCTTCACACCACCAGGAACTATGAGGTTTTCACCGATTTGCCTTGAGACAGAGAAAGAGAGGGTCACAAAGATCAACATAGGTCATCGCTACTGTCAGTCATTACTTATGAATAGTGATTACTTATGATAACGATATCAAATAATGACAATAACAACAACAAAAAAACACTTGCTTGATGACTCCATCCTCCATATAGATGTCAGCATGGAAAGACTGATCATCGTTCACTATCTTCGCTCCTTTGATTAGAAGTCGGTCACTCTGTGAGAGACAGGCAAGAGAGTCATACAAAAATGCATTTATTCCCAGTGTCTGTATGCATCTATTTATACAGCAATCTAACTGTAACTCAATAGATATCACATGCTATCAGTTTAGGTACAGACACACTTTGTCTTGCACAGTATGAACAATAAAACAAAAATGCATGTGCATATTTCACAGTAATATTTCTTTCACTGGCGGTTTATAAAGGCCACAAATCCACTGCCATTAAATACAGTTTCACTCATTTTCTGAGCTAAATCTTTTTCTCTACACACACACAATTAATTTTCTACACTTTTCTATATATATATATATATGAAATGCCAAATTTATGTGCCCCTGGACCACTAAACCAGTCATAAGGGTCAATTTTTAGAAATCGAGATTTATACATCATCTGAAAGCTGAATAAATAAGCTTTGTTATGATAGGACAATATTTGGCTGAGATGCAACTATTTGAAAATCTGGAATCTGAGGGTGTAAAAAAATCAAAATATTGAGAAAATCACCTTTAAAGTTGTCCAAATGAAGTTCTTAGCAATGCATATTACTAATCAAAAATTAAGTTTTAATATATTTACGGTAGGAAATTTACAAAATATCTTCATGGAACATGATCTTTACTTAATGTCCTAATGATTTTTGGCATAAAACGAAAAAAAGTTTTTTTTGACCCATACAAGCTATTGCTACAAATATACCCCAGCGACTTAAGGCTGCTTTTGTGCTCCAGCGTCACATTTATATATAAAAATATATAAATTGTTATTATTTATTAATATTCATGTTACTTTATATTACTTTATTATCACACACACAAAATGATTCACTTGTGCAATTAAATGCAATTATGGTCCAAAAACCCCTGCAGTGTGTGTGTTGACATAAAACGTCACCACTGTTGTTGACATTAAAGTGAACTGATTTGATAAATGTCTTTGCATGACAAGGTCACTGTAGGAAACAACCAAATGAGATGCAACTGAAGATTGGAGACATACTGCACAGTATAAACCACACAGTGCACTAAAACATGACTAGCAAACACTGGACATGAAGTTCAATCAGAGCTGAAGCATAAAGACCACTGAGGCACATCAGAGAAACATGGTGATTCTTATCATGCTAAATTGATTCTGACACGCCATCATGAGCCCAAACGTCATTTCAGGACACCGTCATCGACTGCGGCTCGCATGCTTCCCTCCTGTTCAGACACGCAGCGCACAGAAACATGGTGCACGTTAAATTTCACATCACTGCAATAAAAAAAGAATCTGATTTAATGCCATAGCATTGACACTTAAACCCTGTTGTGATGGTGTGGAGGACATGCACCCTTGTCCAAGAGCATGATGGGAATGGTGGTGGTGGGGGGTTAATAAGATCTCAGTTGCCTTGTGCTCTGTAATTAAGGACCCGATAGGATAATTGTCATGGAAGTCCTATCCGGTAACGGTTTGCTTGCTAATAAGTAGCTATGAAGAGAGGAGAAAGTAGAAAAGAATCTGTGCTGGGGAGAACAAGACATTGTCGGAAAGACTGTTGCAAACTTAAATAAATACAGATGAAATGCCATGAATTAAGACACTTTACGATCATTTTTAAATGATTGTATTTTATGAAACAGGCACGCATGAATGGAACCCCAATGCCGTATTTAATTTCTTGTTATGACCAACATCTTATATCACAATATGAGTTTTATTTTATGATAATGATGCATCACAATTTTTATTTTTGCAGAAAATAAGGGTTTTACAATATATTTTTTACAATACATTAAAAACCATAAAAAATATTTTTGTTACTTGAAATGAAATTGTTGACTAGAAGAAGCTTAGTTGACTAAATTGTTTTTAGTTGGTTAGTCGCAGAAAAAATTGTTAACAGCTGGATGAGGTAATTACAGTATATTGGGCAAGAAAATCCAAATGTATGCCTCTCATTCATTGACCTCAAATGAAAAAAACATAAGTAGTAGCATCTACAATGGCTGTTTGCTCTAATGTTACCTTAGATGAATGTGTGTTATTAGGCGCACATCCAAATGTTTGTGCGGAGCGTGGAAGTTATTAGTGCGCTACGGCATGACATGGAGGTGCCAACGTGATCATTGGCATTTTCTCCAATAACAGTGGAAACAAAATACCATCATTTTTGCTCGTACAGATAAGAGTATTACATCATTCGAAACGGTCAAGGGTCTACTTTTATTTGAATACATTCACAATATCAACAAGACATTGTGCTTCTATAAACTAAAGAAAACAAACAGGATGTGCTTTCTGCCCTCTCTGTCTCTGTGCACGCGGCATAAAACTCAATGTGTGAAATCATCTACGGAAAGCCAAAAACGTCTACTCTAAAATAAACCAATTGAAATCGAAAACAAATACTCTGTGATTATGTAATCCGTATAAAAGGTTTTTCCCCTCTAACGGTGCATCCACTGTACTGCGGAGATGACAAGTCAGCATCCACTTTTATCTGCAGCTGACACCGACTCAGAAAACAATAGTTTATTAATAAATTATTAAAATAGCTCCTTGCTATTTTTCACAACACATAGTCATTACTTTTTGCTTTATGTGTGCGCTTGAGTATGTAATACATTAGAGCTCCTCACCCCACAGTATATATTTAAATAACATAGTATAAACATACAATTAGTCAATTAAGCCCTACTGAAATTAAATTAAATATTAAAAAAACATTTATTTCAGCTACCCTGTTGAAAAAAACAGCATATGCTGGTTAGGTATGTTTTGAAGCATGACTGCTGGTTGAAGATGGTCCTTAGCTGGTCATGACCTGGTTTAAGGACCAAACCAGCAGCCGTGCTTCAAAACCTAACCAGCATATGCTGGATTTTTCAACAGGGTAGCTGCCACACTGCAAAACATGATTCTCTTACTTAGTATTTTTGTCTTGTTTTCTAGTATAAATATCTAAACATGCTTGTATCAAGATGAATTTACTGTACAAGTAAAATTATAAGATATTAAGCCTAATATTAATAATAATACCTTTCTTTTCTAAAAAAAAAAAAATTATCAGAATTTTGTTCGTTTTTGCTTAAAACAAGCAAAACTATCTGCCAATGGGGCAAGAAAAATAATCTTGTTTAGCCTTTGAATTTGTCTTACCCCATTGGCAGAAAGCAAGACGTAATATCTTAAGTCATTTCACTTGTTCAGTAAATTCATCTTGAATTCAAGAATTTTTAGATATTTATCTCTAGAAAACAAGACAAAAACACTAAGATAATAATTTTTTTGCAGTGCAAGGGCACATTTTTCATATTCTTTTAGTTTAACTTGATGTACTAAAATAACTAAAATTAATCAAATAAAATAAAAGAGAAAAAGTTTTAGTTTCATTCAGAAAAAAAACTGAATACACTAAAAATATCCCCCAAACAACTGAATCAATTTTTAACCAACCATATCGGCTAGCAAACATATTCTACATAGATATTAACCCTTAAAGTAGTAAATACAGCTTGGGAAAGAAAAATCATGAAATGACTTAATTCATCTCTGAGACAAAGCCTTTCTGTTCACTATGTTACTATGAAGCACACAGCAGCTCCAGACTGCATTCATCATCACAGCCGGCGCTCGCTCATGCTGTTAGCTGAAAAATATCTCCCAAACCATCTTAACTGCGTTAGTCACAGTGGAAGAACTGCGGCTCTCGAGCTTAATTGCGATGTTTAGAGTGAGCTCGAGACCAACGTCAGAGATCAAGATGAACTCTTTTTATTCAGCTGTGACAGACATGTACTCTGTATTGTTGCTGGTTGTTCACTCCTCTACACAAATCCCTTACTAATGCTGAGTCCAGACAAACGCTGGTGGCATTACGGCCCAAAGGCTCATTAAAACAGACCTTTACATCTGCTTTACTGCTGAGCTTTTGGCTTATTCAGCAGTTCTTTAACGTCTTAATGCATATTCAGGAATACTGACCAATTAGAGGATTAAAGAAGGTAGACAACGTCTCAAATCTTATAAATCGGATAGTTACGGTCCTGGATGCTAATCGCATTCATTATGACCCCGAATCTGATCTGGATAAGCCCTGCGTCTAAAATATAACATATCACACACGGCTGACTGTGAACTCTGACTGCAACTTTCCTATAATCAGCTTTGGCTAAGTGGAATATAAAGTGATTTGCTTTTAGTTAATAAAGTAGATTATTTAAGTACAAACAGATATGTAGTTTAGTATATGAATTGGTTGATCTTTGTCAAGTTTCGACCACACAAATGGTAGCTATTTAAGCTCTCCTGACTGTATTTGTGACACAATTTGGAAAACAATTGAGTAAATTAATGACATGAATAATTAAGAAGGAAAAAATATGGGTAATACTTTACAATAAGGTTCATTAGTTAACTACTGTTAACTAACAATGAGCAATACATTTGTTAAAGTATAAAGTTAAAGTTAATTGAAAAAGTACAACTGTTTATTGTCAGTTCATGTTTTTTCGAGGTATACTTTCATCAAATTGTGGACTGATATAAATACTGTATAAATAAATCAATAAATTGTTTATATAAATAATAGGTGATAAAATACTATGAATTAAGACCACAAATTAAGCTTTAGATGCTTTAAAAAAATCATATCAGAATGATTTTATTTTAAGAGACAAGTAAAATAATAGTGGCAAAAACTCATTTTTATTCTAGTTTTAATTTCACATGTCAACTTTATAATTAGTATGCAGTATGCTCATATTTTGAGGACTGTTGATGACCAGCAATGGAGTTTGATAGAAAATACTATTCATTTACTTGGTTCAAAAGGCAATGGCAATACAGTTAAAATTATAAACATTGATAAAATGCACAGATGAAGCATCACACCTTATATGCATCATTTGCTCCTGCTCTCTATTTTTTGTTAGAACAGAGATAACAAAAAAATATTTCATTAAGACTGAAAATACCCCTAACTGTGTAGCTTGGAAAAAAATCTGAAAAGAATTAGATCATGCAATTATCATGACATGAGGACATCTTCGACTATGGCACAAAAATATTTCTACTCATCTCTAAATAAAAAAGAAATCACAGTTACAGTATAATGAAATGAAATGGGTGAGACTAGTATGATAGAACTGTTTACTATTTCTAGCCTTGCCTATTGATTTTAGCCTTGCCTGTTCAAAAATATACATCAAATATTACAACCTCAAGATGACGTAAACCCTAATCCTGCTAAATTTTGCATGAGGACTGCACAAGATACCATAAAGGAAAGTGACGTAACTTTGGGCTGGTAGTTTGTCAGACTGTTGTCTTGAATCGACAAAGGAACGCAAACTTCTGCATGTTCATGGTGTTTGATGACAAAAAAATAATACATATTCTGACACCCATCTGGAAGAGCAGTGCCTGTAAAAATAGTGCTTCAGATCACACAGCAACGCAAATTACACACATTTTGTATGGAAGAATAACAAAAAATATGAGCAGCATGAAGCATGACTACATTGACTATGACTACATAAATCCTCTGGATGCTGGCACCACACACTCTCAATGTATTTATCAACCCGCAAAAAGGTTTAAATATTTTTATGGCAACAACAAATGCCGTTGTTAGAGCTGAACTCGTATTGAACACCGAATATTCCTTTAATCCATTGTAAAGCCTGTGAATGGGCTTAATGGGTCATTACGTAACGGCAAAAGTCCCTCCTCTAAGTCAAGTGCTACAGCGTTTGGACCTGAAACGTTGAACTAAACGTTGTTATGGTTAAATGCATTTCCGACAGCTAAAAGCGCCTAGTTTGGATTAAAGAGACAAATGCAGCATTTAATAATTTACTTTTTCCTCAGCTGCACATGTAGTGTGTACTTCAGCGAGCGTGAGGGGCTCCTAATGATGGCCTCCAGAGAGTGCATCCATACCAGAACAAATCCCTGTGACCCACTTACAGTGAATATGGTGCATACTTTTATCCTAAAGACATACACACTAACTCAAGCTACTCCAATGGACAGTCATAATGGCCCTTGGATGCAGTGCACTCCCATCCTGCGTGCACGAGAAAAACTGCCTTTCTGAAAGTAATGTGCACTGAGAACCAAGAGATCTGTGCTCCAGTAAATGGGTCAAACTCGCTCAGATTCTTGAAGTTACAGTCACGTTTCTGTGGCTGATCAGGTTTGTGTTTCAAGGCTTCATGTGAATAACATAAATGCATGCATGCATGTAAGAATGCAATTGAAAAATATATAAATACATGTGCATTCACATGATTGAAAGTATTTTGCAGGTTGTAGTCTGTCCTGCTATGTTTACTTTGATGTGGCTTTCAAAAAAACTAGACATTGTACAGATCTCTTAGTCATGCTACATAAATGTCCACAGACAAATGATTTAACCAGGTCAAAGCTGGTCCACCAGTCTCAATTTCTCTTCCCACATTTGTGTTTATTTTGGTTTAGAACCGCAAATCCAGGTCTATAATTTATAGTATTTTGTTGAATTTATTTCATAAATCTGTGGCTGAAGTGATATACAGTATTTTGAGTGGCAAGAATCATACTTTATGCAGTTGCATGAATGGAGATACCTCTAGCTACATAGCCACTGCTTTTGAAATATGCAAATTAGGCAGCCAAATTAGACACTACAAGCATTAGCATTGCTTTCTTCTACATATTTACAGCTAATATTTCTGGTTTAAAGGAAGAGTTCAAACAAAACTGAAAATGATTTACCCTCAAGCCATCCAAAATTTAGATGAGTTTGTATGGTCATCAGAACAGGTTTGGAGAAATGTAGCATTGAATCACTTGCTCACCAATGGATCCTCTGCAGTGAATGGGTGCCGTCAGAATGAGAGCTGATAAAACATCACAATAATCCACACAGCTCCAGTCCATCAATTAATGTCTTGTGAAGTGAAAAGCTGCGTGTTTGAAAGGAATAAATCCACCATTAATACATTTTTAACTTTAAACCACTGATTGCAATACAAGTCCATAATCCATGTGAAAAAGTCATCTCGTAAATCAGGAGAGAAATCTGCACAAATCAAGCAATGTTTACAAGTGACAACTACCCAAAACATCTCTAAACAAATTTGTGGGTGGATTTTGATGTGAGAAACAACAGGGGATGGACTTTCTCACTGAAGGAAGCATTATTATGGATTATGGACTTGTCATTTGGCCAGAAGCAACAATTTAAAGTTAAAATTGTCTTAATGATGGATTTGTTTCTTACAAACATGCAGCTCTTCACTTTACAAGACATTAACTGATGGACTGGAGTGGTGTGGATTACTGTGATGTTTTAATCAGCTGTTTGGACTCTCTTTCTGACGGCACCCATTCACCACAATGGATCCAAATAAATTATATAACAATTATTAGAGTTTCTTTTACAAGCAAATACTTTACTTCAAAATTTCACTTGCACTTGTTACTTGCTGTTTATTTGTAATTATTTGGGAAATTTACTAGTAATGTCTGAAAATAATTTCTATCAGTTGTTTTTCAGTGTAACAGTAGGACTAGCATGACAGGCTCACAAAGGTCTTTTTTAAAAAGTCTGAGTTTGCTGTATTGCTCTGCGCTAGCTGGAAATGTTGAGTCTGTCTGCGTCAGAGGGTTAATCGTGAGTTCAGCTTCAAATCAGAATGATGTTTTCGGGTTCTGAACTAGCAATCAGTGCAATCCAAAGTGCTGTCAAAGATGAAAGATTATCGTTCTTGTGACAAGTGAGGTCATATAAATGTCGTAGGTTTAACAAAAGAAACGGTAAATTACAGCGAGCAGTTTATCTGCCAACAATCAAAAGCACATTAGGTGTCGAAACCAAGTTTATTGGCACTGACATTGTTCTCAGGAAGACATATCATTACATGCAATTTCCTGATTTTCCTGTGATTTTTCAAACCACACTTTTGAAGCACACTGCTACACTTACATGTGATAAAATGCCACATTATTTTAGTCATTTACAATCAGAAACCAAAAATAAAACATCACAAAGGAGATTTCCATTTCAATTTCTAGATAGCTATGAGATGAAACAGAGAGCAAACTGTTTAAGAAAAAATCTTGCATTCGTTCTAGGCTTTTCAGAAGAGGTCTCTTTAACGTCTCAGACTTTGCTCAGATTCAACAAGGAGTCTGCAATCAAAACCCAAAGATCTCAATATAAACTCTAATGTGACTCATCAAATTCCTGAAAGTCCAAATGATCCAAATTTACAACTTTTCTTTCTATCTATATTTTTGTAAGGAATTATACACTGCAAAAATATTTTCTCAGTATTTTTATGTTGTTTTCCAGGACAAATATCTAAACAGTCTTAAATCAAGATACATTTACTTGAGAAGCAAAATGTCTCGCTCTCTGGAAAAATAATCAAAATTAAGTGAGTTTAACAAGAAGTCAGTAGAGTAAGAAAAATAATGTTTTTCTTTTGAATCAAGTTTATTTTTACTGCACTGACAGATACTTGTTCGTGTTTTAAGCATACTTTAAGCTCACTTAATTTTGATTATTTGTTTATCAGAAAACAAGACTTAATATCTTAAGTTAACTTTCTGCTTCTCAAATAAATGTACCTTGATCTAAGAATGCTTACCCTGAAAAAATATTTTCTTGCTTAATATTTTATCTTGTTTTCTAGTACAAGATACATTATATGAAATACAAAATGGCTTAAGATATGAAGGCTTGCTTTCTAAAAAATGTATCTAAAACAATAAAAAAAAATCTGCCAATGGGGTAAGAAAAATAATAATAATTCAAAGTGAAAATAAGATGATTTTTCTTACCCCATTGGCAGATTTTTCCCCCTCATTTTAAGAGACAACTCAAGTAATTGTCATACCTTTTTTATTTTTAAAGAAGACTAAAGATGTTATAAACTAATTTTGCTTCTCAAGTAATTGTATCTTGACTTCAGATGTTTAAAATATTTTAATGGAAAACAAGACAAAACTACTTTTAAAGAAAATCTTTTTTTGCAGTGCATGAGAGAATAAGTCGATTTTTCATAAATGAAAAATATCTGAGAAATTCTGAGCAATAAACGTTTCACAGCATCAGCGGCGTAACTTTGGTTTGAAAAGTGGTGGGGACACCGCACAACTCGTTTTGCTATTTGTTTATTTAACCGAATTTACTTGGGGACTGAGTTCAGAGTTGGAAATGCACTTAATTTTCACTTTGATGTACACATGCATCACATTCACAAATATGTCTATAAACATCCGAATAAGCAAAACGTAACATTCACAATGTGAATGTTACGTTTTGCTTATCACAACACATCCAGGGTAGCTAATATCAATCAAAATACGCAAGATAAATATGGTGAACTTGCCATTTCATGGTCAGCTCAGCTGCAGCGCATTCATTAATTGCACAATTGTGTACGTGTGTGTGTGTATTACGATTCATTCTACTTTGAATTACTTGCATATTTTCTAATCAACATTACGTCAAGAGTCAAGACAAGCCCACAAAATTTTCCTCATCCAATCAAATAATTTAACCAATCCTGAACTACGCAAAACCTTGTGTAAAACATGAGTGAGAGTTTATTTGTGTTTAAAATGGTTAAACTACCTTTATTAATTAAATAATTAAATAAATGAAATTGTTTTAACGAATCTTTTTTTTATGACGTTTTTATAAAAGCTCTATTTTTCCTCCCCCACCCCACATGTAAAGGCTAGTTAACGGTAAATATTGCTACCTATAGCATAAATGTTAAAACATCAACAAAATGTCCAAAAGAAAGTGTGGAAGTGATATAAGAAGCTTTTTAGCGAAGCAGCCACGCACAGTAAGTTACTTTGCTTAACACGAAAACATATTTAACTTACGTGAACTGTCTGTCGCTAATCATGTTTTCTGGCGGCCACTGGAGCGCGCTGTGATTTAATTTAATGAAAATCCCAGTCATAACATAGAATTGTCCTGTTGCCTAAAAGTGCTTTTACTATTATTCAGCCTTCAATGATGGACAAATGCCAATATATTGCTTATGATTGCAAATGTAAACATTTAGATCCCAAAATGAATTATTTACTTCTTACATAACTTAATTTTTCCTATAACACTTAATCATGACTTGTAATAATAACCGTGACTTGTGACTTTTTAACAATGCCTCAAGTGAACTCCCCTCGCTGCGTGGTTGAAGAAGAACCGTCGTCCACCTTCTAGTCATCACTTGATCACTTGATGACTACAGTGAGTGATGATTTGACTTGTGGACCAGAGATATTGTCCAATTAATCTTCTCAAAAATCTCAAATAAAATATTTCAACCTTGAAACAGTATCCAAACAATACGAACATCGTAAAAAGAAAGGTACAGGATCTGTAGACTAATTATAGGGAAAGGAAACTACATGTCCCATGACGCATATCGCGTATCTCGCGATAGTTTCACAACGAGACTTAATATTCATCTTTGAGGACGTTGAAAAGCGTCTGACCGGCGGAAAAATGTGTTAAATGAATGAATTAGATTATGAAGAGTGACGATTTGTAGATGGTGCTTTTCCTTTAATATATACCTTACGCAATCTATTTTTCAGTTACTTTTTAAAAGTGGTGGGGACAATATCGAGCCTGGTAAAAAGTGGTGGGGACATGTCCCACCCGTCCCACCCGTAAATTACGCCTATGCACAGCATCCATCATGATAGGTTACTGACACACATCTCAGCTTTTTAAGGTGAGTTTCATTACTGTTGCTATTTCACACACAGGGGTCAAAGAGAACGAACAGTTGCACTTTTATCAAATCAATGAGAGCCTGAGTGAACGGCATAAAACCGGCAGACCTCTCAGCCATTCGATACGCTGCGGACGATGAAGTCAGGCGAAGCAGAACATTGTCTGGGCTGCGGCAATGTGACTGCTGCATGGCTAGAAAGTGGGCCATGGGGCTGTATGTGTGTGTTTCAGACAGAAAGGATGGAGTGCTCAGGCTCATCGCCACCACTCGTGACATTGTCAGACAATCTTAAAATTTGAAGAAAATAAAAAAATATAGAGACATAAAATTAAGCATTTAAATATTAAGCCATATTATTGGTAGGTATAGAGTGATAACTGATATTTATATAATTTATGTAATCTGTTATTATATCATTTTGAGTATCTGCTACACTGTTATAAAGCTACTCACTGATTTACAGAATTATCAGAATTTTATCTTACTTTTTTGGCCATAAATATCAGCATCTGCACTAAATTGCATATTTTTGCTCAGTTTGAGCCTCTGAATAAATTCAGTTATTTCTTCCTCGAGTATGAGCTCTGTATTCTCATTATGTCACACAGTATGAGCCATAAAAGCCTGATGTATCAATAAAAAATATGTAAACTTATTTTTTTAGATTTTAGAAAATATTTGGTCTAAAGTTTCAATTAGCTGTTCCATTTCAAATTTGATTTTCCAATTAATATTTCATATATCAAGCTAAACGTCAGTGCACATTATTCTAAAGAAGAAATAACTCTTCTCTAATTTAACATGCATTTCCTCATAGGCATTTCTTTATAAAGATCCAAAGAAACTTCATGCAGCTCTTTTCCATACAATCTCGATTCAATTCAATACAATTCACATTTCCACATATTTTAACTGGAGCTACATTCGCTTTTGATGCATAGCTTCTGATGACAACTTCCAAACATGCAACTGAGATTTTACAGATTTGCTAAAATTAAATTGGGGTCTGTTCCTCACATAAGCTGTCATGTGTTCAGAAGAACTGAAATATATATACGTCTTATGTACTAGTTACATAATATTCAATGGTGCTTTTTTGTTCATTTTGGAGCTTGACAGACAATGTCCTTGTATACAAAACAGCTGCTTGAATATTCAAAGTCTCTCCTGTTTTTCAGTGCATGCAGGTTTAGAACAATGACATAACATGAACTATTCCTTTAAATCTTTGAGTGTGCAGTAGAGTATCGGTCTTATCACCATCCCTTAAGAGGGCTGAAGCTTAGCTAACGTCCAAGAGCTAAAGGCAAGATCTAACGGCAAAGGGAGATTTTTCATCTTTCTCTCTCCTGTCCCAGATCTGCCCGTTCCTACAGGCCTCCGCGAACTGATCAGTGCTGCCTCTAAAACAATCCCAGTGAATATTGATGCAGTGCACGTTGTCTTTGGACTACAAAAGGTCATTGGTGGACTGAAGATGTTTTACAGGCATGTACCACCCCATACCATGACACACACTTTACATTCACTGACCTACTTTTCAAAAGAGGATTTTCATTCATTTCCTCTGGAGACGGTTCTCTGCATTTAGCATGACTATCAAACCAGCTCCGGCTCACGGCGGGGGTGGGTGCGGAGGCCATTGTACTGGCAGCTAAACTGAAGCTGTTTTTTACATTAATGAAATGTACTTTTGAAGTTGTTGATGCATTCACGGCTGGTGATATATCTTGTAAGACACATTCCTGCTACTAAATCAGAAACAGGTTCTGTTGGAATAGTGAATAATATTTAGTTTGATTTGATTTTATTCTATTTGAGGTTATGATATATCCCAAAGGATGCATGCATGCTTTCCGTAAGCTAGTTTTTCAATAAAATTACATTTTGAAGGTTTTCAGTGCATGCAAAACCATAACTCACAAAGATTTCCAAAGAACTGCAATAATGCATTGCTTCAAATTCATTGGAGATAAGATGCATAGCTTTTAAGCATAGCTAAATATATGCTTACTTTATTTGAGGCTATAAATTATGGTATATCCCAAGGATCTTAAAATAATGCATACATGCTTAACAGCTTGTTTATAAATCAAAAGAAGCATAGGCCTACTTATGATGGTGAATGTTTCGAAGCATGCAAAACAACATTCACAAAGATTTCCAAAAAACTGCAGTGATGCATTGATTCATATTCACTAGAGGCAAGATATTGTGCAAAAATGGATAGGATTAAAAATATATATATACATTTAAGGCTTTATGCATTAGGGTAGGATCCTAAAATAATGCATTTACAAATATTTCCAAGGATCTGCAAAGATGCATTGCTTCATATTCACTGGAGATAAGGTAATGACTAAGAATAATGTTTATTTTATTTAAGGCTATGCATTACGGTATAAACCTAAAATAAAGCATGCATGTTTAACAGCTTCCCATACAATTGTGAAATGAAAAAATAAAATGCACCTAAATCATTCAGCATCATAACTACATACAAATCACCAGTCACAAAGATGCTCCATTCATTTAGAATATAACATTGCAGCAGTGTAAGACCGAAGAATTGAATTGAATACATTATAATATGCAATTAAAGTAGGCAGGTTATGGCTATGGCCAGGAACAATGCATCATATTCTGTTTAAATGAGGCCTGTTTTATAATGCATGCATTCTCCATAGCTTTCCACAAGATAACAAATGAATCCAATGTGACCTATAGAGCTCCAAAGGGTGACCCACAAAGAAACACGTTAAAGTGGGCCTGAGCACATCATACACAGAAACCAGAGGGGACAGTAATCCAACAACTGATGGAATGGTATTGACATAACTGGACCACTATAAAAGCACAAAACCGAACCGCATATAACTTGATCGTTTCAGCGTTGAAATGCCATTAAATGAGTCTCGGGAGTCGCTGTCATTTCATGCCATCATATTCTTTGTCGCTTTAATCGCGCGCGTTTCCAGCCCATCGTTTTGTTGATTTGTACTCACAGTGATGCGAGGGATGTTCTTCTTGCCCTGGTATCCGGACATCTCTGCGCTGATGGCTGGAGATCCGCACGCGTAATGGTTCCCGATGCGCCTTTGGAGGAGCGACGCCCCGCAGCTCAATGACACCCGCCGCCGTCGGCACGAAACAAACCGGACGCGATGGAGGACGGTTTCCAGACAATCCTGCAGAGATTCTGAAGGTGGACGATGAAATGTTCCAGGTGACGGGCTCTTCTCTCTTGTTCCGGCGCAGCGGCAGGACGCTTCAGACAGACACTGATGGAGATTTACACGGCCAAAGCCACTGTGCATGCGCAACACCCCACCCTGATCTACACACACGCACGCGCGCGCGCGCGCATACCTTCATACATGCAGGACAAGATTCATTAGATAAAATGTTAGGAAAACAATTACATTTCTATTGATTTCTATTTTACATCTATTTTTATAGAATTGTTTTGATTTCGTGAAACAAAAGCAATAACTAGTGTTCAATTTTCTTTATAATATGAAATGACAAAAAAGTTTTCATTTATATGACTGTTGATGGTATTCTGAGGTTTCTCCTTTGAATAATATACATTTTGTAAAAAAAATATACAACAAATCAACAATTAATTTGAATTAAATCAGAATTAAAATAAATATTGTGTTGATTTATTGTAAGTTAATTTAGATGTACCCCCTCCCCCCTCTTTATTCATTATGGTTAGACCAGCAAATAATAAATAATAATAATCATAATAACATCTCAACATTTCTGCAAACTGGTCTGGTTTAACCTTAATAAAATAAACAAAATAAAAGTTTTATTAATTTGATCTATCTATTTATTTATTTAATTCTTTATTTATTTATGTTGCTGATGTTTCCAGAAAACCTACTGATGAAGATAATATAATTTATTGCACCTTTATTAAATGTTACGTATGACTTAAGCATCAATGTAAATAAATTGTGGGATCTCAACTCTCAATGTGTCCCTAAAATGTGTCAGGCCTCATCAATGAAGATGCACTTTTAGAAATGCAAAAGTGTTTCTCTTGCATTTTCATACTTAAATATTATGGGGGGAATTATAATATAATGGTAATATGTTTGCAAATAATGAATTAAGCATTATATATCTCCTATAGTTGTGCACACACATGCAAATTACACACAACCCCTCCACTTCAGCATATGCAACCTCAGAACACCTGCCAGCAGCCAATCATGTGAATGGAAGCCCACAGGCTCCTCCCACTGAGTTTCTATGGTTGCCATGGGTTACTGGGTAGGCTGGTCCTGTAAGCCTGTCTCCCATAAATGAGGACCACCACCAACACAATGGATCCCGCTCTTGTGTGAGATAATTTTGTATTTCATGGTTCGGTTCTCAGTGCATGGCTAATCGTTCTTTATTAATGTGACCAGTTTGCTGCACAAAGGAAAAATGAGTGTACAAACTATTTGGAAGCATCTCACATTGTTGAATGGTGTAGCAAAGACACCAATGAGCTGCTTTAGAAGCTGAGAGCAACTCCAGAATGCAGCTACACAAACTACAGCATGCTTTACACTGTGATTAAAAGTATAAAATCTCCATTTGCTCTTCCTAGTAGATCTAAAATCACAATGTTCATCCGTTGCTCTTGATGGATGGATGTTTGCTTTACTGCCTCTTCAGTCACTGAAGTTCAGTGTTTCATGTTTACCATGAGTTTGGCTTTTTAGCCATTAAGAGGCATTAATGTGCTAATTATCACTGACTATTTTTAGAATAGCACACTAGCCCTGAACTATGTATACTATGTACACTTCTTGTATGGCTTAAGTATGCAACTCTAGTTTAAATTTCAGTTTATCCAGTATAATTTATTATACAGTAAAAATATTTGATTCCTAGAATTATTGTAAATATTTACTCCCCCCCCCCCCCCCATTAACTGCATGCCAAATGACGCACTATACACTATGCATGTATAGACTATGTACTTATGCACTATATACTCAACCATGTAGTGTATGAATTTTATAACATTATTTGTCATCATTAATAGTCGGAGTCTGATAGCCTCTCCCCCTTCGCGACGTAATTAAAGCTGCACGAGCGCATGGAGTGTCCAACATTCCACACATTTTTTGGTTATTTAAGTGCATCATCTAGGTATTTAAAGTGAGCTTTTTCTTTTGGGAATTTTCAGTGAGAACACACTACTCGCACTATTTATACCACAAAACGCCATCATAGAATAGGCTAGTGCAGACACGACACACCTAGTGATTCATTATATGATTAGAATTTCAGGCAACAATTTACAACAAATACAAAATAACTTAATTTTCTAAAATGTATATCCTTTTTGGAATGCACTGACAGTTAACCTTGAATGATTTCAAATCCCAGATGATTGTTACCCAAGGTAAACAATTAATCTTGAGTATTAATAAACTGATCTTTCACACTGTACAACCAACAGCAGGCCTCATTTTCAGTATTTACGTTCTAATTTGCATATTGGCAGAGTCCATGTCATAGATTGGACAAAGGCAAAATGTGCTATCAAGGTTTCTAATTCGAACTATAAAGGTAAAAATAAAACAGTCTCTTCTTCACTTCAATTCAGGAGTTTTCTGTTACATTTGGACATTTCCCCTCAGACACTGAAAGGTCCATTCATACAACGGACGGTTTTTACATAGTGCTCCAAAGCATGTGAATATAGGCTAAATTGGCTGATTGGCTGTCGTTGCTAACCATCTAGCCGTGATATTCTTACCCCGCATCCTTTGACACCACAGAAGTGCTGCTAACCCTGTGCCAGAGCAATGTTTCGAAACCCAGGATAAAACCTCACTTCTAAATTACAAGTGTGAATGTGAAACGGGATTAAGTGTGAAACTGGATTAAAAAGTGGGGTACGACGATAACACTGGGTTAAGCGCAGTGTGAAAATTCCCTAACTTCATCGTTACCTAATGCATACTCACATGCATTAGGTGTACAATTACTTAAAAACAAAACAAAACAAAAAAAACAGTAGGCAGCAGTGGTGGACAAAGTACACAGATCAAGTACTCCAGTAAAAGTACTGCTTTTTAAATTTTACTCAAGTGAAAGTACAAAAAGACTCTATTTTTTATGTACTTAAGTAAAAAAGTACTGATAGATTTATTTTGCAATTTTATATAGACTACTTTATTTAATTTTATATTAGCACATATTTTTTATAATCCTACTGCCCAAAATACCTGTGATTTTCCCAAAATAACCACTATAAGGAGTGAAGATATATTGTTGTTGATATGCTGATGAGAGTGATGTAGTAATGTTCACTGTGAAGCTTACACTGCGATGTAGAGAAAACAGATTTGACTAATTTTCACCAGTAAGAAAAAAAGTGTTTTGCAGAACGTCAGTTATACTGTATATGACATGAGAATTAGGCCTGAAGTTAGGAAGAACATTTTAAGGAAAATATAATTATTTTCATAATGATTTTTTTCTTCTCAAACCTTGTCTGTAAGTATTCATTACAAAATTTTGGTGAGTATTGTATATTTCTCATATCCTATATCAGTGTTCGCAGTCGTTGGGATTGATAAAGGCCTGCTAAGTACGTTCGCATACTGGTGCGGGTCTTTGGATTCGTGTCAACTTGATATATTTCACTGCTGTTCGCAGCCAGTGTGTTGTGTGTGGCTTACTGCGCCAGGAGTATTATGGCTTCCCAGTGCTGCAGGTTTTGTCACTCAAAAATGGACCCTCGTGATGGGCATAGGGAATGTCCTTCATGCTTGCTCATTTGAAGGAGGATGTGGATAATCCCTGCACTGCAGCTTGTGATCTACCTAGAGATGAACGAATTTGTCGTGCTATAAGGGCATGCAGCTCTGCACCTGAGCGTGGTAGGGCGAGGGAACGTTCATCGGACAGGCATTTACATTTAGCTGACGCTTTTATCCAAAGGGACTTACAATTGCTATATATGTCAGAGGTCGCACACCTCTGGAGCAACTTAGAGTTAAGTGTCTTGCTCAGGGACACATTGGTGTCTCACAGTGGATTCAAACCCGGGTCTCTCACACCAAAGGCATGTGTCTTATCCACTGCGCCATCACCACCCCCAAGGCATGGTCATAAGTCTCAGACCCATGGGTTTTATCCACCATAGCTCACGGGTACAGACTGCAATTTCGACGGCGCCCTCCACCCTTTTCAAAAGTCCGAATAACTGTTGTCAGGGACCCACTACTGAAGTCCATACTTGTAGAAGAGATAGAAAATCTCTTACAAAAAGAAGCAATTTCAAAGGTGGCCTTCGACACACAGCAGACTGGATTTTATTCAACTTATTTCATAGTGCCAAAAAAAGACGGCTGTCATCGTCCTGTTCTAGACCTCAGGGGACTCAACCAATACCTGAAAGTTCTTCCATTCAAAATGATCCATACAAGGATTGTAATGCAGTCCATAAGTGCAGGAGAATGGTTCACATCTCTGGATCTAAAAGATGCCTATTTTCATGTTCCAATTTGCCCAGAGCACCGGCCCTTCCTTCACTTTGCTTTTCAAGGCCAAGCCTTTCAGTTCAAGTTTTACCATTCGGCCTGTCATTAGCACCAAGAATCTTCACTCGGGTGGTTGCAGCCGCCCTAGCTCCCCTTCGCGGGATCAAGATCCTGCCATATCTGCACGATTGGCTAATTTGTGCTCCTTCCCGAGAGCAGGTCATTCGGAGCACAGAAGAAGTTCTAGCCCATATTCAGTTCCTGGGGTTCACTGTGAATTGGAGGAAGAGCAGTCTTCAGCCCAAAAAGCAGGTGGATTTCCTGAGTCTACAATTCAATTCCTTGACAATGGAGGTATGTCTTACTCCTCGGAGAATAGACAGCCTGGAGAAAGCAGTAAATCATTTCCAGACAGGGAAGATTGTGACAGCCCACAGGGTCCAGGACCTATTAGGCATGATAGCAGCAGCATCGATAGTAATTCCCTTTGGTCTGTTGAGGGCACGCCCTATACAACGGTGGTTCAACTCTTTTCGTCTTCATCTGAGAGAGGACCCGAGGAAGAGGCTGTGTGTTTCACAGGCCTGCATGAGAGCCTTACTTCCCTAGAGGAACAGGAGTTTCCTTCGCAGGGGAGCCCCATTGGGCAATATTTCCCACAGGAGATCAGTGATCACAACTGATGCATCACTGACAGGTTGGGGAGCCATTTGGGAGGGCAGGTCAGTGAACGGCAAGTGGGAACCCCCTTGGTCATCAGAGCACATAAATGTGTTAGAACTGAGGGTTGTTCATCTTGCTCTAGAAGCCCTATTACCAATTATATGCTACAAACATGTCATGATAAGAACGGACAGTACCTCTGTAGTTTACCACATAAATCACCCGAGGGACGAGATCGCTAAAATGCCTTCAGGTGGCGACAAATCTATTAACGTGGGCATATCCACGGCTGTCCTCGCTAAGAGCAATCCACATTCTGGGTACAGCGAACAGAGCAGCCGACATTCTGTCCAGGGTGGGGCCTCTACCAGGGGAGTGGCGGCTACACACAGAGGTGATAGCTCAGGTAGACAGCCCAGGTAGATCTTTTTGCATCCGCGGAATCAACCCATTGCCCGAGATGGTACTCTCTCAAAGTACAGGATGGCAGTTTGGGCCTGGATGCTCTGTCTTCAAGAATGGCCGACAGACTTATTGTACGCTTTCCCCCCCTTCCCCTAATACCTCAAGTTCTTCAGAGGATCAGGGAAGGTTGCTACATGATTTTGCTAGTTGCTCCACGTTGGCCAGGAAGACCATGGTTTTCAGAAATGATTCAGCTGATTCAGGGTCACCCGTGGCAGCTACCATCACGGGCAGATCTCCTGTCACAAGTGGGTGGCCAAATTTGGCATCAGAACCCAATGGCTCTGCGCTTGTGGGTATGGCCCCTGCAGAGCCCGTCCCTCAGCAGATAGATGATGCTGTTTAGGAGACTCTAAACAATGCTAGAGCCCCATCTACTCGTGCTAACTATGCCATTAAATGCAGAATCTTTTCAGAATGGTTTTTGGGCACAAATGTTGATCCGATAACCTGTTCTGTGCCTCTTGTTCTTCGTTTTTTGCAATTTCAACTAGACCAAGGCAAGGCGGCTAGCACGATCAAGGTCTATACGTCATCTATCTCTGCATTTCACGGAAGGGTTGATGGCCAGCCAGTAGGCCGACATCCCTTGGTATGCCAGTTTTTGAAAGGGGTTCGTCGTCTCTGTCCAAATCGCACTCTGCGGGCACCAAGTTGGGACTTACCTCTCGTATTAGACTCTCTCACTAAGACCCCGTATGAACCATTGGCTAACACAGATCTTAAAGCTTTGTCTCTTAAGACAGCTTTCCTTTTGGCCATTTGCTCTGCAAAAAGGGTAGGAGAGTTATGTGCTCTATCTGTTAGTGATGACTGTCTACGTTGGAAACCAGAGGGCACAGGCGTGTCACTCTGGCCAAACCCTGTATTTTTACCAAAAGTAATTAATCCCCAGTTTAAGAATCAAATACTGGAGATCACTCAATTTCAACCTCCTTCACAGACAGAACAGGAAGGCTTACCTTATGTCCAGTAAGGGCGTTACGTACTAATGCAACTGTTACTCAGTCTTTGAGAAAATCTCATTCTCAGCTTTTTGTTTGTCATGGAAAGACCAGGCTAGGGTTGCCACTTTTGAAGTAACGTTTGTCACACTGGTTGGTTGATGTTATCTCCCATGCTTATACAGTGAGAGGGTTGCCAGCTCCTGTAGGAGTTTATTTACTCAAAATAAAACTACTCCAGTAAAGTACAGATACTTGAAAAATGTACTTAAGTAGGCTCACTGACCACCACTGGTAGGCAGTAATAGTATCTAATATTTAGTGTCTAAATGACCAATCAGATGACAAAGGAGTGTCTTGTTAAAAAACATTCATATTAAACAAAGTGTGAGTCAATAAACTCATAACGTTCTTGTAGTGGATGCAATTCAACTGCATATTTTATGGCAATATACACACATTCAGAAACAACATAACAATCTGTTCATCATTTATCTACTTTTAATGCAAACAAAACACCAGATGTGATTTACACAAGTGTCCTGAATCAGTCAGTTCAAATTCTACAATGGTCGGCTAAAAATGCTTTGACAAAAGAAAGCTAACAGCTCAATGTCTACCTATGAACAAGATTTAAACAGAATTCAAGACCCTATGAAGAAGAGATCACGGTAATCACTAAAAACAAAAAAAAACAAAAAACAAAAAAACACTTAGCTTTTTAAAGTAAACCAAAGCAACAGATACAGGTTTACGTTGTGATCTAAATGTTACTAAATCTATTTTGTGAAAACAGTTATTCACAGTGGGTGACTTATGAGAACCAAAGCTGGTTGTGTTTCAAACAAACCAAATAAAAGTTCAGCATGCAGTCATTAAGGCAAGTGAAGGAAACATGGGGGAAGAGGTTTTTCTTTTGGCAGTGGCATAAAAGAATCATAAAAATAAGACAATAATGGATCATAAATGTAAAATAAAAGTAAGAGTGAAACCAAACAGCTTCATATTCTTTGAACAGACAGAAATCTGCTTGAAGTACCTCTTGGTTCCATCATGAAATGAAATATGAACATCACAAATCATCTTCAAACACTCAATAAGTTTGAATGAGCTCTTAAAGGGACAGTGCACCCAAACATTCTGAGAGAAAAAAGTCATAATTTCATCCCAAACCAATTGATTTTGTTTCTTCTCTTAAATACAAAAGATGTTCATACTTTTTATACATTGCATTTAAGGTGTACTAGCAAACTCAGAAAAGGACAAAAGTAGTGCATACAACTTCTACACTATATTCCAAGTCTTCTGAAGTCATACAGTCCTTTATGTAAGGAACAGACTCAAATTTAAGCCATGATCCAGTTTTAATCTTTTTTTATTATTTTATTATAATCATGACGAGTTTAGTGTTTCACAGAAGAAAGAAAGTCAAACAGTTCTGAACATCACAAGGGTGAGCATTTGATGTCTCATTTTTGGGTGCACCTTCCCTTTAAACAAAACAACATTTTGCTTTTATCTGTTACTGAAGCATTTGTTAGCTTTCCATATTTGAAGTTTGCACATAACAGAATAAAAGCGTTTCCTGTACCATGCGGTTTTCTGTACCTGTAACATGCATCAGGTCAGGAGAGACCACCATCAGAGCGCAGGTCGCATGCTTGCCTGTCTGGAGACTTTTTACCAAATAAAACCCCACATTCACAGTGCTCAACAATCACATGCATTCGAGTTATTCCATCAAACACACACTCGTGCACCTTTACATCGAAAACTTGGCACCATCTTACCTTAAAGTATGGATCAATATGAACTTAATGAATCTATGGCAAAACCACTCTAGCATTTCCATTATAATTAAGAATGACATGATACATCATAGGGAATGAGTGGGACAAACAACAACAGCACAGCTGTTATAAGGTTGAGTGAATTTGTTTGGTCACAGCACCCCTAGTGTTGGATACAGGAAAAGTATTCAAATTTTAAACTCCAATGCATTTGACTTGCATTTAAATATTAGGGCGTTGTGGAAATTATATTCACCTTATTTTGCAACGTGGAAGTAAGCATTTTTTATTTTTATTTTTGAATGTGCGAGGCTTCTGATTCTTCATCTGCTATAGGTAAATAAATAGAAGAATAGCAAAGTACAGTAAACAGTAAAACTATTTATGCTGAAAAACTGTTTTTAATTACGATATACTGAAATACCATGATAACTGTCAATATAACTAAGCATAACGGACTGGGTTTGCACAGACAAATAACACAGCCTGCAACATACAAATTACGAATGGCCACATCCGCTCTGCGTTAGAAATAAGGTGGACAGTCAATACAAAGATTTGTGTCAATATACAAAACAATTTTCCAATCTCATTTGCCATTTGGTAGTTTTGCCAACAACTTAACATATTTTTGGAGAACTGTACTGAACACCTAAGATTTATTTGATGAATTTCATGAGGTTTGATCTGAATATGATGTGAGCCAATTTTGGCATAGATTGGACAAATTTAGCAGGGGAACAGTAAACAAAAATGATGCTAAAATCTATTAAATTGGCAGAAAGGCATAGGGAGAAACTTTAGGAATTGTTCATCATAGTCACCAAACTGATCAATGTATTATGGCAATCATGCATAGGAAGTTTCATGCCAATATATAAGTGTTGCAAAGATACAGCCCGTATTTTCCATATGGAGCCAAATTTGTTGATCTCTTACATGCAAATGGACTGGCATCACAAATGGCTTTGAGTAACATGCTCTCCAAAACTGTGAACTGAAAGCTGCTGAGAGATGCAAAATTGAGTTTGGTGGAAATTAAACCACCAAGAGAACTGAACGAAGAAGTGGTCTCTTTTGTCTCTTGTTGGTCATTTATATTAATGCATTTGGCAGATACTTGCATTTAAGGAATTCATTTTCATTACAGTTCATGCATTCCCTTGGAATCAAACCCATGACCTTGACTTTATTAGCGCCAGGCACTACAGTTTGAACTACAGAATTCAGAAAAGTCACAATTTTAGGAAAAAGGGAAGCATTTCAAATAGGGCGTAATTATCATTATAATTGTCGTTGTTGGTTAACCAGTTTCCAAACTGGGGTTTGTGTTAAAGCTGCAGGGGCTTTGTGAATTGATGAAATACAAATAATTATTAAATCATAAAAATGTAAAATTAATGTTGTTTACCTGCATTTCATGTGAACATTTACCAACATAAAGATTTGTAAACATGCAAATGTGTTGAAATTATTGAAATATTAGCTTAAAATAAAACATTTAGGTCAAACAAATTTGTGAATCATTGCCATACAGCACCAAACTAACTGTACTGTAGTTTTAATCTACATTTGTTTGGTTCTACATGCATATTAATGCAATACTATTTATGTGATGAATATAATGAGGTAAAACAAAAAGGATGGGTTTCATATAAATTCCTAACTTGTCACATGGCAAAAGCATAACACATGAGGAGCGTTCAACAATGGAATGACAACAAAAGAAAAGATGAATGTCAGATTATATTTTAATATCAGTTCACTTTTCCTTCAATACCAGTGAAATACAAGAAACTTCATGTTCATTGCTTCATCACTCCAGTCGCTATTGGAATTCAAATGAAACGCATGGTGGAGCTGTCAATCACGAGGGCCCCGCCTTACAGTACCCACACTCATGATTAAAGCAAAAGCTCAAAACAACAAAAGAGAGATATAACAGAGAAAGAAAACATCATAATGTGCGTAAAACATCTGGTATGGTGATCCCACCCGATCACCAGGCCTAGTTTATCATATCTGAAATGAGCTACAGCTATTCCATTCACAGTTCTCATTCCGCCCCACGCAGGAGAAAACTTCACCTCTGTCACGTCCTGATGTGAAATCTCTGAACACACGCATGCAATGGGGCTCAGAAAAGGTGCAAACAAAAGTCGAGGCACGGTTGAAGTGACACTAAATTGGCCTCTTGTATTTCCACTCCCCCTCTGAGAAAGAAAAAAAGCATGAAAACAGAGTAAAGATGTAAAATGTGGCACACTGACACAGACGGCCTTAATGCAAAGGGTGACCTGTTAACTCGTTTGGGTAGCCAAACTCTTGCTGGATTATTTAACTGTTAGTTTTTTGTATGAAACACTTTACTTAGTAAAAGTGTTACTGTGAGGGTGAATTATAAAACTTGTCAAATAAATTATATATATATTTTGAAAGGCAGAGCAATGAACCACCATGGTGTATGAATATGTTAAAATGTAAATAATTTTTACAATCATAGTAAAGAAAAAATGGGGAAAATTTGGTTCATTGTTAAGAAAATAATGCTTCAGATGTGTTAATGCAGGGGTGCCCAAACTCGGTCCTGGAGGGTAGGTGTCCTGCAGAGTTGAGCTCCAACACACCTGCCGGGAAGTTTCTAGTATGCCTAGGAAGAGCTTGATTAGTTGCTTCAGGTGTGTCTAATTGGGGTTGGATCTAAACTCTGCAGGACACTGGCCCTCCAGGACCGAGTTTGGGCACCACTGTGTTAAACCTTGCCTTAATTCTTTACAAATTAAAATAAAATCAATCAAATGGGATGAAATTTGACCCGGACATGTTCGTGACAAATTTCATCTGTAAATCAGTGAGTGTAAAAGTCTCCTAAATGAGTGGTTTATATGTACACGGAGTGTGGATCTGTTGCTTTGACAAAAGTACGTACGACAGCGTATAATACACAACTATAGCAACACTACGCCTAATAACCACAGGGTGTTCACAGTAAAACCAAAGGCCTTTGTAAGGTGTAAGGTCAAAACGGAGTGACTGACAGGATCAATAACCCACTCAAACCAGACAGAGTCTACGAGAGGTACAAACGACTCATCTTGGGTTGGCGGTGAAACCCTTTGGCACTAAGATACACAGTCAGAAACTGCTGTGAGCAGGATATGCATCAAGGCAAACCAGAGTGTGTGTTTGTGTGTGTAGCTTCCTTATTAACTCCAAAAACATCCAACCCGACCAGTTTGGCTCTTAAACAGATGTACGTCCATGCTGATCTCTTTAGCTTAAGGTCTTTCGATTAGAAAAACA
Organism: Barbus barbus; assembly: GCF_936440315.1. Taxonomy (NCBI): domain Eukaryota; kingdom Metazoa; phylum Chordata; class Actinopteri; order Cypriniformes; family Cyprinidae; genus Barbus; species Barbus barbus. Next base: position 27,267,699 of record NC_136756.1, on the reverse strand, counting down.
TGTATTGTTCATGTAAATTTGTGATTTACTTATATATTTTTATACTATAAAGCTGCTATAAAGTGATGCTTCGGTTCTAGTCCATCATATTGGATCTTTACAGAAGTGCAGAGCAAACAGAAAAGGGCCTAACACAGAACTGAGAGGAACCTCTAAGATTTACATTCTATGCAAAATAAGTCTCTAAATAATTGTCATAACAGTCCAAAGCAATGCAGCGAGTGCACTGACATACGTAAAGAATGACTTGGTCTGTCTTTAAACAGTCATCGTTCTCCTAAGAAAGTAAATGACTAACATGCATTTTTGATGCTGTCACACAAGAAGGGAAGTGAATAAATTAAATTGCGCAACATAATGAGCAAAATCATCTCTCTAGAATAAAATATCACAACTCTCCTATAGCAACCCTCCTAAATTTCCTATTAAGAGTCAATATTCTCCCAAGATATCCCCGGGCCACATCCAGACTCTATATTAGTTACATATGAAGTGCGTCATGCAGAAATAAAAGCGTATTATGGCCGTGGTTGTAGTGGGGCTCTAACTTGTATAGTAGCGCGTCATGAAAAATAAACGTATAATTCACTACATGTCCAAATAAAAACATCTAAAACATGTCAGTAAGCCACAGCGTTAGAGGGCAAGAAAATGCGACACAGCCAAAGGTCAACAAGCAGAATGTCTTCCAGCAGAGGGTGTGATGGGAAACCAGGACCGTGGGTTAAAGAAACGATAAAGAGAAAGTCAGAGAGGGGGAGGGAATGAGAGAAAGAGAGAGAGGGGAATCATCACACGATTGGCCACTGCTGTGCCACCGCTGCTCATGATGGCGCGTCCAGGCACTGGGGTCTGTTCAGGTTTAAAATGAGCTGGTGGAGGGTGTAGTCAATCTCTTCCCAATGTAGACCCTAAACAAGGACACAGATTTAGTATATTCCTGTATCTTTATTTATATATATTTGCAATGCAACTCTAAATGCTCGATGAATTAACTGTATTATTTGGTGAAAGAATAAATTTTTTTCTGAATATATTTCTGTCCAAAATAACTGGATTTGCTGTAGCTTTTCTTAAAAATTATATTCCCATTTTGTAGTGTTTTTGCAGTGAAAACCCACCAAAAAAGTCAGTAAGAATACAATTAATTTAGTACATTTTAAATGAACATGCAGTAGGCAATACATTCTTAAGACAAAAAAGTAATAGCCTCTTAAATAGATCTTGATAGGTAGAGCTTGTATAGGTCTTTGTGTGTGTGTGTGTTTTTGTGTGTTGACATTCACCCCAGTCCCAGAGCCAGGATGTGGGTGAGCAGCAGCGAGGGCATGAACACTTTGAGGAACTCGGCGGAGAACACGCCACCTTTCTTCATAGCACCTGTCTTTCTCATGCTCAGAGACACCGATCCAGAACGCTTTGGGTGGCGGAAGTGGAATTCCCTGCGAACAGTCAAAGATGATCATACTTGTATCTTCGTATCAAAAACTGTTTGAATTGCAGAACAGTTCTGTTGCGAGTTTGGTACTTTACTGAGGGTTTACAATAAAAATACAAATATTTTTAAAATAAATAAAATAGACTTTTTAAAATTAATAAACATTTAATATTTTTAATAAAAATTAAATACATTTTAATAAGTAAAATAAATAAAAATGAATGTTAAACAAATATTTTAAAACAAATTAAAATATTTAAATACAAATTAAAAAAAAGAATAAAAATACAATAAAACAGAGAATAGAATATTTCATAAATTAGGTATATTGGATTTGTTTAGGAATTAATTTATGTGGAAAATTATGAACATACACACAAATTATTATTTGGATGTAGGTTCTTACTTCGGGGGAATGTTCTCTGGTCGACTGGACCAGTCTGCCACCCAACTCTCCCCTTTATTCATGAGGATATCATCTTCTTTGTCCTTCTCCAGACTATCATCTTCTGACTAAAAGAGATGAGAAAAGACCAGCATGTTTGATAAATTGCATTCAATAAAGTGTGCTTATTAAATAACAGCGCTATCACTGATAGATAGTAGCTCGATGATGACTATTGTAGATTATTGTAGATTCATATACTGTGCGCTGCTCTTACCTGACAGTCTCTCTCGCTGGGCATCTCCACATCAAACGTGATCTGCCCCTCATCCTGGTCAGGACTGTGTGGTCGTGGTGGGCTGTAAACACGTCAGAGAAATGTAAAATACAGATTACAGAAAACAAGAGAACAACAGATGCCCTGAATCATGTAAGGAGTGAATTGAAGTTGACTGGGAGCTGCATACGTAAGAATAGAACTGCTAAAACAAAGCAGTGCTGCCCACAGACGCCTCCTCTCTAGATGAGCTTCTGTGGATGAATTGAATTTGAATCTATGAATTTACTATCATTTTCACTCTTCCTCAGTCATTTATGACAAATAATGCTGCAGAAATCAAGTCAGAAGGAACGTATTTCATGAATTGAGCATACATGAACACCACAACAGTGTCATGAGAATGGTTAAATACATAAAGCTTCAACTTAAGTTCTTATTATTATGTTTTTGGTACTAGTGCTGTATTTGTCTTGAAAATGAGACAAATAAATATGAAAGTTTTTGGTGCATTGGTTAATGTTATACAAGTAAGTGGACCTCAGTGATAAAAAGCCATTACTACCTGACTGATGTCACTAAAATATCTTGAGGTGTTGTTAATGTTAACTAAAAATAAAACTGTTACAAACTGTTTTTGGACATTTGAAATAAAGCTAAAATAAAAGACATTACAAACATTAGATGAAAAACCTTAAATGAAATTTAAACGAAAATGATAAATGTTGCATTGGCAGCTAACTGAAATAAATACGTTTCTGCTGAAGTACTAAAGTTACTAAAACTAAACAGAAGTAAAAATAAAGCTAAATAGAAATATAATTATGAAAAACTATATAATTAGGAGAAAATAATTAAATTAAAACAACAAAAGAACAATAAAATTACCAAAATTTAATTGAAAACTGAAAATATAAAATAAAAGCTAATTCAAAATATGAATAAATATCAAAGTCTTCCATGTTATGATATTTATTGCGATATTTCAAAAAAAGACACAAAGAATTAGAAAATAGTTTTTATAAATAGTTCAAATTCATTTTTTTTTTATAATTTTCCATTTTAAATTGTATTTCACAATTTTGAGCAAATTTGTTGTTTTTGTAATTGTATTTTTTCTTTATATGTCTAATATAGTTCATTTATTTTTATTTCAGTCTTAGTTTGAGTTATTTTATTACATCAAGTTAAACTAAATAATCAGAAATGTTGCCTCGGAAACTAGCTTTAAAAAAAAAAAACAATCAAAGTAATAAAAATGTTTTTAATTGTCTATAATAACCCCGGTCTGGGAGTAGTCCATTCGTTTTTAGCCAATCAGAAACACTCTCTTCCTGTCAATCATTCTGAGCGTCCTGGTTTGAAGGGCGGCGTTTCTGAGAATAAAGGGAAGTGAGCGGCCTGTTCCTCTGCTCGTACCTGTTGCAGGACGAGCTGCTGGGGCTGGACTCGTGCTGGGCGTCCAGTAGGATTTTCTCCATGTCTCCGTTATGGATAGAGGAGGAGGAAGGCACATGCTCCAGTCCTCCTGTCAGGACCTCCTCTTCCTCCTGCACGGCCTCCAGGGCCTGTGAAGCCTGGGACTCGCCTTCGTTCCCGTTCCCCAGCAGAGAGGGCAAGCTGAGGCTCTGCTGCTGAGTGTTTCCATTCATCTCCAGCTCCACCCAGGACCCTGAAAAAACCCAAACAGTCATTAGCATCAGCTCCTGCTTCACAAGACTAATGCATCAATCATTTAAAGGGGCCGACTTTATTTATTTTTAATCCACTGTAAATGAGTTTTTATGAGAGTTTCTTAGCGTGTCCACCGGTGTGGAGCTGAGCTTCTTTCTCTAGGCAGACTCATTCAGGGGATTGTAGGATTGACATCAGCACAGAATAAGCGATGAGAGCCAAAAATGCACATTTTGCTCAAAAGGGAACACGAGACTGACTTGTGAGAACAAACATCCACTGTTGACCCGGTGCAAACATGAGACAGACGTGTGTCCCGTCTTCCCCGCACTGTTACTAGGCAAAACAGAAAGATCCGCAGACAGGTCCCATGATGCTTCAATAACACAGTGGAGTGACGGGATGTTGCTAGGGCATTGCTATGTGGTTGCTAGGGTGTTCTTGGTGGTTGAGTCTCTGAAGTTGCTCCAAACTAAATAAGTCATTTAAAATGTGTACTCATCATTGCAATATCAAGGGAAATAATCTACATTTGTCATAATCCTGCAGCACTAATAAACCAGCGGCCTGTTTAAATCAGCACATCTTATTATGCCAAAATCCTTCACCATCCCTCTACACCGAACTCTTGTATTTGCCCACGGTTACTGGTATGTTGCCATGGCAGAATGCATTCCAGCAGCTCTTCATCTGTGAGCATTTGTTGTCTCACTGCATCACAACACCACAAAATGGAGAAGACTTCAGACTTATAATGAAGGAGGGAAGCCAGACAAATCTGGCAACTAGATGAACCACCCAGTAACCACTCAGAACACCCTAGCAACACCTTGAATTAAAAATATAAAAGGTAATTGTGACTTTTTTTCTCAGAGCTCTTTTGTTCTTAGAATTGTGTGGTATAAACTCAAAATTGCGAGTTATAAAGTAAGAACTGCGTGATATAAACACAATTGTATGTTAAAAAGTCAGAATTTCATGATGTATATATACATATATACAGTCGCAAATGTGACTAGTAAAGTCAGAACTGTAAGATATTAAACCTCAAAAGAAGTGTGACTTTTCTTTCCTCAGAAATGGACTTATAACTCGCAATTGCAAGTTTATATCTCACAATTCTGAGAAAAGAAGTCAGAATCGACTCTTCTCTGGGAATTTGATTGACAGGCGATCTGACCCATCATAACGGTGAATCTTTTGTCCATTTTGTCCGACAAACAAACCAGAGCCGAAACAAACCAGACAGGATAGTAGATTAACGTCGGTGGACTTGAACTTGAAAAATGTTGTGTATTGACGTCTTTCCGCAGTTGAAGATGTTTAATTTGTGCTGAAACTAGTATAGAGGAAGAGATGATCGATTCACGTGCCGCTTGAACTGAGGCGCTACAGCGATCTGTCACGATACATTAAAGAGCCACAAAATGGTATTTATTGTTTGAATTTGAAAAAATGACAACCTTTGTCTGGTCTGTCGGCACAAACCCTTTACTCTGCGTTGTATTTTTCACTGTATGAGAACATGATGTGTAGTGTGAGATGCAGCAACAGTAACAAAGGAGGGTCTTTGTGAGGGGTCATTTCTAAGGAAAAAGTCAGTAAACTCAAGAGACAGAAAGTCAGAATTGCGAGAAAGAAAAGCTGAGTTTATATCTCACAATTCTGGAAAAAAGAAAATTGGGAGATAAAAAGTCGCTATTTAATGGGATATTTCACCCAAAAATGAATTAAGATGTTTTTGATGAAATCTGAAAGCTTTCGGACCCTCCATAGACAGCAATGTAACGTTCCCAGACCCAGAAACATAGTAAGGACAACGGTAAAACAGCCTGCATGTACCTCTGGATGCGTGTGGTGCTACTGACGTAGAAAACACATGCGCTGTGCATTATTTATGTGTAGAGGAAAGCACGTGCATGCGTCGTGATATTCTACATAATGGTGGAATACGAGATTTGGAGGAGAAGAATTGTTCAATAAAGTCATTGTTTTCGTTTTCTTTGCGCACAAAAAGTATTCTCGTAGCTTCGTAAAATTATGGTTGAACCACATGGACTATTTTACCGATGTCCTTGCTACATTTCTGAGCCTGGGAACATTACAGTTGCATTGCTGTCTATGGAGGGTTTGAGAGCTCTCGGATTTCATCAGAAATATCTTAATTTGTGTTCTGAAGATGAACAAAAGTCGTACGGGTTTGGAATGACACGAGGGTGAGAAATTAATTTAAATTAAAATAATTTTTGGGTGAACTAACCCTGTAAATCGGCTTTTTAATTTTTTTTTTATCCCATGATGGAAACAGGTGACTAAAAAAGTGGTGAACAATTACATCAATGTGGTAAAATATTCAAATGAATGCAGAGATAACACACCAGCTCTAGTTACACAACTAAACACACTGATCCTGGAGCAGCTCTGATGGAGTTCACTGCAGGACTAGAGAGGGACGGAGGGAGGGATTATGTAATCTCTGGCACATCAAACCCTCTCCCATCCCCCTGCTGTGTCTGTAACCCAGATCCATCTCTGTGCCACAGACACCCATAAACCTGCTATTCACCCTCACTAAACGCTAACCAGTAAACATGATGACTCATTTTTGTGAGTTTGCACCCTTTGAAAGACAGACTGTATCATAAAACCTATTGAGTTACCCATCTAGGCAGCATTTTTGAGTATCATTGCATATTTAAATGCTGTCTAGGTAGACAACACACTAGGTTTATAGAAACAGCCATGGTTTATTAAACAGTAAATCTGAACCCAGAATTTAGTCAACACCAAAAAGCGTTTGCAACTCATTTTACTTCTGTAACGTGACAAATTTTCCAAGCACAAGAGGATATTCAAGAGGAATGATTATTGGGTGAGACTTGATTTTACCCAGGAATTGATTGAATGGCAAAAAGTCTCTTTATATGACAAGAGATATGAAAAAAATATGACTGTCATAAAACTATTTTAGACAATTTTTATAGCATGTACTGTATTAAGAAAGTATAAAACACTGATCTATATATCTCTGTTATAGATCAGTGGTATAAAATAATTCTTATATCATGCTGACTTGTTTGGACATGTTTCTTGAGGCTTCTTGAAAGATTCGAGACGGCATTAGGGATACTGTTACCTGTCATAAATCACATGATAATAGACCTTAAATTACTTGATTGCATCACTTTACAACTAGTGCCACCAGATCCGCTGGGAAATGTTGTTACCTACAGCTGCTACACGCCCCATATTTGCATATCAAATATTTTTAGATAATTTGTAAGCTCTCATCTAACCAAGAGCAACCTACTTTCAGCTTTAACCATCACTGCACAAAATGCCACCGATATACCACAAAAAATCAGCTTATTCTGTCTGAGCGAGCTTGTACGTTTTCAACATATTTGCTGAAATATGCATGAATACATATGAAGATCCAACTACATTATATTAAAATCTACAATGTTTGTGCAAGAATTAAAAGTAATAGTACAGTTAATTTTTGGTTCTAGATGATGCAACGACATGCATTACAAAGTAGTTTTCTAAAAAAGGAAAAAGCAGCACAAAAATTAAGGAAATATGATTTGCACTTAACTTTTTTGCACTTTTGGTACATAAAGAATTTGAAAAATGAAGAAAATGTGCTGAGGTTTGGGGTCATCTAACCGTTTTTTTTATGTGCTAATATTAAATGATCAGTAGTATGAGCTCAGTGCTTCCAGAGAGCTGTTACATAATGCAAATAAACAGTTAATGATTACTAAACGCAAACACTAATAGCTCATTGTTCCCAAAGTGATTCAGTGATATCTGTTGAATAAATGAAGGTTGTGGCACAAATCTGAATACAATAGTGTGCATATGGATTCACCAAAGCTGTACAAACACAGGCCTCAACTGTTTTTTAAGAGTAAAGCTTAAAAACAATATTTCTATGAAAGCATGAATACACGGGATGAGGGGGAACTGAACAATTCTTGCTGCTCTTAACACAGGAAATGAACTAAATTCATTTAAGCAGTGAAATTATTTCAAATAAACCTCTGTGTCCAATTAACTGTGGTGTTATTATGATAAAATAAAGTAATTAGTAAGATTTCATTTTTTTAAAAGATAATTTAATCAATATATTAACACAGCAAGGAAATACAAGAATGACCCTGCTACTAAACAACTAAAACAGAAAGGGGTACACAATAAACAGTCAAATATTATGGCAATACCAAATTAAATCGCAATGAATTCAGCTTCTTTATTTATTTACACGCCCCCCGCCTCCATTTTTCTCAGATCCCCTCTTCGCCTTGTTTTTGATATCTGCGTAGCCCCGCCTCGAACTTAATCTAGAACTAACAATTGGCTTACGTTCCATCAATCATTCTGGGTTGCCATGCAACGCCACATCAACTCCCGCTCCCGTTCAATCTCATTCGCTCTCGCGTAATGACGCCACCTAAGCCCCGCCCTTTCACCCCTCCCCTACGAGCGAGGAGGAAATACCAGCCATTGAGCGAAGTGAGACAATAGATGTTGCATAACAGCGTTTTAAAGCTCCAGAGAAAAATGCAACCCACACAAATAACAGTTTTAAAGCGACATTAGGATCCCTCCCGAGTTTTCCCTGCAGAAATACAGACGGAGGTTTACCGTTGAGTCCCGGTTCTTCATTGTTGTTCAGCTGCGCGGCGGCTGCGGTGGACATGTTGCCTCTCCGGTCCGTCAACACGGCGCGCTCCCTCCAGCCCCCTCCGCGTGCACGCGCACGCATCTGCGTCGGCGTCATCATATTCACAACATTAATTTCAGTGATGCCTACTGAGTAAATGAAAGTTGCAGTAGCCTACAGAAGTGAGCAAAATAGAAGTATAATTTTAAAGTGCAAAACTGATAGAAACAGAGAGACAGATGAGTAAGCTCTAAAATAAACTCTCTACCCAATATACATACAAATAGATATCACATATTCTGTCTGAGTAAGCTTATACGTTTTCAAGATATTTGCACAAATATGCATGAGTGCATGTGAAGATCCAACTACATTCAAATCTACAATGCATGTGCAAGAATTAAAATAGTAGTTAATTTTTGGTTCTAGATGATGCAACGACATGCATTACAAACCTTATAGTGTTATTCTAAAAAAGGAACAAGAAGCACAGAATGAAGGAAATATGGTTTGCACTTAACTTTTTTGCACTTTAGGTACATAAGGAATGTGAAAAATGAAGAAAATGTGCTGAGGTTTGCGGTCATCTGACCAGTTAAAGATTTATTTATTTATAATGTTCTAATATTAAATCATCCATCCATCCATCCATCCAGTAGACAAGTAGATAGATCAGAGTATTTAATTAGTGTCAAAGTTTAAATAAAAAGAAAATTAGAACAGAAATCGAACAGAGAATGTTAGAGGGTCACATTTTTGTTTTAATAAAAGAAAAAAAAATGAAATAGAATAGAAATATAATAGAGTCCTGGTGTTAGAGGGTCAAGTATATCCATCTATCGACAAACATTATAGAAGCATTACTACAGGGGTCATATGAAGGTATGGATGTTGCTCCTAAATTTATTGATAGACAGCGTCCAATGTTTACATGCACTGCCATCATGACAACCTAAAAACCCGTTACTTCGGTTCAACGATCAGCAGCTCCTAAAATAGCTGAGGCACAGATTCATTTCTGGGTGTCCTATTTGTAACCTACATGTGGAGCAGATGCTTAAAGATGAGTGCTTCTGCTGCTCTGTATCATTTTCTCTTACCTGGCATACAATACAAACATATTTAATTAGATTCTACTTTACTGACCTCCGAATAGAAAAATGACCCCAAGAGATTTCGTTTTCAGTCTTAAAATTAATTTTTATTTAACATTTTGGGTTTTGCAACTATTAAGATAAAGGGAACATACTTTAGGGTTTGTTCATATACAGCAGGCCTGATTTCCATGTAAACACACTCTTTTATACAGAATCATTCTGCACCAATCAACAGCATTAATACACTGAATACTGTCAAGGACATAATTTCAATTTTCCAAAATTCATATAAAAATATCTAGAGCATTCTTTACCCCATAGGAACCATTCTGTATTAAAAAGCTGCAAATAAAATGACACACATCAAAAGATGCTGAAAATCATAAAACATGCACATCAGCACAAACATTTACTTAAGACTCGAAACATTTGTGTCTCTATAAAACAATTAAAAGAGACTGATTAAAAAGTCTCCCTTTCCACAAAGACTAAGATATTGCATAAAATTAATGCCACGATTAGTTGTACCCATTAGGGACTTAATGTAGGGAATAATGGAGCTATCTGGGAACCCTGCTTAAATCAATTGCACTTGTGGACGAATGTCAGGCGTTTGACGAGAGTTTGGTGAAGGAAACGTCCCGTTGCACCAGGCCTGAGTTCGGAAGGGAGCAATCAGTGCATGAGGAGTCCAATTGATTAAATGTGATTCTGCAAACTTATTAAACAGGATTCTGTGGGTTGCTTAGTCAGTTTGGTTGCGTGTTTATTACCCAGCAATGAGTGATGCTTCTGATTAAAGCAAAAATGGACAATGTGCAAAAAAATTTTTTTTTTCCAAATACAGTAATACAACTAAAAATCCATTCCTTGGGCCTACAGTGTATCATTTAACATAATAGAATAACCCAAAGGTTTTTGTGTACTACAGTGGTTAATATTAAGACTATGAGCTTCAGGAGAGATGTTGTGCTTGGCGTGTATCCCGTCTGACTCTTGGAGCTAGGAATGGGGACGAAGACGTTCCAAATCCCTAATTGGGTTTCTCCTGAAATATGTAAAGGTTATTGACTGTCGCCAGTGCGACGATGTTATCCTGAGGATGCCAGGAGGTGTACAGGATCTTTCTGCTGAAGTCCAGGCAGTCGACGCCGATCTCGCTCCTCTTGCGGCGGCTCCCCGCGCACACGCGCCAGGTCTTGAGCGGGCATCCGGGCGAGCCGTTCTCCCACGAGGCCTCCAGGCTCACGTCGCGCTGGGCGTCACGATTGAACATCCGGAAGAAGTTGTTATAAGAGCCCGTCATGACCTCGCTGAGAACGGAGAGATAGAAAATCATGAGATAGATGCAAAGATGAATAATTTCTTCCTATACAAGACAAAAAAAACAACATCTTTATGGTAATGACTTATTTCCAAAATTCTTAAATGTAGGGCTGATATATTAAATACATTTAAAAAAAAAAATTGTTACATTTCCTTTTCATTTAGTTTAACTTGATTTTTTTTAAATAACTGAAACATAATATACACTCATATAATATTATGTATATAATATATAAAATTCAGTCGAAAAGTAATTGCTGCATTACTGTAAAACCATTTTTTCTACACTGTTTTTATTAAATAAACAAAATTAAATATTTAGAAACAGTTTTTTAGTGAATTCTGAATAGATGTTGTGCTAAGTGAAAAGTAGAATTTTATTCATTCCATTTCAGCAATTATTACTGCCATTTCTTTTTATTAGACTACCATTCAAACGGTGGTGGTCTGTAAGATTTGTGTTTTTGAAAGTAGTGTCTTCTGCTCATCAAAGCTGCGTTTATTTGATTAAAAATTCAGTAAATACAATAATATTGTGAAAAATTATTACAATTTCATATATATCTGTTTTATATTTGGATGCATTTCAAAATGTAATGTGTTCCTGTGATGTTTATGCTGAATTTTCAGCATCATTACTCATCAACAGTTTTCAGGATTCTCTGATGAATAAAAAAAAAAAAAAAAAAATCAAAAGAACAGCGTTTATTTTAAATATTGAGATTATAAATGACTGTCACTTTTGATCAATTAAATGCTTTGCAGAAGTATTCATTTCTCTCAAAAACATCAAAATAACACTGAATGCATCATAAATATTCTTGTACTTTAGCTGAAACGGTGTTGTGTCTCAGTAAATGCGAGCGCTCTGTCAGTCACAGATGAAAGCTTCTGTCTGATAGACTCTCTCCGGACGCAGTGATACGGCTGTGAGCACACACCGCTCATGTCTGTTTGAGGTTTGCTTTGTATTTGCTTTTATCCTGAACTGAAATGCACCCAAAGATGCTTTCGTCATGACCAGGATGTGCGGGAGCCCGTTAGCTGAACAGAAACCTCATATCGATGGCTTTTCATGCTATTACTGAAGTCTCCTCACCTGTCGTCGCCCCTCCAGCAGCACTCAAACTTATCAAAGATGCAGTCGTTCTCGTAGAGAGAGCACAGCTTACTCCTGAGATAACCATGAACCTGATGAGAGAGAGATCAAAGTCACAAAACACACTAATGTCACGCATACTCATAAGGACAGACAGTTTATGAATATCTCAGTTTCTTAATGGTTACAGCTTCACAGTCTTTACTCAGTGCATTCTGGGTAATCCGAGCCATAAAACTAAGTAGGACCTTTACATTTAATTACTCATAATAAAAAAAATTGCTTATGGTTTCTGTGAAAGAAAACCTCTATATACTGTAAAATTCTAGCCATGTTTTGTACACTATTTTATCCACTACATTAACAAGCAAAATTTATATTTAAACAATGTTCATTTTTAAATGAATTTAGAGAACCGAGTCAATTTTGTGTTCATTTTATTCATTTCAGAAATTATTACTGCCATTGAATTTTAATAAAACTACCATTCAAACATTTTTAGGTAATGTAAGCTGTACATGTGTGTTATTGCCTATAATTATCACTAATCATAATTTCTTACTAATACAAGATCATTTCAATAGAAAATAAGCCAAAGACATAAAAATATGTTGGAAAACAGCAAAGTAGGTCATGCATCAAAATTGGCATTATGACCATTAACATTTTGAATTATTATTTCTGAATGTGGAAAAGTGCCGTAATTAAGTTTATAATTAAGTATAATCACAGTAATTGCAATAAGTCATTAATGCAGTGCATCATATCCAACTTTTCATAATCCAATCAAATCCTGATGGTTTTTTCTACAGAAATATTCTTACTTAAAAAAAAAAAAAAAATGACATGCATACATAACATTATGGAAAACCATATTTTCATGCAAACAAAGAAGGTGGTTAAGAAATAAATTCCTAACGCCACCTAGTGGTCAGTGTCGCTAAATTATTATTCTGTTTATAGGATTAATTCACACAAAAAGAAAATGATAATTTTCTAACCCTCCTGTCCTTCCAGACCACTTTGACTTTCTTTCTTCTAATGGAAAAGGAGAAACGTTAAATCTTCTGGGTGGTCCTTCCATGTACTTACAAGTAATGCGACTAGAGTTATTATCTGGAGGAATGACCTGCCCAACTCAATCCGAGCAGCTGAATCCTCACCCATCTTCAAGAAACGGCTAAAAACACATCTCTTCCATCTTTATTTGACCCTCTAAGACACTCTCTATTCTCATTTTATTAGTCTACTTTTTATTAAAAAAATAAATAAAAATTTTGTTTTACAATTTTCTTGTAAAACTAACACTAGCTTTCTTTTTTCTATATTCTATCTACTTGTTTTCTTAAAAAAAACAAAAAAACCCCCCCACCTTTCTACGTGTACTGCGGTAGGCTAACCATGACTTGTAATAGCACTTGCATGTTGTTGCTCTTGATTGCTTCCATTGTCCTCAGTTGTTAGTTGCTTTTGTAAATGTAATTTAGTGTAAATGTAGAGCGTTCAAGGTTAAAACAGGACAAACACTGTTTCATAAAAGCAGTTCTTCTGGTATTATCTGAATCATAAAATAGCATTTAAGTTGTTAGTCATTGATACTCTTCCAGAAAGTTGATCAGCATGATTCAAGGATGAATCAACTCAAGACTGGATCAACCCATTTAATTACGAAACGTTACGCTACTTCCAAAGTATTTTTTATAAGCTTAAAAGCCTCGGTCCAAATTAACTGTAATTGCATGGATAAAACAACCAGAATATTCCGCATTTCTCCTTTTGTGTCCCAGAAGTCAGTCATACAAATTAGAACAACAACACGGCTAAGTGAATTATAACAACTTAAATTTTTAGGTGAACTAATCCTTTAAAATGATTAGCTTTGGTACACCAAAGCTATATGGATTACTATTTTCTTAGCAGCAAATCTCCCAGACAGAAACAGCACCTGGTAGGTTTCCACCGGTCGACTCTCCATGTGAAGGTCCCAGATCTTGAGGGTCAGATAATCTCTGGTCATCATATATCGGCCGCTGTGACTGAACTTGACGTCTGAGATGGATGAGATGATTTCCGAGAAGAAAGAGCGTGTGCTGGGGTCCTCGGGTTCCTCAAACACTACACAGAAACACATGATAAATGAGCTACATGACAACAAAAGCCCTCCTGAGAGGTTTTCAGCTTGATCAACCAAAACCTGCATGATAACCTCAGTCTAAAGGGCAGTGAAGCATACATTTGGAGTGTTGGTCACACAGCGCGGATGCCCTCATGTCACACAGGCGCACGGAGCCCTTGCTGCTGCCGTACACAAACGTGTTGCACTGAAGCGGGTGAAACTCTGAAGCCGTGATCACCTCCGTCAGCTCCTCCATGTTGGCCGGCTTGATATCAACAATGTCTGAGTCAGCGGTTAAGGGCAAACTTCAGTTACACTTAATGTGAAACAGTGTACAATATGAGGAAAAAATATGAAAAGCAATTAAAAGGACTTTTTGGTTCAATAACAGCCTTGTTAACAACTCTGAAACATGCAAATGTTTTGATAAAATTACTAAATGGGTAAGATTTTGAACAAAGTAATAGTTGCATGCATTAAACGGATCAAAAGCGGCAGTAAAGACATTTATAAAGTTACAAAAGATTTCAGTTTCAAATAAAATGCTGTTCTTTTGAACTCAAAGAATCCTGAAAAATGCAGAAATCGTGGTTTTCACAAATATATGGAGCAGCACAACTGTTTGATGCTATATACTTCCATAAGCTGCATTTTTTATTCTCTAAAACATTTCCCGCATGCCGATATTTTCACTCGCTGTTTATAATAAATGTTGTTTATGATGAATGCAGCTGGAATTTGTTTAGTTTATACTTCTATTTTTCATTCCTGTTCTGAATTCCGTTAAATCTAAATATTTGTTAAATATTATTAATAATGTTACCACTAAAATTGAAATATTTATTGAGTGAAGGGAACTAAAATACAAAATTTTATTTACTGGCATTTTACATAATTTCTTAATGTAATAATAAACTGTGACCTATACACTGATGCAATTTAGCTTGTTTTTTTTGGGGGACTTATTTAATGGAAAATATGAATGATTTCTGAAGGATCATATGACAGTGAGGACTGACTAAAATAATTCAGCTTTGCATCACATGAATAAATTACATTTGAGAATATATTCAAATAGATAAGTTATTTTAAACTTACAATATTGCAATATTTTTGATCAAATAAATATAGCCTTGGTGAGCAAAATCTTTCCAACTCCTAAGTGAAGTGAAGTGACATACTGCCAAGTATGGTGACCCATACTCGGAATTCGTGCTCTGCATTTAACCCATCCAACATGCACATACACAGCAGTGAACACACACACACACACACACACCGTGAACACACACCCGGAGCAGTGGGCAGCCATTTATGCTGCGGCGCCCGGGGAGCAGTTGGGGGTTCGGTGCCTTGCTCAAGGGCACCTCAGTCGTGGTATTGAGGGTGGAGAGAGCGCTGGACATTCACTCCCCCCACCTACAATCCCTGCCGGCCCGAGACTCGAACCCGCAACCTTTGGATTACGAGTCCAACTCTCTAACCATTAGGCCACGACTTCCCCTTAACTTTAGAACAGTAGTGTATGAATAAAGAAAAAATGGATAAACAGGATACTGAAGCTTCGGTCGGTGAAGTCCAGGTGCCACAGATTGATCCGGAGGTCATCGGCGGACAAATACGTCTCGTGGTCGCTGTTGACGGAGATGGAGTTGATGTGGTAGGTGTGAGCGTTGGCATAAACCCGCCGCGGACTCGCCTCCACCATCAGATCCATCGGCTGGAACACTGGAACCTGTGCGGAGCAAAGCCTGTTACTCCTATGGACTTATTAATGCTTTAACATAATCCATAATGTGTGTGTGTGTGAGTGTGTGAAGGTGTTCGCACCCGTAGTGTTGTGAGGGATGACGGATGCCTGTAGCGGCCATCCTCTTCCTTGAGGTTATAACCCTCCGGTCTCTTGTCTCGTTCACTGATTTTCCAGAGCTTGATGGTTTTATCTGCATGCAAGAAAACAACGGCACACTGAATAATCTACATATTTGATAACAGAGCAACCCACACATATAAATGTGTTAATGTGTCTGTCTCTGCACCGGTGCTGTTATTATTAACTGAACTACTGAAAATCAATTTCGATAATATTGTACGGAAAAATGGAAAATTTCAAATGTTGCCTTGGGAATGAAATTTAAATATTTTTAAAGTCGTGTAAAGTCAATATTAAATGTGTGTTCTGAGTTTGTCACACCATAGAAAAATGTGTTATCAACCACCCAGACAAATTTGAATGCTAAAAAACCCACCAAATAAATAAAATAAGGTATTAAAATCTGGAAAAAAATAAGCAGTATTCCCTGCTCTCAAACGCTGGGGGCGTGTCCACTGGCGGCGCAGAAACCACGCCCACTCACGGGAAACAAACTGAAGGCTGTAGTAACTAACAGTAATGACAGTAAGTCACGATTGAGCCGTGAGCCACTGATGCTAATGCGCTCTAGTTATTAGGTGTGTTTGACTTGAAGCAGCACTGACTGCACAGACCGATCGGTGTATGATATCAAAGTCCCGCGAGAGCGATTCGAAAGCATCAGGAGCCTCTGCTCTCTGTAGCTCTCACTGTACTTTGATGTCACACACCGATTGGTCTGTGCAGTCAGTGCTGCTTCAAGTCAAACACACGTCTTATAGTGTTGGGAAAGGGGCCGTGCTCAGTGGTTCGATTGCATCATCGAGTCATGAAAAAAAATCCTGATCACGAAAATTGTGAAAAACTGTTTAATGGTCTAATTCCACAATTAAGAACTACATAGTTCACAATCTATGTAACACATTTCCGCAATGCATTTCTAACATTTATAATGCGTTTACAAACAATTCTTAGAATTGACTTTACATGGACTTTAAGCTAAAGTATTAAAATTACAAAAAAAAAAATGCATAAAATTATTAAAACGTGAAAATTCAAAATATTAATATAAGTAATATTAAAACAGTTCTGTGCATTTAATCCGTTAGCTCACCGTTTGTGGACAACAGGAAGTGTGCAGCATTTTTCTGAGGAAGCCAGCGGATCTTATTGATCTTTTCCTCGATTTCCAGACTCTTCAGATAGTCGAACTCCGGCTCGTGACTCTGGAACGTGCTGTAGACGTTATACTCAGCGCGGCACTGCGGCAAGTTCTTACTCTGATAGGACAGAGAGATGTCACATGATCTTTTAAACATCCTCTATGACATTAATGATGCAAAAAAAAACAACAACACAAAAACACTTTATTAACTGAAACAAAGCTGACATTAAATATAAATGTTAGATGACAAATTAGTAAATTAAAATGTAGTCTTGGCAGTTAAACAAGTTAGAAATAAGTTTAAGTATTAAAATAACAAACTGAAATAAAAATAAAGCTAAATATAGAAATATAAAAAATGCAAAAACTAATAAAATGCACCTAATAAAATGGCTAAACTTTAAGATGAACATGAACATAAAATAAAACAATTTATAAATATTTTAAATGAGCTTTTATTATATAGTAGTTTATAAATAATTCTAAATCAGCATTGCAATGTGTATTCTTAAAGGAATAGTTTCTCAAATTTGCATATTTAATTCCAACCTGTCGTAATCAATCACAAGAGAACTAACAATGGTGTCTTGAGGGGCCAATAATAATAATAATAATAATTTTGTCACTATATTTATAGTTTTTACTGATTTCCACAAATATTCCAGGGCTATAAATCACAATTTTACAATTCCCTGAAATGTCTTCATGACCATAAGAACCTTAAATGGAAGCATATCTGTTTGCATACCCATGCATAAACTTCAGGAGCGAAGATTAAGGAACAGCCCACTCAAAAATGCTCTCAAATCTGTATATTCAAACAAGACACATGAGAACCAATAAAGTGTTGCGTGGCATGTCTTGAATATGTGGGCTATGTATTTACCATCTCGAAAGGCTGAAAAGCTCATTAACACTCCTCTATTTAATTGTTGTGTGTAATGGACTGTTATCCATCTCACCTCTTGCTCTTGCTGGAAGATCACTATTCTTCCTCCTCGATCTCCTGTGGCCAAAAGCTCCCCAGAATGATTGAACTCCACCGCAGAGATGATGTCAGCTGCAACACACACAATAATGAATTATTGAAAAGAGCAACTATGAGAGCATATTGTTTCTCTGAATGTTTCTAAGAAGATAAGTGACTGCTTGTGTTTGAGGGCGTGTGGGCGGGAACATGAAAAGCATCTCGGGCATCTGCACACACACAGTACCGTCCAACAACCCCCCATCCCTGCCTTCCCTAACAATAACAACCTCTCTCTCTCTTTCTGTCTGTCTGTCGTATTATAGCGTGGTGCTGGGCTGTGCCATGTTCTGACTCCAGCCAGAGAACAAATCCTTTATGCTAAAAACACATGCACTATTTAACCTCATATAAATATGCCTAAACAAACATATTTTGACAAGTGAGAGCCAAAGTACAGCTGAAACGCCACTTATTTCTAAGCATTATAAATGTCACTCTCAGACCTTTTGAACTTTTACATGACCTTTCTAGTTATTTTACGAATAGACCTCTCAGACGGGCACTTTTCATAGCCGACAGAACATTTAATAGAAAATGATAAATTATCTTCGCTGATGTGTTTCAGTGACCATAATACACCTGATGGAGCATGTTTGCATACTCATAAATTCATAAACAAAGCAAAAAGGTAAAACATGGCAATCAATAAATAAACAACTTTAGTAACTAGAAGAATATCAGTACAGTTCTCAAAAATCATGCTAAAATGACAAAACGAAAGATTGTACAAGCTTTGAAGACCTCGTATTAATTGATTATGGGTTTACAGTAGTAACTATGGCATTTTGTAGATAACTAAAACTTTGCAAACTTGGATAATATCCAGCATGGTTATCAAAAATGTTACTAAAATGGCAAAAAGAAGCTCCAATAGCAATTTATTATTATATACATTTATGAATTGCATAAATATGAGAGAGTAAAACAACAAGAATGATACAAGCTTTGAAGATCCTTCTAATGGAACTTATTAGGGTGTTCCAGAAGTAACTCTGGTGTTTGTATTGATGGTGGTGCTGTCTTACCTTCGGCTACATCATCATCTACGGCTCCTTTGACCTGGGACAGACACCAGCGGCTCTGGCCGTCTCCATCTCCTGGAACCGAAGACAAATTCAGACTGTATGTCCAACACGAAGACCACATTAAAAAACACTAACGTTATCTGTGTCCCCCACTACAAATGTGCCCTAAACTACCACACGTGTGAAGCACTAGAGACAGTTTAGATCTATAGAAAAACAAGTACGTTTGCATGGGTTTGAGGGAGAGCTGTGTCCAGCAGTCTGATGATCTACACATGCATCACAACACAGAGGTGGGACCGCATTTCTGATTCAACACACTGCAAACCATGCACAACACTAACGTTAAATGCTGTCCAAATATCAGCTTTACGTAACGCACAGCGACACATTAACGTTACCTGACCGCATGAATTATATTAAAGGATTTGAGCGAAATTAAAGTTGAATATACCGTCCATGCTGGGCTGGATCTGATTCAGTGCTGGGCCTTATTTTTCGATGTTGATTTCAAGCGTCTTTTCCTCTGACTCGGTTATTTCATAAAGATATTTTAATAAGAGAAGGTTGGTTTTCTTAACAAAGTGTTAGAATACGGTTTGATTTCATAATTCCCTCCGAACAGAAGCGTGTTTAGCTTTTCTATCATTCTAGCATCACACGCGCTGAACGTGCGTGGTCCGCTGACGTCACGACGCACGCACGACGCCCGACAGCGACCACACGTGGTCACGTCCAAAATCACGACAGCTTTTTGATAAAATCGTGACGACAGATTGTAGTCCAAAACGGAAGGTTACTTTATTATTATTTTTTTTATTATTTATTTATATAATTTTTTTTATTGTAAAAAAAAAAAAACTTTCTACTTACTTATTGACATCATCTTCTAGGAATTGACAATTTTGGTGGGAAAACAACCCAGCAACTGGGTTAAATATATATATATATATATATTTTTAAGTTTAATACTTTCCTCCCCCTGGCAACTGTTTTGTTCGTTGTAATTTGTCTTTCTATCTTTTTCTTGTCCTTTTTTATTATTTTGTTTCTTGATAACATGTTGTATGTTATAGTTCTTCAAAAAAAAAAAAAAAAAAAAAAAAAAAAAAAAACTGGGTTGAATTAATTACAGCAGTCTACATGACTCTTGAAATTATTTGGACATCAAGATGACCAAGCAGTGAAAAACTTGAATTTGATAGGGCTGCTGAGCTATTAAGAGACATTGAATCAGAAGATAATCAAATGAAATACTTCACAAAAACAGTAGCTGAGTATTTTCCAGGGGTATCCTGTCAGTGGCACGACGCTGCATCTGGTTAAACAAACACCAGCACCTCATACATTTCAGTATATTCTATTGAGTTCACTTCTGGAAAAAGTTCTTGAAACACCTGTAACAATGAAAAACTTTAACTTTATCAGAATACAGAGCATTAAGACTTTCATGATGGAGTGCTTTACAAACACAACTCCTTGTTTACGAAAGAGCTTTCCATCCCACTTCTTTTGTACAATGATGATTGTGAGACTGATAACACCCTGGGCTCCAAATGCATTGTGCACAAGACTGATATACCGCCAATGTACTATCAAATGTTTGTCCCCCATGCTGTTGTCTTCTCTGTCTTCATGCTTTCTGGTAGCTGCCTATAAATGAGATGATGCTAAGACATATTGCATTGATTCTGTTGTGCAGAGCGTGACTGACAACATTTTGGACTTGGACGTAAGAGAACCCCTTAATGACACTCCAGAATTTTGTGGTACTGTAAAGATCAGTGTGGCACAAGTTTGTGGACTGAATTCACTCCTTGGCTACTCAGAAAGCTTCACTGCTAACCACTGCTGTCTCTGGTGTAAGGTGCACAAAGAAGATATATGGAGTCAGACAGTGGAAAATCCAGAGATGTTGCATAATGCTCAAAATTATGCAGAGGACTTGGCATCCAATAACTAAACAAAAATGAGTTGTGGACAATGTAAGACATCATGCACAACATTCTTGAGGGAACTGGGCCCTTTCAAGTCAAGTTGGGTTTGGTATCCTTAGTGGCTGAAGGGCATGTGAGTTTAGAAACACTAAACTATAGATTGACTAATTTTATTTATGGATTCCCTGCAGTGTTGGGCAGTAACTAGTAACTTAGTATGTGATTCGTATGCATCAGTTATACGTGAATGAAACAGGTAAGATTTATGTAATAGTTCACGGAAAAGTCCCCACACTGCTCAGTGTTCATGTGTTTCCACACTACAGAGTGTTCAAGTAGCATTGAAGCAGTGTTGGCGTTAAGCAGATAATTATGTGATGATTGATCATTAATGATGAACAGCTGCTGTTATCAAGCAGAATCACCGAAGGAAAGAGAAACACAAGAACTACAGTTCTAATACTAATACTGACTTCAGCCACAGCCGAAGATGAAATCAACTGAAATAAAAGACATTAAATCCTTTAAGATCTGATTAAACAACTCCTCAAACAGCTTTATCAGCCTCACATTACCAACCAGACTGACTTTATTTCTGTCAGACTTCTAGAGAAGTTCTTATTGAGAATTAACAGAGGTTTAGATGCTTTATTGTTTTGTTTGAAATCACCATCAAAGAGACCAGTTTCCTTTTGTTGAGCTCTTGACCTGTGTTTATGACATGTGTGATATTTGACATGTTAATATTGCACTGGTTGTTGTGTGTTTATATAAAACACACTTAGCTTAGCCAGTGAAGCCAAGAAAAAAAAAATAATAATAACGTTGTAATAATAATATAATAATAATAATTGTTATTGCACCATATGCGGTGATTATATCCTAAGCTAATGGTTTGGGGACATGCATCTCAACAAATACTGTCACACTGCAAGACGGAGAAGAGAGCCTTGGATCTCCTTCCATTTCAGACTAAAGTTTCTTCTGGTGAGAAAATTCTGCTTTACAGCTCTATAGTTTCATGCCAAGTTAGAATTTTGTTCTTTCTGTTTAATGTAAAGACACTCTTGGAGGTGTTGCTTTAAAAACTTGTCTGCTATCCTTCTTCCATTGCCATAAGAAACATGCAGCAAGATGGTTCTGCCCTCTTATGCAAAACAAGCATTTGTTGATTGTTGATGGTTATTTAATCCATATGTGCAAATTTACAATTTCAAAATTCAATTTAAAAGTTGGAATAATCATCATTCAGTATTTAGAGGAGGAGGAGCAACGGAGATAATTCCCTCATGTCCTACAGCTTGGAGATAAAGTCAATTGCACTTATCATTGTGGGATGAGGCTTTTACAAGCTGTGGATACATGATTTAAATTATTTTATGTTTTGGACACTGAGTATCCCAGGCCTGCTGGTGCTGTTTGACAGTTTCTACAACATACAATATATTCTGTGCCAGGAGGTGTCACCTACTTAGGATTAGCTGTGAATTATAATTGGATAAACTGGACTAGCTTTGGTTTTTATTTGTATGTCGATGTTTTTTTTCATAGAACCTAAAACATAATTGCAAATAAATTAATTTGTAACAATATATTTCTGTGCCTGGCAGTGTTCCCTGAACACATTGTTGCCTTATGAGGCAATTCATAATTACATTTGCTGGACTGTAATATTTTGATTACTATGCCCTGTACACCATTACTGACTTTTCATGTGGAATGAAATTATTTCTATTTGAACCAGATTTGCTCTCTGCACATCCAAAAGTGTCTACATTTCACTCCTGACAAGAACCGATCTACCCACCCCATCCGGAATGTCGAATCCTAGACAATTTTCAAGCGACAGCTAGCTGAAAACTCATTTCTTTCGTCAACACTGACTGATCGGTGAACGATGTCTGAAACATTGTGTTACGAGCACTTTCTGTGTTTAGCTGCCTCCTAATTGTTTGTTGTATTCCTCAATTGTAATTCAATTTGGATAAAAGCATCTGCTAAATGAATAAATATAAATGTTATAGTTGTGTTGTGTGACGTTCTCTCTCCTCCAAAGATTTCAGCAGAGCCTCTGGTCAGACAGGAGAAGAAGACTTGGATAAGCAGGGATGACTTTGACATCTTGAAGATGATCAGATGAACGTTTGTTCATAACTTTGAGAGAATATTGTGGTAACTAAATACATTTTTTAAATACAGAGATAGTGTCACGAATCCTGACCATGCACCTCCACTCATTCACCACTAGAGGTCACCCGTTCACCACATGGACTTTTCACTACACTGCACATTGGACTCCATTTCCCATAATCCATTGCACTGACGACACGCACAGCTGCTCTCTATTATCTCGCCCACACCTGATTACCATCTCAAAATCACCAGCACCCAATCATTCACTATTTAAGCCTGGGACTTACTCTTGCTCTCTGCCGAGTATTGTTAGCCAGTCTGCTTTACAAAGCGTTTCCTTCGTAGTCTTGTCTTGTTTATCTTGCCGTGTCTGACCCTGCCCGAGCTTTTGGATTATTCTCTCTGCCTTGCCCTGTCTGGATTTTGTACGCCGATCGTCGACCCACGCTTGCTCCACGGATTGCTCTGTCTTGCCTCTGCCATACCTGTTTGTTGTCTCTCGACCCTGCCTGTATGACCACGTCTTTTAATAAAGCTTCGCAAATGGATCCGCACGTCTCACGTCTCGTCACTCCCGTAACAGATAGTATGTTAAAAGCACATTTTAGTTCATATTCATGGTGTCCCAAAATAGCACAGTTGAGTACACTTAGTTGATCTTAAGTTTACCATAAGAAGTACTAAAGAATAATTTTTAGTATATTAAGTACAAAATTAGTGCGCGAAAATAGAGCACTTTTAAGTGCATTATAGAAGTGTACCTTTCTTTAACCTGGGGCTGCAGGAAAGTGGAATAGATTGTATGTTTTTACATTTTAGATGTATTATAATTTGTTATGTGTTGAATTTAAGTATAAAAAAAAACTCGCTGCACAACGTGACGTCATATCACGACCGTTGCCGTGTACAAAACAATTTTGCATTCTCAAAGTCTAGTGTGACCGCGTGATTCGTGAACCATTCGGAGTGCGCCGACCTGAAAAGATGAACCCGCTCCGAAGTTCCGATCTACATCAAATAATTTACGATACACGCGCCGAAGTTCCGATCTGAATAATTTTTGAAATGTTATTCAGATCAGGACATCGAACGCGTCGGGCTCTAAAGCTTTCAACACACTGCACGATTTTCGGCTGTCCCAGATGAAAGATTGGCATCGTGAAACAATCGTGCCGATTTCTATTATCGTGGCTAATAAAGACGGACGTTGACCAACGACAGCCTGTGATCATTTTCTGACAGTGTCAGAAATTCAGCATAATAATAGCAGTGTGTTTGCTGCTACAACCCACATTTACTGACCAGCCAATAAAAATGCAACATGAAATGGCGTGTGGATCAATGTGGCATGGCGCTAAAACTTAAAACTGCTTACCTCAAACTCTTTTAACTTCCTCTTTTTTCAGCAAACTTAAAAAGTACAACCAATTTTTTGCTCTTATTGTTTGCTACAAGTGTATGCTAATTTTATTCTTCGATAGTAACTTGCCTCGTAGCCTACGAGTCACTAGGTGTCATTATCGTACAGTCTGCATACATGTCATACAGTGATTTGTAATGATCTTACAGGATTGCTAAAATCGTGCAGTGTGTAAGGCTAATGCGCTCCGAAGTCCCGATCTAATACGCAATATGCACTCCGAAGGCCCGATCAATCAAATAAATCAAATAAATCAAATGATTTGCGATACATGCTCTGAAGTCCAATCTAAATCAAATAGGCCTAATTCACAAACCCGCTCCGAAGTCCCAATCTGAATCAAACGATTCGGGATTCGCGATCCAATTGGAGCGCTTCGGAATCATTTTGAGACGTAATGGTTTACTTATTCAGAGTTTTGAAAAGCTCCGTTAAGTGATGTCGAAATTCGAAAATGAATGACTCTTTTAAACTGGTTTTTGCTAGTGAATACCATGAACTGAGTGATCAAAGTCACGAGTTTGAGTTTGAATCAATCGAAGTGGTTCCAGCGACTCACTCGGTTTCTCTGCTTCTCGTGCCTTCAGTTTACACGACACTGTCAGCACTACTACTGGCTTAGCTTGCTAGTTTTATAAGATTAACTGAAAAAAAACATTGTTTACAAATAAAATATCCATATTTCCATTCCGAAGATAACTGCTTTCAAAGACTTCCAACACAAAGCTACAACATTCAGGTGAAGTAAACAGTACTGATAACTAGTGAAAACACTTAATACAGTATGATGAGCTGCAACTCAAAATGTTAGAATATGTTAGGAAACATAGTGCATTAAATAGAGTTTAGCTTAATTAAGTATATTTGAAATAGTTTGAACACTGAAATTCAGTTAGGAAATCAGTTGAATGCATCCATTGAAGTGAATGTTCAATTTATCAGTATATATTGCATTATTATTGAATTAGCCTGTTGTTGTAGCTACCTGATTGTATTTGTAAGAGCAAATAGGAGAAGCAGATGAACACAAAACGGGTGAAATGTGTTGAAAAGATTAATTGAGAATGATTCCTTGACCGATGATTCAGTTGTGTAGTGTGTTTTGTTCCAGTGCTCATGAATCAGTGATCTGGTGTTTGTCAGATGTACAGTACTGTCTGTTCATTCTCGTTTATGAGTGTCTCTCCTCTTCTGCTCTGCAGGATCTGCTCATGGATTAATGTGTCGCTGGAGATCTGAGTAAGACTGGTGATCATATCATAGGACATGGCTCAGTTCTACCTGACTGAGATTGTGATGGCCATCCATCGATTCAGTCCACAGAGCACAGGTATCTGAATCAATTCAGTTAAACATGGAAATCATGACAGAATGTTAATCTTTGGCTGAATGATTTCTTCAATGACATTGGACAATGGTTTTATTCAAAAAGTTCTCTAAGGACTAAATGTAGGTTTACTAAATTAAACAACTGAGAAAGAAAACGCATGTGTAACAGAATATTAGATCCATGCATTCGGTCTTAAAGAGAGAGCAGTCTAATAAGCCTGTTGCTGTTTGACATTAATGTTAACCAAACAACAAAACACACACACACACACACACACACACACACACACACACACACACACACCTCATCATTTCCACATCTTAGATGATGAGTTTCAAGAACAAGCAGAAGTGATGAGAAATCACAGTGTGTTTATTGATTTACCAATAATGCATTATTTTTGAAGTATTAAAAATGCCCATTTAATGTGTGCCAGCCCAGAGACTTTATTTGTATGACATGGCCCATAAAGATTATTTTCTCCTATTAAACAGAACACATGGTGTCTAGTCTTGAATCTGGATCCTCGAGTCTTTTTAGCAAGTGCATTGATTTAGGCCAAAACAAAAGCTTTATGAGCCGTTGACATTCATTGCAATTCCCTTGATCCTAATTAGCACAACTATGCAAGTTAAATGATTTCAAACAAAGGCCACTTTCAGTGTGTAACACTGGTGTATTGCATACTGCACATGTACTGCATATTTGCAACTGTATTCTACATTGCAAACACTTCATATAGTAGGAGGTTACATTGTCACATGACCTCATTATGTTCATTCAGTGGATGGCGTCCAGGTAACATCTCAGGAATACAGTATTTTTCATTTCTAATTAAAGTTGTGTAATAATGTTTTTTACATTTAGGGCTCCTATGAAAGTCAAGTCATGTGTTTGCTATGTGATTTTGTCAATTCTATTTTATTTCTTTTAAATTATTGGTTGTCAATTTATTTTTAAAAAGTATTCCTATTTAGTGATTATTACAATTCTTACGCGCACACACACACACACACACACACACACACACACACACACACACACACACACACATATATATATAATAATACATTTGAATGAATGTATTAGTATTTTTTTGTAATTTTAAATGTAATCTTAAATGTTCTTTATTTCAATTAGTTGCATCAATTCTATTGTTCATTTAGGTTTTCAAGTTTTCCATCTAATATTTTTGTTATTTTATTTCAGCTTAACAAAAATTATTTTTAATGTTTTTTTTTTTTTTTTTTTTACTTTTGGCAAAACAGCACTGAACTATACACTATATAATGTCTGTTTCTCAGGCTATGAATGCAGTAAATAGTGTGCTTTAGCTGTATAGTGTTCTGCGCTTTTTGGCAAGTGTCGTGGGTTAAATGTTTATTTCATGCAGAAAAAACACACAGAATCCCCCCTAAATAGTAATTTTAAACATTCATAATTCGACATTAGGTATATTGCATTATCCAAATATCTTCATTATAATCATAGTACTATTTTATATGCACCGTCATCTGTTAGTAGAGACACTACAGCCTCATCATGGATGTGATCTAATATCCGGCTGGCAGGTGGCAGTGTGTTCCTACTGATTGAACCAGACCAGACTGACTCTTTCTGGCAGCTCAACCCTTTGCCTTATCAATAATTGAATAGATAATTGAGACACATTTAACCAAAATGTAAGATCTAACACCTTGAGAGGATTTTGTTAATGATTACTGTAGATTGCTGAATTAATGTACAAGAAATAATGCCATTTCTCATGCCAAGCCCTGAAATCAAGTCTGTTGAAATATTAATGCAATAACTAGCATGAATACATAAACATGTTTGATAGGTGAAAGCGTAACTATTTTTCAGGAAGTAATAAGATGATTTTCTTAAGGGGTTTAAAGGCAACATGAAACCAGGCCCTGTTTTATTTTTAATACCCATCCCTGGTATTATTATGCATGACTAATCTGTGCACATAATTTCAAGACAAAAAAGTTTACCTTTCATAATCAGAAATAAATAAATGTTAAAATTAAATTAATACAAAAATAATAAATAATCAAAAATAATTATCATAAATATAAAGATAACATTTCATATATTTTATCCACAATACAGCTATAATACATATTGAATTTCACATTGAAAAAGTAAATAAACTTATATATGCTACCATGATAGTCATTAGTATCTTCATTATTTACAGATGACCTAAATTAGACCCTGTTGTTTGGAAAAAAGGCACTTTTTAAAACTTATTCTACTCATTTAAAAGTACTGATGTATTGTATACAAGTTATGTAAAAGTATGTAATTTGAACTGCAATAACATTCATTATATACCAAGCCATATCTAAAGACAAGAATAATGTTATTGAAAGATAAATATAACCAGGATAGAACATGACAATGAGGTTTATTTTTACATTAATGAAAACTTTTTGAGGTGGTAAAATACTGGAGAAAACGTTTCCCCATATTTTTTCCCCATTTTTAACCAAAAACGGGGTGGTGTGAGCATTGTGGAGCATTGCTGTCATTTTTCATTCATACTGTAAGCCAGAGGGCGCCCTTGCGCAGAAACTCAAAATATGCCTCACAGAAGTAATAGAACTGAAGAGGTTCCAGGAAATCCCTAATTTGGACAAAGGCATTCAGCTGTCGCTTAAAAATGCTTTAACTGATCAAACAATCTATGGTTTATCTGTGTTATTCAAGCCATCCTGGGTTATAGGTAAGAATAAAGTCGACTTATAATGCAATGCTAATCGATGTAGAGTGTATTACAGCAGAATGCTATAAGCTATTTTGGGCCTCATTCTATAGTAAAAAGCCACTTCAGAGCGCAAAAGGAAGTTATTTCAAACACTCGACTGACATTATAAAGTGAGTTTGGAGTACAAATGTATTGTTAAATGTGTATTTTGCTGGACAGCAGGTAAATAGGGTTGGGTTTTGACACAATATCACAATTTGATTCGATTCTGATTCACAAGCTTGCGATTAATTTCTGATTCGATTATTTTGGATGTATATCGGCTACAGTATACGTCAGATTTTCTCAAGGAAAAAAATCTCGCAACAAATGCTGTAAACTATACACGAGAGTCAGTTGTTTTACATTAATATTGAAGGTTAAAATTGACTGATTTGTATACAAACACTTAAATTACACTTTATATTAATACATTTACATTTTTTACTGTTTTATGAAACATGCATTTTAAAATGGTGGCTGTCATAAAAACTTGACAGATTTATCCAAAAATAAATTAAACATTGAAGAACAGTAAAAATGATAATGAATATGTTCCTCTTTAGAGTTCATTTTTCTAGCTGACTAACTTTATGGTCACCGAATATGGTAAATTTATTGAATTTGAGGTGCGCTACAGTTTTGCGTTCATTAAATGAAAACAGGCTAGACTAATCGATTCTTGGCATTTAATAATTGATATTGTTTCGTAAAAATGAGAATCGATTAACATCGAGAAATCAATACTTTTTACTCTGTGGTGTGCGTGAACTGATACTGCAAAAAAAACCCAAAAAATCAAAACTGCATGGAAACTCGCCTAGCAACCACAGAGCAATGTCCTGGCAATCACACAGAACATATTAGTATCGTTGCACAGGTAATGTGATGTTTTGTATAAAAATCTAGTTCAGCATCTGTACTCTCTGGCCCAGATGTCCTTGCAGAAGTGCTGGTTTAGGCCCTGAATCACACAGTCACATGGGATCAGCAGATGGTGAGAGAGAAAGCGAACACGTCCATGACCTGCTGCACTGACTCACGACAAAGCTGCAGTTTTACCTTTCTGCCCTAATATATAAGATCACAAACATGGCCTCCTGCCAGTGGCTGCCCATATGTCACGCTCTCCCTCCACTTCAGTTCAGCAGGCTTTACCTTTGATTAAAATATAAATTATAATTTATGTACTGCCTAAGGCCACCATTTCATCAAACGCTGATAAATACAAAGAGTAGAGGCTAAAAACATGGAATGACAAGTAAAGAAACCCCCAGAAAGTCTTCATGCTTTTTGGGTTCAATGTGCCTCTTATGCACCGTTTTGACCTCTGCATGAAACGCATTGCCGACAGCGTCATAAACGTTTTACGAGGTTGCTAGGTAGCAAGGTGTACACAGGGAAAACATTGAGGCAAATGGAACATGCATTTAATCTTAGAATAGGAAAAAGTCCTGCCGTTTTCTTTAATGCATTCGTTTTTCATCATATGTCATGTTCAATGTCATGTAGTCATCACATAGGTCAGTGGTAATGGGGTCAAAGTAACTGTACAATGCTTGACCTGGATGCAACGTGGTGCTTTAAAGATGATATTCTGTATATTTATATATATATATATATATATGCATGTGATCCAAGAGCATGGGAGGTCAAGGCCGCGTCCTAGTACGAAGCGTTCGCGCTGCCAACATGAATAGCAAATAGAGAAATACGCTTTACTCAGCAGAGCAGTTTCATCATTGGTGTAATCCAAAGCCTGACGCAGCTAAAGAGTTTCAGTGCACTCGAGTGTGTTTGCTTGTGTACCAGATATACAGGAACGCACTGAAGCTTTAGACAGGATGTTGTCCTGTTATTGTAAGACTTTGTATGCGGATAGAATCATGACCCAGCTGGAAAAACCAGGTCACATCCATTTGAAGTCAACATGAACCCGTTTTATTTCTTTAATGTGTTTCTAAGTGTAACAGGATTATTATTAAGCAAAAACTATGGGAATGAACCTTATGTTAAGGAATGGGTTTTATATAATATTATACATTCCATATAATATATCCACATATGTACATAATTTTTTTATTCACACACACACACACACACACACACACACACACACACACACACACACACACACACACACACACACACATTTCCAGATAATATCTTAACAGAAATGTGTATGTATAAAAAATATATTTATTAAAATATATTATAATTATTGTAACAACATTTTTATATAATTATAATTTAAATTATTCTAATATAATTGCTCTAAAATTATTCAATTTATAATATCTATGAGGAATTCATCATTTGTATAAAATATTAATTAATTCAAAGTGATTATTTAAATTAAATATATTGAAATCATTATTACGATATTATAAATATATTGAAAAAATATTCTAAATATATAAAATATTTAGAATATTTTTTCAATATAATATAAAAAAATATTCTAAATGTAATTATAAATATATTGAAATTATTCTAACATATTTACTAATATATTAATTATTTATATATTTTTAAACAACAACAACAACAATAATAATATAATAAATTATTAATGATATATATACATATTGTAACGGAACGAACGAGACGTGCGCATCCATTTGCAAGCTTTATTAAACAAAGACGTGGTCAAAAAACACAAGCAGGGTCAAAACATCGGCAAACAGGCACAGACGAGATACAAGAATAATCCAAAGGGCAAGCGTGGGTCCTTGATTGGCGAACATAATCCAGAGATTTTGACAACAGGGGTAATCCAGAAACATGAGCGATAATCCAGATAAGGTACAAACAGAGTCCGAATGGCGAGACAAGGGTAAATCCAGGAAACAGACTAGAAAACAAGAAACAGGTTCCGTATCGCAGCTAAAACAAGGAGAGTAATAAACACAGAACAATACAGGAACTGAACAGAAAACACAGAATGGCTCGGTAAGGCACCTAACACTAGGGGAGTGCTATACGCAGAACAATACACGGCGATCTGTGAAAAGAAGTCCATGGTTTATAAAGGGTGTGTGATTGTGAGATGGTTCTCAGGTATGAGCCTGTGATTGAGACAGCTGTGTGTACTTAGTGCAATGAATGATGGGAAATGCAGTCCAGGGTAAAATGTAACAGTGTGTGTGATGTGAAGGTCAGTGATGGAGGAGGGACCTCTGGTGGTGAGTAAACGGAAGTTCATAGACCCGTGACACACATATGTTAGTAAAAAGTGAAAACGTTTGAACCAGCTATAAACCATATAGAACTAGCTGTATTTTGGAGATAAAGGTTATAGATACCTGTAATCATATATTGAACCCAGTCATTTCTATTTATCCAGGTTGCCTCTGCTGAATTCGACAGGCAGTCTGTTGAACTTGTCTCACCAAGTGCTCATGAGGGATCAGCCTGTTGGCTGAGACAAATCTAATAGCGGTGACAACAACCTGCATCATACAAGTCAGATATTGTAACTGCACAAACACGGCAGTCACTTAAGCCAAGCGGAGACGCCTCTGGATAAAGAGGAATCCACGGAGGCCTGCTGAGACTCGACGCAAGCCGCATAAGTAGCTGCTGAGGTGAGTCAAAGGGCTCGGGGGCAGGTGTTAGTAATTACCCACGAATAAACTGATTATGGTGCGAGTTCCAGGTTAGAGGACTCTCTAGACAGTCAATTACTGAAACAAATCAATGGAAAGCCAGCATATACAACAGACCTGCGGCTGTTGGTCTGAAAGGCTGCATTTGCATTTCTCAATGTCACTGGTTTATTGTTTTATGTTTAAGGAGTAATTTTAGACTAGTACATCATTAAGGGTTAATCTACATCGTCTTTACAGTTTGTCATGGGTAAATACAGGAATATCCGACGCTTCATTATTTGAAGTCAATGAAAAATTGCAGTCGACCTGTTTATGTTCTAAATAGTTCATATAAAATGAAAAATTGCTGAAAATTACTCACCCTCAGGCGAGCCAAGATTTAGATCTTCATCAGAACAGATTTGGAGAAATTTAGCATTTCGTCACTTGCTCATCAATGGATCCTCTGCAGTGAATGGGTGCCGTCAGAATGAGAGTCCAAACAGCTGATAAAAACATCCCAATAATGCACAAGTAATCCACACCACTCCAGTCCATCCGTTAATGGCTTGTGAAGTGAAAAGCTGCAAATCCATCATTAAAGCATTTTTAATTTCAAGCTGTTGCTTCCAGCTAAGATACAAGTCCTCTATTCATACACTTTTTTCATACAATTTTTTTTTTTTTTTTTACTGGAGGAAATACTATTATGGATTATAGACTGGTATTTTGGCCAGAAGCAACCGTTTTTAAGATGTTTGCTTCTTAGTTCGATTATATACTTTTTGATTTTTGATAGTTATCAGCATATTTTCACTGTTTTTATAGGTTTTTCCATGTTTTTAAGCTTAGCATGCAATTTGTATGTTGAATTACGTGTCTGTCGTATAGTATCTTTAGTGCAAATTGCATTGGTAAGATATAAAGATGAATTGTTATGCACTATTTAGTGGTGTTTACCAAGGAAAGCATAATTTGTCCTGTTGCTCATTCTTAGGGTTAATGATCTGAACAATTTTCTTCTGAAAGTGTTAAAATTGAGTTACTTGATTTGATATTATATTGATATGCTCCTGGTCATTCAAAAGTCAGACGTATACATTTGCTAGATCAGGCACCCTTGATGTATAAAGTGATTTTCAGGTTTTACACTGTAAAAAGTGACAATTATTACCTGGAAGAGCTGTTTCTATCTGATTTAACCCATACAAATGAGTTTTGTTGTTCAGTGTTGTTATAGTAAACTAAAACTAAAACCATAAAAAACTACAAATTGTTACATGAAATTAAATAAATTTAAACTGAAATATAATCAAGTATAAAAAAATGAAATTTTTTGCTTGTTCTGAAGGAAACATTTCTCATTTTTAACGGAATAAAATGGAATAAAAACTAGTTAAAAACTGTATGGACATAATAAAAAAATTCAAAAAATTTAACAAAAATGACAAAAAACCCTCCAAAACTAAATCATGC
The DNA here is from genome assembly GCF_936440315.1 of Barbus barbus. Classification (NCBI taxonomy): domain Eukaryota; kingdom Metazoa; phylum Chordata; class Actinopteri; order Cypriniformes; family Cyprinidae; genus Barbus; species Barbus barbus. The sequence goes on along the minus strand of NC_136756.1, from coordinate 27,233,908 downwards.
TAATAATAAAAACTACAATAGTATCTCGATACAAAAAAAGTGCTGTTGTTGGTATAAATTAATGTATTTTGGTTGATTCAGGGATGTTAAATAATGTTTTTGACTTCAATGAAACCAGTTAATGCAGATATGATTGTTTATTCAGTGTACTACCACAACGATTGTTTAATAGCATTTAGTTATTTAATAACACTCGGCAGATAGAGTCGTTCTCAAGCGCTTGCATAACATCATCCAGCGTCTCATGTTTCAAATGTCAACCTGTTTTTCTCTTTGTGTTCTGTCATTGTGTCATGCTTTTCAGGGCTGAAAGCTTTTAACGTTTTAATCATGTGGGTTGAATTGACCTGAGCGGCTGCTGGTCTGTGAGCCAGGTTTGAGAGAAAGATGACTTTCATTTGAATCCATCATCTGACGCCCAAACAGACTGCCATATGAGTGTCTGATTTGACCTGATGACATCATAATGGGCAACACTTTACCCCATCTTGATTGGTGGAAGAGGGTAACAAACCGTCCGATTGGCCCTTTTCCCTTTTCCATCGCCACTCCTCATTAAACAAGCAGAATTCATGACTGATACCAGCCATTAACTGCCCCGAACAGCAGCGGGGGAGATGGAAGATTACGACATTATGCAATATCATTGTCCCATTTGATTAGTCGGCACCGCTATTCCCTCCGCAAAGTGAATTAGTTCATTCGAGAGATATGTCAGTGGGTAATATAAAGCGGAAATTAAAAATGAGCTGAGCTGTAGCTCACATTTGGTTTTTCCTGTTCCACAGAATCGTGCCGTTGGCTGGCGGTGAGGCCATATGATGGTGCTGGAAAATGCGACGGCTGGTTTGCATTGCCACGGACAACTGCTGTTCTCTCTATTGAGTTACAGGACAGACTGCCAGGCGCTGCGGTTTTGGACCCTTGAATACGGTAAAAGCCTGTGAAATGATGTCTGCGTCAAAGTTTTGGCTGCTATACGGCTCCGAACCTTAGTCTGGAATCTTTATAGGCCGTCATATTTAATTAAAGCTAATAGGCCTCGGATGTAAAAAGTAAATAAATGTTTCATTCAGAAATCAAATGAGAAAACCTGCAGCCCAAACCAGCCGTTTAGAGCGGCGCGCTTTAAACCCTTCTCTGTGATTGCTGGTAAATGTTTAATCTCTTTATTAAAGTCTTATGAGTCAAGATGGACTGAATAACAAGGCTTGAATTTGATTTCAGATAAAATCATAGAAATTTAAAACTTTCTTTCATGAGATTTCAATCATTTATTGTGAGTTATTTTTTTATGTAAAGGAAACGTTTTCTTGCCGTTTTGCATAATTAACTGGCAAACAAGACATCAGGAATTTTTCTCAAAGCAATATTTTAATTTATTCACTTTTTTCCATGCTATCCATATATTATTTCAGTGTATATATATACAGTATATATATATATATTACTTGAAAATACACACACACACACACACACACACAATACCGTATTTGGATTTCTATCGTTAAACAGAAATGATTAAAAAATTATTATTTATTTTTCATATTACAAATTTACACAGATACATAAGGTAAAACAGAACAAGTAAATAATGGAGATTCAAAAATGACTATTTTAAAAATATATTAAATATAAATGAAAATTAAAAAATGTAAAAGTTTCGCTGTCTGACAATATTATATACATCATGTGTTTACATTTCTGTCTTTAAACATAAATGTATTAAAAGATTATTTATTATTTACCTTCCAGTTAGGCTCATCAACCATAACTCCTTTAAAAACAGCCAGAAACCTTGGAGTTGTGATTGATGATAAGCTGAATTTCTCAGACCACATTGCTAAAACTGTCCGGTCCTGCAGATTTGCATTATACAATATTAAGAAGATCAGGCCTTTTCTCTCGGAACATGCAACACAACTCCTTGTGTATGGTCTTGTTCTGTCCAGACTTGACTATTGCAATGCTCTCTTGGCAGGTCTTCCAGCCAATTCTATTAAACCTCTACAATTAATCCAAAATGCCGCTGCAAGATTAATCTTTAATGAGCCGAAAAGAACGCACGTCACGCCTCTGTTCATCAATTTGCACTGGCTACCAATAGCTGCTTGCATTAAATTCAAGGCATTAATGTTTGCCTACAGAACCACCACTGGCTCTGCACCCCTTTACCTAAATTCATTAATTCAGACTTATATGCCCTCTAGAAGCTTGCGTTCTTCAAGTGAACGACGCATTATTGTGCCATCCCAAAGATGCACAAAAACACTTTTCACAGACTTTTACATTAACTGTTCCCATCTGGTGGAATGACCTGCCCAACTCAGTCCGTGTAGTCGAATCCTTACCCATCTTCAAGAAACGGCTAAAAACTCATCTGTTCCATCTTTACTTGACCCTCTAACTCTAGCACTCTCTATTATAATTTTATTTTATCTATATGTCTTCTTATTAAAAAAAAAATAAAAAAAAAATAATAATAATGATAATAATAATTATCTGTACTGCGTTAGGCTACCAAGACTTGTAATATGGGTGGTGATGGCGCAGTGGATAAGACGCATGCCTTTGGTGTGAGAGACCCGGGTTTGAATCCACTGTGAGACACCAATGTGTCCCTGAGCAAGACACTTAACCCCTAGTTGCTCCAGAGGCGTGTGACCTCTGACATATATAGCAATTGTAAGTCGCTTTGGATAAAAGCGTCAGCTAAATGAATAAATGTAAATGTAATAGCACTTGCACGTTGTTGCTCTTTTGTTGGTTTTGATTGCTTCTTATTTCCTCATTTGTAAGTCGCTTTGGATAAAAGCATCTGCTAATTGACTAAATAAATAAATAGAAAATAAATAAAATTATATTTAATTTTAATTTAATTATATTTAATTAAAACAGTAACAGTTAAACAGTAATAGTAAATAAAATGGTAAAAAGTAAATAAATGGAGATTCAAAAACAGCTATACTTTTGTAAAATATATATTAAATATAAATTACATTTGAAATATTATAGTTTCACTTAAAATATGAATACTTTCTGACAATTTTAGTATGTACATCATATATTTATATTTATAAATTTAAACAAATTACATAAATATTTAAACTATATTTAAATTTAAAGCAACACAAATAAATACGTACATACATATACAGTAAAACAGAACATATTATATAGAACAGAATATATTCCATATTTAAATTACATACGTAAAAGTCATTTGTTAAGTGCGTTGAAACGTTATCTACTCAAGCTTGTTCATGTTGAACTTTAGTAACATTTCTTGGTTTTGCAAGCTGTGCGCTTTAAATCAGAGCCGTTTGGTTGTGTTAATGAATTAATTGGCTTTTTTCCTAAACTGTGAAAGCTAATTTCAATTACATTTCTGAGAAAAAACGACCATCCAGAGACAATGTTTTGGGCTGTAGTTGCCAATCTCACGTCTGTTTAAGTTCTGACAGAAGCTGGAGGCCTTCCATCTCTCCTCAAACATCATCTCGTGTGTTCATCAATGTGATTCTCGCAGTCCGTCTTTAAACGAGCACAATTAAGTCCTTTCACTTCTTTAATTGAAATGAATGAGATGAAAAAGCGAGCTAGATTGCAAAATGAAAGCCCAAGCAAACAATCTCTGACAACAGACGAGGTTGTTATACTCTTAATGACATTACAGACATGACGAGCACAATAACAACAACAGTCAGGCGAAATAAAACTCAATAACGTGCCTGACGAATATATGAAAAGCAGCTGAAATAATTGTATTTCCACCTCATTATAATGGCGCTAATCTCTCAGGGGACGCCCGCGTTACAGCCAGAGGGTTCTTGTGGACTCTGGTTTAATTTCTGCTAGATTCAATATTAACTGTTTAATTAACACAGCTGAAGAGCATTATTGAATTGGAAATGAAGATCTACGCAAGGTAACCTCGTTGGTCCGTCGCAGATGAATGCATGCTGGGCATAAATGAACTAAATTAAGAATCAGGAAGACACAGCTGTTGTCTTGGAAGACGTTCTCTCAGGAGACCCGAGGCACCTTTGAGGAGCAAAGGAGCAGAAAGGAGAGGCTTTCTTGTCTGGAAAGATGAGTCTGCCATGTGTTCATAAAACTGCCCTATTTTCCCCCCAAAAACTGAGATTGTACCTTTTTTTCCTCACACACATACACACGGGGACACACACTCCTGCCAAACCCAAAATGTGGTCTTCAGCAGTGTTGTGGTTTATTCAGAGATGTAGGATGATGAAATCCTTGTGTCACACTCCTGGGCCATTGCTATCTAAATGCTACTTATTTAACTAATCAAATGAATGTGTCTAATGAAGCCACTATTGATAATCAAATAACACAAGCAAACTAACAAATTTGATTTTACTAAGAAAACTAACAAATTAGATTTTACTAGTCATTGTTTCATCTTTAAAAATTATTTATTCTATGCAAAAGTTTGTGTGTGTACATATCTGCATATAGAGTATTGGAATTTTTAATATTGGTTTCCTATTTTAATATACTTTAAAAATAACAGAAATAAATAGAATTTATTTCTGTTATGCAGCGCTGAATTTTCAGCATCATTACTCCAGTCTTCAGTGTCACATGATCCTTCAGAAATCATTCTAATATACTGATTTATTATGAGTGTTGAAACTGTTGTGCTGCTTAACAAAATTAACTAAATATATATATAAAAAAAAAAAATAGATATATATATTTTGTTTTGCTGTAGGATGAATTCCTGACCTGCGAGGCATATACCAGAGGGTATTGCATGCTGCTGTAAAATACTTTGGTTTTTGTTCAGGGTGCCACTCACTCATTCACTGACTCTGGATACAGCAAAAAAGTCCCGGACCATCACGCTTCCACCTCCACGTTTAACTCTTTCCTCCTCCGTTCTTTCACCTACTCAACACCCTACAAAAACCCTGTGTTACAAACCCAAGATTTCACATTTTGACTCATCGGTCGAGATCTTCCACCTCCAGCAGTCCACTGACCCCTCAGTTTATAAACCGTACCCACAAATTTACAATTCGTGCGCTCAGATTTTGTAAACCGTACTCTCCGTTGTTGAAGCCATACTGACAAATTCATAATCCGTGTGCACGCTTTCGCAATCCGTTCCCGCGGGTTTGTAAAGTGTACTCAAGGATTCATTTTAGAAGAACAGCAAGCTCCTATAGGTAGCCTACGTGTTAACGACTCATATTGTAGCCTATTATTGTTTTTATTGCATATTATTATGTGGAATAGGCCTACAGCAAATTGTCTTAAGTCTTTTTAAATTTTTACAGAAAATCACAATAACTGATATTGCATTGTTGCTCCAACACTTGTTGACATGTAACAATAGTTTTTATTGGTCTGAGTTTTTTAAGGCGGGCAGAGTGTTATATGAAGCTTGTCAGAGAAATTGTCATAGAGGTATGTCAAGGTAATTGACATAGAAAATTTCATTAATCACTAATAAGGGTACTAAAGCAATTATAAGTAAGCTTACCAACAAAGCAAAGGTTTTTGAACAATGTTTTGACATGCTCTTTCAAATAAAAAAAGTTTAATTTATAAAATAAACTTTTTTTTGTGAAAAGGTCATTTTAGGTATATGGCTGGTTAAGTGGGCCACAATTTCCTGCTAAAATGGGCTGCGCACACACACACCAAAATTGAGGGTGAAAATAGGTTTAGATATGTATCCATACAAAATCTTAAGTCTTTAAAAAAAAGAAAAAAAAAAAAAAAAAAAGCATACACACACAAAGACACCAATGCACAGAAACACACACCTATGAAACATGATCAGTTCATTTCTAATTGCATTGTTTAATTACAGTTTTTCTCAATTGTTTACACGCAATTTTGAAAACCGTGTTAATTTTTTCAAAATATAAATCACAATTATCCAAACACACTCAATTTGCATAATTCCTAGACTGTTTGCAAAATGACACACTTCAGTCAAAACATATACACATATTTGTGAAAATGCTATTAGTTTTCATTTAACCAACACAGTCCTCAATGATCAGACACTATTGCAGACAGTTTCACACTGCTGTGATAAAAAACAAAACAAAACACATTTGTAAAAAAACGAATTTTAGGAAATAGCGTGTGCCAGACATTATGTAAGGGATAATATAGATGACAAAATAGTGACAAACCCACAACATTCTTCAAGATTAGTTTGAGATATAGGGAGAATGTACACAAATAGGCCTATTATAAACTTACCAAGCACTGCACAACACAGATGCTGCAGACTGAATATTTCAAGTATTTATTTTACAGTAATCAACCAACAATGAAATCAATGAAACAAATAAAGTCTGTAGACAAATAAAAATTACTGCATGAAGTACATACACTTTGACTCTGAAGAAAAACTACTGTAAAAGCAACAAGAATACTGTAACTATTCATCATCTCTCCGTCTGGCTGGATCAGGCCATAAGATTTCATCCACATCACAGGCTGTCTTCATTGGCAAGGCACCGTTGGAAGAATCGCCTCGTGTGACGAATCCACCCCTGCACAGAAGCTGCTTCGATATGATCACAGGCCTGCTCCATGGCAAACTGTCATAGGACCGCAGGTCGTATACCTTCCACCGCCATGCTGAAAAAAAACCTCTTCTATTGGATTCAGGAAGGGGGAGTATGGGGGACGGTATAAGACTTCAAATTTAGGGTGCTCATGGCACCAATTCTGGATCAGAGCAGCCCGATGGAATAAGAAATTGTCCCAAACGACAATGTACCGCATCTGGTCCTTGGTTTAATGCTGTGACAATCTCGTGCAATCTGTCAAGAAATGCAAGTATTAGATTTGCATTATAGGGTCCCAGATTTGCATTATAGGGTCCCAGATTTGCATGGTGGTGGAGGACCCTATTTTGTGTAATAGCAGCGCAAAGGGTGATGTTACCCCCTCGCTACCCTGGCACATTGGTGATTGCCCTGTGTCCAATTACATTTCTCCCTCTTCTTGTTTTCGCAAGGTTAAATCCAGCCTCATCCACATATAAATTCATGTTGACTTTCTGCAGCATCCATTTGCAAGACTCTCTGAAACACAGTAAAAGACAATAAGATGCTATTCAATAGCTATTGCACAGTATTGTTTTGTGCCAGAACATTATGAGCAGTGCACAATACCACACCATAGTTAGATGAACAATACATACCTCCACATACTCATTGCGCAGATGTTTCACTCTCTCTGAATTTCTGTCAAATGGTACCCGATACAGTTGCTTCATGTATATTTGATTTTTCTTGAGGATTCGCCCTAATGTTGACAGAGAGACTCGTTGGATGTTATTGAAAATATAGTCATCATTGATGATATTGGCTTGGATTTCTCGCAGCCTTATACAATTATTGGTCAAAACCATGTTCACAATGGCGGCCTCTTGTGCACGAGTGAACATAGGGCCCCCTCCACCTTGGTGTCCTCGACCCTCAATCCTATGTAAAAAAAAAATATAAAAAAAAATACAAGTGCAGCCTACTGTCAAATGTCACAATGTAAACAATATTGATGATATGTACAGAAAGCTTCAGTTTCAATGTACTGTGTGGTTAGCTTACCTGTTTTCTCGATGAAATGTCCGAATTACTGATGCAACAGCATTTCTGCTGAGATTTAGTTGAACTCTTTGTCCAGCTTCCATCAGTGTCAGTCCATGGTTGATAACATGGTCAATAAGTGTTGCACGGACTTCTTGAGTCAAATTTTTACCTCGTCTTCAAGAGAGATTCAAGATTTTTTTTATTTGTCACATACACAATTATACAGGGTATAACCAGCAGTGAAATGTAGGTCAGGTCCGCTCCAAGGACAGTGCAATTATATAGAATACAAATATTACGAAAAAGAAAAGTAGAAAAAATAAGAGGAATAAAATAAAAGATAAAAAAATATAAATATAAATGTGCAGGTCAGTACAGGTCAGTATGTTGTTGACTTAAATAGTAATAAGAGGAATGTGCAAAAAGTTGTCCAGGGTATTTAAATAGCAGCAATATGAGGTAGAGAAAAATTATGAATAGCTATTGATATAGTGGTATATACTGTACATGGAGTCATGTGCTGTTATGACACAGAGTTAGAGTTTAGGAGCCTGATGGCCTGGGGGAAGAAGCTTCTCCTAAGTCTCTCAGTTTTTGCCATCAGGCTACGGAAGCGCTTACCAGATGGAAGCAAAGTGAATAGACGGTTACCAGGGTGATTTGAGTCCTTGATTATTTTAACAGTTCTATTTTTGCAGCGTTTGAGGTAGATGTCCTGCAGAGAGGGGAGAGCAGACCCTGAGATGCGCTCAGCTAAGCGCACAACTCTCTGTAGTGCTTTGCAGTCCTGATTGGAGCTGTTTCCATACCACACTGAGATGCACTGAGTCAATACACTTTCTATGGCCCCTGAATAGAAAGTTTTCAGGATTGCTGGTGAGACCCTGAATTTCCTCAGCTGTCGCAGATGGTACAGTCTTTGCCTGGCTTTCTTAACCCGTGTTTGGATGTGTGTAGTCCAAGTCAGGTTCTCGGAGATGTTTACACCGAGGTACTTGAAGCTGCTCACCCTCTCCACAGGGGTCCCACTGATCATAAGAGGAGTGTAGGGCTGCTGCTCTCTCTTCCTAACGTCCATGATCAGCTCTTTAGTTTTGCTCACATTCAGAGAGAGACAGTTGTCCTGGCACCATGATGTGAGTCTCTCTACCTCGTCCAAGTATGCGGTCTCATCGTTGTTGGAGATGAGGCCCAGAACCACAGTATCATCAGCGAATTTGACAATAGATGTGGAGCTGTGAGAGGACACGCAGTCATGCGTGTAGAGAGAGTAGAGCAGGGGACTCAGGACACAGCCCTGTGGGGCTCCTACGTTCAGGGTGATGGAGTTTGAGGTGAACTGGCCAACTTTCACCACTTGAGGTCTGCCGGTGAGGAAGTCTTGAATCCAGTCACAGAGTGAGGAGTTTAGGCCGAGGTTTGTGAGTTTAGAAGCCAGCTTGATGGGGACTATAGTGTTGAAAGCTGAGCTATAATCAATGAATAGCAGCTTTACATAATTCCCATTGTTGCTGTCCAAGTGTGTGAGGGAAGAGTGGAGGACGTGAGAGATGGCATCGTCCGTAGATCTGTTTGGGCGATAGGCAAACTGAAGAGGGTCCAAAGTATCAGGGATGGAGGAGCAGATGTGGCTCTTTACAAGTCTCTCAAAAACCTTCATGACTATAGATGTGAGGTCAACAGGGCGATAGTCATTTAGGCAAGAGGGTTTATTGTTCTTTGGCACAGGGATAATGATGGATTTTTTAAATGCGGTGGGAACCATGGCGGTAGCAAGGGACTCATTAAAGATGGAAGTGAACAAACCAGCGAGCTGATCGGCGCAGGACCTCAGAACACGGCCGGTTATCCCATCAGGTCCGGCTGCTTTCCTGACGTTCACTTTCTTTAGCGCCCTCCGAACCTCATCCTCCGACACGGTGATTACAGGATCGTCGCTGCTCTGCCTGCTGCTTCCTGACGCGCTGGACGGCAGAGATGCGCCGCCGCTGTTGCCATCGAAGCGGCCGAAGAAGGTGTTTAACTCGTCGGCCAGCAACGGATCTGCTCTCACCTCCGCGGAGGATTTGTTTCCAAAGGCACAGATGGTCCTCAGTCCCTGCCACATCCGTCGAGAGTCATTGAGCTGGAAATGAGACTCAATTCTCTCTCTGTATCTGTGTTTAGCGGCTCTTACTGCGCGTCGGAGAGCACAGCACGATGCTTTGTACTCGCTCATATTCCTGGTCAGAAGAGCCTCATTGTAAGCGGCAGTGCGTGTGTTAACCGCAGCACGGATTGATCTGTCCACCCACGGTTTCTGGTTGGAGAATGTCCTTATAGTTATTGTTTCTGTAGCTTGCTCGGTTAGCGTGTTTACAAAGCTCAATGCTACATCTGTGAACTCGCTAACGTCAGAAGAACTCGCCCGGAACATGTCCCAGTCGACGTCATTAAGAGCCGCCTGCAGCATAGCCTCTGAGTGGGAGGACCAGCGCATCACTACTCTCTGCACCAGAGGTTCCTGAATGAGCCTTTGTTTGTATCCCGGTGTTAGAAAAATGGCGGCATGGTCCGATTTGCCAAAAGCCGGTAGTGAGCGGGCTTTGTAGGCATCCTTGAACTGAGTGTAGCAATGATCCAGTGTGTTTGGTCCTCTAGTTGGACAGTATACATGTTTATGAAAGTTCGGCATGACCTGCTTGAGGTTGGCTTTGTTAAAGTCCCCCGCGATGATGAAGGCAGCGTCAGGATGTCTGCCTGTGGTGGAATGTACACAGCAGTAACAATGATCGATGAAAACTCCCGGTGCAGATAAAATGGGCGGCAAGTAATGGAAAGATGTTCCAGATGAGGCGAGCAGGAACGCGACAGAATGGAGATATTCCTGGGATCACAACATTTCTTGTTAATCATGAAACACACTCCTCCACCCCTGGATTTACCGGCCTCTGCTGTTCTGTCCGTCTGAAAAACAGAGAAGTTCTCACTGGGCGGTACAGCAGTGTCCGGGATCAAGGACGAAAGCCACGTTTCTGACAAACAAAGGATGTTGCAGTCCCTTATGTCCCGTTGAAAACTAATCCTGGCTCTAAGATCGTCCATCTTATTCTCCAAGGATTGGACATTTGCGAGTAGAATGCTCGGGAGAGGAGGACAGTGAGCCCTTTTCCTGAGTCTCTCTCGAATTCCAGCGCGTTTCCCGTGGTGTTTCTTGATCCGGCGCCTCAGGGGGTTATTGTTCGTCTCCGCGTTCCGAAGAATCTCCAGAGGCCATGAAGGATTCCTGGATAAAGTGTCCTGAAACAGGTTGGTGTAGCGGTTTCCAATGTCCAAAAGCGTTTCTATGTTCTAGGTGATCAGTGCCGATGTAAAATGTGTAAAAAGAGAACGTAAAAGTAAGTAAAAAGTAAGTTAAAGCAAAATCTCAGAGGAGCGGTCCGAACGGCGTCCGAACACAGCGGCGCCATTTTGCATTTGTTCAGGTTCTATCAACTCTTCAAGTCCTTCTCTACCTCTTCCTCTACCTAGGCCTCTTCAGTCTACCTCCTTCTCCTCTTCCTCTACCTCCTTCATCTCCTCTTTGAGCTCCCCTCTCATTCTCATTCTCACTCTTCTTCTTCTTCTAGCTCCTTCCATTTTTGTTGAAGGTGTAGACAGGTGAACTCACCTGCTGCCTTTTATAGCACACCTGAGTGCTGCGTTTTCGAATTAGCACATGTGTGCTTCCACACCTGGTGGATGTGATTATCCAATTCGTTCATTAGTGTGGTCATTGGCAATCCGGGGCTTTGTAATGACAACGAAGTAACCTCACAATCCTTATCTGTGTCTAAGGTGTGAAAATGTGTGTAGAGTTTTATAAATCACTGTGTGTAATGTTTTGCAAAAAGGGTGAAGCAGACATTGTGTGTAATGTTGTGCAAATCAGTGGAGGTGTTTTGCTCATTGGAGTAGAATTTTGCAAATTGTGTGGAAATTTTTATTTTAGTGTGTAAACAATCGTAAAAAACTGTAAACTTTCATTCAACTTTCTATTTAATTAAATACATTTATGGTGTTGCTATGGCACACTAAAGACAATAGTGTTAATTTACTGTTAACAATAAAATGATTTAAACTGAAATGACCTGTGTTGTTTTCTTTTTATATTGGCCCATTTTACCTGAATGTTGTGCCGTGGCTCAAGAAGGTACCTGCTGATACTCTAACTCTCATAATTATAAAACTTTTATACTTTTTCACATTTAAAAAATATAAATATATTTAAGAGACCCATGATAATTTATGAGAATATCATTAGATCTCTTACATAGCTTATTTGATGGTATTATAAGTCATTTACCAAAACATGGGCCATTTTAGCAGACTTCACCTTAGTTATTATTATTATTATTTATAGGCTAAATAAATGAGTGCACTTAAGATAGTAAAATGTTTATCACTAAATAATTCATAAATGCTTTGTTTTTAAATGACCTTTTACAGTTTTGGAAATGTGTTTGTGTACTATTCATTGTTATCAGGAAGACTTATTTTGGTGATTTTATTATACTATTATACTAAATAAACTAAATCATATTTCATGATATTATAATAATTTGTACAACACACACACACACTTAAAACTTTTTTACAGTAAATATTTAGATTATTTGTTTTTTCTCTATATTTTAGGAAGGAGGTTATTATAATTGTTGGTCCTTTGCATCACAAAGTTTGAAGCAAGTATTTACTTGCATAAGTAACTTACACAAAACCGCATGTAAGGTACCTTCACGTCATAACACGAGGGAATTCGAGCAGAAGGCCACCTAATTACACTTGATTGTGCATGATCTGTCTGAACGAAGACAGCATAATTACATCTTCAGGTCTTTCAAACAGATGGCCTCCTGAAAATTAAGCTGCGCTTCCACAATAGAAACTTCACACCGACTAACCTCATTCGGCAGGCGCTCGAAAAAGGTAGACTGTGATCTGTTTCTTTCATTCATTTTAAAAAATGGCACCTTTTTATCCTCTCCCGCTCTCACAGCGAGGCTAAGTATGAGAACAATGTCACCTTTCTTGTCTTCGAGGATTTGCGTCATTGTAACCTCTGCGGCCCCAGCCAATCATGCATGTCTGATATTAGAATGCTTCCGTTTTAATTATCTCGTCTAGATCCTCCATCCTTCATTATATTAGGAGGGCATTATATTCTGTGCCCTTGACCCATGGAAGGTGCATTTCAAGGTTGAGAAGATCGACATTGAGGAGTAACTAACTAAAGTAGCAATGCTGCTAACTAAATTTGTCAGTAGCATGGCATTTACCTTTAGTCATTTCGCATTTAGTCATCGTAGTTTAGCTTTGCCAGTAATGAGCTATTTTTTTCCAACAAGTAGTAGTGTAGCTTGACGAAACACTGCACTGCTGGTTTTTATGTCATATTGTTTGTGCACACTGTTTTTGTGAGCTGTATAATCAATTGTGCTGTTTAAATTTCCAATTACTCTCATGTTGTGCAGGGAATTCAGGGAAAAATGCATGAGCACTACCGGCCAAAAGTTTCAAATAATTAAGGTTTTATATTAACTTTTATAAAAAATACAGTAAATTTATGAAATGTTTTTCTTTTTGAATATATTGCAAAATGTAATTTATTCCTGTGATGCAAAGCTGAATTTTCAGCATCATTACTCTAGTCTTCAGTGTCGCAAGATCCTACAGAAATCATTCTAATATGCTGATTAGCTGCTCAAGAAACATTTATGATTATTATCAATGTTGAAAACAGTCATGCTGCTTCATATATTTGTGAAAACATAAATTTTTTTTTTTAAATTTCATCTTTGATGAATAGAAATTTCAAAAGGACAGCATTTATTTGATTTGATTTGAGAATTTATTTCAAACATGTAAAATAAATACAATAAAAACTAATAAACCAAACAAAAAACAATACAACACAATACAAAATAATTTAAAAATAAAAATCATTTGTAAAATTATAAATGTGCTTTTCCATCACTTCTGATCAATTTAATGCATCCCTGAACAAATAAATAAATAGATAAATATTATTCAGCAAAATGTTTTTTCTTAATTTATATACTATATATATATATATATATATATATATATATATATATAATGTATAATTAATAATATATGTAAAATATTAATTAATATATTGAAAATATATATTGATATAGAAAATCTAAATTTAAAAATGTATTCATATTGAAAATATGCAATTATAAGAAATTTGAGGTTTTATGAAAAATTGATAAAAATTTGACTTGGGATGAACAGTTTAAAGTTTTGTTTACTTTTGTTAGTTGTATTTAGTGAACATTTTTCTCATTTAAATCCTTATTGCTTTTGTGCTAGATAAATGAAAGAAATTATAATCTAATTATTAAATTATATAATTAGGCTTGTATATTTTAAAGGATAACTGCTTATCTATAACACTCTGCAGTGTAGATAGCTACTTTTTATTGAGTATTTGAATTACAAGCAGGCCTCTCCAATGCTGCAGAAGATGTATAATGTCACAAGTACACAAGTAAAGCTGTGTTTCAGATGCCAGCCAGTGTTTCTACCAGCCACGTTCTTGTATTTTGTGAATTTTCTAGACGTGCGTGAGTCCCGAAATGAGATTTATATTGCTTGGAGAGGTCCAAATAGGTGCGACAAACAATATCAACATGCTACAACTTTATTGCAGCTTTATTGCGTCTGGGAAACGTGGCCCCTTGTGTATAAGCGCCTGCCGGAGTCAGAGCTGTTTACAACTTTTGTTTCGGGGACAGAAGAAAGCGCGACTAAATAAATAAAAAAATAAATCCATAATGCATAAAAATGTTGTCACCCGTAGCCCCGGGAAAAAAGTGGGAGGATTTGAATGAAATTGGAGTGTCAGGCGAATCCACTCTACTGGAATGACACGCCCCACAGCTACTGTCCCACAATGCAACCTGTTCGCCTCATAGGGGTGGTATTACCTATTCATCAGAGCAGCCAGGCTACTCACTATGCAAATCGAATGCTAAAACATCCAGCCGGTCTCTCAACTTTTCATTCGCGCCGACTCGACCTCCTAGGCTCTCTTTGAATTCCAAATTGTTGCGGCAAAATCCCCTCTGTTTAATGACGCGTGTGTTTCGCCAGCTGACGAATCGGCTCGGATGCTTTGTTTAAGTTCGCGTCTGAGCGTCAACATTAATAATAATAAGATTGTGCTAAACTTCTCATTTAGAAACACCTCTGTCCTACTTTGCCCTTAATCTCGTCCTCTGGAATAGCGATCCCAGGGCTCCTGCCAGTGTTTACTTCGGCGAATACGGGTTTGAAAAGAGTGAGATTCAAGTATGCATTAATGTGAAGGCTTCAAACACTTGGCAGAAATCTGAATCATTTTGATATCGCCCTGGGAGGAAATTTGATGCTGTCACAGCAGTCCAATTTAAGCGGGGGATTTGCAGCATGAAATGCCTTCCATTGCGGGGATTGCTACTTGACGGAGAGAGCCGTCCGCGCTGCCATTTACCCAGGCAGTCTTTTAAGGATGACTTGATTTTTCCCACAGAGATCAGTGCTGACGCAGAGAGAGAGAGAGAGAGAGAGAGAGAGAGAGGTGAAGGTTGGCTAATGTATGCCAGGCTGTGCTAATATTGTGATTTTACATTGCCCCTTGTGTGGGAAACAAGTTATGGGAGGTCATTCGACGTTAAATTGCTTTATTTATGCTGTAGGTTAAATCGGTGACAGATATTCAGTTCATGTGGTTCACGGAGCTGGAACAACCCAAAGCACTTCTCTCAAGAGTTTTCTGTCTTGGCGGTCTGTAAAACTTTTGCTTTGACAGATACTTCACGCACATCTATTATTAAGAGCCGCTCAGAGTTGTGAGAGGTGACGTATAAATATTCAATAGAGATGCGTAATCAAATGCAATGGTTCTTGATTGGGTTGAGGACACTGACTTGAGTTCCTCTCTGAGTGTTATACAGAAATAAAACAGTTGTGAGTCATCAATACGAACACAATCCATACGTATAAACTGTTTGATGCTCACAGCACAGTCCAACAAACCCTCAATCTGTTGATTCGAAGGACAGATTTTGAACCTGAGGCTGCTTGCATTAAAACAGTCGTATTTGCATTTTATTATTTCACTCATTATGTAGTGCATATGTGTGCATTTCATTAAATGTTCACTAGGGATGCATGATGTATAAGTAACATGTTAGATATTATTTAAATTTTTTCGATTTATTTTTAATTTGTAGTATATATTGGACGTTCATTATCATCTTTTTTCCAGAAATGATTACAACCCGAATTCCGGAAATGTTGGGACGTTTTTTAAATTTGAATAAAATGAAAACTAAACGACTTTCAAATCACATGAGCCAAGATTTGATTCACAATAGAGCATAGATAACATAACACGTTTAAACTGAGAAATTTTACAATTTTATGCACAAAATGAGTTCAATTTAAATTTGATGCCTGCTACAGGTCTCAAAATAGTTGGGACGGGGGCATGTTTACCATGGTGTAGCATCTCCTCTTCTTTTCAGAACAGTTTGAAAACGTCTGGGCATCGAGGTTATGAATTTCTGGAGTTTTGGTGTTGGAATTTGGTCCCATTCTTGCCTGATATAGGTTTCCAGCTGCTGAAGAGTTCTTGGTCATCTTTGACGTATTTTTCGTTTAATGATGCGCCAAATGTTCTCTATAGGTGAAAGATCTGGACTGCAGGCAGGCCAATTCAGACTCTTCTACTACGAAGCCATGCTGTTGTAATAGCTGCAATATGTGGTTTTGCATTGTCCTGCTGAAATACACATCATTTGGAGGGGAGCATATGTTGCTCTAAAACCTTTGTATACCTTTCAGCATTCATAGTTTAATTCAATTCAATTCAATTCAAGTTTATTTGTATAGTGCTTTTTATGATACAAATCGTTGCAAAGCAGCTTTACAGGAAATTAAGTTTCAACAATATATTTATATATTGTAGAAACTTAATATATTTAGCTTATGGTAATATGGCAAAATGTGGTAATTCTGTATGTTGTCTGAGGGTTGGCATCCTCTGAGGGGTTGGCATCATCTCTTCTCAGGAGTTTGGTCATTTCAGATCATCTAAGGGTTGGATCCAGACTGACGTTTCCTAGTATATTGTGTTCCTAGGCAGAAACAGAGAAACAAATAGAGACATAATTAGCGTAGCTGCTGTTCCATCCAAGCAGTAATAATTTGTTCAACCCAAGCTAAAGAATAATAATGTACATTTGATCAGATAAAGCTGCAGTACAAGATTATAAGATGCATTATGTGAATCCTTGGCTAAAGAGATTAGTCTTTAATATAGATTTAAACAAAGAGAGTGAGTCTGAACCTCAAACCTTATCAGGAAGGCTATTCCAGAGTTTGGGAGCCAAATGTGAAAAAGCTCTACCTCCTTTAGTGGACTTTGCTATCCTAGGTACTACCAAAAGTCGAGAGTACCAAAATATTGCCTTCCAAAATATGAAAGCTGCCCATACCGTATGCACTTACACACCCCCATACCATCAGAGATGCTGGCTTTTGAACTGAACGCTGATAACACACTGGAAGGTCTCCCTCCTCTTTAGACCGGAGGACACAGTGTCCATGATTTCCAACAAGAATGTCAAATTTGGACTCGTCTGACCATAGAACACTTTTCCGCTTTGAAACAGTCCATTTTAAATGAGCCTTGGCCCACAGGACACGACGGCTCTTCTGGACCATGTTCACATATGGGTTCCTTTTTGCATGATAGAGATCTAGTTGGCATCTGCAGATGGAACGATGGATTGTGTTTACCGACAGTGGTTTCTGGAAGTATTCCTGGGCCCATTTAGTAATGTCAATGACAGAATCATGCCAATGAGTGATGTAGTGTCGTCTGAGGGCCCGAAGACCACGGGCATCCAACAAAGGTCTTTGGCCTTGTCCCTTACGCAAAGAGATTTCTCCAGTTTCTCTTAATTTTTTGATGATGTTATGCACTGTAGATGATTGAGGAACATTGTTGAGGAACATTCATTGAGGAACATTGTTTTTAAAGTATTCCACAATCGTTTTATGCACTCTTTCACAGATTGGAGAGCCTCTTCCCATCTTTACTTCTGAGAAACTCTGCCTCTCTAAGACATCCCTTTTATAGCTAATCATGTTACAGACCTGATGTCAATTAACTTAATCAGATGCTAGATGCTCTCCCAGCTGAATCTTCAAAATTTCTTTATTTTTCAGCCCTTTGTTGCCTCCATGCCAACTTTTTTGAGACCTGTAGCAGGCATCAAATTTGAAATGAGCTCATTTAGAATCAGAATCAGAATGAGCTTTATTGCCAGGTATGTTTACACATACGAGGAATTTGCTTTCATGACAGAAGCTACCGCAGTGCAACAGAATGACAAAAAACACAGATAATAATTAATAAGAAGAATTAAAAAGAACAAGTAAATAAGGAATAACAATATACAAATCGACAATTGTATGTACAGGTATATAACAGTAGACAGTTTTGCATGTACAGGTATATTATGTGCAACTGAAATGTAGACTAAGTATGTGTGTTAGATAAATAAGTGTATAAGTTTATAAATAGTGTGTGTACCATAATTATTGTCAAATGTTCATGAGATGGATTGCCTGAGGGAAGAAACTGTTCCGGTGTCTGGCCATTCTGGTGCTCAGAGCTCTGTTGCGTTGACCAGATGGCAACAGTTCAAAGAGGGAGTGTGCTGGATGTGAGGGGTCCAGAGTGATTTTACCAGCCCTTTTGCTCACTCTGGAAGAGTACAGTTCTTGGACAGTAGGGAGGGTTGTACCAATGATTCGCTCGGCAGTCCGGACTACCCTCTATAGTCTTCTGTGGTCAGATTTCGTAGCTGAGCTGAACCAGACAGTTATTGAAGTGCAGAGGATGGATTCAATGATGGTGGTGTAGAACAGTTTCAGCAGCTCCTGTGGCAGGTTGAACTTCCTCAGCTGGCGAAGGAAGTACAACCTTTGCTTGGTCTTTTTTACAATGGAGTCTATGTGGTTGTCCCACTTCAGGTCCTGGGAGATGGTGGTGCCCAGGAATCTGAATGACTTCACTGCAGTCACAGTGCTGTTCATGATGGTGAGTGGGGGGAGAGCGGGGGGGTTTCTCCTGAAGTCCACGATCATCTCCACTGTTTTGAGTGTGTTGAGCTCCAGGTTATTAAGACTGCACAAGGCTGCCAGCTCCTTAACCTCCAGTCTGTAAGCAGACTCGTCACCGTCCTGGATGAGGCCGATCAGTGTGGTGTCGTCTGCAAACTTCAGGAGCTTGACAGAAGGTTCCAGTGATCTGTTGAAGATCTGTGTGAAGATGGGGGGCCAGCTGGTCAGCACAGGATTTCAGACAGACTGGTGTAACACAATCTGGGCCTGGTGCTTTTTTCCTTTTCTGCTTCCGGAAGACCTGCCGCACCTCGTCTTCGCTGATCTGAATTCCAGGTGTGGAGGAGAGGGGGGGTTCCTGGAGGTCTTAATGGTAATGTGGAGAGGTGTTCAGGGCGGGTGTGGGGTGTTTTTTCAAACCTGCAGTAGAACTCATTCAGATTGTCTGCCTGTTGTTGATTCTCCAGAGTGCTGGGGGATGGTGTCTTGTAGTTGGTGATCTCTTTCAGACCTTTCCACACCGATTCTGACTTCTGTTTGAAATAAATGCTGTTCTTTTCTGTTCGTCAGAGAATCCTGACAAAAATGGTTTTGACAAAAATATGAAGCTGCACAACTGTTTTCAACACAGATGATATTCAGAAATGTTTCTTGAGCAGCAAATCAGCATATTAGAATGATTTCTGAAGGATGATGCGACATTAAAGAGAGGAGTAATGATGCTGAAAATTCAGCTTTGCATCGTAGGAATAAATTACATTTTAAAATATATTATAACAGAAAGCAATTATTTAAAATGGTAATAATATTTAAGGAAAGGAAAGGAAGTGACGTGTGGCTAAGTATGGTGTCCCATACTTGGAATTTGTGCTCTGCATTTAACCCATCCAAGTGCACACACACACAGTAGTGAGAAGTGAACACACACACACACACACACACACACACACACACACAGCAGGCAGCCAATGCTTTAATTGTGCACATTAATTTCCATCTGTTTTTATGTTTAGATTACATTTACCATCATGTAGCTTTCAATTAAAATGTCCTTAATAGCATTAATAATTTAATAACACTATTAAATGTGCTCACTTCATTGTATTGTTTATTTTAAGTGTCTGATAAATAAATAATATATAGCAATCTTGTAGCATTTAAAACCATTATTTTTTTTATTCCTAGAGTATTTTATTTCTGATATATGCCTGTTTCCGTCACTGAATACAAAAATTCAAAAGGTAATTGCATCTTTTTATTTCACAGTTCAAACTTTTTCTCTTTCAATTTAGAAAAAAAAGAAAAAAAAGTGAGATATAAAGATAAGTTTCCAAGTCTACATCTCACATTTCTATATTTTATAATTTATATCTTTTATTAATTATAAATTAATTGACTTTTTACTTTGAATTCTGAATTTACATTTTGCAGTTCTGTTTTTTAATTTACGCAATTCTGAGATTATGTGTAGCAATTTTTGGACTTCATATCTCAGAATTTCAGACTTTTTTTCTCAGAATTGTGATGAAAAAAGACAGAAACTCAGAATTTGAGAGTCTAAATTGTGAGATGAAAAGTTACAATTATTATTATTATTATTTTTTAATCCTGTGAGGAAACAAGCTTCCTTAATTATATTTAGACATTTGTACAGTATAGAATTTTAAAATTGACCATTTAACAGTAATCAGACCATGAAAAGAATTACTGAATAACTGCATCCCACTCCCTCACTTAGTTGTAGTTGTTTGTTTCAATTCAACCCTTGATTGGTGGTATTGATATTGTTTATGACATCTAATACCCTTTAAACTGATTTCTGCATAACTTGTTTAGCGCTCATGAGGAAGCATAAGAACTCCAGCAAACTTTGTCTCCCTGTCTCGTCTCCTGTGGTGTTATGAAAGTGACTCAGCCAGTTGGAGATAATAGGAATGGATTTAGTGAATAATAAAGTTCAGTGTCTGATTGGGTTTTGTGTTGTCGTCGGGACATGAGGTGTTTCTCCGTGTAGCTGCTCTGGCTTCTGTTGTGGGCCGCTGCTAAAATGGATTAACATGTCAGCTGGACAGCGCAGAGTCTGTGTGCTTCAAATCCCCTGTCTGCCTCTCAGATACAAGACCAGCCTTAGAAAAATAGGATTCCGTCCAATCTCATTTCTTAACTGTTCTTCTGCAGTTCACTGCCAGTGTGCCAGCGCTCACATACTGATATTAAAAGCTGCAGTAAAGAGTTTTACACCTAAAGAAATGTTTAGAACTACATCTTTACATTTTCTGATAAACCTGTGTGCAAAACTTGCCTCATGGATATTGTAGGTGGTTTCCAGTCCAGTGCAGTTTCTAATGTGTTTTGAGTGTTTTTTGGTTGCTAGGGTGTTGCGAAGTGGTTGCTAAGGTATTCTGAGTAGTATTTATGTGGCTGCTGGGTGGTTTTTTAAGGTCTTTACTTATGGGTTTGTCAATTCAATGTTTCTAGCATGAGCAACAGTAACATTGATAGAAAAATACACCTGTTGTTATTGTTAACTAAAACAGTTTTAAATAGTTTAATCCGTTAATTGAAGTAAAGCTGAAATGATTCAATGAAAAACTCAAATGACAATTAGAAATGTTGCCCTGGCAACTAACTAAAATAAAAACAGATATATATATATGTGTGTGTGTGTGTGTGTGTGTGTGTGTGTGTATGTGTATAATAAGTACTATAAATAATGTAATACACATACACATGTTTGTATATAATACTAAAATAGTACTGTTGTGAATAGTTTCTATGGTTCACTGTTAACTAAAAAACAATTGTTTTTTGCATGGTACTCTATCCACACCAATAGGGGTCAGTATAAAGTGTAAGACTCTTGTCATACTGGCCAGAAAAACCCAAATCTGAAAAAAAACCCAAATTAGAAAAACCCAAAGCTGTTTCTCTTTAGAGCTGCACAGTTTTCTCTTACTCAGCTTCCTCCAAGGGTATCTGTCAGAGTTGAGCAGCGTTTCAACCGGCAATCCAGAAGAAACATCTCTCCGTCTTGCACTCTTCCTCCTTTGTGGCAGTGAGGTGGAAGTCTGGGTATTTCTTCAGTCACGGTGACTCATGGTATTTTGGTATTAAGGGCTCTTCTCAAAATAAGTCAAAATAAGTATTCAGGTATTAAGGGCTCTTCTCAAAATAAGTCAACTCTCAACCTCAAAAATGTCATTTATAAATAACACCTCATTACGCACAGCATCAGGAGCCCCTTGAGAGCATTCTTGTAGTCTCTGCAGCGGAAGATCGGCAAAGTATGCAAAATCTCAAATCATTATTAGTATTACTACTACTTATGTCAGAGTTAGTGATTTGAACAAGCCCCTAGCATAAGGTGTTAAACTTTGATCTGAACTTATTCCACAACTTTTCCACTCTCAAATCATCCTGCTTGTTGAAGAGAAGTTATTAATTTATTTTCCCTTTACATGGCAGATGTTAAAACTGGCAAAAACTCCACTTACAGTGAAGTATGGACTCAAACTATATCTAGAGACGTTTGAGTGGATTATTCTGACTAGCAACCACCCAGAGCATGATCATATAAAGATTTAGATTTAGGGGTGTGTTCACTTTAAGTTCGGTAATAAGTTAACTTTGTTTAGATTCATAGTGCCAGGCAGGTTTGGACAGCTTCAAAACTGCATTTTGTATTTACTCGGGTGATCTTTGCGTAATATTAAAATTAGTCCAAAGATCTGAATCATTCAAGTGTGACAAATACGCAAAAAAAAAAAAAAAGGAAGGGGGCAAAAACTTTTTCACACCACTGTAAGCACGTTACAAAATGAGTAAAATATTAATAATTAATATGATTCATTCTGACTTAGACCAGTAACTACCCAGAGCACCCTAGCAAATACATAGCAATGCCTTGGCAACCATTCAGAGTTCAGCATTTTTCTCACATTCCTGAAAATCTAGTTTCTGTCGTGTGTTAAATGTTCTCGAGCTGCTATCATCATTCATTCTGCTGGCTTTTTCTTCATTGTCTCTTTCGTTTGCTCTTACTATGATGTCTAACAGCCGCAGGGACTTTGAAATCTGTGGTGCAGCTGTGCTTTAATTAGAAACCTCATCATTTATTAGTCAAAGAGAAGCACTGTGGAGTTTTCTGACATTTGTGAAAGCCATTGCTATGGACGCTTTTTCGTTTTATTTACAATGTGCTTCAATTATAGTGTGCTTTTTAAGTTTTGATTGCTTTACCTATCTTAAAATAAACCCTCAAATGACGTGCTGTAGCACTGCAGGCATCTCTCGCAGTATCCTCACCTTGCATTACTATAAAACATGCAACAAATGCATAGGAATGCCTTTTACCCCTGTTAAATGTAAGGCAAACAGTGAGACGTTTTAAGTCATTCTGAGGTCAGATGTGTGGTGGATAATGCTAAATGAGGATGACATGCACAGCGTGGCATAAAGGATGACTGATTCACATTATAGCACATGCGCCTGACACATAGAGGGGTATCAGTCTGCCCCATAATTATTTCAGTTAAGCCATGGATGGTTAACCATCCCACCCAAACATTAAAGACACAGGCCAGAAAAAAAAATACACAAGTGCAGGTGTGAATGCTCGGCCAGTACATTAGTATGCTGTTGCACATACTGTACTTAACATGCATCTTTGCATTACAAAATGCATGCAGATGACTGCGCTGTTAAACTGGATGTGTTTTTATTCAGGTGGGTGCTATTAACATGTCGACTGTACTTTAGCATACTTTGGAGTATAGCAGGAGAATTCTGTCTTTTTTATATGAAAAAAATAAATTTTCAGAAAATAATGCATTTCATTTTACAAAGGCAATTTATTTCTGTGATTCTTTTATGATTTTCCAAAAGCTGTTTTAATGTAACCTTTAAGTAATAATAATAATAATAATAATGACACTTTACAATAAAGTCGAATTTTTTCATGAAATGACAAGGAACAATATATTTTTACAGTATTATTATTATTATTATTATTATTATTATTTATTTATCCCTTTATTTAACCAGGGGGGTCATATTGAGACTATAGTCTCTTTTGACTATTATCATTTGTTATTATTAACATTCATGTTAGTTTACTAATGTTAACAAATACAAATTTTGACCTTAAATTTGCTTTAGTTACTGTTGAGATTTACATTAACTACGATTAATAAATGCTTTAGAATTATTGTTAATTGTTAGTTTATGTTAACTAATGTTACAGATAAAACCTTATTTTTAAGCAATTAAATAATTAATCTTTTTAAGTCATTACCCCCCCCCCCCACCATGTTCAGTTTTATTTTAGAATAATGAAGATACAATTATAGTTTTTATTAATATTTTTAATCAAATCAGTTTGTTTTTTTTGTTTCTCATTTTAAGTTAACTTTGTTGTGTATTTTTTTTGTAATATATATATATATATATATATATATATATATATATATATATATATATCATTTTTTTCAGTTAAAATGTATTTCGAGTGACTAAAAAAAACTCTAATAACCCTGCCTAGTTGCATTATGAAAAATTATTTGACACATTTCATATAACGTATGAAACTGAGTTTGTAAAGATTTAACTATTTTCATTCACTTACTAGCGTAGAGTATATTTTGGTTTTTAGACCCCTTCTTGGCCTTTCTGTTTTGAGATATGATGGTGGTCATTTGTGGTAATATTACCCTTGATGGCTAAATATATAGTATGACGGCCTTGAATGAATTAGAGAAGGTTCAGAGATTGAGCAGGCGTGTGATATTACAGGATATATATTATATACATGCAACACGTAACCCGCAGACCAACTGCTGTTGTGCACTGTGTATGGTTGACCTCCAGACCCCCACGCCTCTGCAGATTAGCAGCATTTGGAGAACATGAATTTTTTGGCCCTCTGGGAAATAGGATTCATGTAGACACAGCAGACCTGAAAGCCTGTTGTTGTTTGATGAATGAGTTACCCAGGAAAATAACCACTCCAGCAGCTAAAGTTAATGAGAAATATGTTGCACTGCTAGCACAGAGTGGCGCTGGAAACGGGTTTCTTCAGCAACATTAAACACGCTCGCCGCACAAAACTCTAATAATATATGTAATAGAAATCCTTGTCCAAATGTGTTATCGCATCATTGTGATGAGACTGCATTTAGTGACCAGAATAGTTTAAATCAGTGTTTACAAACAAATGCTGAGCGGCGCCACTTCTGGGTGCTTCAGGACCCCGACTGTCTTAGATTAGTGCTTTATTCAAATTGAGCTCTAAATGACTAAAAATGGCTTGATTTGTGGAAATAGGGTTGACTTTAGGAGTCAAGGTTTTGTTGGTTTGCCCCTGCTGGTAGTTGTCATAACTACAGTATTATGTGGAGAAAATATAGGCCATTTAGAAGTATTTTTAGCAAGCAAAATAATCTTACCATTCAATTTCTGTACGAATGTTTTATTATCATTAAGGCTTTATTTATTTGATTAAAAATCCAGTAAAAAAGTAAAACTGTGAAATATTTTTACAATTTAAAACAACTGTTTTCTGTTTGAATGCTTTGTTTTAAAAATGAATTTATTCTTGTGATAAAAGCTGAATTTTCAGCATCATTACTGATCCTTCAGAAATCATTCTAATATGCTGATTTGCTGCTCAAGAAACATATATTATTATTATCAGTGTTGAAACATTTGTGCTGCTTAATATTTTTGTGGAAATGATACTTTTTTAGAAAGTAAAACAACTTGCAGCATTTATTTCATTTATTATTATTTGTATTATATTATAAATATTTTGTCTCTTTTGTCAATTTAATGCATCCTTGCTGAATTGTTGAGCCCAAACTTTTGACAGTACTGTATAAAATGCAGATTTTTTCCATCATGTTATAGTAAATATTTTGCCAGGTTTTTGTGAGGACCCTAATAGCATGAAATACACAATTAATAAATTAATACATTAATTTAAAGTTGTGATTCAGTTCATTCTGTGTGCATGGAATTAAGTACAAATTAAGTTATTTTGAATGTAGTAACTCACTTGTACAATGAAAGCCAGTTGCCATTAAGACAGATAAATATCAAATATGTCAAATATAAATATGTGATCAAATGTTTATCTAAGTTAGAAAGACTCAAATTGCATATCAGTTATTTTTTATTTTATATACATCATTTATAAGGCCTAAAAAGCATTGCATTATACTGTAAATGCAAGGATGTGTTCAATAACCTGTTACATGTTAGACAAATTCAAATACTGAGTAAAAGTTAATGAATAGTGAAGTTAGTGAATGTCCAGCGCTCTCTCCACCCTCAATACCACGACTGAGGTGCCCTTCAGCAAGGCACCGAACCCCCAACTGCTCCCCGGGCGCCGCTGCATAAATGGCGGCCCACTGCTCCGGGTGTGTGTTCTCGGTGTGTGTGTGTGCACTTTGGATGGGATAAATGCAGAGCACGAATTCCGAGTATAGGTGCTATTGTCCTACACCTAAACCTACCCCTTACAGGAAACTGCATTTTTACTTTCTCAAAAAAAAAAAAAACCTCACTCTGTATGATTTACAAGCATTTTGAAAAGTGGGGACATGGGGCAATGTCCTCATAAGTCACCTTCTCCTTGTAATACCTATTTCATACCCATGTCATTATACAAATTTATGTCCTCATTTGTCACAAAAACGCGCGCGCCCACACACACACACACACACAAACATACAAACATACGTATATACAGATCATTAGATCTATAATCTGTCCGGTTTATAGTTTGTTTAGTGCAGTCTTTGTGGTAGCCTGTAGCAGCTACAAAAAAATCCATGTAAGTACACACTGGCGTTTTTCTAAGAAATATTTCATTACAGTAAAAAGACAATTGAGGCGAACCCCAGGCATGCAGAGAGCAAGATGACACACATCATAACAATTACGCCCAAGAGCAAAGAGAGGGGAACCATCTTTCCTCTTAAAGCTTAGTGCAGAGCCCCTGCTGGAGGGGAGATCTCTGCTCGGCCAGTAAAACACAGGCTATAAGGTGGCACAAAGTGTAAATAATTGCAAGCTCAGGTAACCCCATTCATTCTGAAAGCAGGTGAAATAGAATAGGACGACTGCTGTGAGACAACATTATGGTTTGTATCAGCTTGATGTATCACCATCCTTACTTAAGGTGTTTTGAGTGGTCTTTTCTGTCACTGGTAAGTTGTTCTATGTTGCTAAGGTGTTGCTATGCAGTTACTAAGGTGTTTTGAGTGGTATTCACTGTATTATTATGTCAATGGTAAGGTGTTCTGGGTTGTTGCAAGGTGATAAGATTCCTTACTGGTCCTGCTTAAAGTATCATTCAAATTTTGTGGTTTCTAGGCTATTTCAAGTGGTTGCTATGGTGTTGCAAATCTGTTTTATTGGTCTTTATTGTGTTATGTTAGTGATAGGGTTTTCTGGGTCATTGCTAGGTAATTAGATTGCTTACTGGTCTTAAATATAATTTCTGTTTAAATATAATTTTAAATATCATTCAAACTTTGGAATTTCTATGCTATTCTGAGTGGTTAATAGGGTGTTGTTAAATTGTTTTGAGTGGTCTTTCATGTGTTATGTCGCTGGTAAGGTGTTTTGGGTAGTTGCTAGGTTACGAGATTGCTTACTGGTCCAATTTTAAAAAGCACTCAAGCTTTGTAGTTTCTAGGCTATTCTGAGTGGTTACTAGGGTGTTGCTAATGTGTTTTGAAGGGCCTTTACTGTGTTATGTCATTCGTAGGGTCTTATGAGTGGTTGCTAGGTGATTATATTGCTTACTGGTCAAATGTTTATCACTGAAACTTTGTGGTTGCCAAGTCGAAAGAGCCCATGTTGGTTAGTAGATATGGCTTAGATCTTAAGTGTCTACAGATGAAATATAGCCTTTTTGGCCAATTCTGGCACATATACAGCCTTGTTTAGCTATTTATGTTCATTACTCCTGTAAACAAATAAATTAAGTTGTCGCTAGGGTGTTGCTAAGGTGTTTTGAGTGGTCTTTATTGTGTTATATCGCTGGCAGGGTCTTCTGAATGGTTGCTATGAGATACGATTGATTGTCCAATTTGGTTCCTAGGCTATTCTGAGTGGTTGCTAAGGTGTTGCTAGGGTTGCCCAAGTCAAAAGAGCCCATACTGGTTACTAGATATGGCTCGGGTCCCCCTTTCAAAATAGGATTATTTTGTGTGTTTCATCACTTTCCAAGCAAAAATTCAATATATGCTGTCAGGGGTTTGTGCAAGAATTAACTCTAGCTGTAAGTAATAGTAAGACTGGCCTTAATAAACAGCACTAATAACATCAATAGCTTTACATTCAGAGCTTTGTTGCACACATCGCCCAGCAGGAGACTTCAGATAATTATCACGTTGCTTAGGCCGTGCCCACAATTCATCCCGCTTTCTCTAGCATCTCCTCCATTGCTCTTACCATGAGCCTGTAGGGAAGTTTGAGATGTGCGGTGTAGCTAAGCCCTTAATTAGAAAACCTCATCATTTACACGTCAAAGAGAAGTTATTGTGCCTAGTTTAACTTCCAGACAGAGATGCTCTATCTTGTTGTTTGTTTTGCTAAAGCAGAACCCAATAAGATCTTCCAGAATAGCTGCGAGCACCGAAGGCTGGCTCGGATAAACCGGACGGGCAAAATTACAGTGCATGTAGCCCAACCTCTGCGCGCTTAACTCACCGCTAAATGAGGTACTTGATCTTCTCAGACAAGGAAATGACCGCGGCTCAGCTGGCAGTCTCAAGAACTGCTTAGAGAAGGCGACCGGGCACAAATTGTCCGAGAAATGTATTCTGAATTTTAATGAGTTAGCATAGGCTATCTTTGCTCGGGGCTCACGTGAATCCCGTATTCTCTATCTGCGCTTTGCAGTTGTGGGGTAGACGATGGTGTGCCGTGTTGGATTGTCAGTCTCTTTAATGTCGAAATCTTATCCGGTTGACTCTGGGCCATCTCTGGGATTTGTTTCTTCGGGGCTTTGATGCAGCTTCCTTGAGCTCACCAAGAGCCGTAGAGTTTCGTAATGAAGATGTTAGCGGCTGGATTTTTAAGAAATTTGCATGGAAACATGGCGAGATCAATGCAGTGCTGCCTGCAGCATGTTGAAATTCAGCTGCTGAGTTTGCCTGTGTTAAACTTCCTGGAAATGCCTCTGAGGGATGGAGGTTTATGCCCAAAACTAACTAACATCACTGAATGGTTTATACATGAGTACATATGGGCTTATGCATGCACACTTTTAGATGCATACGTAGCTGTGTTTGGAATATAACTCTTAGCTGCTACTTTACAATTGCATATCTTGTTTAGGCTCCATATATCCTGTGCACAGTATGCAAATTGTCAGTAAGACCCACATCAACTAAAACATGAATATATATATATATATATATATATATATATATATATATATATATATATATATATATATATATATATATATATATATATATATATATATATACACACACACTGAACAAAATTATAAACAACACTTTTGTTTTTGCCTCCATTTTTCATGAGCTGAACTCAAAGATCTAAGACTTTTTCTATGTACACAAAAGGCCTATTTCTCTCAAATATTGTTTACAAATCTGTCTAAATCTGTGTTAGTGAGCACTTCTCCTTTGCCGAGATAATCCATCCACCTCACAGGTGTGGCATATCAAGATGCTGATTAGACAGCATGATTATTGCACAGGTGTACCTTAGGCTGGCCACAATAAAAGGCCACTCTAAAATGTGCAGTTTTATCACACAGCACAATGCCACAGATGTTGCAAGTTTTGAAGGAGCGTGTAATTGGCATGCTGACTGCAGGAATGTCCACCAGAGCTGTTACCCATGAATCGAATGTTCATTTCTCTGCCATAAGCCGTCTCCAAAGGCGTTTCAGAGAATTTGGCAGTACTTCCAACCGGCCTCACAACCGAAGATCACTTGTAACCACACGCGTCTCAGGGAAGCTCATCTGCATGCTCGTCGGCCTCATCGGGGTCTCGACCTGACTGCAGTTCGTCGTCGTAACCGACTTGAGTGGGCAAATGTTCAAATTCAATGGCGTCTGGCACTTTGGAGAGGTGTTCTCTTCACGGATGAATTCACTGTACCGGGCAGATGGCAGACAGCGTGTATGGCGTCATGTGGGTGAGCGGTTTGCTGATGTCAACGTTGTGGATCGAGTGGCTCATGGTGGCGTTGGGGTTATGGTATTGGCAGGCATATGTTATGGACAACAAACACAGGTGCATTTTATTGATGGCATTTTGAATGCACAGAGATACCGTGACGCCCATTGTTGTGCCATTCATCCACGAACATCACCTCATGTTGCAGCATGATAATGCACGGCCCCATGTTGCAAGGATCTGTACACAATTCCTGGAAGCTGAAAACATCCCAATTCTTGCATGGCCAGCATACTCACCGGACAGGTCACCCATTGAGCATGTTTGGGATGCTCTTGATCAGCGTATACGACAGTGTGTTCCAGTTCCTGCCAATATCCGGCAACTTCGCACAGCCATTGAAGAGGAGTGGACAACCTGATCAACTCTATGCGAAGGAGATGTGTTGCACTGCGTGAGGAAAATGGTGGTCATATCAGATACTGACTGGTTTCCGGACCCCCCTAATACAGTAAAACTGCACATTTTAGAGTGGCCTTTTATTGTGGCACACAATAAGCAATAATCATGCTTAATAATCATGTCACACCTGTGCAATAATCATGCTGTCTAATCAGCATCTTGATATGCCACACCTGTGAGGTGGATGGATTATCTCAGAAAATTAGAAGTGCTCACTATTTAGACAGATTCGTGAACAATATTTGAGAGAAATAGGCCTTTTGTATATACATATACACATACATACATATACATGTATGTATGTATGTATGTACATACATATTTTAATCATATTTGTAAATGTCTTGACTCCACAGCCAATTTTGTCTTTACTGTTCCAATACTTATGGAGGGGACTGTATATATATATATATATATATATATATATATATATATATATATATATATATACATATATACCATTTAGGGATTTAAAAACAAATAGAAGTATTTTAAATTGAATCCTAAAATGTACGGGCAGCCAGTGAAGTGAAGCTAAAATGGGGGAAATATGCTCATATTTACGTTTTCCAGTTAAAAGACGCGCTGCAGCATTTTGGACCATCTGCAAACGAGCAACAGAGGACCCACTAACCCCCACACACAATGCATTTGTAACCACTTGGCTGGATTACAATAATCCAGCCGAGTGGTTACAAATGCATGGATCACTGTCTCAAAAAGTTGCCTTGGAAGATACGGCTTTATCTTGGCCAGCTGCCTCAGTTGGAACAAACTTGATTTAACTACTGCTCTGATCTGACTGTCGAACTTAAGATCTGATATAATTTTCACCCCTAAGTTAGTGATGGTTGGCTTGATGTACTGAGCCAAGGCACCTAAATCAGCCACAGGGGTCCCAGTGGTCCCACCAAAAACCATCACTTCTGTCTTGCTTTCATTGAGACTTAAAAAATTAAGAGCCATCCATGCCTTTATATCATCAAGACAATCAAGCAACAGTCTAATTGTGTCATTCTTTTTAAGTGGAACATAAATCTGGCTATCATCCGCATAACAATGGAATGAGAAGCCATGCTTCCTGATTATTGAACCAAGGGGGAGCAAATAAAGAGAGAAAAGGAGAGGGCCTAAAACTGAGCCCTGCGGTACACCACAAGAAAGAGGCGCCGAAGAGGACACAGAGTCACCACAGCTAACACAGAAGGTCCGGCCTTTTAAATAGGACCTGAACCATTGGAGCGCTATGCCCTTGATGCCCACCCACTGCAACAGACGCGAAATTAAGATGTCATGGTCCACAGTGTCAAACGCAGCAGTTAAATCAAGAAGCACCAGAATAACACAATCACCAGCATCCGTAGATAAAATAATATCATTAAAAACTTTTAGAAGTGCAGATTCCGTGCTGTGTAGAGTTTTAAAACCGGACTGGAAAACTTCAAGAATATTGTGACATTTCAGATAGGCCATTAATTGACTACAAACTATATTTTCAAGGATTTTTGAAAGAAAAGGTAGCTTGGAAATGGGTCTAAAGTTTGCCAGATCCGTAGGATCGAGACCAGGTTTTTTAATCAGAGGTTGTACTACTGTGTGTTTAAAATTTTCAGGGACCACACCTGATGACAGACTGCTATTAACAACTGCAAGAACAGATGGCCCTACAGTGGGAAAAACCTCCTTGACAAGTCAGGGAGGGACAGCATCATATGGAGAACCTGAGGGCTTCAGATGACCAACAATCTCATGTAATACTGAGTAAGTCACCATCTCAAACTTGTCAAAGACAGCAGAGCAGAGGACAGAGACTGGAGGATCATAAGAAGGAGATGAGATAAGAGCCTTGGTTGAAGTAACCTTATCAATAAAAAAGTGAAGAAACTTTTCACAAACAGCAGAAGAGGCATCAACACAAATCGTTTGCGGGACTTGAAGAATTGAATCAATAGTCTTAAACAAAACACAAGGCTTGCAGTTTGACAAAATAATTTCAGAGATATAATTAATTTTAGCATCTTTCACAGTTTTCTGATAATGACGCCAACAGTCCCTTAGTATTTGAAATGACACATGCAATTTGTCCTTTTTCCATTTGCGCTCAGCCCTCTGAATCATTGCATGTAGACTCCAGTATAGCACAATTCTGACTGAAAACAGATGCAAACTGAACAGCAGTGGAAGGGTTAATGATGCGACAGGGGTGAACAGCAGCACGAGGTTCAACTGAATTACAGGCCAGAGCAATATCAAACAATACAGGCATATGGTCAGAAAATACTGCGTCACAGATCTCAAGGTTATGAACAGGCAAACCAAAGGATAAAACAAGATCAAGTGTATGTCCGCGTTCCTGTGTGGGGCCAGACACAGACTGCACCAGATTAAAAGAGTCAATGAGATATAAAAAGTCATTTGCCATTAAATTTTCTGGACAACACACATGGACATTAAAATCCCCAACAATAAGGACATGATCGTATTTAGGCATAATATCAGCCAGAAAAACAGAAAAGTCATTTATAAAGTCCTTATTGTATCTGGGAGGCCGATAGACCACTGCACACAGCATTTTAAGAGAACGACCCAGCTCAAATAAACTCAGTTCAAAGCTGCTAAACGAGGATGGTAGCAATAGTTGTTTACATTTGTAGGTATCCTTATAAATGATTGCTATTCCTCCTCCTCGTCCCGACATTCGCAGGGAATTTAAATAGCAGCAATGATTCGGTAAGAGTTCAAAGATAGCACTTAACTCACCAACTCTCAGCCACGTCTCAGTCACACAGAGAAAGTCCAAACCCCTGGACATGAAGAAATCCTTTAGAATAAAAGTTTTATTCGCTAGCGATCTAGCATTCACCAGCCCAATCCTGATAGGAAGCGCCGGCGGATCTGCGATGTTGACTTTCAGCTCAACCCGACATAGCAGCCGCAGGTCTCGCAGATTTACCCCACGCCAGCGGGGGCGAGGAGAGCAGGGAGCGTGGGGACGGAACACCTCATCAAGGCCGACGACAGGTACCAGCCAGGCGTTGATAGGGTCCAGCAAACACAGAGAAATAGAGAGGCGGGGCACCGCTCGGTACTCAGTCCAGGAAACCATGGAAGAGAGCGCTAAGCCAGTTTTTATCCTCACCAGCCGACCACTGCGTTTTCCTCGGCGACGGTGGTGCTTACGCCAGGTGTTTATAACAGGAAAGCAGCAATGTCTTTTGTCCAGCATAATAAAATTTGACTAAATCTTTGATAGAATGTCGGAAATCCAGTAGTGTTTGACGATCGTACACCAATAGAGACTCAACATTTTGAACATTTAGAACAGCAAGTGACACAAACAACACAAAACAGCACAGCACAGCGCTTGTAGGACCAGACGGCACGCCACACACACCGGCGCCATCTTCCCATCTTCTCCTCTTCAGCTGGTGAAATTCATGTTCAATCGGATTTAAATCTGGAGATTGACTTGGGCAATCTAAGACTTTCCATTTCTTTGTCCTTATAAACTCCTTGACTGAACTGGCAGGGTGTTTTGGGTCATTGTCCTGATGCAATATGAAGCACTTCCCAATGAATCTGGTGGCATTTTCTTGAATATTGGTAGGCAAGATGGTTTTGTACCCTTCCAAATTAATTCTGCTACTGTCATCATACATTAAGTCATCAGTAAAATTGAGAAGGCCTGTTCCAGAGACAGCCATGCATGCCCATGCCATGACACCACCTCCACCATGCTTTACAGATGAGGCTGTATGCTTGGGATCAATTGCAGTTCCCTTTTTTTCTCCACATTTTTGCATTCCCATCACTTAGATAAAGGTTAATCTTTGTCTCTTCGGTCCATAAACACATTTCCAAAACTCTTCTGGCTCACCTTTGTGCTTTTTTGCAAACTCTAATCTTGTCTTTCTATTTTTGGTGCTGGTCAGAGGTTTGCATCTTGCTGTGTAGCATCTGTAATTCTGAGTCAAAGTCTCCTGAGGACAGTAGATTGTCAGAGCATCACCCCAGCTTTCTGGAAGTTGTTGGTGATTTTACAGAGACGTCTTTTAGGGTTCATTTTCACAGCTTTTATGATTAGTCTGTCATCAACTACTGTTGTTTTCTCAGCCGATCAGGTAGTTGTTGTTTGCTGGTGGTTTCCAAACTCTTGATTTCGCCATGCTCTTTGTTTTTGCTATAGCTCTAATTGACTTCCTCTTTTCTTTTAACATCCAAATTGCTTGCTTTTCTATCAAAGTCAGCTCCCTCATCTTCATCCTGGTTTGTGTGTGTCATCATTGAATGCAAGATTCAGAACACAGAAGTAATGGATATAACTGATACGACACATTCCCTGCTTTTAATATCTGAAGAATTAATGCAACAAGACACAGCTGATCACTTAGAAAGACCTGTGAGGCAACTGTCCCAATACTTATGCTCACATCAGATAGAGGGATGAACTCTAAAAGTGCTGAACTTCTTAGCTGGTAAAACATCTGTGTGTTGAATCACCCAATAATAAAATGTGACATTCTGTAGTTTTGTCTCGTATTCATCTTTTAATCATATTTGCAAATGTCTTGACTCCACAGTCAACAGAGCAATTTTGTCTTTACTGTTCCAATACTTTTGGAGGGCACTGTATGTATATATATATATATATATATATATATATATATATATATATATATATATACTGTATGTGTGTGTGTGTGTGTGTGTGTGCATATTATTAGGTGGTAAATACAACTAATAATAATAAAGCTAATAATACATACACAAAATTAGGTCATAAATAGATTACTGGAGTAATGTTTTACAAGAAAATACTGTTTTTTATATTTCAGAATTTCACATTCAAAGTAAATTTTTCCCCCATATTTTTCTGACACTTTATTTAACCAAACTTATGAAAATGAAGGCTTTTCATTACTTAAACCCCAAAATTACTGTATATTTAATTTCATGATGATTACTAGACGTCACTCACATGCATTATGAAGTCGTGTGATATTTTTGAAGTTTATGTGCAACTTTTAAAATATTTCCCACAATATTTTTCTGCCACATTATTTGATCAAGCAGCTGAAAGTTCAGGCATTATTTTAACAGAAAATTGAATTTTAAATCCAAACTTATTGCATATTTATTATCATGATGATAACTAGATTTCACTTACATGCATTATGATGAAGTCACCTGGCATTTTTGACATTTATGTGCAACTTTATAAAAATGCAGAGGTAAATGTACATACTGTATAGATTTGTGTGAAATAATAACTTGGCTCACTTTGTAACGCTGCAGGCTGCAACTTTACTTTGAATGTACTTGAAACTCCCATGTGTGAACTGTCCGGTCTGTCGCAGTCGTCTATTGAATTACATAAGGATGAACTCACATTTTCATTTTTTTGAGCTGTAGGATATTATTCACTCTGTTCACACTCATTTTTGGGTAAGTTGTTGACCTTTTAAAGGTCAGCATCGCTGCATGTCATTGAGCTCTTTTGAAACTAGAGAAGAATGAACTAAGACTAAGCAAACAAGCTTATTTAATAAGAAATATTCTCCATCAGCCACGGTTTCATGGAAAAGCTACATGATTGAGGCAGACAAAATAATTTTTTTTTTAATGATTAATGAGTCTTACAAACACATTTCCTCCCAAAATCAAAACAAGAAATTTTATATTGCATTAAAATGTTGTATGATTCAAGACCTATTAAATTTAGTTTTTTTGGGGTTGTCGCAATGTCACATGAAAATGCCCTGTTTTTTTTGTTGTACTTTTAATAGTGATTATCACTATTTTCTGTCTTCTCTGTCTCTTACATATTGATTTTGACAGCATTTTACAACACTTGCATTACAGAATTGAGAATTACATTTTTGGTAAATGTGCTTAAAAGGGTCATCGGATGCCCTTTTTGCACAAGTTGATATGATTCTTTAGGGTCTTAATTAAAAGTCTGTAACATAATTTGGTTAAAATTTCTCAAAAGTAGTGTCAAAACACCTTTTTAAACCTATCAAAATCAGTTCTGTTTTTAGCAAGCTATTATAGTCCATGTTGCTTTAAATGCTAATGAGCTCTGCTGACACCGCCCCTCTCTTCCGTGGGGTGATGAGCAGTACTGTTTACTTCGGCCGCCAAACTAGCACATTATTAGGAAAGGCGATTTGCAAAGATTCATAAAAAACCCTTACAGTCACTTCTTCCGTAGGTGAGTCTGGATCACGAATGATTCGTACGAACATAGACACATTTAGGCAGATTGGGGATCGGCGCATTCACTTCAAAGTGAAAGTACGTTAACGTTAATCCTCTGCGTCTTCAGCGGCTCAGATGTAGGGAGTAAATGACGACTGCTATATTCATTATTACATCTAACAACTTCTATCGCTTAATCGGAGACATCTTGTCTTCCCCTGCACCGGAGTCAACACAATAGCAGACGGATGACAGCTCACTCAGAGGGAGGGGGGGGGGGGGGGGTCTAAGGTAAGACGGCCTTGTCAATCAACTATCGTGGGAGGGGCCTGTATAGAACTATGTCATTCTGACAGGAACCTCAGAACAGCGATTAAAAAAAAAAAAAAAAACACTGGGTGGATTTTTATCATTATAGGATGGATGTGTACACAAACGTCCAACACACATTTATGTTCAAACAACTTGAAAAGTGAATTTTGCATCCCATGACCCCTTTAACAGTAATTAAAATAATGTCACAATGCAAGAAATCATAAGTCTTGATTTTCTTTAAGAAAAAATATAATTACCTATTTCCTTATGATTTCCTTATGATTCATTATTGGGGGTAAAATATGACTCAGACATGCTCTTGACAGGTTTTGTGTGTTTCATCCTTGTTCTAACCAATTAATTTAATTTATTTTGACTGGTGGGAGTCAAAATCCGTGAGCCACTTTGCTTAAAAACTCATCATTCTCCCTGAAGCGTCCTCACATCATTTTCATTCAAGACTCAGAATATTGGACAGAAATTTCAATTGCTGTTGAAACTATAACTCACTCAGTGGGAAGTGTGTTCATCTGTGGAGGAACACGGGTCTTGGAGGAAAGGTCGACAAAAGGCAGAGTGTGTAAGAGAAACGATGCCTGCGGACTCTAAACGTCGCTTTGTGTGTGCTTCATTGTTCCATTGAGCAGTGTTGTAATAAATCAATGTCGAATGCAGCCTCCTGAGCGCTCCGTATTATAGAAGATGTCTGACAAAGCGTTTGTATGTGTCTCTGTCTGTCTGTCTGTGTGTGTGTGTGTGTGTGTGATTTACAGTAGGAAAAGAAAATTCTGCAGGCTGGAGCTTCAGGAGGCTTTTGTATTGGAATCTGGCAGGGACTCTGACTGGACAAGTATCCTGTAGGGAACAACATGTTCAGCCATTTGTACTGTATATACTGTTATAGAAATCTTTTTTTTTTAAATCACCTTTTATATGGTTCTATGGTATGACATAAAATATAATCATACCATTAAATTTGCACTGGCTACCAATAGCTGCTCGCATTAAATTCAAGGCATTAATGTTTGCCTACAGAACCACCACTGGCTCTGCACCCCTTTACCTAAATTCATTACTTCAGACTTATATGCCCTCTAGAAGCTTGCGTTCTTCAAGTGAACGACGCATTATTGTACCATCCCAAAGATGCATAAAAAACACTTTTCACAGACTTTTTCATTAACTGTTCCCATCTGGTGGAATGACCTGCCCAACTCAGTCCGTGTAGTCGAATCCTTACCCATCTTCACGAAACGGCTAAAAACTCATCTATTCCGTCTTTACTTGACCCTCTAACTCTAGCACTCTCTATTCTAATTTTATTTTATCTATATGTCTTTTTATTTAAAAAAAATTGTAAATAAAAATAAATAATAATAATTATCTGTACTGCGTTAGGCTAACCAAGACTTGTAATAGCACTTGTACGTTGTTGCTCTTTTGTTGGTTTTGATTGCTTCTTATGTCCTCATTTGAAGTCACTTTGCATAAAAGCGTCTGCTAAATGACTAAATAAATAAATAAAATAAAGAAAATGCAGTATATAGTGTGTTATATATATATATATATATATATATATGTTGTCCCCTAACTTTAGAACTTTATATACACAATTGTTATAAAGTATGGGGTCAGTAAGATTAATTTTACTTGTATTATATTTATAATATTTGTATTTTTTGTATTTAATTGATAGATAGATAGATATGTTTTTCTATCCTCTTCTGTCTTTTATATTTCTATTCATCAATGTTTCCAATTAAAATAGTCTGAATATTTTAAGCAGCACAAACTGTTTTCAACATTGATAATAATAAGAAATGTTTTTCTTGAGGAGAAAATCAGCATATTAGAATGATTTCTGAAGGATCATGTGACACTGAAGACTGTTTTGAGTCGCAGGAATAAATTACATTGAAATAGAAAACTGTTATTTTAAATTGTAAAAATCATTCACAATATTACTGTTTTTACTGTACTTTTGAACATATAAATGCAGGATTGGCGAAACTTATTTTTTTCAAGAAGGTTAAAAAAATCATACCGACCCCAAACTTTTGAACTTAATGTACAGTATATTAACGAAATTTATATAATATCGATACTTACGCAAATTAACGATGACATGTTTACATTTTAACGTAGGACGTCAAACCTCCCAAAATAACTTTTTGTGCCATTTAATAATTTTTATATTAATACACCAATATAACAATCCATAACAATAAAATCAATATTTAACAGTATAAAAAATGTTTTTCTATTATACAAAATGCTGTAAAATTGTTAGTGGTTATGCAAATTAATCATTGGATTCGGTTTGAACTTATTCAAAATCAGCCAAAAAATATTGCAAAGCAGTTTTTTTCCTGTCTGTTTGGCCCACAATCATTGTAGCATTGTGTCTTCAGCTAAAGCTGTGAGTGCAGGTGAGCACTGTGGATCTGCTATATTCACAACAATATGTTCTTTAGAACAGAATAGGACACACGACAGCGTTCTGTATAACAGTTGCGTTCTTTTCTGTGCCAAGAGGATTTTTCTCTCATTAGCACATCAATCCACATAATCTGCAGCTCATACTGTGTTGCTAGTGCGCTGTCAGACTCGAAAATAAGAGGGAATCGCTGTCTTCCTAACAGTGGAGTTTGCTATTTTGAAACAAATGGCAACACGCTGAAGGAGAAAGACTTTGCCATTTTAAGCCGCTCCAACAGGCTTCAAACATGATCCATCAGTCAGCGGCACGCATTCTTTCACGTCTCTCTCCCGAGCACCTCTCAAACTTGCCACAACTGTCTGTCAGCTACCTGTGGGGAAACGCTGGGACAAAGACGACGGGGACGAGTCAAGCAGAATTCAGCGGTCAATCAATCATACGTGGGAGTTTGGGAATGACAGAGTTGATCTGGAGCTACTCGTTTAAAAAACCATTAGTGTACAATGGTGGGTTGCCTGTCAGATGGGAGTGTAATTGATGTGAATGAGCAGGTGATTAGGGCAATGCTCATATATCATCCCATCTTGATCCCGTCGCTGCACCGTGAGCCTAAATCCAGCGGTCAGCACACGGGACGGTGGGACATCGAGATTGTGGGTCGGGTCATTAAGGTCTGCTGAGATAAGAGGACACACACACACACACACACACACACACACACACACACACACACACACACACACACACACATCTAATAGCACTTATATTTTTTTCCACAGCTGGGAGCAGCAGATCTGAACTATGACCTATGTGAGTAAAGTAATCTAAGAATATATAACGTTAATGCAGACACTACTTTCAAAAATTTGGGGTCGATAAGATTTTTTTGTAATGTGTTTGGAAGAATTCTCTTATGTTTACCAAAGTTGCATTTATTAGAGCGAAAATACATTTAATAGGTAATGTTGTGAAATAGGCCTATTATTATAACTCAAAATAAACTTCTTCTATTTCAGCATATTTTAAGTTATAATTTATTCCTGTGATGCAAAGCTGAATTTTCACCATCATTACTCCAGTCAATTTATATTCAATTTAAAGTACTTTATTTGCATGATTGTGTTTTCATATAACATATACACATTATACACC